>NC_138862.1:126852509-127484570 GCF_965194805.1 Balaenoptera borealis | reverse complement strand
CTTGGAAGTAAATCTGACTCAGTTGAGCCTTGACATTTTCTGTGTGACTCCTTAGCTGCAGCCTTGTGAGAGACTCCAAGTCGAAGGCACCCAGCTAAGCAACCCCACGGTCAGAAACCGTGGGATAATAAATGTTTAGCATTATAAGGCACTACGTTTGGGGGTAAATTGTTGCTCAGCAATAGATAATTGATACAAGGAGGACAGGGATGAGGAGGCCCAGTGACAGTGGCTTTGCTGCTTCCTAATGACTGTGCAGCCCCTGGTTCCACTTGCTTGGGTTGCCTGGCTCTCCTTCCAGCACTTGAGTTCTGAGAGATCCCGTATTCCTTTCAATACCGTCCACGTTTGTGCCTCAGGTAATTAGAAGAGGTTTCCGTTGCTTAACACCAAACAAGCCCCGAGTGTGACTAACCATAATCTAAAACAAGGGAACCCGGCTATCCGGCAGTACTGACTAGTTTCCTGAACCGAACTCACAGATGTTCCAGGCAGATATGTATATAAACACAAAGAAACTACCTGGTTCTTTATTTATGAAACTCGAGGTTATCGGAAAATGATGCTCTTTGCAGTTTTCTCTTCGTGGTTCAATATGTCATTTAGCAATTTTGAAAAGGATGGGTCTAAAAAATTATCTTAAATTACCAGTTAGTCCTTTGGAACTGAGCATTTCCTCCCAAAGTTCCTGGGTACTGATGTTGACCTAGCATCAAAGAGAAACAAGCGCTGTATTACTGAGGGTACCGATGGGGAGAAAATTTTATGTATTCATTTGCTCCAGATATCTACCTATTGTTCTCTCTCCCTCTTGCTCTCTCTCTCAGTGAAATACTTACAAATATAGCTCAAGCTGTCATCTTTCCCCAATCCTCTCTTCTCTTTTCTCTCTCCTCCTGCCTCCACCCCCAAGAATAACCTCTATCCTAAGAAAATCTCATTTAAAATTTTTTTTAACTTGTTACTTGTCCAAAAACACTATATAAAATTGTTTCGTGTCCCTAAATATGCATAAATAGTATCATACTGAAGATATCCTTTTCCAATTTGTGTTTTTACTCAACATTAAATTTTGACATTTATCTGTATCTATGTACAGAGAGGTACTCATTTTTTTTTGTCTTTTTATACATTTTATCGAGCTATAAATTATGTATAGTGAGATACACAGAACTAAATTGCTACGAATCAATGAGTTTTGACAAATGCACACATCCAGGTAACCACACTCCTATCACAATTCAGAACATTCCATCTCCCAGAAAAGTTCCCTCTTTTCTCCTCCCGGTCACCCCGCACTCCTCATCCCAGGGAAATACTCATCTGCTTTCCGTCATAATAAGTTCATTTTGCCTATTCTAGAACTTCATATAAGTGAAATAGTACAGCATGTCTTATTTTGTACTGGCCTCTTTTGCTCAGCGTATTTTGGGGGTTCATCTGTGTAGCTGTGTGTCAGTCGTTTGTTCATTTTTATTCCTGAGCATGTTCCATTGTATGACAACATCACAGTCTGCTTGATAGAGAGTTTGGGCTCTTATGAATAAAGACTTAGGAACGTTCTTGTTAAATCTTTTTGTGTTCATGTTCTCATTTGTCTTCGGTAGGTAAATACCTAGGGATTAAATTGCTGGGACATAGGGTAAGTATATATTCAGTTTAATAAGAAACTGCCAGTGCTTTTCCTAAAGTGCTTGAACCATTTTAAATTTCTATCAGCAAAGTATAAGAGCTCTGGTTGCTCCACATTCTCACCAAAATTTGGTGCTGTCAGGCTTTTTAGCCACGCTAATGGTGATGTAGTGGTATCTCAATGTGGCTTTCATTTCATTTCCCTGATGACTAATGGTATTGAGCACTATTTAATGCGCTTATCAGTCATTTGTATATCTTCTTTGAGAAGTGTGCATTGATCTGTCCATTTTCTTAAATTGGATTGTTGACCAATTTAAAGTATATTATAAGATTATATATACTTTTGGTGGGGGACAAGTTCTTGTCAGAAATATGTATTATAAAAAATTTCTCTCCAAGTTTGAGGTTTGCCTATTAATTTCCTTAACAGTTTTTGTTGAGCAGAAGTTTTTAATATTGATGAAGTCAAATTGATCCAATTTTAGTTTTATGGTTAAGGCTACTATGTCCTTCTTAGGAAACCTTTCCTCAAAGTCATAAAGATTCTCTCCTATTTTCTTCTGGAAGCTTTATAATTTAGGCTTTCACATTTAAGCCTGTGAGCCATTTGAAATTAATTTTTGTCTACGTTGTGAGGGAAGGATTGGGGTTAATTTTTTTTTTCATGTGTAGGTATAGTTGTTTCTGCAAAAGTTGCTGAAAGAAATTTATTTCCCTATTAAATTGCTTTGGTATCTTTGTTGAAAACCAATTGATTGCATAAGTATAGGTTTATTTTGGACTCTATTCTGTTTTATTGACCTATTTACTCTTATGCCAGTACTATACTATTTTGATTACTGTAGCTTTGTGATAAGTCTTGGAATCAGGCCGTGTAAGCCTTCCATATGTGTTTTTCTTTTTCAAGATTGTTTTGGCTATTCTAGCTCCTTTACATTTTCATATACATTTCAGAACCAGCTTGTCAATTTCTGCAATTATTTTAATTGGGATTGCATTGAATCTATGGATAGATTTGGGATAAAACTGAAATCTTAATGAGACTGAGTCTTCCAGTACATGAACATAATATTTCTTAACATTTATTAAATAGTCCTTAATTTTTCACAGCAACGTTTCATAGTTTTTGGTGTGTATGTTTTGCACATCTTTTGTTAAATATATCCCAACATCTACATCCTAAGTAATTAACAGTTGCATTTGTTGCCATTTCTTCACGTTTTTCTCTTATCTATCTACAAAGTATTTTGGTTTATATCAGAAATGAGAATCAAAGAAATACATATTATAAATAGTACATTATTAATAATGTACATTTTTGTATAATGTTTTTATTTGGAAACAATTTCAAACTTACAGAAAATTTGCAAGTACAGTGTAAATAACTTTTTCTTGAACTATTTGAAAGTAAATTACTAACCTGATTTCCCGTTATCCCCGAACACATTATTCAACATAACCACAGTACAATCATCAAAGTCAAGAAGTAAACACTGATATATTATTACTATCTAATCCCCAGACCCCATTCAAGTTTTACCAATCATCCCAATAATGTCCTGAATGCAAAGGATCTAAACAGATTCATGTGCTGGATTTATTTGTCAAGTCTCTTTAGTCTGTCTTAGTCTGTAACAGTTCTTCAGCTGTTCTTTATTTTCATGACCTTGATACTTGTGAAGACTACAAGAGGGTTATTTTGTAGAATGCCCTTCAGTTTGGGTGTGTTTGGTGTTTCCTCTTGATTAGAAGCAGGCTGTACATCTTTGGATTGGTTGGAATGGTTGAATTGGTTAGAACTGATTGGATTAGTTGGAAATAGTTGGATTAGTTGGAACTGATTGGGATTAGTTGGAACTGGTTGGATTGGTTGGAACTGACTGGGATTAGTTGACACTAGTTGGATTGGTTGGAATTTGTTGGATTGGTTAGAACTGGTTGGATTAGTTGGAACTGGTTGGATTGGCTGGAATTAGTTGGATTGGTTAGAACTGGTTGGGATTGGTCAGAACTGGTTGGATTAGCTGGAACTGGTTGGATTGGTTGGAGTGTCAGAATCAGAAGAATGTTCTCTCATTGCATCCTATCAGGTGACACACACTGTTGATCTGCCCCCTTACTGATGATGCTCACTTTGATTACTTGATTAAGGTGATCTGTCAGGCTTCTGCAATGTGAAATTATTCTCTTTCCCTTTGTAATTAATAAGTTTTTGTGGAGGGCTGCTTTGAAAATATATAAATTAAAAGACCATGACAATTACCACTTATTGTTAACACAGGTATGCTAAGGTGTTTGTCCCTGCTGGAAACATGTAACATCTGCAAATCCTCTATTAAAGATCCATCTTTCTAAATAATTCATGCTTCCATACATTTTTTGTTTCTATGAAAAAAAAAGAAAGAAAAAACAGAAAAGTCTTCATGATGCCTTACATGCAGTAAGAGAGTCGGACTGGTGTCATCCTGAGCCCACAACTATAGTCCTGAGGAAAATGATAGAATTCAGGAGTCCTCACCCTCTCTCTCATAACAGTCACTTTCAGAGACTCAGCTGTCAGTCAGTGGCAACTCTCTGTGGTGCACCCCCATCATGGACTGGCCACACCAGGGCCAGGACTCTGGACAGTTGAAGAATCTCACTCCTAGGAGCAGCGCAGGAACAGAGAGGTACGGGAAATATCTGGACCTCAAGAAGTCCTACATGAGGTAGAGAATGAATGGCGAATCTGTGGCACCTTTTGACCACACTGTCTCTTGATATCCTGCAATTCCTGTCTCAGTCACAGAAGGAACCCTAAATAGTCTTACCCAGAGAGAGGACAGGGTTCCTGGGTTGGCAGACCCTAGAGCACTGCTTTCAAGCAGTTGACCTGGTAGACAGGCAACGCGTACACAGATGCCTCGGTGCATAGCCACCCCACCCCGACCTCAGCAAATGCGAGCACTTCCTTTGAGGACCGCAATGAACTCAGAGCTCTGGGGAATACGCGTGGGAAAAAAATGGATGAAAAATGTTATTACTCTCAAAGGGGATATAAGGTATAGACCCAAGAAAAGACAGTCGTATGGGGCAAAAATCTTAGAGCCACAACAGACAGCATTCAGACCAGCCTGGAAATGTCTAAAGGACATCATAACAACTCTGCTGGTTATGTATTATCCGTCCTGTTTACATAAAGAACATGGAGGCTCAGAGAGGTTGAGGAAGTCATTCAAAGCAATAAGTGGTAGGACAAGGTGCTTAGAATTGATTTACAGACAGAGGAAAAGTTTTATAACTCTAGAGTACTAGAATATCAATGCTGGAAGGCCCTTAGGGATAATTCACCCAACATCTTCATTCCACAGATGAGCAAGCTATAGCTCAGAGAGGTTACGTGATTTATCCAAAGTCCCAGAGTTGGCTAAGGAAGAGGTAAGAACTACATCAAGTCTTCGACTTCCAGTCCGAAGATCTTCCCTTCCCCCCCACCGCACCCCGCCCCCTGCACACTATCCTCAGCCTGACACTGCTTTCTCCCTTTTAAAAATCACTAGGCTTTTGAAATTCACATGTAAAGTGCTGGTGCCCCAGAGAACAATAAAGGAGAAATCAGATGCCTCCAGACCACTGCCGCTCTACTCTCCAAGAAGTGCCTAGAGCCTGAGCACGTACCCTGATGGACTGAACTGACTGACACATTTTAAAGTTTGCTTTCAAAGGTATCCATATTATACCTCATCCAGATGATCTTATGATAAAGCCCTCCCTTCCGCTGCCAGGACCCATGCCTGCATCACTTTAGAATCAACCAACACTTACTGTCCAGGACCAGGGAATAAAAGAGCAGACCCTGGCTTACGGAGTCACTTATCACAGGCACAAATGAAGTAAGGCACTCTATAATGAAAGTGTAGCACAGAAAATATCAACACATATTTCTTGAATAAGCGAATGATTTTAGAGAGTAGTGGTGGGAGAACTCGGTCTGCAGAGAGGGCATAGTTGCAGACACATGGCCAAACTCAAAAGAACTGATACCATATTCTCTCAGCAAGCCACAATTATACTTCAACAAAAAAAGATGTCAACATCGAATTATACTGATTCGTATTTTCTTTTTCTTTTTTTAGTTTTACGTTAATTCATGTTTGAGTTTTATGGTTGCATAAGCACTATAAGCATAAACAGCTTACACCCGAGTTTACGTGTGTTTATATTTAAGTGCACAAAAAATTTGTCATCACTAGAGGTCCGAGATAAGGGGTTTTTTTCCCTTTAAGATGGAAGGGTACAATATTCAAGTTTGAGAACGCTGTCTGTCACATACTACTGGCAAACAATGTCATTTTTATACTCCACTTCCCGCCCCACACCATCCTCCTCGCCCCCCAACCCCAGTCAAGTGCTGGAAGGAAGCTCCTCTTTGAGGCTTACCTGCAGGGCAGTTTCCTTCTTCTTGCTCCCCATGGCACTGCAAAGAAGACAGAAGCTCTGTTACTGACAGAACGTTGCGCTGATCAGCAAGCCGAGACCCTCCTTCAGACAAAGCCCCCCCCCCCCGCCCCTTTAAGTTAGAGTGGCAGCAAATAAACGCAAAGATGCAAAATGAACACCCCACGGGAGAAGCAGAGCTTGCGGCCCGCGGGCTCCTGGCTCGCCGGAGGATTTTCTGCGGATTTGCGGAGCCCCTTCCCCGCCCCGGAGCTGGCCAAGGGGTACGCGCAGAGGCCAGAGTACGGGCTCCCGGGCCACGCAGCCCGTCAAGCATCCGAGCGCCTGCCGAGGAATTCGGATGGAAAAAGGCTACAGAACCCTGCTATCCCTACTGTTCCAATTTATTCCTGGGAAACTGAGTCAATGCAAACAGATACACGCTCCTCAACCTGCCGCGAGAGTTTCCAACAAAATTTGCTGCGACCCAGCCACGGTCGTCATGGCAACACAGCGCTGGCCTAAGGCGGCCAAGAAATAAACAGGAGTACACATAAGCCACGCCTACCCTGAGCCCAGCGGAAAGGCAGGAGGGTGTCCCGCCCCTTGCTGTCAGAATTGGACTGTAGGAACACTTTCATTGGCTGAAGAGTTTGTCCCTGTCTGGGACATTTGAACCCACCAAGCAAAGACCCGGTGCATCCATATACTGTAGAGTTGCATCCTCGAATCCCTGCATCCCTTCTGTCCCACCAGGACTGACATGCAGCTTTTCTATTGCTACTTAATACATGCCGGGCAGGGGTGGCTCCAGGTTTTGAGGGATCGGAAGAGATTCCCTTTAAGACGAAGAATACAAAATTACAAATTCAAAATTAAGTATGAATGTCAAGTGGAGCAAATAGAAAACAAGTACAAACCTGGTGTAAATGATCTACACCAATTAAAAGACGGAAATTGTCAATGGATAAAAAAAACAAGGCCCAACTATATGTTGTCTACAAGAAATCCACTTTAAATATAAAGACACAGGTTTAAAAGTTAAAAAAAAAAAGACACTTAAAAGTAAAGTAAAGGGGTGGAGAAAGCTATGCCATGCTAACACTAATCAAAAGAAAGCTGGAGTAGCTATATTCATTTCAGGCAAAGCAGATTTCAGAACAAGGAAATTTATCAGGGATAAAGAGAGGGTACTACATAATGTTAAAGGGATCAGTTCTCCAGAAGACATAACAATACTTACTGTGTATGCACTTAACAACAGAGCATCCAAATACAAGGCAAAAACTGTTTGAACTGCCAAGAAAAAATAGATAGACCCACTATTATAACTGAAGACTTCAACACCACATCTTTAGGAATGAGTAGATCCAGCAGGCAGATAATGAGCAAGGATGTAGCTGAACTGAGCAAACAGCATCAGCCAACCTGATCTAATTGACATCTATACAATACTTCCTCTAAACAGCAGAATACAGATTCTTCTCAAGCTCACATGGAACATTCACCAAGATAGGCCACATGCCAGGTCATAAAAATACCCTAACAAATTTAAAAGAATAGAAATCATACAGAGTATGTCCTCAGACCACAATGGAATTAAACTAGAAATCAATAATAGCTGATGAAAGACATCTAAAAGATTTATATAAATGGAGAGATATTCCATGTTTGTGGAGAGGAAGAATCAATATTTTTAGATGTGATCTATAGATTAAACACAGTTTCAGTCAAAATCCCAGCAAGCTATTTTGTAGATAACAACAAACTGATTCTAGACTTTATATGAAAAGATAAGAGACAAGTAATAGTCAACACAACAGTGAAGAATAACAAAGTTGGAGAACTGACACTATCGGACTTCAAGACTTACCATTAAGCTACAATAAGCAAGACAGCATTTTAGTGAAAGAATAGATACATAGATCAATGGAGCAGAATAAAAAGTGCAGAAAAAGACCTGTACAAATGTAGTCAACTGATCTTTGACAAAGGGGCAAAGGAAAGTGATTGTAGAAAGAATAGTCTTTTCAAAAAATGGTGCTGGAATAATTGGACATCCATTTGCAAAAAAAAATCTGGACATAGACCTTACACTTTTCACAAAAATTGACTCAAAATGGATCATAGACATAAATATAAAATGGAAAACCATAAAACTTGAGAAGAAAACATAGGAGAAAATCTAGGTGAACTTGGGTTTGGCAATGACTTTTTAAGACACAACATCAAAAGAATGATCCATGAAAGAAAAAATTTTTAAGTTGGACTTTATTAAAATTAAGAACTTGTGCTCTTCAAAAGACTGTTAAGAGAACGGAAAGACAAGGGAGAAAATATTTGCAAAACACACATCTGATAAAGGACTTGTATCCAAAATATACAAAACTCAATAATACGAAAACAACCCAGGCTTCCCTGGTGGCGCAGTGGTTAAGAATCCGCCAGCAATGCAGGGGACACAGCTTCAAACCCTGGTCCGGGAAGATCCCACATGCCACGGAGCAACTAAGCCCGTACGCCACAACTACTGAGCCTGCACGCCTAGAGCCTGCACTCCGCAACAAGAGAAGCCACCGCAATGAGAAACCCACGCGCTGCAAGGAAGAGTAGCCCCTGCTCACCGCAACTACAGAAAGCCCGCGCGCAGCAAAGAAGACCCAACACAGACAAAAATAAATAAATTAAACAAATAAATTTATTTTTTAAAAAAGAAAACAACCCAATTTTTAAAATGGGCAAAAGATCTGAACAGATAACCTCACCAAAGAAGATATACAGATGAAAAGTAAACAAATGAAAAATATGCTCAACCTCTTTTGTCATTAGGGAATTACAAATTAAAACAATAATGAGAGACTTCTACATACCTACTAGAATGTCTAAAATTAAAAACAAGCCCTATGTTAAATGCTGGTGGAGATACAGAGCAACAGGCACTCTCATTTATTGTTGGTGGGAATGCAAAATTGTACAGCCACTTTGGAAGACAGTTTGGCAGCTTCTTACAAAGCTAAGCATAGTCTTACCGTATGATCTAGCAATTGTGCTCCTATATATTTACCCAACTGACTTTAAAACTTATGTGTACACAAAAACCTGCACATAAATATTTATAGCAGCTTTATTCATAATCACCAAAAATTGGAAACAACCAAGATGTCCTTCAGTAGGTGAGTGAGTAGTCTGTGTTACATCCATACAATGGTATCTGTAAGACACAGCATTACCGACTGGGTCTGCTAGGTGCAAGTGATGCTTTTTGCCACATGGTGGTGGTTATTCAAGCTCTTGAATCATTTGAAATCTCCCTTAGATCTTAGTTCCCAAAATAAAATTCAAATCAGGTACTAAACTCCTCCTGCCAGCACACTGAGAGATAGACTTTTTATTCACTTTAAAAAGGTTAGATTTCTCATCATGTGGTCTCTGCTATAAAATGCAGTCACAACTTTGCCAGGCTAAACCACAGAAAAAAATATGGGGAACAACATGTCTTTACACCCTGACCTGACACTTACTGTCCCGTGTAATTATTAATAGCAACACTTTTTACTTTCAAAAGTGTACAGTTTACAGGACTTCCCTGGTGGCACAGTGGTTAAGAATCCACCTGCCAATGCAGGGGGTACGGGTTCGAGTCCTGGTCCGGGAAGATCCCACATGCCGCAGAGCAACTAAGCCCGTGCGCCACAACTACTGAGCCCGCGTGCCACAACTACTGAAGGCTGCATGCCTAGAGCCTGTGCTCTGCAGCAAGAGAAGACACCGCAATAAGCCCACACACCACAACGAAGAGTAGCTCCTGCTCGCCGCAGCTAGAGAAAAGCCCACGCGCAGCAATGAAGACCCAACACAGCCAAAAATAAAAAACTTTAAAAGAAGTATACAGTTTAAACAATATGGAACCTCCTCAATTTTCCCCCAAATGGATCACTCCAACTTTTAACATCTTGATTTAATGAAATTTCCATCTGTTACCTATTTTATGACATGGGTCAGTGATTTGATTGCTTTGCCCAGAAGTCAGATACCTTTTTCAAAGACACCTGTTTTAATTAAGCCCATCCTAAGGAAGGTACTTTTTTGTTTGTTTGTTTTGCTTTGTTTACTGCAAAAACTTCCAACTTAAGTGTTACCACTGTGTTTTGGAGTTTGAAAGACTAGAAACAAACAAACAGACAAAAACCCTTCTTCCTCCTGCGAGTTATGTTCATTGCCACAAGGTGGTGGTTTCCTCAAGGGAAACCCTTCTGTGATCCAAATTGAACATCAGGAGCATTTTCTCTATTAAAACTCTTCAGAGCCGTGATGTGACTGTGTAAAAGAAGAATGAACCTACTCGCTTTAACAGCAAATCACAAACCAGAGCAAATTATTTCCCCAGATAACTTCCAGTCTTCCATGTTAGATAAAAATGTATACATACAATACATCTTTGTCTAGGCTGACAAATATCTCTGCTTACGGATATTATGTTTTCTTTTTCCATAAGTACCAGCATGTCCCTACTGTAACTTGCTCTGAGGACGGCAGCCAGGAGTCATAGAACTGGGAACTTTGGAGTCTAATAGGCTTGGGTGGATCCTGGACCTACCACCTACTGCCCGTGTGAGCTTAGGCAAGTTACTTCAACTTCCTCAGCCTCGGTTTCCTCGTCTTTAAAAGGAGTATAATAC
The DNA here is from genome assembly GCF_965194805.1 of Balaenoptera borealis. NCBI lineage: Eukaryota > Metazoa > Chordata > Mammalia > Artiodactyla > Balaenopteridae > Balaenoptera > Balaenoptera borealis. Next base: position 127,473,840 of record NC_138862.1, on the reverse strand, counting down.
CTACCATTCAGGGATGTTGTGGAGAGAGATAATGCCTTTTAAAGTTTCTGGACAGTAAAGCCGTTATTGGTATTGTTGTTAAAGTATCATGTTTGGAGTGTAGGATCATTGCTGGGAGGTAGCTTCCCAGTCAAGGATCAAGATGACCGCTCCCTCCCTTGCCTACAGATGGAGCCATTGGATTAGTTTTCCTCAGTCAGGGTGGACGTGGTTAGTGTTACTCGGGGGCCTAAGTGGTGAAGTATCAGATGTAGAATCTTCCACACTCTGCCCCTAGCTGCCAGCTTGATGTTACCAGGATGGCTTTAATGACCAGAAATTTTACATTTTTGATGAGATTTAATTTACCAATTTTTTATTCTGTTTATTGTTTTCTTTGTCTGAAGAGATCTTTTCCTAAGGAATCTTTGCCTACTCCCATGAAGACATACCCTTTATCTTAAAGTTATAATACTAGAAATTATTTTTAAATTATAATAAAAGAAGTTATTTAAAATTCACATTTAGACTTATGATCCATCTCAAATTCACTTTTTCATTGAAATTTTTATTGAGATAATTATAGACTCACACAGTTGTAAAAATAACCTTGAGAAAATCTTTGTACACTCTTCTGAGTTTCCCCCAATGGTAACATTTTGTAAAACTATAGTATAATATTGCAACCAGGATATTGACATCAATACAATCCACCCATCTTACTCAGGTTTCCCTAGTTTTAGTTGTACTCATTTGTGTGTGTGTATTAGGTTCTATAAAATGCTATCATATTTAGGTTCATGTATTCACCACCATAGTCAACATCCTGAACACAAGGATCCTCTGTGCTGCCCTTTATAGCCACAACCACCTCCCTTCTACATATCTCTCCCCACCAGTCCCTAACTTCTGGCAACCAGTATTATGCCCTCCATTTCTAAAATTTTGTCATTTAAAAAATATCTAGTATAGCACAGGGAATTCTGCTCAATATTCTGTAATAACGTAAATGGAAAAAGGATTTTAAAAAGAATGGATACATATATATGTATACCGGAATCACTTTGCTGTACACCTGAAACTAACACAACATTGTTAATCAACTATACCCTAATGTAAGATAAAAATTTTTTTAAATGATATCTAAATCATATCATACAACATGTAGCCTTTGGGGACTGGCTTTTTGTCACTCAGCATAATTCCCTACAGTTGTTGCATGTATCAATATTTTGTTCCTTTTTAATTGCTGCATATCCCACAGTATGGTTGTACCACTGTTCCAAATTAATTTTTGTGGAGGATATGAGATAGAGGTCAAGGTTCTTTTTTTATTCCATATGGATTTCTGACTGTGCGAGCACCATTTGTTGAAAAACTTTCCTTTACTCCATTGGATTGCTTTGGCACCTTTGTCAAATGTCAATTGGTTGTTAAGTGTGAGTTTCTTTCAGGACTCTCTAGTCTATTCCACTGATCTATTTGTCTATCCCTATGCCAGGACTCCTCTGACTTGATTATTATAGTTGCATAGTGTTATGGGCTGAATGTTTGTGTCCCCTCAGAATTCATATGTTGAAACCCTAATCCTAATGGGATGGTATTTGAAGGTGAGGCTTTTAGGAGGTAATTAGGTTATGAGGGTGATGCCCTCATGAATGGGATTAGCACCCTTATAAGAAGAGGCCAAAGAGTTAGCTAGCTCTCTTTCTGCCATGTGCCATCCTAAAATTTGTGTGGACATCTAAGGTCTTAATTCTAAATGGCCTCTGAGTTCTCTAAACTTCACTAATATTTATCTCAAAGATTTGTGTGTGTCTTGGAATACTACCATATCCATATTTGTTTTAATGTAAAAATAATGTTTTAAAATCCTAACCATCAGAGATCTAAAATTCTTCTGTCTTGTTTGTTGACGGGGTGATGCTATTGGATTTCAGAAAACTGGGCTAAATTGAAATGAGCCAACCTTGCATTTTCAGTTTCAAAATCCAGGCAATTTCCCTTTTTCTGACTTGGTATTATAATATTTCAAATACTAAGACATGAAAACACATGGTTACAAATGATGATCATTTTCCAATCATTTTGCAAGCTGGGGCTGGGCATTATTCAGAAGTGGTGCTGAGGATGCTGGTCCCAGGCTCTGAGCTGCAGAATGATGTTGGGGGCTGGCCACATTGTTCATGTGGCAGGGAATGGCTCTCACTCAAGGTCAGCTTCTTATCAGCTGCTAGGAAATGGGTTTTTTCATCAAAGGGTTTTTTTCAATGAAGAAGGATTTCTGACACTTAAAATTTTATTTTTTACCCTGCTGTCAGCAATCTAACTATGATGAGCCTGCGTGTAGTTTTCTTTGTGTTTATCCTTTTTGGAATTCATCCAACTCCTTGAATCTATGGATTTATGTCTTTCACCAGTTTTGGAAAATTCTCTGCCATTGTCTCTCTGAATACAGTCATTTCCCACTTTTTGAAAGTTCACTTTATGTCACCTTGCTTTTATAAAAGACCTACATTAGTACATGTTTTCACTAATAGAAAGAAATCCATAGAGGCTTTTCACTTTTAAGGAAAAAGGCAAAAATCAAAATTAATGTTCAGCATTTGTTTTGCAGGGAGCTGTTACAGAGGCAGCAAAAGTAGCATCGCCAAGCTCCTTCCCAGGAACTACATTCAGCATCTCAGCATCAAGGCACCATAGCTTTGAACGGTGTCTGTGAGCATGTGTGCCTTATCTCAATTTATTTTGTGCATCTATTAGCACAAAGGTAATTGCTATTTCATTTTATACTATTTCAGCTTATGAAAGGTTTCATAGGAACGTTCTACTTTCAGATAGTGGGGAAAACCCGTATTGCTTCTGTTCCATTTTCTCTCTCTCCTCTCCTTCTGCGACTCGGGTGATATGAACTTTAGACATTTGAATATGCCCCACATATCTTTTTGATGCTATTATCTCTTTTTCTCTCCATCTTTTTTCTCCCTCTGTGCTTTAGTTTCAACATGTTCTTTTGACTCGTCTTCAAGTTCATTAATTTTGTGCTCAACATTGTTCAATCTGCTATTAAACCTATCCAATGAGTTCTTGATTTCAGTTATTATACTTTTTAAGTTCTAGAATGTTCACTTTGTTTTTATAGTTTTGGTTTTTTGGTAGATTCCACTTATCTGGTGCCATTTTTCTCCATCTACTCTGTCTACATTTTTCTCCACTTTATTCAACATATTAATCTAAGTGGAGGTATTATGAATTTTTAAAGTACAGCTTACCCTTGAAAGGCACGGGTTTGAATTGCACTGGTCCACTTTTACATGGATTTTTTTCAATAAATATACAGGCAGGCAGCCCTCGGTATCCACGAATTCCATATCCACAGATCCAACCAATTCAACCAACTGCAAATCGCAAACTGAACACATGCTCTGAGGTTGGTTGAATCTGTGGATGCAGAACCAGCAGATACTGGAGGGCCGACCATGGGGCTTGAGCATCCGTGGATTTTGGTGTCTGCATTGGGTCCTGGAACCAATCCCCTGTGGATACCAAGGGATGACTGTGTAATACACATACGATGAAATGTGTAAAGTGTGCTAATCATTAATGCACAGCTTATTGAACTTTCACGTTGGTATATATTCATAAAACCACCACCCACATCAAGATACATAACATTTCTGGCACTTATTTCTCACCCAAGCAGTTATCTTCCTCTCCCCCAAGAGAAAACCACTATTCTGACTTCAATCACCATCAATTAGTTTTACCTTTTACTGGACTTCATAAATGTCTTTTGCATCTGGCTTCTTTCACTTAATATAGTATCTGTGAGTTTCACTCCTGTTGTTTTTGTATCATTCTTAGTTATTGCAGTAGAGTATTCCATTGTGTGAATAAACTACAATTTATTTATTCATCCTCCAGTTAATAAACATTTGGATTGTCCCCTGTTTAGGGGCTAATTTCTCTTAGATATATACCTAGGAGTAGAAACGTTGAGTCCAAAGATAGCTATATGTTTAGTTTTAGTAGATTCTGCTAAACAGTTTCTCAAAGCCAGTTGTGCCAGTTATCAACTTATTACCTCTCAGATCCAAATCCATACTTAATTACCTGCCCTGTGCTAATGGAGCTGGGCCCTGCAAACATTTCTCCTTTGCCATCTGGCACAGTGTTAAGGTTTGTCAGTAGGGAGCACTGGCAGTCACTGCAGGAGAAAGAGAATTCTCTTCCTGGTTCTGATGTGCTCACTTGGCAGATTCCTGCAGCATGTGGCAACCAGAAATACAAAGTGCATCTCCATGGGCAGCTTCCCATGGGTCAAACCCCAGAGGTTGACCTTCCAATGCATCACTCCTGTGGGAAGCTTTCCAGCAATTTCCACAGTGTGGCACCCGTCCGTGGATGGCTTCCCTCAGCACCAAGAGGCATGCTTTCCAATGAATACCACCTGCATAGACCTTCAGCAAACCTCTTCATCATCCAGTGGGTCATGGCTACATAATCTCCAACAAGGTATGGTTCTCAGCCCCCTGGTAGAAGGTGAGGGTTGGGACTCATACAGACTTGTTCCTTCTTTGGGTGCTCTGTCTCAGCCTGAGAGGCTGCTCCCAACATCTGCTATAACTATATTCTTTAGAGTTCTCTTTTCTCCTTAGTAGGTAGTCCCCTCTAATACTTAATAATTCTTTATATTAAAATTTCCTGTCCAAAGTACTGTGTAGTTTCTGTATCCTGCATGCACTCTGGCTGATGCATGGATATACCATTTTACACCTCCACCAGCAGTGTATGAGAGTTCCAGTTCCTCCACAGTCAAAGTTCTGTCTACTGACTCCAATATCTGAACGATCTGGGTGTCTACAATTTTTTCTCTTCCTTATCAATTACATGTTCATGCCTCTTCACAGGACTAGTTATGTTTTACTATACACACACATTGTAAATAAGAAGTAGAGAGACTCCAGATGATGTCATTTGACCCACAGAGTGTTCCCTCTTTCCTCTGATAAGCAGGTGGGTTGAGGAGTGATCATCTCAATCCATTGAAGGATTGAGCTGGGTTGGGGCGGGGTTTCAGTTTTTACAAGACTCAACATATCTCCGGTTTACCCCTATTCCTCACATGTGGATTTTGATTGAGAGCCTTGCAGATCTCTTGTCTCCTAAGCCATGGAAGGTTATGGAGAGTCAGCTCTACCCTTCAGAAGTTCCCAGTCCTGCTGTCTGGACACTGTCCCCACGGAGCTTCAAAATCTGGCAAATCTCAGGAAGAGGCAGGAGCTGGCCTTGTTTTTGAGGCAGGCTCTTTCTTCTTGGGAAGGCTTTATTTTCTAAGCACTGTGGGACTTTGGAAGATTTCACTCTGCTTTTTAGATGCATTTAGATTCGTTCCAATACCATGTGACCAGTAAAAGCTTTACTGGTTTCTCTTTATTCCATTAGAAGTCTTCTTTCTGGACAAAGATTGATCATCAGCCAGTGCCCTGAATTAGCAAATGTCCTTGGGGAGGGGAGAGGGAACAGCTGGAGAGCCTCATCTCATTTTGTTGCAATAGGAGAATTGACCAGCCGCAGCCTACCGGGTCCTACTTAGAAGAGGAAATCCCCTGGGCTTATGAAACTCAGAACTCTTTTCAAACTATTGTCCCTAGCATGTGTTTCAAAATCTTAGAGTAGACTTTTCTTTCTTGACAAATTTCTATCGTGTCACTACCCTGAGGCTATAGGTGTCAAAACGCAGTTCAATGTTTTTCAAACTGTAGGTCACAACCCATTAGTAGGGCGTGAAATCAATTTAGTAGGTCTTGCTAGCATTTTCTAATGAAACAGAATATAATAGAATAGATCAGAGTGCATGGCACATAGTAACAATAAGTATTGTTTCATGAAATTTTTGTTGCACTTGCATGTGTATGTCTGTGTTCTGGTTTGCAATGTCAAACCTCTTTATTGCTATGGGTTGCAGCCAAAATGTTTATTTATTTATCTTTTAAAATATTTATTTATTTCTTTCTTTATTTGGTTGTGCCGGGTCTTAGTTGTGGCAGGTGGCTTCCTTAGTTGCGGCATGCAGGCTCCTTAGTTGTGGCATGCATGTGGGATCTAGTTCTCTGACCAGGGATCGAACCCGGGCCCCTGCATTGGGAGCATGGAGTCCTATCCACTGTGCCACCAGGGAAGTCCCCCCAAATGTTTAAAAACCGCTGGATTTTAGTTTAAACAGAGGAAGGACGAAGTGGAGAAAAATAAATGATCAGAAACAAATGTTAGTTGAGTATGGACAACTCTGGGGAGAAGTTTGGCCATGAGTGGGAAGTCGATTGACTAAAAGCTGCTCTTCTGGCCCCAGAGAGCAAGAGGGAGCCCATGCAAAGGATAGACCACAAGCATCAGTAACCATAAGCATCAGAGAAAAAAATCTTGTGAGGCGCAGCTCCTAGTGGGGCTGGGGCAGCTGTGGCAGGTGCAGAGGGGTAGCAGGGAGAGCTGAAGCTGAGAAACGGCTGAACCTGCGTTGGTAAAGACCATGACAGCCCTGAGAGATGACCATGTAGTTCTTGGTACCAGATCACTGGCAAAAGGTCTTGTAGTTGGCACAGAAGAAAGGTCAGCTGAGGGAAAGGACAGGCCTGTGGGTGGCGTGAGGCTCTTCGGCTAACCCATCGCTGGTGCTCCAGGGTCAGCAAAAGATAAATTCCAGCCACGTGCCCGAGGAGACTGGGACTGGAATGAGTGCTAGTGTTTTCTTCACCTTCTCCCTGCTTTCCCAACACCACACACACACACACACACACACACAACTGACCAACTGACCTGCCCGCCGAGGCCACCAGACACAGGGGAGAGGGTGGAGGCTCTGTGTTGGGAAGGCCCTGACTCTCAGTCCACTGGCTGGGTTGGCTTGGGCTTGCGGTCTCCTATGTCTAAAGCAGGGCCAGTGAGACCTTCTGCCCGGGTCCTTGGGAGGCATGCAGACCCATCACTGTGCCCGTGTCTGGCACGCTGTGAGTGCTCCGGAGCCCAGAGCTGCCTGAACCCCCAGGGGCCGCACTGGGGCAGAGAGTTCTGGAGGAAGGTTGTGCCACAGTGACCTGGCTGGCTCCTGGCCCTGAAGTCCACAGACCCCCCAGGTTTGCCTACTGAACCCCAAGACACCAGCATGGGTCTTCTGTGAGGCATGGCACTCAGCAAGGTTTGGGCAGAGAGGCTGGCACGGGACGTCCTGCAGTGCATCAGGCGTGTTTGCTCTGGTCGCTGAGCGGGGAAGTTCTACGCTGGGTCACAGCTCCGATCTTTGTCCTATTCCAGGAACTGTCTCCTGGCCTCGGGTCTGGCCTTGGACCTCAGGGTCTGAAATTTGGCCTGAGCCCTGCCTGGGTTCTTGGCCTTTTATCATGCCCCATGCACACCTGGTCAGCCATGGGGATCTGCTGGAGTTTGGGGAAAGATTTCAGCTCAGTCATACCTCAGCCTATAAGGTTTTCTCCCTCCCTTCTTAGCCTAGCTGATTGGTCTTTGTCCATCAAACCCTGGCTCCATCATCACCTCTCACAGAAAACCTGCCCTGGGCACTTGCCCCTCCCCATACTGGGTTACATGCCCCTCCTTGGGCTCCCTCTGCCCACCCCCGTGCCTCTTGATTCCACACCACTTACCCCTCCTTTGGTGCTCTGAGTTTGCTTGGAGGTAGGACTCTGCACAGCATCGGCACATAGTAGGTGCTCTGGCAGTATTTACTGAATGAATGAACCATCAATCCCAGGCCTCACTTTTCTGCTCAGTGACCCTGTTCTCTAAAGCTCCTATTTGCCAGCAGCTGAGCCCTGCTTTATTTCAGGGCTCAAAGAGCAGAAGAGGCAGCCCAAATGGGATGAACACCCTGTTGTAAGACCCCAGCCACAACCTGCAGGGTCTAATCTCACCATTAGAGAACCCCAGGTACTTGTGTGTGATTACTAGCTGGTTAAGTTCCATTTCTAAGGGAAACAGGTTCTTAAAGATTTGTGTATGAAAGAGGTATAAAGACAAACCTTTGACTCATGTGCAGAGACAACCAGGACACACAGACCCCTGCCTGCCTCCCCCAAGCCCTGTGGTAAATGGAAGGGGGAGGAAGAGGCAGGTCACAGGCCAAGACCAGCCAGTCAAGATGAACATCTGTCCCTCAGGCCCCCTCGTCAACCAGTTCTTTTACCCCCTACCAAGATGAGATACTCTTGATGGCACCCAAACCTTCCCCCGAGCCATGGGGACTCAAGGGGTCCACGGGGCCTTCAGAACAGCAGGTGGGAGTGGGTGCAGGGGGCACAATGTCTGCTTGGATGCCTGGGGTGCCAATTGAAACCACCATGGCATGAATGACTCAGGGTAGCAAAGTTTCCTGAGACCTGGGGTGGTGGGCGAAGCTCTCAAAATGATAAGGGAATGAGTTTCCCAGATGTGTGAAGCTGGTTCCAAGTCATCATCAAGGTCCGTCTACAAAAAGAACATCTCAAAAATGACACTGATAATCTAAACTACAGTGAGATACCACCCCCCGCCCCCCAGGATGGCTGTAATCAAAAAGAGATGATAACAAGTGTTGGTGAGGATGTGGAGACATGGAACTCTCACACATTGTTGGTTGGAATATAAAATAGCACAGCTGCTCTGGAAAACAGTTCGGGGGTTCCTCAAAATGTTAAGTATAGCTCGCACATGACCCACAAGTCTACTCCTAGGTATTGATATATACCCAAAAGAAATGAAATGTTCATACAAAGACTTGTACACTAATGTTCATAGCAGCTTTATTCATAATAGCCCAAAAGTACAATCTGTCCATCAGCTGATGAAAGATAAACAAAATGTGGTGTACCCACACAATGGAATGCTATTCAGTCACGACAAGGAGTGATGTCTTTCTACATGCTGCAACATGGATGAACCTTGAAAACATCCTGAGAAGTGAAGGAAGCTGGGTCACAAAAGACCACATGTACGATTCCACTTTCATGAAATGTCCTGAGTAGGCAAATCCATAGAGACAGAAAGTGGATTAGTGGTTTCCAGGGGCTGGGAGGAGCAGGGAATGGGGAGTGACTGCAAATGGGTTCGGCGGTTTTTGTTTGTTTGTTTTAAGGGGGGGGGGGTGTTATGAAAATGATCTGGAATTAGGTAATAGTGGGGCTGCCACTTTGTGACTATACTAAAAACCACTGAATTGTCCACTTTAAAAGCTGGAATTATATGGTATGTGAATTATATCTCAATTTTTAAAATAAGGAAAAAATGACGCCGATGGAGAGGAGTTAGAGGAACTGAAACAATGAAATGGATCGCGAGTGTCGCCCGTCCCCGTCCGTCGCCTCCATCTGAACGAACTTTAGGCCCAGGAACCGGGCACCGAGAGGGTCTGGGGGAAGCAACGCTGGAGACTGGATCTAGGAAGAAACACGGCCTGGGATTCGAAGGGAACGCGGTTAAGGTGGCGGCCTGGGATCGCCTAGGACGGGGGAGGCGTCTGCAGGCTCAGAAGTTGGCCGGGCGGGAGCGGAGATTTAAAGGCTGGAGCGCAGAGGCTCTTAAAGAGGCTCGGGCGAATTCCCATTCGGCGTCCACTTTAAAGCCAGCTCCGCCGCGCCGAGGGTCGGACCTGGGTAAGTGCGCGGGGCCCCGGGGGAGGCGGCGGCGGCGGCGGCGGCGGGGTTCCGTGGCCGGGTCCGCTCACCCTGCCGGGTCCGGGGCGCTCGGCGCGGGTGGCCTGAACGTCAGGCCGCGCGTCCTGGGAATCTGGGGCCCGCGGGGTGGCAGGGTCGCGGCGCCAGGCCCGGCCACCCCTGCGCCCACGGCGGCGGCGCTCTATTTTTAGCAGCCGCTGTTGCATTATAAGGAATGCGCGGCGCGCCGGGCGACCAGGGCGCGCGCGGGCTGCGCGGTCGCTTTAAGGAGGCGCCGGGGCGGGGACAGGCCAGAGCGGCCGTCAGGCCGCGGGCCGGGAGCCGTCAGTCCGGCTGCCGCGGGGCCCGGCGGGCGCGGCGCTGCCTTCTCGCCGGCGCGGGCATGGAGGAGGCGGCCTGAGGCCGGAGCCGAACCGGGCTGGAGCGCGCGGTGAGCGGTCGGGGCAGGCTGGGAAGGGAGGGCACCCGGCCGGGCGCTTTGTTCCGGGAGGGAGGTGTGGCCGCCCCGGGCCCGGGCGCGCTCGCCACAGGCGGACTGCGCTCTGGGGCTGACGGAGAGTGGCCTTTTGCCCCCACGGCAGACTCCAGCGTGACGGTGTGCGATCGAGAAGTCGGAGACGATCGAGACCCCAGTGAGAAGGGCCTGCCCACCGCGCAGAAAGCCCCTTTCATGGTAACCGCCCTTGGGTTCCTTGTCTGCCCTGGCGAGAACGCGCGGGGAGGTGGGCGCGGGACTCGGGTGGGTGGAGGCGGAGGGGGGGGGGGGATCTTTCCCCTTTTAAAATGGCGTTAACGCCAGGAATCGGCCGAGGGAGTTGTCAGATTCATCTGAAAGATAAAAAGCAGGCTGCTTCATAAACCTTTGCTGCGCCGGGGGCTTGGGGCTCTGGTCACAACCAGGGCCCGGCTCATTCATTGACGGGACCTGCAGGGGCGCCCACCGAGTGTAGGGCACCGTGCCAGTTACCGCGCCGCGAGGAAGGTAGGGGTGCAAACCGAGCGACAGCCCAGCGTGGTCGGTACTGGGATCAGGGAAGCACGGGGGCTGTGGGAGCAGACAGCGTGGAAGGGCAGGGAAGGCCTCCTCGGGGAGGTGATGCCCGGCAGGAGCGTGGGCACTGGACACCAATTAGACTTTGTGGCTGGAACTGAGGTCTGTCCTGGCCAGGGCCAGAGCCGAGGCTGGAGAGGTGGAGAAGGGCCACTTCATCCCGGCCCTGATCCCCGAGCTCTGGGATTGCCCCTCCTCCTCCCACCAGCGCCTACTCCGAGCAAACCTCCTTGGGCTTGAATGGTTCTTGCCCCTCCAGGACTCACACTCTGTCCTGGACCTGAGCAGAGAGGGTGACTGACAAGGGTCAAAATTGTGGCCTCAGAACAGTGACCTCCCCGGCAGCAGGAATGATAAGGAAATCTGACTTAAAAGCCCTGAAGCTCCACTGTAATAATAGCTGCCAGCAGGGCTGACACAGACCAGGCACTTGATGTGGATATGCTTGCTCATCATTTGACAAGACTCCTCCAGAAGGGTTTTATTATTACCCCCATATGCAGATGGGGAACAGGGGCTAGGAAGAGTAACTTGCGCAAGATCATATCTAGGGTCCATGATGTAGCTGCAGCTCCTCAGGCCCCTCTTGTGAGGGTCTGGCTGACCTGGCCTGAAGGCTCCAGGTGCAGCTTGTGTTAGGCTTTGGCTCTATTGCCTTTCACTGGTTGGGTGAAGTGTGGGGTGGTGAGCTGCTGGTAGTAATAACTGACACGTGTCAGGGGCTTTGCAGTGAACAGAGCACTTTCACCGAGACAGTTCTTAGAGTTTCTCCTACTTTTCTTCCCAGGAAAGAAACTTGAGCTGGCTAACATTTTTGTAAGTCTCCTAATTTCCTGTAAATCGCATGTCCCTGCTGACTGGGGCTGAAAATGTTCCATGAAAACATGCGTGGTTTTGACCCCCAGTCTGTTCTCACTCCCAGCAGCCAATTAGCTTTTCTGTCTGTGGTTTAAGGTGTAGTTTGTCCTTTCTCTGCTAGGTCAGGAAGGTTGGAGCTTTAATGCTCTGGGGTTTTCGAGGCGCAGAGTCTGCCAGCCTCTTTGGGGGTGCGGGTGGAGGCTGCGTAAGCCGGGTGCTCTAATAGAAACTACCCCCCGCCTCAACATTTCCTTATGGGGGGCAGTGTGGCCCTCTGCTGAACCCTGGTGGGGCAGTGACAGTCTTCCAGGGCTGCCAGCTCTGTTTGTATTTGCCACTACTTATGTGTTCACCTACCTAAGACATCTTTGTGACAGGTATAACTTTTATTAGCTCTAACCACAGGTATTTCACACTTTCAGTTGATCTGAGCTGCTTATAGAGAGGCAAGTCCATTATCCCTGGGGTTGGTTCCTGAGCTTGAGTGATCACCTGGAACCAGGGAGGACTTCTGGGCTCTGATGGACTGAACTAGCTCCTGGGGTGCCTGGTCCTAACATCAGCCTGATTCACATGTTGACCAGCCTGCTGCATCATGTGACTTCTTGGGGAAATGTGACCTCCATTTTATATTTCACATCTGGTGTCATCATTGTCTACCCATGAAGTGCCCCCATATGGAGTGTGCCCCCCTGCAAGCGATTGAAAACATACCTGCTCAGGAACATCATGTAGTCTGCACAAACCATACACATGTGAACTAATTGGGAACACGTTCTTGTGCAAAGCTGGGATGGTCTCAAGTGTCCAAAGAGTGTGCATTGAGTTCCAGAGGCTCTGTAACTTGCCTGGCCCGGGGCAGGTATCTGGCTGGCTAGAAGGTAAAGTTACCTTTGTCTGGGGATGGGAGAAAGGAAGGAACTGGGTGAGCTCCCTGTGCCCTGGGCATCTGGCAGCTATGCATGGTCTAGAGGCTGAGCAGAGAGGTCGAGCTTTGAGAGGAATTTTGTTGGTGGACTCTGAGGCCTTGCCACCCCTCACAGTCTTGGGTGATGCCACTGGGCCCTGTGGTTCTGGATCAGTGCGGGTGCTTTTGGCTGCAAATAACGGAACCCAAGTAAGAGTGGATTAAGGAGAGCTTAAATCTCCCAAAGATGTTCTCAGCTTTTGTGAAGTCTCTGGACACAGGGATGGGATATTAGTGCCACTTCCAGCAAGTTCTTGCATGGGACAGGCAACCAAGAGGGCTGAGTGTTCAGAGCAATGATTTTTACCTTCTTGGGCCACTGCCTCTTTAACATGCCAGTGAGAAGCCCAAAGAAAAGTTCCTTGTATGTATGAAGTTGGGCATTCAGTTTGGGAGATTTGTGGATCTCTGAAAATGAGCCCTGGATCCCAGGGTAGATCCCCTGCTTCACTACGGTTCACTGAGGACCTACCCTGGGCCTCTGCCCTCCCAGCCAGGCCGGCAGGCTGTCGTGGTAGAGCCGGTGTCAAGAGTGGAAGTAGAGCGGGACGGGTGTCAGTTCTCAGCTTGTGGGTGGAAATCCATGCAATCAGCTAGTGGGTCTGTCTTGTGGAACTCTGACTGAGAGGACAGTGCTGCCACCTCCTGCTTCAGACAGCAGAGGACGTTGTCGAGGCCGAGGTGACAGCCATACTGCACTCCTTGGTGTCTGCCATGCATCCCTTGGTGCCCGTCTCCAGTCTTCTAGGTGGCGTTCCTGCTGCACATAATGAGGCTGGTCCCGCCTATTCTGAGACTCCCCCGGCCTTCCACTGAGCCCCACCACTGAGCCAAGGGCCTGTAGCCCATTGGCACGATCCATGGCAGCCTTCCGCCGCCATCCCCCTTGCAGGGGTCATGAAGTAGCAGTGTGGATTTAGCTTTTTAATGTCCCTATCATTGTCCTTTAGTATTTTTTAAATTAATTAATTAATTTTATTTATTTATTTTTGGCTGCGTTGGGTCTTCGTTGCTGTGCGCGGGCTTTCTCTAGTTGTGGCGAGCGGGGGCCACTCTTCGTTGTGGCGCGCGGGCTTCTCATTGTGGTGGCTTCTCTTGTTGCGGAGCACAGGCTCTAGGCATGTGGGCTTCAGTACTTGTGGCTCATGGACTCTAGAGCACAGGCTCAGTAGTTGTGGCACACGGACCTAGTTGCTCCGCAGCATGTGGGATCTTCCCAGACCAGGGCTTGAACCCGTGTCCCCTGCATTGGCAGGTGGATTCTTAACCACTGCGCCACCAGGGAAGCCCTCCTTTAGTATTTTTTTTTTTTTTAATTTTTATTTATTTATTTATTTATTTATTTATTCATTCATTTATGGCTGTGTTGGGTCTTTGTTTCTGTGCGAGGGCTTTCTCTAGTTGTGGCAAGCGAGGGCCACTCTTCATCGCGGTGCGCGGGCCTTTCACCATCGCGGCCCCTCCCGTTGCGGGGCACAGGCTCCAGACGCGCAGGCTCAGTAGTTGTGGCGCACGGGCCTAGTTGCTCCGCGGCATGTGGGATCTTCCCAGACCAGGGCGCGAACCCGCGTCCCCTGCATTGGCAGGCAGATTCTCAACCACTGCGCCACCAGGGAAGCCCTCCTTTAGTATTTTTGATAGCTTTACTCGGTGGAACCTGTTGATGGCCAGATGGCCAGATGACAGTATGGGTCATCATTGGTTGTGAAATGACATTCTGGGTCTCAGAGAGGCATATTTTCATCTACAGAGCCTGGCATCTGGCCACCTAAATGGATAAAACATCGTGATTTGGATCTGGGTTGTGTTGCTAATGAGATTTTGGACAGTACCAGGAAGGGATTTGGCTGTGCAGTGTGTGGCAGTAGAAGGAGGGAGGGGGTACGGAGAGTTCTGCGCTCTGATTCAGGTCCTCTGTGACCGCTGATAGGGCCTTGGGAGCGTCCTGTGCTGCAGGGGCCCAGGCTCCGTCTGTGACTTCTCTGCCCCGCCCTCAGGGTTGTCAACGGGGATTAGATGAAACACACAGATGAGAACATGCTTGGGAGACCAGAAAGGGCCGTAAGAATTAAGAGCATTATCAGTATTCAAGCAGCCTTCAGAAAACAGAATCATAGACCCAGAAGGGGCCCCTGGAGCATATTTAGTCTCAATTCAGACCCAGGAGAGCACATTTCTCATAGTGATGAGGTAGATGGTTTTAGGTGGGACACATTTTAATAGTTATATATATATGTATATATATACACACTTACTGATGTGTACTATAAAAATACAGGTATGCCATCAAACGCACTTTTTTTTACTGGCTATTTTGCTCAGATTAAGGCTAAGTAAGAATTTTAAGTTAAAAAGTATGATTTTAAGGTAAAGATTAAACCAGTAATAGTTCAGTAGTTGACAAATACAGCCCAAATGGGAAAGTGACCCCTTGAGTAGAGGCTGGGAAACTTTCAACAGGGGGTCCCTCCGGTGCAGCCTGTGAGGGGCGGGTCTTAGCTGGACGCTTTCAGAGGCAGGGAGCTTGACACCCCTTAAATCAGTTTACCCCATTTGGGGATTCACTTATCCTGGCAAAGTTCTTTTCTTTCTCCCTTTAACCTGTCCCGCTGGATCTGTGCCACGTGAACCTTGACAATCGTGCTTTTCTCCAGCACAAGCAGCCTGCTTTCTCCAACTGCTCCTCAGATGGCATGGCTTAAAGACGGCCTCTCTGGAGGTCTACCCTGTCTCCCCTCTCTCCTTCCCGTCTCTTCCTTCCCTTCCTTCAGTGAAGACTTGTGGGCTGGGCTGGGGTAGATGCTCCGCATTGGCCATCTCGAAGCCTCGCAACAGTTTTGCTGTTAGCCTTTTACAGATGTGGAAACGGGGGCTCAGGGTGGTTAAGTAGGCATCCCCATGGCCGTGGCCTGAGAGGAGCAGAGCCTGGAAGGAGTCTCGCCAAGGTCTGTCTGGTCCTGGAGCACATGCTCCGTCTGTTACTCGGTGCTGCTCCCAGGACTGATGACTTTGGTCATTTGACGACACGCCCCTTCTCTCCTGGTGCTCATGGGACATGGCCCACAGGGTTCTGGCCATACATAATCAGTGCTGCAGTGGAGCGAAGGCCTCGTGAGGAGAGAGGACAGTTCACGCACAGCGACACCGTGAAGCAGCAGAAGGCACTGAGGTGCAGGCGTGGCTGGTTGGCAAGAAAGGCAGAGGGAACCTAGATGGAAGTGGTTTTCCCCGACTCTCATTAATCTCACTGTCAACCAGGAACCCCTCCATCGTTTGTGCACTTGGTATATTTTTTAATTTTCAAAAATATAAAAAGATGAAGGATAATATATAACAAACACCATGTACCCATTACCCCAAATGAGCAGATGCGACCGTTTTGTCTGCACCTGATCCCTTTGGCAGGGCTTCAGCGCATCCCTGGTCAGGAGGCCTGGCTGGCTGGGCCTGCCCTCAGCCTCCGGCCGGCTTTTGGAGCCTTGCTCCCGAGTTTGCATGTCTCGGCTCTTTTACCTCCACGTCCCCAGCGAATTCACTGAAAATGCCACCTGGGTCTCCATCAAGGTTGTGGATAGATCCTTTTGCTGCCTGAACTCACCCTGGGGAGGAATGAGTGTGCATCTTGGGATCTAACCTTTTTCAAAAAGTTCCTCTACCCGAATACATACTTGCCTTGACCACTGTGGCTTCAGGCCAGGCTGTGGAGCATCATTTAGTCAGAGCTGCCCAAAGCGAACTGTAATTTAAATGGTAAGTGTATATATTTGGAAAAGAGAGGAAAAAAACCCATGATTTTCTTTTTATCATTAGATGACACCGATTTGTTAAGCTGCTCATCGTCAACAATCTTGAGCAAAATACATTTCTGGTCTAAAGTGCAGGACTGCTTTACAGGAAGGAAGATCAGAGTGCAGTGTAGTACCTTTGTAACCCCTAACATGGCCTTGCCAGCTCTCCCTTTTCTCGGCTCTCACAGAAAGATGGTGTCCCAGGTGTGTGGTCCCAGGTCCTCCCCTCTGCCAAGCTCTCCAGCTGCAGAGGGGGAAGCTCTCCTTGACGACAGGAGACAGAAGAAGGCTTTTCCCCTAACTGTTTGCAGCCTCCTGCTTCCCGCCCCGCCCCCGCCTGACTCCACTCCCGAGCTGGAGCCTGACATGGCCCATTTGCAGGTAGCTTGGGCTTGACTTAGGACAGTTAGCAAAGCACCACTTTTAAAGCTGTGCAGAAAAGATGAAAAACCTTCTGGAAAAGGCTTGCATACCCAGGCAGATTCCATTTTCAAGGAGTCAAGGAGTTCAAACTGGGGACAGAGATTTGAACGAGTTTCATAATAGAACACGGAGACCTGAGGTGGTCCCCGAGTTTTCTTTACTAAATGGTGAGAATGAGTTGAAATGTTTTCCGTTCCTGAGTTGCCAACAAAGGATAACACTGCCTGCGTCCTTTCCCCTGACTCGATGGAGATGCTGCAAAAGCCAGCAAAGGCTGGGACCCCAAAGACCTCAGAAGGACCTGCTTTGTTGGGGTTTGTCTTGCAATAGAAACGGTCAAAGACTGTACCAATGAAGGCAAGTAAGCATATTCTAAAGTCAATTCCTATTTGTTTATGCAAAAATACACATACATGTTATGCTGACGGCCTACTTTTTAAAGAAAAGTTTTCGTTTAAAAAGAACCTGCTATGCATACTATGTGTTAGGCTGTCCCTAGTATCCTAACTACCCAGATTAAAAGTAAAAATATTTGTAGGCATGTGGTGCTGTGTGGAGATTGCTGAAGATGTGCTGGAGTTGGGGAGGCCCACTCTCCCCTTAGGGCTGACCATTTTTGGGGGGGCCTGGGGACAGGTTCTTGCCTCCCCAAAGCATTATATATTCACTTCAAGAGCAAAATTCATTTTAACTCAGTTCCAGTTTCTTTTTTTTTCTTCTTCTTCTTTTTAGCCTTTAGAACTTTAACACACCTTCTTGAAAATTCCCCCTTTTAGATGACCGCCAAATTCACCCCTTTATATTTTAATTCCACTGGGAATGGAGGTCCCAAGGAAGAGGCAGAGGCAAATGCATCTTTCTTGGCGAGTACCATTCTCTCACAAGGAGGCTCAGCAGCCCAAAAATAGCATCCGTCATGTTCTTCTTTCAATGCCTGCTTTATTGTAACTGGAGATGATGGAAAAGGGTGGAGCCACGGTCCCAAAGCCTTGGGGGCATATATTAAAAAATAACTTGTATGAGATACGTCTTCTCAGTGGGCCCTCCACACCCACATTCCTCAGGTTGAGATTCCCGGGCGACAGAGTCAAGAAGGCCTAGCACTCCCCATACGCTTTTCACACCCATTCTCTTCCCGCAAAGGAAGTCAGGCCCCGGGTGCCCTGCTGGCGCTCCAGGGAGCTAAGGTCAGCTGGCATCAGAGCCTTCCCGGCCACCCCACTCAGTGACCCCCGGCCCTGCCTGCCCGCAGTGGCCCGAGTCCACTTATCTGGGGCTGGGTGGGTGTTTCCTGCATGTTTGAGATTTTAAGCAGGAAATCAAAATAAAGAAACAAAGCCTTTGTTTTACTTCTGGGCTCAAACTGGGGATGGCTGGAGGGATGGAAAAGGGGAGTGAGAGCAGGTCACTTAGCACTTCCACCAAATAACCATTCTAATAAAGCACTTAACAGGGGCTTTTTCCTCCTTAGGGCTGGTGTTCGTGGATAGGAAAGCTGGGTGGAGGCTGGGAGAGCCTCTGTGTGGAAGGAGGAAGGAGAGGGCCCCAGGCAGGGTCTGGCACCACCAGCGATTGGCAGCCAGAGGGGCCTCAGGGAACCTCAGTCCTCCCTCCCTTCCTCAGAAGACCGACAGGAGAGTGGGAAGGGGCCCGGGCTGCAGGCCAGAGGGCCCCCCTGCTGAGCCTCTGCCCCCTACCTGTCCTCTCTGTGACCTTGGGCAAGTCCCCATCTGCCGTGGGCCTACTTAGCAGTGCCTGTAATAGGGACAGTGCTGCTGTGACACATGTCTCAGGCATCCCCACCCCCCTTTCTCCTCTAGCCCGGTCATGCGGGGCCAGGCCCTCATCCCACATATGTGGAAATGGAGAGGTGCTCGCCCCAATAGATATTCATTCTTCCCCAAAGATTTTCTCCCTGTGCAAGTTTTCTGAGTGTATCATTTATTTTTCTTTGACGATTACGCAGTCGTTGATGGAAACCGTCCCCATCTGCAGTGTTTCTGGGGATTGCAGGGTGGGGACCATGCCAGCAGGCCATCTGAGCTCCGGGGTCAGCTGCCACATTTTGCGTGGGTACCATCGGCGTGGCTTCCTCATTCCCTAAGCCCCACTGAGCCACGGCTGTTGTACGTAACAGGCTGTCACCAAGGGCCTCTGAGAAAGGGGGCTGTCCATAGCTTAGAACGAGGCAGAAGTTAAAACTGAGCGTCAGACACCCTTCCCTTGCCTGCTCATGCCCTTGGAGACTTTCTCCCCGGCTCTCTGTCTCCTCAAGCCTAGTTGACTGCCGTTTTCCAGGGACCAGTTTTCCTGGGCACTTTCCCCCAGAACTTCTGAAAACTCCCAATTTCCATTACTTTTGACTATAGAGGAATAATGACATGGAGACGAGGCTGGGAGCCTACCCTTTTACCCCTGAAAATAGCCAGTAAGAGCTTGTCTGAGCAAGAGGCATGCACCCCAGACCTACACCGTGACCTTCTGCAGGAACCACAGCAGGAGCTGTGGGGTTGTTACTGTCACTGTTCCAAGCCAGGTCAGAGTCTTAGTCAGGCCTTTTTTCCCAATGACCAGAGCCAACTCAAGTGTTAATCTTTTTTCCTTTGTGTTAGGACAGTGTTCAGAGTAGCTGTGAGGATTAGAGCTGATGTAGATCAGGATATTTACTGAGCATCTTCTTGGCGTCAGGCATGCGCTGGGCTCCAGAGATACAGTGGAGAATAAAACGGAGGATGGGCCCCTCCTGGAGCTGACAGTCTGGTGGGGAAGACACATTACATCATAAACAATTAGGCAACTGAGTGCAGCATGCAAAGTGCTGTCAAGACAGACAGCTGGGTGTCTTGGGAGCTAGAGCAGTGACCTCACCTAGTCTGAGGTGCTGGTCAGGGAAGTGTAGCATGTGGTCGGGACATGATAAACAGGCATTCTAATGATCGGCCCTGGCCACAGCACTCGGCCTGATTCCACCTCCAGCTGGTTGCTGCTACCCATTCACCAAGGATAGTTTTGCACGGAGAGGTTTATACGTAATTTGTCCGAGGTCACACAGCTAGTAAGTGGCACAACCAGGATTCAGAACTGGATCCGTTGGATTCATTTCCACGCTCCTGACATCTGCTCTGCCTCCAGCTTTACCCTACTTGGGCTCGTCCCCCTCCGATGGGATGTAGCTCCACAGTTTCTCCTTTCTCTGCACCCCCGAAACAAGCCAGCACGGACTGTGGGTGGTGATCATTCCTCAGATCATCAGGAACAGCATGTGCTTCCCTGCTGAACCCTGGAAGGCCCAGCGGCAGGAGCAGTGATCCTTCATCCCGCTGGGTGGCTGAGGTCTCCCTGTAGAGCAGGCTGCGCTGTGCACCTCGCGGGCTGAAGGTGGTGATTCAAAGGCAGCCGCTTCCTTCCCCTCCTGCCCCCGTCCTGAGTGCTCTGGGGCAGCCTGGAAAGCGGCCTTGTGTGGCCCCAGGAACCCTTCTGTGCAATTTGGTGGAGGGGACGTTGGCGAGAGTTCCCGCAACATACTTATGAGGAGGATGGTGATGATGATGATGACCGTAATAATAACACTTTCTGTGCCAGGCACTGTTCTAAGCACTTGCGTGTATGGGCTCATTCTGTCCTCAGAAAAACGCTGTGAGGTGAGTACATGGTTAACAGATGAGGAAACGGAGGCGCACACCCGGGTTGAGTGATTTGCCTGACGTCACATTCCCAGCAGAGGGGCAAATGCTTTGATTCATGACTTTTTATAAAAGTGCCGTATGTAGAAAAAAGAGAGGTGGGCGGCCGGTCCCCTGGCCAATGGCGGCTTCTAGATGGCTCCTGCCCCTTGGGAACGGAGCAGGTCTGCCCACTCTGCCCTTTGCCCCCTCTGCATCCAGGGCTCGCTGCCTGGCCTGGCCAGGCTGGGTAGGAGGGCAGGAAAGATGCAGCCACTCTTTAGGGTTTGGGGAGAGAGATGTGAAAAGTGGCCTCCTGCCCTTCCAGAGTTCGGCAGGGTCCCTGAGAAGGCATCCCTCCCCATCTCCAGCCTGGTTCAAGCCTCCATAGCCAGGCGGCTGGACCCTCCCACCCTGGTCCTGCTTTCCTGGACTTTCCCTTTGCTGAGGAAAACCCCACACCTCCCCGGCCGCTCATTGCCTTGCCCGCCTCGTGTTCAGGAAGTTTCCCTTTTGTTTTGCTCCAGCCCTTCTCTCTGCAGTCTGCTTACCCGTTTAGAACGGGGATTGGATCGCCTCTCCTCACCTCAGGGAAGGGCCTAGATCCTGTTTCTTTCTCATTTTGGGTCGAACATAAAATTTTTCACATTTTTCATTTATGATGTTTAACATTTTGAATGCAAACGATGGAAACAAATCAAAGCAGCGGTCATTTTTGAATGTGCCTTTCTGCCCTCTTCCTCCCCGGGCTGTGCCGTGCTCCTGGGGTGGCTGTGTGCTCTCCCCCAGCTAAAGACGGCTAGACCGGAAAGTTTCCAGGCTGAGCAACCCCTGCAGCTGCTCCTCAGTGTCACTGCCACTTCCTTTAACCTCACACCTCTTTGCGGCCAAAGCCAGGCCAGGCCAAGGCAGTGAAGGGTCGTCTGCCTTGGAGTGGCCACACCACTCAATGCTGGCATATTCGAGGTGGCAGGGTAGCAGCAGGTGCCCTTATGGGCTGCCCACCCCCCCCACCCCAGGGAGGTGATTTATTTGGCTTATATAATGTGTAAAACTTTTTAATTGGTAGCCAACATTTAAAAAATCAGTTTCACATAAAAATTCAGATTTCTGGCTACTCTTTAAAAATTTTGACTGTCTGGAAGCCCCGTTGCAGATATGCTTCTGTCATGGCGGTCAGGTGGTGGAAGGTACCAGTGGCCTCCTGTTTACCACAGGCCCCACTGCTCCCTATTGCCTGTCCCTGTCCCCTTCTCTCATTTATCGACCTGACCTCTGCCTACACATGAGTTTGGGATGTCCATTTGTCTCCTGAGTCCCTCTTTCTGCTATTGCAGGGTAAAGCAGTTGAGATGGTGGGTCAGCTAGGATGCGGGGGGCCGGAGTTTAACCATTCAGCCCTGGCAAGAAGCATCCGTCTCATAGGCAGAGGGTTGCTGACACAAAGGGAGGCCTGCCCCCGGCATCCAGGCCTTCCCTTTGCTGTCTGTCACCACCCCTGCCCTTCTCCTGGGCCACTTACCTGCTGGGCTGGTGTGAAGCCATAGGTTCCATGAGGCAGCGGCTCTGGGCTGGGACAGCGCTGAGGGACAGCCTGTGAAGCTGTGCTCCGGTTGCCTCCACTCGGGAGAAAGACAGTATGAGAACCTCTGCCTTGATGCCATCAGGGGGTTCTGGGGGCGGGGTGTGGCATCCCCAGCCCAAAGGCAGGGATGGTCAGGGAGCTGGGCCCTGGGACCTACAGGGGGCTCAGTGTTTGGGAGTGTGGGTGACAGGGAAGGACCCCCTTACGGTCAGCCACTCCTCCTCTGGGCTGGTGCCCTTGTGTGTCCAGTGGGACTGCTCGCATGGTATCTCCCTTGTGAGGGCCACCACCCCACTTCTCTGTGTGGCCCACACCACCTCAGCCTACCCGCCACCCAAGCAGAATCCCAGCCAACTCCCAGGGTCATCCCTGCATTTGGGGAATGCAGACAGCAGACACCGGAAGCATTTCTGTGCGGAAAGCTGTGCCAGGGCTCCAGGGTGACCCCGAGATAAGGAAAATGAAGCTCAGCCTGTAGCCCCCAGCCCCACCCCCACAGGGGAAATGTGACAGTAAGACAGCTCCCAGCTCCTAGATTTGAAGGGAGAAGAGGCAGCATGGCCGTGTGGCTGCGCTGGGAGCTCGTGGTCACTTGCAGGTGGCGATGCGTGGCGTGGACAACCATGGAACCTCGGGGACCTCAGGGGCTAAGCAGAGCCTTCTCGATGAGGTGGCTATGGCGAATCAGCGGAATAGTGGCTGCAAAGCACTCTGGCTGCCACCTGCCACCTGGCCAGCACTTCGTAGATGCAGGCAAGGTGGCTCAGTGGAAGGAGGCCTGGCGAGCGGGAGAGGCCGGGAACGAAGGGGTGGCTTCGGGAGCCTGGGGCGCAGGACGGCCGTGCCTCCTAGAGGGAATGTTTTCACAGGCCGGGGAAGTGAAGAGGCAGTTCAGGCAGACAGCATTCCCTGGCAGACTCCGCGAGGCCCTACGAATTGGGCACCGCCCCTGTCCCCAAGGACGCTGTACTAGGAATCAGTGGGAGAGAGGCTCTGAGCGGCCGGCGACGTGATGCCGGGGCAGCTCAGGGAGGGCCCGTGGGGACAGCTTCAGGCTCCCGGGGCGGTTTCCAGCAGGAGCACTGTGCCCGGGGTTGGTTGAGGGGTGGCAGCGCTGGAGTGGGGGGAGGGCGGTGCCATTGAGGGGGGGCCCAGGCAGAGGGCAGAGCCAGCCACGGAGGGAGATGTGCCACGAGGCCTCGGCCTGGGATTTGAGGGGAAGGGATGTTGGAGCTGGCGGGGGAGGCCGAGGAGAGACGGTCGGGGCGGGAGGGCGGGACAAGGGCGCTGGTGGGGGTCCCGTGTGCGGGGTTGAGCCTGAGCAGCCCAGGAGGAGGTGTGAGGAGGCCAGGGGTGCTCACAGGAGCCCCTCCTCCAGGCATGGGCCGAGGCAGCAGCTGAATCAGAATGCGGAGCAGCCTGCCAGGCTTTGGGGAGTCTGAGGGCCTCACTCTGGGGAGCCCCAGAGTGTCCAGAAGCCGACCCTCCGTAGCGGGGTGACGGCCAGGGTGACTTTCTCGAGGGGCATGCAGATGCCGGCCTGAGGCTGGGAAGCTCCTCCTCAGCTGCGGGTGAGACTGCCCGGCCCTAGGGAAATCGGAATGGCCCCCAGGACCGAGAATAAGGATCCAAAGATAAAGCCACTTCCTCCTCTCTGCCCCTCGAGGAAGCTGCGAGCCAGGCGGCAGCCCTGCCCCTCACCCCTGGACTGAGTTCAGCCCTAGCCGCCCTGTGGTGGTGGGACACGGGGACACAGGGGGCCGGGCATTGGGGTGCGACCTCAGCCCGTGAGGACGTGGGCCTGTGAGGGCCAAGCGGCCAGGTGGCAGCACCCCTGTGGCCCGGGGATGCCAGTGGAGCACGTTGTTCTGATGGGTCGTGCGGACCTTGAGACACCGAAGCCCTCGTTAACCCCTCAGCTCGGAGACCCCTGCAGACCCACCCGGCCGTCTGGACTAGCTGGGTGGGGAGTGGGGCAGAATTCTAGTTTTTCGTTGTCAGTCTGAATGCCGAATCCCAGCTTCACCCTTTTCCAAGCTGTGCCCTCGGGCACATGCCTTAATGCCTCTGACTCTGCTCCCTGCTGCTAAATGGGGAGGCCAAATGCCACCCCACACAGCTCTGCCTTTGGGCCTTTGTGGCCATGCCAGCTCCGCCTGCGTGACCTTCCTGCTCCCACCCGGCCCTGCAGCCCTTTCCCGTCTGCTTCCCCTCTCCTCTCCTCTGAGCTTCTGGAGCCCTCAGTTTGTCCTGTGCAAGTTATGCAGTGTCCGCTGGGCTTTTCTGGCTGGTGAGCTTCACTGCGGTCATCAGAAAGAGCTGTGGGCCTGCTGGACCGTGCGGCCTTCCAGCGAGCCTGCATGGCGCGCCTGTGGGGAGGGGAGGGTCCGGGGGCCTCGGGGTCATGCGGGGGCCCCTGTGCTCCCCACTGCCTCGCCCCGCAGCCCCTGCACTTGTTCCTTCATCATTCTGTGCTGATGAGCCGCCACTACGTGCCAGGCACTGTGCTTAGTGCTCTGGATACAAAGACAAACACCCCCAGCTGTCAGGCAGCCAACAGGAGCTCCTCCCCACTCCCCTTCCCACCGCACCGCACACGTCACACATTCCGCACCCCAGTCACAGGTGTTGCTTGCAGAACTCGGCACCTTCTTGGTTTTGCACACCTCTGTGCTTTACAGCTTTGCAACTTCTGGTCCTCACCTAGGATATGCTTGTCCCTATCACTTACCTCAGCTGATACCTACTTGGCCTGCAAGACCCCATTTTGTCATTGCCTCAACCGGGAAGCTTTCTGCAATGCCCCCAGGCTGGGTGAGATGCCCCCCGCTGCCCCTGTGCTCCCACTTAGCCTTGTATACTGTAGTCCTCTGTCTGCCTGCCCCTCCCCCCCACACACCCCATGAGCCCCAAAGCCAGGCACTGGGGCTCATTCATCTCCGTCTCCCCAGCTCCGAGGACCAGGCACATTGGAGGTGCTCTGGGAGTACTGACTGGATGTGCAAGTCTCCCGGATCTGAGCCTCTGTGTGCACTGGGGGAAGGGTGGCCAGCACCGGTGGCCTGTCCACTTTACTCCTCCTGGATCATTCTCCTCTGGGCTCAGGAAAAATGGGCCCTTTCTCATGTCACGTGTCCTTAACAGGTTTTTCTTTCCAAGGATAAATCCACCAAAACAGGAGGAACCCAGAGAGGGGCTAGGTTTTAGGATGGGGAGCACTTCTGGGTTTAAAGACCAGAGGGAGAAGCCGTTTCATGCTGAGTTCCCAGCAATTTGGTATCTGCTGCGCAGTCTATTCAGTGAACAAGCATCTCCTGAATATTTGGGGAAATGTCTTTGAGGAGCTTAAATCTCCTTCATCATTGGGTCAGCAGCGTGCGGGGGCTTGTTGTCCTACAGCATGGCTGCAGGAGGCTGCCCCCCAAGGGGGAAAGGGGGAGCTGAGACCAGCTGGCAGATGGGCGTGAGAGCGCCCCGAGGACAAAGTGGTGAGGGGCTGAGTTCTGTTGAGCTGTCATCTGTGGAACCAGCCAGTTTGCAGGGCATGAGCTCAGGAAGGACTCTGGAGAGGCAGGAGGGCTTCCTGCAGGAGGAGGGACGTGGGATGGACTTCGAAGGATGCTGGTGATAGTAACTCCCTGATGTTTATTGAACGCTCTCTATGGGCCAGACACTGGGCCAAGCAAATAAATGTAGCCTATCATGACCACCACAAGTCAAATGCTGCCACTGTCCCCACTTTTACAGAAGAGACAACCGAGGGACAGAATGTAACTAACTTGCCTAAGGTTGCAGCTGTGCGAGTTCCTAGCTCAGGCTCCTTGGTGAGGGGTTCCAGGTGAGGCGCCAGCCCCAAGCTGGGCGGGGAGCAGCCAGTGTGTAGGACCACAAGGAGACAGGCTGGGGCAGGGACCAGCACAGTGGAGAGGGGCCCACACAGGGGTGCTGAAATAGGAGGTCTCAGAACCCCCTGGTGTTCCCACGATGCTGGACAGCTGCCTGATCCCTCAGCTTTCTCCCTGGTCCTCAGGGCAGGAGCACCTGGCAGTACCAGACCTGTGCCCTATTTGGCAGACTTTGTCCAGTTGGGATGGGGGGGGGCGTGTCTGTTCCCAGTGACTAGTATTTACCCCGGGTGCCCCTTGGGCCCTGACCTGCTCAGCTGCTTCTCCCACAGGGGCAGCAGTCTGGCCTTGGAGGCCTCCCTGACTCTGACACCACCTCCCTGGCTCACTGCTGACTTCTTCCCAGCACTTCTGGATCTGCTGCCTCTGGCCTGGCCCGACTCTGCACCCACCCACCACTCTGCCCGCCACGAGAGGATGCTTAGCATGACGCACTGGCCACGGGCTCTGGAGCCACACGGTTGTGGTTTTAGATCCTGGCACTGCTGCTTTCTAGCCGGCTGACCTTAGAAAAGTTATTTTACTTCTTTGTGTCTCAATTTCTTCAATTGTAAAATGGGGACAAAGTTATACCTCATAGGGTTGTTACGACAATTAAATGAGCTAATTTGGTAAAATCTTCCAACAACATCAGACACATCGCCTACATTAATTAAGTACTTCTATTATTTTTAACGTGATCACCCTTGTAATTATTATAGCAGGTCATTTCTGGGACTCATAGTGCTGGGTTGTAGATGGCTAAGCTCCAGGCTCTGTCAGGAGGTACTCACACACTAGCAAGTAAGACCCTAGTGTTAACAGTTGTGATATAAAGAAGCACGTGGTACTTGGGGTTCATGAGTGAGGTCAAGGGCCTGGCTTACTTCAAGCATTGGCCTTTGTCTAGATCTCAGGACTCCTGTCTGATATTTCTGCCCTGCTGTCAGCAGTCCAGGTGTGATCCTGGCAGAGGAGCTTGGATTTGATGGGGTAGAAAAGCAGGGACTGATGTATTACCCAGAAGACTTGGGTAACAGAGTTCTCCAGAGATAGCCAGGCAGGCACCCCCCCCCAAAGGTCCTGAGCCCCTCCCATGGAACAGGCTGGCCAGTAGGTGGGATGTTTTGGGGGGAACCTAAAGAGTACTGGGTTCGATCTGGGACGGGAAACAAGTTTCCTCTCCGGACCAGTCACCTGGTTCTGGCTGCCAAGGGTGCTGCGTTGAAAAGGGTTGTCAGACTGAGCAGGAAAGAGGACCACAATGGACTGTGGTGTCTGCCATGGATCTGGGAAAGTGGGGGAGGCACCCATGCCACATACCATCTAGACCTGATGATGTTTAAGGTCCTGTACAGCAGAAAATAACACACGGTTGGATTGGTGGTTAAATCTTAATAATCAAGTAAGCTGAATGCACTGGCTTCCCGGAGGGGTTGAGTGATGCAGTGACAGTGCTGGGCTGGGATTAGCAAAGGTGGGAGACAAAGGGCAGAGCAAAGTCTTAGGGAGGGGAGAGTGGAGCCTTAGGAATGCCAAGTGGCCTAGACCCCTGGCGGGGCTGCACGCCATTTTTGCACAGCCTGCAAATCAGCAGCCCTGGGGAAGCTGCCCATTTCTGGGAATTGTGCAGAAGGGAAGGGCAGCTCCTGGAATGCAGAGCCATTTCCTCCACATGGGTTGGGTCACCCCCCAATGTATCCTCAGCCCCCTGCACTGGGCACACCCAGACGTCACAGAGATGAGATTAGCTTCCCAGGGCTGATTCAGCTCAATGTGAATGAAAGTCCATTCACTCTCCCAAGAGCTGCATTAATAATGAATGTGTCCCCCTCTTCCAGCTTCATTTACCAGACAACTTGTAGTTTGACAGATGGGGTTAGGGGAGATCTTTAAAATAATTAGTATGGAACTAGAGAAGCAAAAAGCAGTGAAAAGTAAACCTTCAATTAAGTTGGTGGCATCTTTGGGAGAGGCTCTGGGTTGACCACTGCCACAGCTCCTATAGTCAGAGAAGGTGAAGAGTGCCCTATGGGTTACGAGTCACAAAGACAGTCAAAGAAAAGTCCTGTGATGTTGCAAAACTAATGACCGAAAGAATTCTAGGCAGTGCAACACGACGGTTCCAAGCCTGACCTTCAGTGTCTGATCATTCCCCTGCCGATGGCCACTAAATAGTGGCAGTTGTTACTGCTGTGTAGCCTCTTCTGGGCACCTTTTCTTGTGGCTAGGACTATGACACCGCTTTGGAAGTGGTGCTGGGGGGATGGGGAGCACGGAGAGGCCAGGAAGCCTGTGAGCCCCTTGACAGTGTCTGCAGCCAAAGCCATTTCTTTTACCATGTGCCCACTTAGAAAAATGGGCAGTGTTCTGGGCTATTCTTTTGGAAAACAAGCTCTGTAGAAGCCCTAGAAACTGGGAACTTGGGGAGAAGGCGACAGATTTGGTAAGAGATAATAACCAGTGGGCACTGCTGTTTTGGGGGGCTGCTGGGGCCCCTGCTGTCCTAGGATTTGTTACTGTGTCGGGTCCTCCAGCAGCCCTGTGCATTCAGGTGCTCTCAGGGCCATGGGTGGGGCAAGCAGGGGTCCAGATCACTAGGCTCTACCACATTGGAGGGAGCCCAGGGGCCCAGCTGCTTTGCACATCAGTGCAGATATGCCCTCACTGGGGGGCCCTCCAGGTTTTTTTCCCCCCACTGGGACTGTAATTACACATTCTTGAGGTCCTGTTCTGTTTTATAGATGGGGAAACTGAGGCTCCCTGACGTTAAGAAACTCACTCCACATCACACAGGGAGTCCGTATCAGAGACACAAGTGGAACTCAAGCTGCCTGAGTCCAAGGCTATGACTGACACTCCACCCCAAGCTGCCCCCCTGAGAACAGAGGGGGCTTTGCACAAGGCTTCCCAGGAGGTCTCAGGAACCCCCTCCAAGCACACTTTGAAAATTGCTGGGTGACAAGGTTATTCTGGGGTCATGGGTCCGCCCAGCCCCCCTTCCCCACTTCCTAGGGGCACGAGCCTACGCCTGTCAGAAGGGAGGGTGTCACGCCCTGCTTATAAGGGCCAGTATGGAGTAGTCAGCGAATACACCCTGAGGTTCCCACGTGTTGGGCCCTGCCTGGCCCTGTGAGAGGTCAAGAGAATGAGGACACGTGGCTGTTGTCCTCTTGGAGCTCCCCAGTTGCTGGGAAGACGAAATCTGCCATTCAGGAAACAACTTCAAACCAAGCAGGCTGGTGCTAATCGTGGGGAGAGAAAGGGAGCAAAAGACAGCCACCAAAAAAGCTTATTTCTCAGCTGAAAGATGCCTAAAGTTTTCGTATACACGTCATTAAAATCGTCGAGGCCGCCGTGATACTGCCTTTTATAAAGAAGTTTCCAGTATGAGCCGGGGTTTGGGTTGCTCGTGCACTGGGAAGGGCTCTGGGAGCGGTGGTTGCCATGGGAACCAGCGCTCAGCCGCCGCCTCCTCCGCCCAGGGGCTGCGGTTCCAAAAGTTGGTTTCTGAGTGGAGCGGGCTGCCTGGAACCTCAGAGCCATTTCCCATGGAAACAATGTTCTAAATGATGGGTGACGTTGCCACACGAGCCTATTTAATCCGACTGCAAGGGAGCTGAGGTGGCAGCGGGGCTTCTGATGGGGGCGGGGGAGGAGGCTGGGAACCGCGGAGCCTCAGAGTGGAGGGAGGGAGCCTGCGGGTCCGCCTCTTCTGGGAACAAAGTAAACAAGGCGAGAGAACAAACTTTTGAGCACCTTCTTTAAGCTGGGCTCGTCTCATACATTTTAATTTCCCGCTTAGAGCAATCCTGCAAAGGATGATTCTCTAACCAACTCCATCTTTCAAGTAAAAAACCTGAGGCTGTGAAAGGTTAACTCGCCCAAGGTCGCTCAGCTGGTGGGTGGGAGAGTATCAGGCACGGAAAATTGGTGGCGAGACTTTAAAGGGAGCCCCGGGCCCACCACCTTATTCCACCCTCCCACCTCGAAGGGGCCATCTGTGACCCCCAAATGGTGAAGAAGCAGCGTTCTAGAATGACCTCCAAGGTGCTGTCTAGTTGAATAGACTGGAGAGGAGAGGGAAGTCGTAAATGAAAACAGTTTGCTCCTTAAGCACCGACCAACTTTTTATCCTGTGGTGACTTTCGTCATAGCCTCTGGTGACTTTAAAAATTCTTTCTCCACACCACGTGAGATCAGCCGATTTTGTAGGAGTGTGGTGCACGCCCCTTGGCATTTTGACTGCCTTCCCTGTTTACAAAGACATCATTTTAGTCAGGGATTATTTCGGGGGAGGTTGAAGACTGGAAAAACACGTGCATCAAGAGAAGATCTGCCCGAGAGCCCTTATAGATGGAGGGGTTTTCTGGACTCATGGTCCCGACTTTGTAAACCTGGGCTCACACTTGCTTCCAGGAAGGGTCTTATCTGTGCAATCGGTCTGACTTGGGAGAAGGAGGGAGACAGTCCCAAGGCCTGGCTGGGAGAGCTGCCCCCGAGCCCTCTGCGTGGGGAGACCAGTGCCGTGGCTGGTGGGTTGTCTGACGGTTGTTCAGAAAGGCCATTGTTGGGCCCCCAGTTCCTGTAGCTGACGTCTGTCCTTGCTCATGCGGTGCCGGGCCTTGGTGATCCAGGGAGGGACGAGATGCAGCCCCGCCCTGTTGTGCACAGTTAAGTACAGAAGACTTCAAGTGTGGTGGTGGCCTCTGCACCAGGAACTGCGGGGCACGGGGTCGAAGGGGGTGCCTCCCGGGAGGCGATTCCTGGGCCTGGGCCTGACCCGTGAAGAGGTGTGCGCTCTCCCCAGGGCCCCAGTAGGAGGTGGGGTGGGCAGAGGGCTCCACGGGACCACAGGGCACACTGGGGAACACAGAGTTGCTTGGGAGAGAGTAGTGTGAGAGGCTGCAGCATGGGTCCCACTGGAGAGGTCAGCGATGGCAGCCAGTGACTGCCTCGAATGTCCAGTGAAGGGGCAAGGACTTGACCCATCAGCCATGGGAAGCACTAAAGCGTTTCTCCCCACGAGGGACCCAGTCCAATGTTTGTGTTAACCGTGCATTCTAACCCTGTTCCATTGAGTCTGAGGTGGGAGGGAACCCCAAATGGGCCCCCCGTGGTCTCTCAGGGCGCAACTCCTGAGTGCAGGGCACTGTGAAAGGAAATCGGCCCTCATCTGACCATTTCCTGCCAGCTGCCTTGCTTGGCAAGCAGAGGGCGATTTTTTTCAAGTCCCCAGGTGATCCTGCTGTGGGTGGTCTGAGCACCGCCTCAAAGGTTGGTCCTCTCTCATATTTACTAGTGTATTTCTTATCTTGTTTTATTTTGAGAAGAAAATCAAGGGAAACGATTTTCCTTCCCGATACCTTCCCACCCACTTAGTATTTTTTTATTCACATTGCTGCCAGCGAGAAGGGAAGGGAGCTTTCATTTTTATTTATTTTAATTTTTTTTATTGAGGTATAGTTGATTTACAATATTATATTAGCTTCATGTGTACAACATAGTGATTCAAATTTTTTATCTGTTATACTCCATTTTAAATTATTATAAAATATTGGCTATATTCCCTGTGCTATACATCATATCCTTGGAGCTTATTTATTTTATACATAGTTTATATCTTCTTGGAAGGGAGCTTTAAAAACAGCCTCTTTCATAGGCAGACACGTTCACGCTGGCTTAGTGTCACCATCCTCCCCAGGCTAGGACAGCGGTTAAGGAGGAGCAGCAAGGAGCTGACATCAAGCTCCCCTGACCCAAGAGACAAAGAAGAGAGGGAGCTGGCCCATACCCTCCTCCCCTCATTTTTGTCTCCCTCCCCTCCCCTCCCCTCTGGCTCCTTTGGACCACCAGCTCTGTCACGTGGGAGAGCTCAGTGTGTTGCAGGCTCAGGTTAACCCCACTGTCATCCCCACCTAGGGGGGATGGGGGAACCAGATGCTGTGGCTCAGCTGACGCCTGGTCCTTCTATCCTGCACCAGAGGACCTTAAATCCCCACTCGAAGGAGAGGAAATCATACATTTTCAGGTGGCCCGAACATTTTATTTGGTGGGAACATTTTAATACCGTTCAGCTTTTCTGATACACAAATAGAACACATGCTTGTTGTAGAAAATTGAAAATCTGAGAAAGTGTCCCAAAGCCTCCCGGAGAGACAGCTACGTGCCAATCCTCTCTATGCCTAGAACCACCCTAGACATGTAGATTCATAGATGGTAGCTTCATGGAAGTGTAATCATATGTACTTGCTGATTTGCAGCCTGGCTTTTTTTTTTTTTTTTTTTCATGTATATTATAAACCTTTTCTAGGCTAGGGAATATCGTCCTTCTGAATGGCCTTTTAGTATTGCATTGTATGGATAAACTTTTCTTTAACTGGCCCCCCAGTATTTAAGTTATTTCATTTTTACCCCTGTTCTTAACATCTTTGTACACTTGTCTGATTACCTCCTTAGACTACATTCTCACATGTGGTATAGCTCTGAGAGAGGATATGTCCGTTTTAAATTCTGATGTATTTATGCAAGTGTATTCTCAGTCCAGTTTGGACAGATTTACATTCTCACTCACAATGTATGAAAGCGCCTACTTCCCCCCCCACTGCAGGGAAACCCTAAATGTCAACATCAAGCTTCAGTAACTGCAAAAGATTATGCAATGACTCTCGCCTATAGCCCCATGCAAATCAGCGTGGCCACATAACCTACGTTTGTGTCTAACATCCTTTCTGTTGAAATCTAGAATGGAGGACTCTTTTAGAGCTAAGAACTCTTAGCTGAAAACCCAGCCCTTTAATCTATTAGGTAAGGAAACTATGGCTCAGTCAGTGGCCTTCCCGAGCAGCAGTGATTGCACACAGGACACACAGCTTGTTGTCCCCCGGCATGCTGCCCGCCCCCCTGCCCTTCTATGAGCCCTGAAGCTACCCAGGGATGGCCCTACCACAGGTGGTTTGTGCTTTTCCCTAGTTAGCAGCTTAGGTCCCTGGCAACACCCTCAAATTGTTCTTTAGGTGACTGTCCTCCCTCATCCCCCACCAGTGTTTAGCCTTATATATAAGGCTAAACCTCCTCCTTCTGGAAACTCTGGGCTTCCATCACTGTGACAGATCCTGGTTTCCCTCCTATTTTTCTGAGTGCTCCTTCCATGCTCCCTGCCCGCTTCTCCTCGTTGGTACTTTGTGATGCAGTTTCCAAAGGTCACTCTTCACTTCTCTGCCATCACCTCTACACAGTCAGTCCTTATCTGTTCAGGCTCAATTGCTCTTTAGGATCCTGGTCCCATATTTCCAGCCCCTGCCTAGTCAGCTTAGCTCAACGTTTCTCAGCCTTGGCACTATGGACATTTTAGGATGGTTAATTATGTGTTCTGGGGGTGTTTTCCTGGGCATTATAGGATCTTTAGCAGCATCCCTGGCCTCTGCCGACTAGATGCCGGTAGCACCCCCTTGGTTTTGGCAACCCAAAATATTTCCAGACATTGCAAATATCCCTGGGGAACAAAATTGCCCCTGGTTGAGAACCACTGCCTTAACTGGACTCAGCGTCATCAAAATAAAACTTATCCCTGATCCTTCTCTTCTTCCTCCCCAACTAAAAGAGGGGTTGACCAGATGTCACGAGAGTCTAACACGACTTTTTGCATGATAGAGGGCAAGGAGATCAGAGAACAGAGCCAGGATCACAGAATTCTGAGAGTTGGAAGGGGCTCAGAGACGCTGAGCTCAGCTGTGCTAAGCTGTTGTGACCCTCTTTTCCTTTAAGCTCAGACAGCCTCCCATTCTTCTCAGCACCACAGTCCAATGACCAGAGTTGATGTGAAAGGCGAACCTCCTTGCCCTCCCTGCTCAGACTAACGCCCACGTGTTTAACTGTACAGGACTAGGGCGGAATTTGATGGTGGAAAAACTTCGTTGACATGGCCTTTGGCTGGTTAAAGGCCGTGTAGCATTATATCCCCAAGACGGGGCCTGGCACATAGTTGACATTCAGTAAATGGTTGAATAAATCATTTTAACAGTTATTGTCTCTGGGTGAGGGACCTGGGGTAGCACTTTTCTCTTGCATGTCTTCATTTTCAAAACTTTCTACAACTGGGAGTATTTGTTACTCTGTAAGAAAGGAGGAAACCCCGTGAATATTTTCCCCTGAGTCAGAGAAGAAGAAGCCCCCTGTCTCATTCCACATATCTTGCCTCCCCAGGTCTGACCTACCAGCAACATGGCGACCAGTGCCGTCCCCAGCGACAACCTCCCCACGTACAAGCTGGTGGTGGTGGGAGACGGGGGTGTGGGCAAGAGCGCCCTCACCATCCAGTTTTTCCAGAAGATCTTTGTGCCTGACTATGACCCCACCATCGAAGACTCCTACCTGAAGCATACAGAGATCGACAACCAGTGGGCCATCTTGGACGGTGAGACTCGATGGCAGCCCTGCCTGTGGGTGGGGCGTTAACGCGGGGGTCAGGGAAAGTCGATAGGCTTCAGCAGGGCATGCCAGTTTCTTCTGTGTTGCCATTATGGGATGGTTGGTATAAGGCTGTGTATGTTTTCCAGGGTGAATTCTGAACAACTTTGTGGAAACCAAAATGTGTATTCAACAAAGAGGCAAGGCTAGAATCAAGCCAACTCAGTGATGTCATGTTTGTTATTTCTCTCTCATCAGAAGCTCTGATTAACATTTATAGATGTCTCTAGCTAATTAAAAAGGGGGAAATCAATTTTTTCTCTTAATAAACATAGTTTATTTGATAATTGTCCCTGGGGCGGGGTGGGGAATCTTGATCTGACATTGTGTTTCTAGTTTAGTCTAAGTTGGTCTGGAGTAGCAGTTCTCAAAGTGTGGTAGCCAGGCCAGCTGCAGGGGCACCAGCAGGAAACTTAATCAGAAATGAAAACCCTCAAGCCCTACCAGTTCAGAAATTCTGAGGGTGGAGCCCAGCAACCTGTGTTTTAACAAGCCCTTCAGGTGATGAATTTAGAGAACCACTGTTCTAGATTCTTACTGATTCTTACTTTATACCGTCTGAGTCTCGAAACAAAGAGCTATTAATCATAGAATGTCATTCTAGGAGGGGAGCCTTGAAAACCACTGGGATACAAGTCCTCTATCAGACATGTGATTTGCAAATGTTTTTTCCTAGTCTTTGGCTTGTTTTTTATTCTTTTAACAGTGTCTTTCAAAGACGAGAGTTTTTAATTTTGATGAAGTTCAGTTTATCAGTTTGTTCTTTTAGGTGACTCTCCACCCTGCTTCTGGTGTTGTGTCTGAGAGATCTTTGCCTGACCCAAGGTCACAAAGGTTTTCTCCTATGTTTTCTTTTAGAAGTTTAATGGTTTTAGGTTTTACATTTAAGTTTATGATCTACCCTGAATTAATTTTTGTATATGGTATGAGGTATGGGACAAAGTTCATCTTTTTGGTATATGGATATGCAGTTGTCCCAGCACTATTTGTTGAAAAGATTGTCCTTTCCCCACTGAATTGCCTTTTTTGTACCTTTGATGAAAATTGATTGTCCATATATTCTATTTGATCTATTGTCTGTCTTAACACCAATAGAACACTGTCTTGGTACCTGTAGCTTTATAATAAGTCTTGAGATCAGGTACTGTTAAATCTCCAACTTCATTCTTTTTCAAAGTTGTTTTGGCTAGCCTAGGTCCTTTGCATTTCCGTATGAATTTTAGAATCAGTTAAATTCTAAAATTCTAGATTTTGATTGAGATTGTGTTGATTCATATTCGTATGGATGAATAGGAGGAGAATTGGCATCCTAACAATGTTGAGCCTTCCAACCCATGAACACAGTATCTCTCTCCATTTATTTAAGTCTTCTTTAATTCTTTAATTCACTTATCAATTGTTTTGTAGTTTTGAGTGCATAGGCATTTTACATATTTTGTCAGATTTATACCTACCTCTGTATTATAAATGATACTGTTTTTTAAATTTCAGTTTTCAATTGTTTATTGCTAGTATATAGAAATACAATAGAATTTTATATATTGTAACTTGCAGCCTTGCTAATTACTTATTAGTGCTAGTGGCTTTTTTGTAGATTCTATTGGGTTTTCTGCAGAGATGATCATGTCTGTGAGTAAAGATAGTTTTACTTCTTCCTTTCCAATCTGGATGACTTCTATTTCTTTTTCTTGCCTTATTTCATTGACTTAAAGACATACTTGTCTTGTTCTTGATCTTCAGGAGAAAGCTTTCAGTCTTTCAGCATTAAGTATAATGTTAGCTGTAGGGTTTTTATAGATGCCCTTTATCACGTCAAGGAAGTTGCTTTCTGTTCCTAGTTTGCTGAGAGTTTTTGTCAGGAATGAATGTTGGATATCGTCACATGCTTTTTCTGTGTCTATTGAGATAATCATATGGGTTTTTCTTTTTTAGTCTTTAATATGGTAAATTACATTGATTAATTTTTCTAATGTTAAACCAAGATTGTATTCCTGGGATAAACCCCACTTGGTCATGATACATTATCTTTTTATATATTGTTGGCTTTGATTTGTTAAAAGCTTTTTAGAATTGTTGAGTCTATGTTCTTTTTTTAAAATAAATTTATTTTATTTATTTTATTTTTGGCTGCGTTGGGTCCTCGTTGCTGCGCACAGGCTTTCCCTAGTTGTGGCGAGCAGGGGCTACTCTTCGCTGCGGTGCACAGGCCTCTCACTGCAGTGGCCTCTCTTTGTCTCGGAGCACAGGCTCCAGGCGTGCGGGCCTCAGCAGTTGTGGCACGTGGGCTCAGTAGCTGCGGCTCGCGGGCTCTAGAGCACAGGCTCAGCAGTTGTGGCGCACAGGCTTAGTTGCTCTGTGGCTTGTGGGATCCTCCTGGACCAGGGCTCAAACCCGTGTCCCCTGCATTGGCAGGCCCACTCCCAACCACTGCACTGACAGTGAAGCCCCATCTGTGTTCTTGAGAGATGTTGGTTGGTAGTTTTATTGTAATGTCTGAGTAATTCTGGCTTTATAGAATGACTTGGGAAGTATTCTCTCTTTTTCAATTTTCTGGAAGAATTTGAATGACACTGGTATTACTTCTTCCTTAAATGTTTAGTAGAATTCACCTATGAAGACATCTGGGCTTGGAGTTTTCTTAGTGGGAAGGTTTTTAACTGCAAATTCAATTTCTTTAATAGATATAGGGCTATTCAGGTTATCTATTTCTTCTCCAGTGAGCTTTTGTAGTTTGTGCCTTTCAGAAACTTGATCGGTTCATCAGAGTTATCAAATTTATTGGCATCAAGTTCATAATATTCTCTTATTATCCTTTTATATTCCGTAGGATTTGTAGTGATGTTACCTCTCTCATTTTTGATATTGGTAATTTGTGTCTTCTCTTTTTTCCTAATCAGGCTGGCTAGAGATTTATCAATGTCATTGATTTTCACAAAGAACCAGTCCGTTGATTTTTCCCATTTAATTCTATTGATTTCCATTCTTATGTTTATTGTTTCCTTTTGCCTTCCTACTTTGGATTTAATTTGCTCTAATTTTTCTAACATCTTAAAGTGGAAGCTGATGTCATTGATTTGAACATTTCTTCTTTAATAAGATATTCATTTTGGTGCTATAAATTCCCCCTAACTACTCATTTAGCTGTATCCCACAAATTTTAATATGTTGTGTTTTCATTTTCATTAGGTTAAAAATACTTTCTAAGTTCCCTTTTGATATCTTCTTTGACCCTTAGGTTATTTAGAAGTGTTTATTTAGTTGCAACTATTTAGGAATTTTCCAGAGATCTTTCTGTCATCGATTGCTATTTTAATTTCATTGTGTCAGAAAACATACAGTATATTATTTGAATTCTTTAAAACTTATTGAGGCTTGTTTTATGACTCAGGATATGGTCTATCTTGGTAAATATTCCATGTGCACATGAAAAGAATGTGTATTCCACTATGTTGGGTGGGGTGTTCTATGAATGTCAACCAGATCAAGCTGGCAGTGTTCTCTAAGTCTTCTGTATCCTTACTGATCTTCTGTCTACTTGTACTGTCAATTATTGAGAGAGGGGTGTTGAATTTCACAGTTTAATTGTGGACTTGCCTATTTTTTTCCTTTTAGTTCGATCAGTTTTTGCTGCATGTATTTTGACACTCTGTTGTTAAGTGCATAAATGTTCAGGATGGATCATCTTCTTGATGAATTGACCTTTTTATTTTTATAAAATGACATTCTTTATCCCTGGGTTTCAACACTGTGGCCTAGAAGCTCTCTCAGGGCAGTAAGCTGGGAAGCTGAACGTTCATAGGTGCCTTTCCCTGTTTTTTGTTTGTTTGTTTGTTTGTTTTGGCCTCGGCTTGCAGGATCTCAGTTCCCCAACCAGGGATTGAACCCAGGCCACAGCAGTGAAAGCCCAGAATCCTAACCACTAGGCCACCAGGG
This sequence comes from Balaenoptera borealis, assembly GCF_965194805.1. Taxonomy (NCBI): domain Eukaryota; kingdom Metazoa; phylum Chordata; class Mammalia; order Artiodactyla; family Balaenopteridae; genus Balaenoptera; species Balaenoptera borealis. The sequence goes on along the minus strand of NC_138862.1, from coordinate 127,435,579 downwards.
AACTGCCATGCCTTCCCCTATTTTGTATCCCATCTCTCAGGGGTCACCATCCTTTGTTGCCTGATGTCCAGTGTCTTGAAATCCAGTTTCATATATTTTGTCTGTTTTTTGGTTGTTTAGGTGAGAAGGTAAATCTGGTCCCCAGTACTCCATCTTGGCCAGAACCAGAACCAAATCATCACTCTAAAAAAATAGAACAACTTTGTGTATATACTTAAAAAAACACTGACTTGTACACTTTAAAAGGGCAAATATTATGGTATTTGAATTTGATTTAATTAATTCTAAAAAGCATCCCTTAGGGTTTGTCTGCCGCCCTGGAACTTGGAACCGTTCCACCAGGTGCCAAGCACATTCTCACCTTGGGGATTTGTGTCTGGTGTTCTCTCTGCCCAGCACTTTCTTCCTGCAGAAAGACAGTCTCCTTCATTTAGCTCTCCGTTCAAGTGTCCCTTTGTCCGAGAGGTCTTCCCCACACTAGTACCCACCACACCCCTGTCACTTCTGTCCCCTTGCCTAACTGTTTTTCTTTATTCTACCTTTTACTGTTGAACATATATTTATATGTGTTCAATATATTTATTTGTTTGTTTGAGTTTCTGTCACTCCCCACTAAAAAGTAAATTTATGAGAGCAGGGACTTTATTTTATTTACTGCTACATTCTCAACCTCTAGAATACTGCTTGGCTCATAGTAGGTCCTCAGTAAATGTCTGTGGAATGAGTGAACGAATGAGTCCTGAGCAATATATGTGCAATCATAGGTTTGATGTGCTAGCTATATTATTTGGCAACTGACATCAAAATAAATATATATAACCATTGAAATTAAAAACATTTGTGCACTTTCTAAAATCATCTCACGCATCACCCATTTGAATATATACCACTCTTTGGGATATACTGAGTTAAAGAAATGTAAACAGTTTCTTTACTGCAGGGCTTGAAAGAACTTTCAATATACAAACATATGTTATAAGTATATTGGAAGAATATATTGTCCTTAGGGTTTCCCAAAGGACCGTTTTTTTGCACATCATTCTGGGCTAGTTCCACAGAAAACATTCTGAAAAGCATTGCATAATGCATGTAAGAGAGTAATGTCATGCCTGGTTCAATAAATATTATTTCTATCTACTGCCATATTAACTTCTCTAACTTTTTTTTTTTAAATGGTAGAGATATTTTTTTAATGTTTATTTATTTATTTATTATTTATTTGGCTGCACCGGCTCCTTACCACATGGCTCCTGAGTTGCTGCAGGTGGGCTCCTTAGTTGCGGCATGCAGGCTCCTTAGTTGTAGCATGCAAACTCTTAGTTGCGGCATGCATGTGGGATCTAGTTCCCTGACCAGGGATTGAACCCGGGCCCCCTGCATTGGGAGCACGGAGTCTTAACCACTGCACCACCAGGCAAGTCCCTCTAACATTTTTTATAAGTAACTTTGGATATTAGATTACCCAAAGTTGTTTCTAGAAAAAAAGTTTTTTTTTCCTCAAGAGTGGTTTTAGGAAGATTTGGGGATAACATTTATAGCAGTGGAGGAAGCAGGGCCACAGCATTACTTTATAAGCGTGAATTTGCAGAGCTTGTGTTCTGAAGCTCCTGGGCTCCCCTTAGGTGCTACACCTCTGATACTGCCCCCAGAATCAGGCCTGATTTAGGGCATTGCCCACCCAGGCCTGCCTCAGGAGTAGATACTGGATTCCCAGATTAGCACACTTCTCTACTCAATTAGGTCTTGTTTTAAGAAAAGAAAGGCTTAAAGCATTACAGCTAAATACTAATTAGTCTGGCATTTAAAAGGATGTCCCATATTTGGGGAACTTTAATCAAAGGCTGGTTGTATTCAGGCTTGGGTGTAACTCTGACCCCTACTGGGGCTGAGCTCTCCTGGGGTTGTTGGCTGCCCTGGGGTGGACGGGCCTATCCCTGACATCCTGCTTCCCTGGAGCCCACAGCATCCTGGGGGAGGCGCTAAGCCTGGGATGCCTGCCAGGCACTCTGGACTCTGGGGTTTCTCTTCTTCCAAATTCAGAAAGAGCAAAACATGGCAGCTTGATAATGATGATGAACAGGAGGAGACAATAATGATATCTGTTGGGCAGTCACTGTGTGGAAGGCCCATGCTATGTACTTTTCATCCTTACAAACACTATTATGGTAGCTACTTTTGTTATCACTATAAAAATAAAGCACGGAGGGAGTCACACAGCCAGCAACGGTTTCAACTTCCCTTTGTCTCCTATACTCTCCATCAGTGTGGCTGGGTGGGAAAACCTCTCCCACCTCACACAGTTAGTTGGTCCCTGTGCCTCTGGGAATGGAGTTGAAATCCCAGGGAGAAGGGGGCGTGGCCTGGATTATCAGGGTCGGCAGACACACGCACCTGCCCTTCCAGCTCCTTGCCCAAGGTCTTCAGAGGACCAGGGGCTCCAGTTCTGATCTGAATCTCAGAGCAGAGATGCTCAAGCTTGCTCAGGGGGCCTTCTCTCTGGTTTCCACACTGAAGAGTCTCACAGTCTTCCCACTTACAAACCTATTTCTTGTTGTCTTTCAAGGGGTCTCATTGCCCTGGTGCTTGCAGAATCTACAGGAGATGGCCGACCTCAGGGGCCAGCAGCCAGGCTCCCCAGTGTCTGTGGGGCCCCCCAACTTTGGAGCAAGCCTGCTCTGTGTTCTTTCCCACAAGGGTTCGGGACCTTTGTCTCACCTTCCAGTGTTAAGGGCCCAACTCTGGGGACATCGCCTCCTCATCATCGGGGTCCCACCTCTGTGCTGTGGGGCTGCATCGGCTCCCCCTCTCCCTCTTCGGGGGTCTGTGACTTTGGACCCCCGTCACCCTGTCTGTCAGCTGTATGACTCCCCGTAACCCAGTTCTCCGGCTTCATGAATCAGGAAGACCCGAGCCTTAGTCAAAGTCCTGGAGTTCTGTGTTTGTTTTTGTTTCTGTTTTTATTGTGGTAAAATATACGTAATTGTAAAACTGACCATCTTAAGCATGTTTAAGTGGACAGTTCTGTGGCATTCAGTACATTCATATTGTTCTGCAACCATCACCCCCATCCATCTTCAGAACATTTTCATCTCCTCCAGCTGAAAACCTGTACCTGCCAAACAACAGCTCCTATTCCCCATCATCCCTAGCCCCCGGCAACGCCCATTCTACTTTCTGTCTCTATGGTTTTGACTACCCTAGGGACCTCGTACGAGTGGAATCATACAATATCTCTCTGTGACTGGCTTATTTCACTTACCACATGGTTCACCCATGTTACAACCTGTGCCAGAATTCCCTTCCTTTTTAAGACTGAATAATATTCCATTTTATGCATCTACCACATTTTGTTGAGCCTTTCATCCGGCAATGGACATTTGCGTTTTGGCCATCGTGAACAATGCCGCTGTGCACGTGGGCGTACAAATATCTGCTCCAGTCCCTGCTTTCACTTCTTTTGTCTTGGAGTGCTTGCCTGCCTGTTCTTCCTGTCTGTTTGGAGCTGGAAGGCTCCTGAGCGCTGTGGTGTCAGCCCCCTTTACTTTACACCTGAGGAAACTGCAGTGCAGATGGAGAAGTGACTTGCCGGGGTCAGACCTCTCTAGAGGCAGAGCCGGGCCTAGGACCTCCTCACTCTGCCAAGTACGTCCCGTCCTGTCAGCCTGCCTCCCCCTCTGGCCCATGCCTCAGGCCTGCAGGGTAGGATGTTGACCAAATCTTCTGCCCACGTAACAATCTGGGCCTTCCCACCCACATGGCTGCCAGCCCCGCCCTCTGCCCAGCCAGCCTCTGGAAGCTGGCATCTTTATTCCATCGTCAGAGGACAGTGGCCTCCGGACACCCCTTCCCACCTAGGGGCTCTTGGGCCCCGCTCTGCAGCCACTCTGTCCCCGGCAAGGGCTCAGTCTCTGCAAAGAGCGAAAACCCTGGCTCCCCTCCTGCACCCTCAGAAGCTGGGACGTTTCCACCCTGGCTTCTGCCCAAACCACAGACACAAGTGCTGTTGTCTTCACCGAGGGGCCCGGACCTGGCTTTTCCCCGAACACTTGAATCCACATTCTTTCTGGGAAGGTGGGGGGAGGAGGACGTGGGTAGGGCAGCAAGAGTACAGGAACACTTACTGAGAGTTTTTTCTGAGCTGGGGGCTTTGCATGGTGGGCTCTATGCTCAGCAGCCCTTAGGCCAGCTTCAGAGTAGACCCCTTCTTGTGGCCCCCACTAAGAGGGGGGTACGGGCAGAGCTGGCCGTCCTTCCACCCGTCCTCCCCTTTCCCTGCCCACAGTGATGTGGGAGGGATTTCCCTCTTTCTTTTCCTTTCTGAGGGAGCATGGCCGCTGGCCTGAGATTATGCAACTCAGCCCTGCAGGCCTCTGCCTGACCCTTTATCTCACCTCCATCAGCCATCACTGCTTTAAGGCTTCCAGTGACGCAGAGCTCACTGATCTCCAAGGTGCCTGGGGCAGTGCTTGCTGGAAGAAAGCCCTCCCTTACCCTGACGGCTGGTCACTGTTGCTCCTCTGCCCTCAGCAGTGTTAGCAGCTACTGCTGGACAGGTGCGGGAGCAGGAGGTCTGGGTTCCCAGGGGGAGGGCTCTTGGGGACACAGGGTAGCAGTGGTGGCAGCAATTTTCCGATGGTACCGAAGTATTTTACCATTTTACCCACTGGTGCAGTAGCACTGGTGTGTACTGGCCGAAGAGCAGCTGTGCTCACCTGTAAAGTGAAGACACTAATCTCAATTTAGCAGGATTGCTACAAGGATGAAATAAAGCAATCCCCGTGAAGCACTTAGCACAGGGTCTGGCCAGTATGCAGCAGTACTACTGTACCAGTGGGTAAAATGGTGAAATACTTTGGTACCATTGTAAAATTGCTGCCAGCGCTGCCACCCTGTGTCCCCAAGAGCCCTCCCCCTGGGAACCCAGACCTCCTGCTCCCACACCTGTCCAGCAGCCGTGATTGGTCGGTCAGGGCCCTGCAGGGGAAGGAACTAAGACTCAGAGGGGTGAAATAACAAGTCCAAGGTCACACAGCTAATTAGCACCCCATTCCCTCTGACCCTGAAGCCAAGGATATCTTGCTCTATGCTCATCTTAGCCCCACTAGGCCAGCCTGGGAGCTGAGGAACTGGCCATCAGCCAGTGACCTAGAGTCGGTTCGGCAGGGTTGAGTGATGAAGGTCTGAGTGCAGCGTGCACCCCTCCCCCTTCAAAGTCACAGCACAGTCTGGGGATCATTCCAAGCTTGTCAGCACCCCAAACCCCAGGTTTTCCTCTTGCTCACCTTGCTGACAATCAGGTCCTAGACTCCTGCAGTGAATTTTGGGTTTTGCCCTGATTTCAGAACTTCGAGTTAATCCCTGTTAGAAGTCACGCGACCAGTCTGCGCTAAGCGCACCAGCCCGGTCAGTAGATTTGAGATCTCACCTGTCTGCCCTTGTGTTGGGTGAGGCTGCCAGCCTGTTGTCACCAGGCCCCAGGTCCGAGTGACTGGGGGCTCCTCTTTCCCTTGGGCACAGACAGCCTCTGGACCAAGACCACCTGCCCTCATCGGTGGGGTCTGTGCCCAAATGGGAGAGAGCCTCATAGCTGCTGACTCCCTAACTATCCCTTAGGGAGTTTGGGATTGACATGTACATGCTGCTATATTTAAAATGGATAACCAACAAGGACCTACGGTATAGCACAGGGAACTCTGCTCAATATCATGTAACAACCTAAAGGGGAAAAGAATTTGAAAAAGAACAGATAGGGCTTCCCTGGTGGCGCAGTGGTTGAGAATCTGCCTGCCAATGCAGGGGACACAGGTTCGAGCCCTGGTCTGGGAAGATCCCACATGCCGCGGAGCAACTAGGCCCGTGAGCCACAATTGCTGAGCCTGCGCGTCTGGAGCCTGTGCTCCGCAACAAGAGAGGCCGCGATAGTGAGAGGCCCGCGCACCGCGATGAAGAGTGTCCCCCACTTGCCGCAACTAGAGAAAGCCCTCGCATAGAAACGAAGACCCAACACAGACATAAATAAATAAATAAATAAAATTTAAAAAAAAAAAAGAAAAAGAACAGATACATGTATATGTATAACTGAATCACTTTGCTGTGCACCTGAAACTAACACAACAGTGTTAATCAACTATACTCCAATATAAAACAAAAAGTTAAAAAAAAAAAAAGAAACATCACAGATTGTATGCTCCTTCAGGAGAGAGACTTTGCCCACCATTGTATCTCTGGTGCCAGCAGCGCCTATTAGGTGCTTAGTTATTGTTTGTTGAGTGAGGGAGGGAATGCAGCACCTTGTGAAGCTCAGCACATAGAAAGCCTCGGTAATGCTTTTGTTGCTAGGGCTGTTCTAATATGATTTATGTTCACAAGGTGGCTTGGTGCTTTCAAGAATAGGTCCTATCACATGTGCAGATGAGGGGTCACTGACGCATCTGCCTGCATCTGGGGAGGTCCAGAGTGAGGCTTAAGCCCCTGCCTTGGAGCTTCCACCTCTCCCCTCCAGCGCTGTGTGGATCGGTCCCCGAGACTTATGCATGTGGGACTGTTCACTAGTTCATTCTAGAAATACTTCTGGGTGCCTGTTGATCTCTTTGGGGCGCTTTGCGTGCAGCAGTTGGTAAAGCCGGGGCCCTGCTCTCATGAAGCTTCTGGTAGAATGGGGGAGACAGGACATAAACGAATATGTACTGTGTCAGGTGGTGATGAATGCTGTGAAGGAGAATGAGGCAAGGTAGAAGGGAATAGACAGTGAGGAAGGGGTTGCTGTCTTATCTGTGCCCATTAGGGAAGGCCTTCCTGATGAGGTGGTGTTGGAACAGAGACCTGAAGGGAAAAGCTGTGCCTGTACCTGGGGCGAGAGAATCTTGTACAGAGAATCAGGTGCAAAGACCCTGAGGCAGGGATGTATTTGGGGAAATCTAGGAGGCTAGAGTGCAGAGGAAGTGAGGGAGAAGCTAATAGGAGACTTCAGGGAGATAGCTAGGGAGCAGTGATCTTCTAGGGCCTTGTAGGGAAAAAAGCCACTGGAGGGTTTTGAGCAGAGGACGGGCATGGTCTGACCGATGTTTAAAAGGCTCACTCTGGCCGTGGTGTGGACAATAGACCAGAGAGGAACCAGGGCAGAACTAGGGAGACCAGTTAAGAGGCTCCTGATGGTAGACTAGGGCATCGATAAAGGAGGTGGTGAGAAGGAGTTAGAGTCTGGATGTATTTTAAGGAGGAAATAACAGAATTTGTTGATGGAGTATGTGGGATGGGGTAGGAGTACGGAGGGAAGAGCCTTTGACCTGGACAACTGGTAGAATAGAGTTACGTTTATCAAGATTAGGAAGACTGATAAATCAACTGTACTTGAATACAATAAATTTTAAAAAAAGGTTAGAAAGACTGGTAAAAGCAAGTTTGAGGGAAAAATTAAGAGTCTAATTTTGGATGTGTTAAATCTGAGATGCCTTTCACACATACAAATAAAAGTCAAACCAGTACCTGGGGTCTGAGTCTGGAGTAAGGGGAGGTGTGGAGGCTGGAGATGGAAACTTGGGAGTTGCCACATAAAGCCATGAGACAGGAGACCTCTGAGGAAGTGAACGTGTTTAGAGACGGGGTCCCGGAACTGAGCGCAGGGACCCACTGATGCTCAGAGAGTGATTAGGGTCAGAGAAGAAGCAAGATAGAGTGACATACCAAGGCCAAGTGCAGAAGGCTCTTCAAAAAGGAGGGAACCATCAAGTGCATCAGCTGCTGGCGAGTGACCCAGTGGGATGAGGACCGTGAAGTGTCCGCTGGATTTAGTGACACGGAGGTCATGGTGACTTGACAAGCTCAGCTTTGATAGAGTGGCCCGATTACAGTGGGTTCAAGAGAGAGTGGAGAAGAGGAAGGGCAGGCAGTAAAAACAGATCAGTCAAGGAGTGTGGCTGTAAAGAGGACTAGAGAAATGGACAGCAGCTGGGAGGTGTGAGACACCTTCCAAATAGGCAAATCCAGAAAGACAGAAAGGAGATGAGTGGCTTGGGGACTGGGGGGAGGGGCTTTTTATTTTTAATTTTTTCGCCTTTATCTTTGTTCATTTTTTTTAAGGTGAAAGAAATTATACCATGTTTACATACTGGTGGAAATGAACCAATAGGGAAATGGATGATGCAGGAGGGGGAGGGGACAAAATAGTAGCAACGTCCTTCCATGGGTGACGGGCACAGGATCCAGTGGGCAGCTGGAGGGATGGCCTTGGTCAGGAGTAGGCCGGGGCGTTCACCGCAGAGAGGGGAAGGCGCAGCACGCATTTCAGAGAAGGGAGGTGGGTTTTTTCCTTCAAAATTTAGATACAATTCACATGTAAAATCCCCCCCTTTTAAAGTGTACAGTTCAGTGGCTGAGAGTATATACAGAAAGGCGTGCAATCACAAACTGCTGATAGATTTCACAGATCAGCACGCACTACAATCACCACTGTCTCATCCTCAGCCTTTTCATCACCCTCCAGAAAACTCACACCCGTCATCCGTCATTCCCCCCACCCTCCCCTCCCTCCAGCCCCCAAGCCACTCATCTCCTTTCTGTCTTTATGGATTTGCCTATTCTGGACATCTCACATATGTGGAATCACAGAACATGTGACCTTTGTGTCTGGCTTCTGTCCTCTAGCACAGTGCTTTCAAGGTTCATCCATGTTGTAGCGTGTCTCAGAATTTCATTCCTTCTTACATGTGAATAATATTCTAGTACAGCTGATCCTCGAACAACGTGGGGTTAGGGGTACCGACCTCCCTCGCAGTTGAAAATCTGCGTATAACTTTTGACTCCCCGGAAACTTAACTACTAATAGCCTGCTACTGATCAAAGCCTTTACCAATAACATAAACTGTCGATTAGCATGTATTTTATATGTTATATATATTATATACTGTATTTTTACAATAAAGTAAGCTAAAGAAAATGTTATTAAGCAAATCATAAGGAAGAGAAAATACATTTACAGTACTGTACTGTATTTATCGATACCATAAGTTTATGTCATCTGTTTATATCTGTCTGTCGGTACCTACATCACTTTTGTCTTATAGGATACAAAGCACTGTAGATATTATATGTGTTACTAACACTAAACATCAAAAATGAAAGGATAATATGAAAAAAGTTCATATTTATACACAGGTATAATGATTCATGCATTGATAACAAAGAAGCAGCGACATGAGCACTTTATGGTAACCTAGTGTAACCGATACAATTGTTTCCCAGCAGCCTAGCTTTTACACTAATGAATGAATCGTTATAAAGTTTTTACAGCATACAGTATTACAGTCATATTCATAATACAGTACTGGAAACACTGTTACATTTTTTTAGAAACCACTTACTTGTGATGATAGACTGATATGCAGTTTCTCTAATTACAGTCTGAGGCGGGGAAGAGATATATTGTGCAGTTATGTAATTCTTTGAAAGCAAAGTTATAAAACAATAAGAAAACTAACAGATTAGTAATTTTAAATATCACTCACTTTATGCCTACTGTAAGGATAGGCTATCCACTTCAGTACAAGTCTTGCACACGATGTTCTACACATATATATATATATTTTTAAAATTTTATTTATTTATTTATTTATTCTTGGCTGTGTTGGGTCTTCGTTTCTGTGCGAGGGCTTTCTCCGGTTGCGGCGAGCGGGGTCCACTCTTCATCGCGGTGCGCGGGCCTCTTCACTATCACGGCCTCTCTTGTTGCGGAGCACAGGCTCCAGACACGCAGGCTCAGTGGTTGTGGCTCACGGGCCTAGTTGCTCCACGGCATGTGGGATCTTCCCAGACCAGGGCTCGAACCCGTGTCCCCTGCATTGGCAGGCAGATTCTCAACCACTGCGCCACCAGGGAAGCCCCACACATATATTTTTGTATATTTACTTATTTATTTATTTTAAACTTCAGCTTTCTTTTTTTTAAATTTTATTTATTTTTGGCTGCGTTGGGTCTTCATTGCTGCGCACAGGCTTTCTCTAGTTGTGGTGCGTGGGGGCTACTCTTTGTTGCAGTGCACAGGTTTCTCATTGCGGTGGCTTCTCTTGTTGCAGAGCACAGGCTCTAGGCACACGGGCTTCAGTAGTTGTGGCTTGCAGGCTCTAGAGCGCAGACTCAGTAGTTGTGGTGCATGGGCTTAGGTGCTCCACAGCATGTGAGATCTTCCCGGACCAGGGCTCAAACCCATGTCCCTTGCATTGGCAGGAGGATTCCTAACCACTGCGCCACCAGGGAAGCCCTTTGTATATTTATTGAAAAGAATCCCCGTATAAATGGTATAAATAGACCTGCTCAGTTCAAACCTGTGCTGTTCAAGGGTCAGCTGTATATGGAGGGACGACATTTTGTTTATCCATCCATCAGTTGATGGACGCTTGGGTTGTTGCCACTTTGGGTCTATGATGAATAATGCTGCTGTGGGCATTGGTGTGCCAGTTTTTGTGCGGACATGTGTTTTCAGTTCTCTTGGGTACACCCCTGGGAGCGGAATTGCTGGGTCGTGTGGTAACTCTGTTTAACATTTTGAGGAACTGCAAAACTGTTTTCTAAAGTGGCTGTCTCATTTTACTTTCCTCACCTGCAGCGTATGAGGCTTCTGCTGTCTCCAGGGCAGGTTGGTTTGGAAACTTGTGGAGTTTAGCTCCTGATAATCTGTTTCTGATCCTCAGCTGGGGGTGGAGGCTTGAGGAGAGAGGAAGCGGTGGGAAATGGTGACCTGGGAATGGAGGGACCGGTTGGGGATGTGTTTAGATTTACTGGGTGTTCTAAGGGTGCCCTGCAAGCTGCTCTAAGGGAACCAGGCCAGCTCAGCCGAGCTCTCTCCTCCTGGCTCCACGTGGCTGCCCAGGGGCAGATGTGGAGTAGGTGAACGGTTTGGGGTGACCAGGTGGGGGTGGGGGGAGGAGGCATAGCCTCCAGGCCTTTGTCTTCCATCCCCACAAACCTCAGGTGTTCCGTCCTCACCCCTCCTTTTAGGCCTGCCCCTCTCCACAGGCCTTGGGGACACTGCTGCCAGCTCCTCACTCAGGGCCTGGCAGCGCCGGGCCGGGACCCAGACACGCTTGGGTTCAGATCATGCCTCTGCTGCTCATCAGCAGTAGGAAGCTGAGCAGGTCCCAACCCTGCCCTGCCTCAGTTTCTCCCCTTGTAAAATTCCCCCCCTCCCCACAGTGGTGGTGAGGTGGAAATGGGGTCTCAGGCCAGTGTTTCGCCTCCCTGTTCCTCTCCATGGCCAGGCCCCTCCTAGGCCCCCGTCTGTCTCTGGGATGCTCCTGGGTCCCTGGTTACACAGGTGAGCCCCACTGCTGCTCTTTCCCTTCTTTCTTCTCTTCCCTCCCTGAGAACGACATGGAGGCGGGGTGCGGGGAGGTCCAGGCTCCTCTAAGAATCCCACAGAGCCATGGATCCCCTCCCTGAAAGGGTGTGCACCCACACATGCAATGTGCCCACCAAGTCCGTGAGTCTGTGGGCCTCATGGGAACGTCTCCCAAGACCTCCCCCACTTTACCCCACTCCCGCAGCTGCAGCGGGGTGGTCATGAGAACAAGTGTCCCCTGGGGCCGGTGGCCAGCACTTTTCCCCTGGGGTCAGCCAGTCAAGGTTGGGGCCACTGCCAGAGGGAATCTTCCCCCATCGCCAGGGAGCCAGCTGGCGCCTGCCACGGGATTTTAGCTCCCTGCCCTGAGAGCGGCCTGGCTCCCACACTGGGCCAGCACTTCGGAGGAGAAAGCGGCCCTTTTTCTGGGAACAGTGCCTGGTCGATGCATCCAGCCCTCTGCCCGGCACCCAGCCTACCCCATACACACCCTCTCCCAGAAGGGGGAGGCTTCATCACTACTGATCCTCAACTAGGTGGCATTTCTTAATGGGAGTCTTTTCTTAGGAAGAGCACAGGCTTCGCTGCCTGAGTGCCCTGAAAAATGGGCACATCCCTCCTGCCTTGCACAGTGGGCCCGTGCATGAGAGGGGTATAGAAAACACCACGCACCGTCCTCGCAGGCATATTATCTCCAGAAATTGTCGTCTGTGTTGCTTCATATTCCAGAACCCTTACTTCACCCTGAAGGGTGAGTTATAGGACTTTAAAAGTCTGTTTTTAGCGGTTTCCCTTACAGCTGGCGTGGGCTGTTTGAACACAATAACTGCATTTCCTGTAGCGTGCGTGCGACTTGTCCAGTCATTCTGTAAATATTTTTTGAGCCCTTCACTGGGTGCTGAAGCTTTTGGGGGACCCAGGGAAATGAAAGCCAGACTCCCACGCTCTGGGGCTCCACCACCTGGTGGGGAGCTGAGCCCGGCCTAGAGGCACAGTCTGGGAGGAACCAGAGCCACACACACCAGCAAGGGTGCAAAGACAGAGGTCGGAGATCGGAGGCCGGCGGGGCCCTCAGGAGAGGAGGAGGGCTGTAGCCCTTCTGGAGGGCAGCTGGGGGAGCCCCGAGAGGGCATTCTGGTTGGAGTCATGGCTGGGCAAAGGCCTGGAGCCGAGACACAGCCCAGCCAGATCCACACCCTCTGGTTGAAGCAAACAGCCTGGATGAGCTGAGGCAGCTGGGCCCTGGGGAGCTGGAGCGCCCTGCTCCCCAGCGTGTGGCCTTGAGCAGATCCCTTTAACTCCCTGGGCCTCAGTTTTCTCATCTGTGCAAGGGGGACAGTAATACCTTCTTTCCAGGGCCATGAAAAAGGACGGCAAGGACGTGTGTGTATAAAGCCCCAGCACGGCGCTTGCTGCCAGTCGGAACAGTGAGTGGGACTACGCTTAGCCAAAGAGCTTGGACTTGAGCTGTGGGCCAATGTCAGAGCCACCAGACCCCTTGCCAGGGTTTGCCTCCCTCTGGGAGCCCTGGAGGAGGAGGAGGAAGGAGAGGGAGAGACCTAGGGAGGGGGGGGAGGGGGGAGGGTTCAGCAGGGACCCAAGCAGGTCCTCCATGCTGGCTGCCCGCCTGCCTGGGGCCCCATCCCCGCCAGCATGTGGGCTTGGCTTCTGAATCCACCAGATCCAAGAACGGCTCCAGGGTTTCCACTTAAATCCTCCTCAGCAGCACTGCAGGGCCCGTCCACCCCCGGGTGGGAAGACTGGGGCAGGGCAGATGGAGATGCACAGCACTGGCCCCCTCTGTCTCTCTCCTCCCTCCTTCTCCAGTCTGGCTGCCTCTGTCTGTCCCTGTCTCCGTCTGTCTGCCCGTCTGTCTCCCTCACACATGCACACATTGGCAGAACACCTCTCACAGTGACTAATACTTTCTGTCTCAGGAGTCCTCCTACCTTCATGACATCAGGCATGGGGGATGCAGGCAGAATCATGATTTTTTTTCAAGCATAGCTGCCCATTTTTTGCAGCCTCCCCAGAAGTCTTGGAGGCAGAGCTGCTGACCAGGGGCCTGTGACCAGGCTTTTGCAGGATATGTGGAGGGGAGGGGTGGGCAAGGGGTGGACCCCAAACCAGACAAGGCCCAGCTCGGCCCCCACTCCTCGCTGGTTGAACCTGCCTTCCTGGGGCCCAAGGTTTGGAATTTCCAAGGCGCCCTCAACTCTGCTCTCTCCCCTTGGCCCCCATTCCCTGTGTTCCATGTCCTCGGGGTGCCCCTGTTCATTCTTTCCCCTCCCTCTGACGCACACTGCCTTTGCTTACACCCTGGTAGCCTCTGCTCGGTTTGCGCCTCCACCTCTTCACAAGCACCCTCCTTCAGCCCCCTCCCTCTTTGGATGCCAAACTCTCTCTCCTCTGACTACATCTCTTTCCTTTCTGGACCTTCAATAGCTCCCCAGTGCCCACCAAGTTCTAACATTTTAGTTTAGGATCCAAGGTCCCAGCCTCTGATCTCCCTGTCTCCTCTTTCTCCCTCCTCTTCCCAACACAGACCCTTTCCCCCAGCACACCGGCCTCCTCACTGCTCTCTCCTTTCCAGCCCCCGAGCCCTTGCTCGTGCTGTTCCTCTGCCTGCGAGCCCCTTCCCCAGGCCCTGACTTTTTATGTCAAATTCTATTCTTCTGATAAACGTCCTCTCTTCGATAAATGTCCTCTCTTCGCTAAAACCTTCCATTATCCCTCCAGGCCGAAGGGACCCACCCCTTCTCTAGATCTCCAGTAATATGTATCACTTTCTGTCCTGTGTTGTTATTTTTCTTTAAGTATCAGCCCAGCTAGCCTCTAAGTACCTTAAGAGGGAGATGCATCTTATTCTTTAACCACCCAAAGTACCAAGCAGCAGAGGGGTTGGTACCGAGTAAGTGCTCAGAAAATAATTGGCAAATGGATGGCTGTACCTCTTAGGGTCACACATGCAGGCTGCTTCTGTCCCCCAAAGGTGGGGCAGGCCTGGCGGTCACCACACACCCATGTGCTGTCTCTGTCCAGGCTGTTATTAGGATTATGCTAGGCTCTTCCAATGAGCTAGAAAGTTCCTATATTTTCCTTGCTCTGGAACAATTTGTAGATTACAAGACTAGCTTTGGGCTCCTCGTGGGGTAGTTTTTGTCTCTTCAGGTTTTTTTTGTTTTTTTTGTTTTTTAAAATAAATAAATATTTATTTATTTATTTATTTATGGCTGTGTTGGGTCTTCGTTTCTGTGCGAGGGCTCTCTCTAGTTGTGGCAAGCGGGGGCCACTCTTCATCGCGGTGCGCGGGCCTCTCATTATCGCGGCCTCTCTTGTTGCGGAGCACAGGCTCCAGACGCGCAGGCTCAGTAATTGTGGCTCACGGGCCTAGTTGCTCCGCGGCATGTGGGATCTTCCCAGACCAGGGCTCGAACCCGTGTCCCCTGCATTAGCAGGCAGATTCTCAACCACTGCTCCACCAGGGAAGCCCTTGTCTCTTCAGTTTCATTGATAATTATTGGTCTATTCAGGTTTTATGTATTTTCTTGAGCCAATTTTGTTCATTTATATTTTCTTAAAACACCCATTTCATCGAGTTGAAAATATGTTGCTATAAAACTGTAGTTTTCTCTAATTAAATATTTATTGATATCCATAGTCATAGGCCTTTTCTCATTCCAAATATCTTTTCTTTTTTTCCTCTGATAGGAATTCCTAAAGGTTTTTTTCTTAAGTGGTCTTTTCAGAGAATCAGCATTTGATTTTTAGATATCAGCTACTTTTTCCTTCTTCCCATTTTCTTAATTTCTACTTTTGTTGATGATTTCTTCTTTCTTTGGTTTTATTTTATTTTTTCTTTTCTAACCTCTTGGTTTAAAATGCTTAGTTACTTTTTAGTCTTCCTTGTTTTCTGAAGTGCATTTAAAGCTGTAATTTTCCTCTAAGTACCACTTTGACCTCAAAACAGGGGGTTTTATTATTGTCCATTGTTGTACAATTCTAAATTGTTTGTGATCTCTGCTTTGCTCTTTTACTGGAGAATTGTAGAGCACTATACCTTTTTAGATTTTCAAGTGGATAGTTTCTTTTATACTCATATTTCTGTTCATTTCTGATGACCCATATGACTTATGCTTTCTGGAATTTGTTGAAATTTTTATTTATGGCCTAATATATGGCCAATTTTTATGACGATTTCACGTGTGTTTGAAAATACTTATTTATGGTTTTGAATGTAGAGTTCATTCTTTCAGTCTCTCAGATTACATTTATGAATTGTATTATTTAATGATAAATCATTATTTTGGGAGCCACTTGTTCTGTCTCTAAGGGAGGACTGTTCAATTCTCCCACAATGATTGTGGGATTTGTCAATTCCTACTGTTTTAAAAAATTAGTTTTTTATACATATATATATATATTTTAGGCAACATTCTTATATGCTTATGACTCATGACTTTGACATTTCTTGATGCTGTACTTTTTCCTATTATAAATACCCTGGTTTGTTCTGTTTAATTCCTTAGCCTTGAATTCTGTTTTGTGGATGCATGTGGCTGGCATATCCTTTTTTATCTTTTCATTTTTCATTCTTTCTGTGTCATTTTGTTTTATACGTGTCTTTTATAGTAGCAGACAAGTGGATTTTGTACTGAGTATCTGCTTTTAATGGGTGCATTTAACCCATTTGCATTTACTGTCATTCATCATAGATTTATTTCTGCCATCTTATTTCATGTCTACTTTTTAAACTTTCTTATTTTTGTATAGTTTCATTGGATTGGTCCCATTTACTTAGTCCTGTTTTTCTTTCCTCTAATGATTAGGAAGGTTTTTGTTTTTTTTTTTAATTTATTTATTTATTTATTATTTATTTTTGGCTGTGTTGGGTCTTCGTTTCTGTGCGAGGGCTTTCTCCAGTTGCAGCGAGTGGGGGCCACTCTTCATCGCGGTGCGCGCGCCTCTCACTGTCGCGGCCTCTCTTGTTGCGGAGCACAGGCTCCAGACGCGCAGGCTCAGTAGTTGTGGCTCACGGGCCCAGTTGCTCCGCGGCATGTGGGATCCTCCCAGACCAGGGCTCGAACCCGTGTCCCCTGCATTAGCAGGCAGATTCTCAACCACTGCGCCACCAGGGAAGCCCGATTAGGAAGGTTTGAGTTTTATTTCAGGTGGTTATTCTATATACATATGTGTGTGTATACTTATGTTTTTCTACCAACATCTGGATGTAATCAATATCTTTAAACTCTTCCCAGATAAGGCAAGCACTTTAGTAATGACTTATTTTTTCCCAGCCCATACCCTCACATGTGGATCATCATAGATTTTAGTTCTAAATTGCCATTCATTTTCTTCAAGTTGTGCTATAATATTTATTTAAATTTAACTCTTAGGTTTTGCTGTTTCCTTTGCATACCATTGGTACCACTCATCTTTCTCTTTCGTGGATCTATTTTTCACTTTGCTGGTGTATATCCTCCAAGAATTCTCTTAGAAACTGTGGGTAATGTAATTTCTAAGGCCTTCAATGTCTGAAATGACTTTTTCTCCGTTCTAGAGGGTCCATTTTGATTTTCAACTCCCTGTTGAATCGTTTTTTTTAAGTTCTGAATGATCAGATTTTTAAATATCTTAGACCTCTAGTTTTTGTTTTGGGTAATATACACCCTCAAAATCTATGAGCATATTAATTACAATATTACCTGAATGTCTTTTGCTATTCAGTTCAGGCCTCCCCATCCCCACTTCAGCCAAATCCATGCCATTTTCATCTGTTTTGTTGATTGCATTTCTGAGTGGGATTTACTTAGGACCAAAGGCTCCACTCCCTCTGGGTGAAGGTGCAGTCTTCGTTCCCCACCCCCTCCCTAGGAAATTGGGGAAACTGCCTCAGTCATCCCACTGGTCCTCAGCTGTAGATCTTATTTTCTTAGCCCCTTCATTTGATATCCAGACCAAAGAATTCTAGGATATCAGAACTCAATCCTGAAGACCCAGGAGCCCTGCCCCGCCTTTCGTCCATGAGGAGACTGAGGCTCTTGTGCGTGGGGCACAGCCAGGGTCCGTGTGTCCGCCGAGCCTTGCCGCTCTGCCATGCTGAGTGACTCAGGAGCATGTGCAGGGGCGACAGGCTGTGGGGACGAGGTCACTTTCTCAGGCACGATCTCAAGGTGCCTCCCGAGGAGACGTGGCTTCCTGGAGGTCCTGGATAGCCCGTCCTGTGGCTTTCCTTGCCATCCACATACATGTAGATGGATATATCCTACATCTGTATCTCTTGCCCCTCTTCTAAGTTTCTGACTTAAGTCTGCAAATGCCTATTTGAAACCCACATAGGTGTCTGAGAGGTTCTGAAGTGTGTTTAAAAAACTCAGCCCTCCCAACCCTCTTTTTCATCATCTTCCCCACCTTGGGATATGACACCACCATTCATTTGGCTCAGGCCCCAGACAGCCGCTGTCCTCAACACTCTTCTCTCCCACTCCCACGTCCACACATTTCCACCCAGAATGCCCCGCTCCTGTTGGCTGTGTCTTAGAAAGTGGCCTAAATCTGGTCACTTCTCACAGCATCCACTCCATCCCACCCTTGGTCCAGCCCTCCATCTGGTCACTTCTCACAGCATCTACTCCATCCCACCCTTGGTCCAGCCCTCCATCCTGTCTTGCTGGTTATGGCATAACCTCCTACCTAGCGCCGCTGCTTCTACTCTTGGTCTGGGTTTTCCCAACAGCCAGGATAAACTTTTCTAATGTCCTATAGATCATTTCGCTCATTGGCCCAGTCTCTGCGGTGGCCCGTTTCTTGCTTAGAATGAAGTCAGCCCTACCCCGGTGCAGCAGCCCACCCCCCCATCACCTGCCTCCACCTCCTCCCTCTCCTCCGCTCACCAGTCCCTCCGCTTCCCCAGGCCAGCGGGCCTGCCCTTGCACATCTCCACGCACTTGTTCCCTCTGCCAGGAGTGCTCTTGCCCTCGGCCACGTGGCTCCCCCTCCCCCCATCGTTTAGTCACTGTTCAAAAGCTTCTCCTAGAGACGCCATCCTTCCCTATCCAAAACGACACCAACTTCTTCCAGTTTCCTTCAACTGGTGCCATTGTTCTTCATAGTATGTACTCATCTTTACTAGATATAATATGATCCATTCATTTATCTGCCTTCCTATTAGAGTATATGTAAGTCCTATGGGAGCAAGGATTTTGCCCCATTCCCCCTGTATCCATAGTGCCTAGAACACTGCCTGACACACAGTAGGCTCTCAAATATTTCTTGAATGAATGGATGGATGCATGAAACCGAATAGACTTCACATTCATCTATTCATTTATTCATTCAACTACTATTTGAGTCCTGTTTGTGCCAGGCTCTGAGTAGACGAGTGACATACAAAACAGGTCCCTGCCTCTGGGAACTGACAGTCCAGCTGGGGGCCTTTTCAATGGGCGGTGAGAACAGCGTCATGAAGGGTCTGTATGGGGGTGGTGAGCGTCACGGGGGCTCAGGAGCAGAATTCTGTGAGTCACAGCCTGCTCACCAAGCTAGGGGAGCAGAGAGGAGGGGTGGCTGGGGGAAGGAGTCCCAGGCCCGGAGTGGGGAGAGGCGCCCCGGGTAAGGATACAGGCTCACAGCAGACGCCCCTATAGGGCTTCTCTGTGCCAGCACTGCTCCGAGGGCCTGAGTACATTAACTCAGAACAGCCCCAACGAGCCCCATTTTAGGAAGAGGAGGCACGGAGAAGCGAGCTTGCCCAGGGTCACACTCCAGGGATGAGGAGCCAGACTCAGCCCCGAACCCGGCTTCGGAATCCGTAACCAGCCGCTCCGCTGCGTGCAGGAGACGGGAAGTGGGTCTGGGGCACGGGCTTGCAGGCCGCTGAGGGGTTCAGATTTCACAACGCCCACAGCGCTGGAGCCGGCCAGGCTTGCAGGTCTAAAGGGAGACACCCCCGCCCCCTACGCCGCTGAGGCTGTGACCTCTCTCTGAAACAGTCAGGGAGAGCATTTGATCTTTGGAGAACAGCGGTGCGGGTAGTGAGAGGAGATGGATGGGCTGGGGAGAAGAGCCTTTGCGGAGAGGTTCCCCCCGCAGCCTCCGTGTCCCCAGCTGCCTCAGCTCCCACATCCCACCACCCTGTAGCAGCCCCATCCCAGGTGGCGAGGGCCCCGGCTCTCGGGGGTCTGCTCCTTCTCCTCGCCCTGCCTGGTGTCTGTCCGCACAGGGACTGAGGACACTTCCTGACCCGGGATGGCCTCCTGGGGCTTCCCTCAGGCCTGTCCCAGGGCTCTCCTCCAAAGGAGCTGCAAGGTAGAGGCATTGTGTCCAATTTTTTTTTAAATTTATTTATTTTTATGTTTGGCTGCGTTGGGTCTTCATTGCTGTGCGCGGGCTTTCTCTAGTTGCGGCTAACGGGGGCTACTCTTCGTTGCGGTGCGCGGGTTCTAGGCGCGTGGGCTTCAGTATTTGTGGCTCACGGGCTCTAGGCGCGTGGGCTTCAGTAGTTGTGGCACACGGGCTTAGTTGCTCCGTGGCATGTGGGATCTTCCCAGACCAGGGCTCGAACCCGTGTCCCCCGCACTGGCAGGAGGATTCTTAACCACTGCACCACCAGGGAAACCCCATTGTGTCCATTTTACAAAGGGGAAAATGGAGGCTCAGAGAGTCAGGTGACTTTCCCAAGAATCAGCTTGTAAGGGCTGCAGCAGGGCTCCAAGCCTAGGTCTGGGGACTCCAGAGGGATTTTGCAGCAGAGCTGATCACGGGCTTTATGAGGCTATTCTGTAGGCAGAGAATTAAGGCCCAGGGAGCAGCGTGGGCTGGAGTCAGTGGGTCCACAAAGGAGTCAGTTAGAGCCGCACACTGAGGTGTCTGAGGCCCCGCTGGACCCTTACCAAGCACAGCCTGGAACCTCTTGGGGAGAGCTCGATGGAGCCACCCCAGGGGCCACAGCAGCAGCCTGGGGGTCCACAGGCCCCAGGGGCTCCAGGGTGGGTGGTGACAGCCCCTGAGCAGCCTCATCCCACCCCAGTTCTGGACACAGCCGGACAGGAGGAGTTCAGCGCCATGCGGGAGCAGTACATGCGCACGGGGGACGGCTTCCTCATCGTCTTCTCGGTCACGGACAAGGCCAGCTTCGAGCACGTGGACCGCTTCCACCAGCTCATCCTGCGCGTCAAGGACAGGTGAGGGCGGCCAGGCCGGGACCTCCCCATGCCTGGCTCAGGGTGGGCTCTGTCTGTCTGTCTGTCTTTCTCAGATCTTCAGGTGAAAGCTGAGGTTCGAGGGGGCAGAGCTGCATTCAGACCTTGGTCCCTCCGACTCCTACCAGCTCCCACCCTAGTTCTTTCCACCCAGCCAGAGGAGTCTACATGCAGCCAAGGCCTCGAGGCGTCAGCCCCCTCCCATCTCTCCTAAACTGTCCCCACCGATGAGTCAAGGAATCATAAATAACAGCTGTTTTTCAGCTCCAATGTAACCAGATTTTATTACAGTCAAAGAAAAAGTGAATTTTCTCTCCAGCGTACATTGTAATTGGTTACATCACATTTGACTGTGAGATTTCTAAGCCCCTATTAAAGGCTCATGTTTTCCTTAGCATAATATGGAGTGGTTAAATAATTTGGAGCCTGTTTTAAGCCCAGCTGGTCTTTTCAGTTAATTGGCTCTTAAAGAGGCAATATAAAAGTAAAAGGACAAACTAATAGGAAAACAGCAAGCTTTGAACAAATCTCGAAAATTCAAAATTTTCGAAAATTTCAAAATTCGAAAAATCCAGTTAACACTTATCTCAAAGGCAAAGTGTTAATAACTTTTCAAGGTAAAGGGATATACACTCACACACACATGCACACATATACACATAGAGCTCCAAGAGACAAATGTGGGTTAAGCCCCTGACTATAGGAATCTCTAAAGAGAAAACATACATGACACAGATACGGTAAAATATTCAACCTTCTTGCTAATCAACAAAGTGCAAGGAAGAAGGATAAAGTACCATTTTTCACCCATCAAATTATAATTTCTTTATGAAAATACTCAATGCTGACAAAGACTGGCATTTCATTCGCTTTGGGACAGCAGTTTGGCCCCATGTGTCCGCGGGAATCTTTAAGGCAGACGTGCCTCTTGATCCCTCCCTTCCACCCTTGGGAGCCATCCTGATTTTGCAGCTGCCATTTATTGAGTGGCAACTGTGTGCCAGCCCCTGGCCCTCTTCACAAGTCACTGCTGATGGCCACAGCATGATGGCCTGCATGGGTGGTGTGTCAGGGTGACTGGGAGATGAGAGGAAGCAAGTCTGGGGACCTGGCCGCCGGCCCAGTCAGTGCAGAGCCAGGGGATTTCCAGGAGGGCCTCCACTCACCTTGCAACGGGCCTGAGGCTTCAAACCAAGGCAGCCAGCAGCCCCCGGGTCCCTCTTCCATTCCAGGAGATGCGGAGGGAAAGACTCTGAAGTCAACCCAGGCCCATAGGGAGGTGCTGTGTGCTGTGTCAGGCCTGAGGCGTAGGTGCCCCGCCTTCACCAAGGGAAGCTCACGAGCTGCTGTTCCTTTTTTTCCCAGGGAGTCATTCCCGATGATCCTCGTGGCCAACAAGGTCGATTTGATGCATTTGAGGAAAATCACCAGGGAGCAAGGAAAAGAAATGGCCACCAAACACAATGTAGGTGGTGTGTGCGTGTGCACGCGCGTGTGTGCGTGTGTGCGCGCGTGTGTGTGTGTCGGGGTGAGGGCTCAGGGGCTGTCAGTGCCCCCTCACTCCTGCAGTCCTAGTCTATCGGAATGAAACACAGGCCTCCTAGGTAGTGGGCTAGATCCACATAGAGGCACATGTGATGTGGGATATTTTGTGAAACAAGACAGCAGGCCAGAGAGAAAGCACCTTCTTGGCAGTCATTAGAGGCCCCGCTGTGGGGAGCAGGTACCTTCACCTCCCGGCCCCGACGCAGCAGGTTCCTCGCTGGGCTGCGCAGAGGCTCGGCTTCTGTCCCTGTCTCTGAGCCAGTGCCTGACTGTGCTCAGAATCGTCACATCAGCCACCTTCACTGAGCCCTGCTCTGTGCCAGGCATTGGGCTGGGGGAGCATCTACTCCCGGCAACCACACGCTGAGCTAGGCACCACTGTCTCCATCGAGTGATAAAACAGAGGTTTGCCCAGGCCCACACAGTGCACATCAGCAGACATCTTCGGGTTGTTTTTTTTTTTTTTTTTTTTCAGTTCATTGTGATGCCCCTTTGCCCACTGGATGGTGGGGTCACTGGGCTTCTTCCCACCCCTCCCCCCGCATTAGCACAGCCATGCCCCAGCCTCAATGGTCAGTTATGTAGAAGTTCACCCAGCCTCCTGGAAAGTCTGCAGGGTTGCCCTTTCCCTCTGCCCAGTGGGCCCAGCTCCGTAAGTAGAGGGAGGGGCTCACTGCGAGTTCGTTTTGCTTGTCTCTGCCTTCTGTGTTTATTCACATGTTCATTCAACAGTCCTAGGCCCTGGCAAACAAAACTCCTTGCCTCAGGGTGCTTGCTTCTAGAGACGGCAGCAAATTAGAGCGTGTCAGAAGGTGACATGTGCTCTGGGGGAAAGTAAATCAGGGAAGGGGGTAGGGAACGTGGAGTGGGGGGCTGCTTTTACAAATAGGTGGTCAGGGAAAGCCTTACTGGAAAGGTGCATATCAGTGAGGACTGACAGGAGGTGAGGGAGTGAGTCCTCTGGATATCTGGGGAAAGAATGTTCCAGCAGAGGAATAATCAGTGCAGAGGCCCTGAGGTGGGAGTTTGAGGAACGGCAAGGAGGTGAAAGGAGGCCGGAGCGGCCAGAGCGGAAGAAGTGAGAGGAGTGAGTAGCAGGAAGTGAGGTCAGAGCGGAGGGTTTAAGGCCTTATGGGCTTTTGCTCAGAGTGGAGGGGAAACCACTGGAGGGTTTTGAGTGAGGAGTGACACGGCCCGACTCATGGCTGAACAGCTTCCCTCTGGTGCCCATGTGGAGAAAGGTCTTTGAGGGCTGCACCGTAAGCCGGGTGCCGGCTGACGTGGACCCGCGTGGTCCCCGTGGAGGTGGCAAGGAGCGGGTGGATTCTGGTGTCTTTCTGAAGGCCGACAGGATTTGCCCACAGACCGGATGTGGGGTGAGAGAGAAAGGATTTGAGGAGGATGCCAGGGTTTGGGGCATGAGGAACTTTCAGAAGACTGGAGCTCCACTAGCCGGGCAGGGAGACTAGAGCACCGAGGACGTGAGGAAGACCAGGAGCTTTGTTTTAGATGCTTAGCTTGAGGAGCCGAGGGCATAATCAAGTGGAGGTGTCCAGACAGCTGTCAGCTACACCATCTGGAGGTACATATTGGAAATCAGCAGCATGTGGGTAGAATCTAAAGCCATGAAACCAGAGTAAATCTTAAAAGTTCTCATCGCAAGAAAAAACAGTTCTGTAACTATATATGATGGATGTAACTAGACTTCTTATTGTGGTGATCATTTTGCAATATATACAAATATCGAATCATTAAGTTGTACACCTGAAACTAATGTATGTCAGTTATACCTCAATTTTGTGTGTACATATAATTATGTATTTATGTATACACACACACAGAGATAGAGAGAGAGAGATATACACACAAAAAGAAAAAAGCCATGAAGCCCAGGGGAATGGGTGTAGATAGGGCAGAGGTCCCAGGCTTGAGGCTGGGGACACTTCAGTGCTGTGGATATGGGGAAATGAGAGGAAGCAGCAAAAGGGACAGAGCAGTCAGTGACATGTGAGGACCAGCGTGGGGTCTTGGGAGCCAAGGAGAGAAAATGCCTCAAGGAGGAGGAAGTGATCAACCAAGACAGGTGTGCTCAGAAGTCTCCAGGTGAGCATGGAACTAACCTCTGGGTTTAGCATTAGACGCAGGCCTCAGACAGTAGCGTGCCCGTGCCCTCCACCGGCCAACATCCTGCACAGAGAGAGGCCAGGAGCCATTCCATCCCGCAGCCTCGGGCTCCACACAGTGAGCTGATGCTAAGAGCCTTCACAGACCCCTGGGTGGGCGGCTGGCTGGCTGGGGACGGGGGCAGGGCGCTGCACGGGGGTAGCAGCAGCCCCATCCTGCAGGTAAAAGGGAATGAGACACGGGGGGCTCAGTGAATTCTGGGGGCTTCATGGCTGGCGAGGAGTACCCACCCATCCCCACTAGAACCCAGGTCTCCAGTCTCTCAGCTGACCTTGCTCCTACAGCGAACGCTGCTGCCTCATTTATCTTTCGACCAAATGACCCTGTGAGCTACCGTCCTAATTTTAGAGCTCATAAGGCAAGTTCTTCTTTAGCTGACCAAGGCAGGTCGCCCCCATCCCATGCAGGAAGGTGGCATTTCCTGGCCCTTCGGTGGAGTCAAATAGTACTACCATTTACTGCAGGGTTTCCCTAAGTTTAAGTCTTGTTACTACGACACCCTAGAATTCTAAGAACCCAGATAATGCACATCAGTGTTTCTTCAGAAGCAGTATCCCCAGAAAGAAAGTGGAGGCGTCTGGGGACCTGGGCGTACTACAGCGGGTGGGCTTGTGAGCAGGCAGCAGAGGTCGGAGGCCCCAGGAACCTGGGACTTATGAGCTGGCAGGATTATAGGATGTGAAGAGCCTCCGGGTAGGTCCCAGCCCCAGCTGCCCTCCCGCTTCCCCGCTGAGTGAGTGTGCACAGGGAAGAACGCTGTCCTGCCCTCACAAGGTTGCACAGGACTCTGGCTCCCAGGAGCTATTGGGGCACCTGCCACGCCTAGAAGAGGCTCCGCAGCGGACCTCAGCACCTCTACCTGTCCGTGCCAGGCCATGTGGGAAGTGGAATGTGCACTTGGTCCAGATCTTGATTCTCTGCTGGCCGCCGTGTGGCCTTGGGCAAGTACGTCACCACTCTGAGCTCAGTCTCCCCAGCTGTGAAATGGAGATAGCTGCTTACCTCAGAGGATTAGTGAGGTCAGGGACGTTGAGACCTGGGAGGCCAAACAGCCCACAGTCACCTCAGTGAGCCGCCTACGGTCCAGCAGCCTACAGTGGAAGGCAGTTTCCTCTTGGGGTTATCAGAGGCTCAAATATTTGTCAAGTGAAAATTTCGAAGGTCTGAGCCATGTCCTTTGTGCTCTGCCCTTTGTGTCTGGGTCAGCTAGAGCAAGCCCCTGCTTGAAGCCACAGCAGTGTGTGAACATCTGATCTCCCACGATGGTCGTTGATGGGAAGATACTTTATGATGTGTCCTGGGCGATCATTTACAACATGCTCCTCTAAGATAATGACTTACCCTGTTACCCCGGACCCCCATGCATTTAAACTGTTGATCGTTTTTATTTTCTTCGCTGTGCTTTTCCTTTTCAAGCATGTTATAATGAAATGCCTTAATTTTGTAATCAGGAGAAGGTTGCGAAAAATACCAGAGTTCTTCAGTCTAATCGTGATTGGCTTACTGCATCTCATCTAGGGGGTCTGTGCGTGTTGTCCGGAGCCCACACTCTCGCCAGTTGTTGGGGGAGTGGGGATGAGCCTCCTGACTTTGTGGGGTCCCTATTAAAGGAGAAGACCGTGTCCTGACCTCATGGAGCCTTTGTTTTCCTCCCTGTGCCAGTCCGAGGCTTGGGGTAGACATGGCCCTATAGGGTCCCCTCAGCCGCATCTCCCAGTTACTGCTGCCTTCCAGCCGGGTAATGATCCTCAGCCTTAAACATGCAGACACAAGCCTTCTGCAAACATGGCTGAGCTCCGGGCTCATAGATGCAGACCAAGCTCCGGGCTCATAGACGCAGACCAAGCAAGAGCTGGGCCAGGCAGACGGTTGAGGTCGGGGTGGGGTGCATAGACCACCGGGGTCGCCAGGGTGCAGAGTCCTGCCCAGGGCCCAGCCTCGCCTCAGCCTTTCCCACCGGAGTCCCCTCTGGAGGACCTGGGAAGAGGGGCAGAATCCTCTAAGGTAGAGAAATAGACCTCAGAGAGAAAAATGAATAGAATCAGAACATACATCAGTTTGATAAATGAAACAGTCTTTAGTCTTCAAGTGTCTAAAAAGATCATTTTTATTCTATTTTTAGGGGGCTCTTAAATATCTCTGTGACCAGAGAACAAGAGAGAATCAGAAAAGCTGTCAGTAAAACTTTCCAACTTTATAGAGTGAGAAACCACTGAGGGCTTGAGGTTGTAGGAGCCGGGGTTCCATGGGGGCTTCGCAGGGTTCCTCGGGACCTCTGAGAATTTGCCTCTTTAGGGAACAGGACTTTGTAACGCTGTTACAGGAACTCCATAATGCTGCTTTGCCTTCCAGATTCCGTACATAGAAACCAGTGCCAAGGACCCACCTCTCAACGTCGACAGAGCCTTCCATGACCTGGTTAGAGTAATTAGGTGAGTGAGGCTCACCTGCCTGGAAGCAGGGCCTCTGTGGCCAGACGGACACCGGGAAGGCTGGAGGAGCACGGCGCCGTGTCTGAGGCCCAGGCTGGACGGTTCTGGGCCTGGTTTTGGATTTCTTACACTTCTGCCCATCTCTGTCCTTCCCACCTACCTTTGCTCTCCCCGACTCCCAATGGGTGAAGCCACAAGCTAAACAAAGTGCTTTCCTGCGCGAGGTGCCAGCTCAGCCGCCTCCCTGGCCTGCCCTCCATCCTGCAGCTCAGGCTCCCCGAGGGCAGCGCCTCCATCCCGCCCCCGGTGTTCTCCCAACACCAAAGCTGCCAACGCGGTAAAAAGTAGGCCATTCTCCTCTTCCCTGATGTCCGAGCACCCCTTGACATTTCACCGGAACAACCAGCATTCTGATCCCCAGGCTGCAATCACAGAGGCTTTGTGCATGTGTCTCCTTTCCAGCCCCTACCCACTGTCGGTCTCCAAGGAGTGTCAGAAACCCCAGGCTGTATAGTCTCTTGTGGATTCCTTTGCATAGTCAGGTCCAAACCTTAATCATCCCGTGCTTAGATGACGGAGACAGTGTCCTGGCTGGTCTCACTGTCCCCCCACCTTTCCTGTTGCCAAAGTCTTCAACGTACAGAGTGGCCTAGCCAGTGGTTCTCAGACAGCATGCATTTGGTATGTTGTCTTATGCTGACCTGTAGGGCTGTTGCTTAGTCACGGAATCGCCGTGCACTTCCCAACCTGCCGCCTCTCAGCCCCCGCAGTGCGTGCACACACTCACACCCAACAACCTCCTTTTCTCATTATTCCCCAGCGTGGACTGTGGTTTGCAGCCTTCACCTTATGCTTTAGCTGGCAGTCCTGCACTCGGGAAGCAATTTTCTCGTGGGCCTTTGCCTGGAGTTAGGAGATGCTACCACACCAGGAGTGGGTGGTGTCTTGGTTATGGACCTCGAGTTCCAAGGGCAGGTTTTAGACGTAGGAAAAATGAACAGGAAACACGTAAAAAGCTTTTGTGCTCAGTTGACCTGTCATTTTATTTAAAATATGAAACACAGACATAGACGCCAACCCTGTATAACATATAACATAGCTTGTGATTGAAATAAACGTAGCCACTGCATGGGTATCAGGAAGTCTCACCAGTAGCATGACAGGTTTTGCTCTGCCCTCTCTCCCTTCCCACTTCCTCGCCTTAGAGACACGGTCCGGGCCAGCCTCTCTTCCTCCAGCGTCCAGGACAGCGGCCCCCCCCTCCCCCTCCCCCTCCACAGCCAGAACTGGCCTCCCAGCCGCAGACCCAGGGGCAAGGGAGGAGAAGGCAGGGAGAAGCAAAGGCCTTTCTAACGTTGTTATTCTGCCCTTCCTTGTCTCAAAAGGCAACAGATTCCGGAAAAAAGCCAGAAGAAGAAGAAGAAAACCAAATGGCGGGGAGACCGGGCCACTGGCACCCACAAACTGCAGTGCGTGATATTGTGATGGCCCGAGGCCCTGGGCACAGTGACCAGGAACTGGCCAGCCCTTGGGACCCCTCCGCTGCCTAACCGCACTGAAGACCATTCTAACCATGACCCTTGGCCCGAGGACTTGACACAGGAAGGGAGAGAGGGAGGATGGGCGGGAGGAGGTGGAGTCTGGCTTTGCTGGAAGGGCACGGGCTGCCCTGTGTCTCAGCAGCAACCGAGAGGCGGCAGTAAACAAAGCAGCATCCGAGTCCCTGTGTTGATGCAGCCCGGTCCCTCCCCGCTCTTGGTGGCTGTGTTGTTTCTTTGAACTACATAGTGTGGGTTTGATGTGGAAGTGTTTCTCCACGTACAAAAACAAGCCATGATCAGGCCCCCCCCACCCCACCCCCGGTCCACAGTGTCTGAGCTTGGGTGTCTTTTGTAGATTTTTAAATTATTTTAGGGATTATTATTTTATTAAAGGGGTCTGTGCCCACTGCCTGGTGAAGTTTCAAGTCTTCAGCAGACCTCTTCTATAACATGTCTGGAATATGGTTGTTTTTTAACTGAATTTTCCCAGCCGTGCCAAAACGCAGCTCAACATGAAAGCAGAGTGACCGAGAGACCAGAAGTTCACGGGGACCGTGGCTGGAGGCCTCGGGAGAAACAGAACCTACTCGTGGCCTACTATAAACTGGAGAGAAGAGAGATGTGTGTACCCAGAAGGTTTTACTGTGGTTTGAGGATATGCAGATATTAGGAAACAAAATTTTGTTTTGCTGAGGGGAGAGGCGGGCACGTCAGTTTTAAAAGGGCTTCTCATTACCCTGGAAATATATAAATTTTAAGTAAGTTTACTGGAGTCACAAAAGTGTTCGTGTATTTTTCAGGTGGTGTGGGTTAAGTTCTGTGTTCTTCGCAGCCATGGGAGAGGGCTTTCTCCCATCACCTGTGCTCTCTGGTGCCTCTGATACAAACACACTGAACAGGCGTGTACGGTCTCTGCGTCGAAGTCAGCTAACACGGACACCATCTAGAAAACTCTAGTTCGTGCTAAATCTGAACCAAAAATGATCCAGTACTGTTCTTACTAAAACAGCACCAAGACCTGAAGCCATTTTCCCTTTGAGTCAACTGACTCACTTCTTAAGCCCAATAAATGAGCAAAACCCCTAGAAGCATTTGCAAACTTAGTATTACAGCCTGCCTTTCTGGCAGGAACTTTTATTAACCTCTTGGATCTTAACTACACTATATAAGTGGAGGAGAAAGAAAGGTTGGGGTGACGACATGGCTCCCATACACCTGTTTCTACAAGGGGCCAGCCCCCTAGCTTCCTGACGACGCCCACCTGCCTCTCAGGTGCTGCTGGCGTGAGCCAGACCGGGGCGGGGTGGATGGACAGTGCACCCTGGAGAGAAAGTCAAAAGATGAGGCGGCCGGCTAGTGACCTTAGTTTCCATCTGTTACAAATCAGGCCACCAAGCAAACTAGAATATCCCTAGTGAGCGGCCTGGCCAGCATTTGGAGAAAGAAACCCGGGGAAAGTGAGCACTCAGCTGGACATCGAGACACCTGGATTCTTCCCTAGTTTTGAAAATGTGCTGAGTTCGTAACTCAGCAAGATCACCAGCAACGTGGTGGAAGGGGAGCGCAGCCAAAGAGTGATTCTGATGCCGGAAACAACAGATGGGACTTCTGTTTGTTGGAAAATCAAACTTCATTGTCTAAATGGCCCTTTTTTTCTGACCCTGAAAGGAAGGATAACAAAGAATATTCCAGATCAGGCACTTCAGAGCTTCCCAAGATCCTGTAATGTTAATGGGCCTTCTAAACACTAACAGGACAAGGCTCTTTCCAACCGATACGCTCCTCTGAGCCACACCCTAGCAGCCCGGGTGCAGCTGGGTGGCAGCTGCAAACGAGATGAGGAAGAGGCAAGACAGCGGGAAGGAGGAAGGATGGAGATGCGGTGATGGAGGGGGTGGAGGAGCAGGACAGAAGCCCTGCACACGGGGCAGCGTCCGCTTCAGGAAGGTCCCGGGCACGGACCACCACCAGCACCGCTGCCCACTGTGGAGCCTGCAGCTCCCTGACGGCACTGGACGGGGAGGCTTGTTGGAAACAGATCAGTGGACTTAGAACGAAGCCCTTAGCTGTGAATGTAACCAGACAAAGGGATTCCAGCTGCTTCTAGGCCCTCCACCCAACAGGGCAGCGCATCTGCCCCACCCCCGGCCCCATCTTCCAGGACATCTCTCCTGCCCTCAGCCCACAATGCCGGAGGGAGAAACTGGGCAAGGGATGGCCTTCTGCAGCCTCCCTGTTGAGCTAATGGTCAGCCTTCATCTCCCATGACCTCATTTTCCCCATAGGTGAGGTGGGTAAATAACACTTTTAAAAGGCGGTTCTTTGCGTTTTAGAGAACTGTGGATGCTTGTGGCAGTGGCGGCTTCTGGATAGGCCTGAGTGGCACATACCCGAGGGCATCCCCGGTACATGGTCACCTGGCGGGGTCAGCCTGGAAAACCAGTTGGCCGTGCTACTTCCTGACTGTGGAGCCCAATGGGATTTGTGTCTTTGGTGGCATTCTGGTGTTCCCACTGGTTTTCCATCTGAATAGTGCTCCCTTCATGCCCCCTGGAGCACACCCTTCCTGAAATCCTCTCACCCCATGCCTTTGCCACTGTGTGCTCTCAGATTTCCTTCTAACATTCTTCCGCCCCTCCCCCACTTAGAGGACTCTTTTTCTCCCCAGCAAGTAATCCTAGCCATCCTGTCCACCCCCAACCTGGGGTGATGGCCACTGACTTTCCCTCACAGGGGACACTTGGAAGGCTTCTGTTAGGACTTTGCCCCCCATCTTCTTGTGGAGAATGTCTGTCAGCCTGGTGTGGCCTGCTTCACGTTCCTAGGAAGAGTGACCCACTAACATGTGGCAGCTCTAACCCAAAGGCCCCTCGGACGTGTTACAGAAAATCCAGAGCCAGAGACAGTTTCCCTCCATTCGCAGCCCATTGGATTAGAAAGTCCATGTCGGGTTTACTTAGAATGAAAGATACTTGAATTACTGAGCGCCCGTGAGCGCCCAGCTTGTGTTACACAGTGTTAGCTATTGTCTACACAGG
Source organism: Balaenoptera borealis (assembly GCF_965194805.1). Lineage (NCBI taxonomy): Eukaryota > Metazoa > Chordata > Mammalia > Artiodactyla > Balaenopteridae > Balaenoptera > Balaenoptera borealis. The sequence goes on along the minus strand of NC_138862.1, from coordinate 127,404,307 downwards.
TGGCCATTGTCGTGAAATGAGAGTGATGCCTGAAGATCTCAATGATGCTTGAGCCTTTTATGTAACTTTTATTAAGTCTTTGTGTATCCCAACTCATTAATAAAGAAAAGAAGAGGAACACTTGTCCGTCTGATTTCCTCTTACTCAAATATTCCTGACGTTTCGCTGAGAACATTAAATGTTGTCAGTGTCTGGCCCAGAACACTGCCCTCTTGCGGAGAAGACAGCTGGTGACTACGAGGGTTGTCCCCGTCCTGCCAATCTCCTGATGTCCAGCAGCCCTGGATATGGGCTCTGCCTCTGACATTTATGTGCCTTTGAGCAAGTTACCTGCTTTAATCTTCAGCTGCCCTGCCTGTGAATGGGACAATGGTGTGCGCTTCCTAAGTAGATGAGGGCTAAAGCTCAGTGTGGGCATTCGTGGTACAGATCCTAGAAATGATGCTGTTTGTAAAGGACACCGATTGGATCGTCTGATGTTGCTTTTCATGAAAACCGCCCCCTGCCCTCATCTGCAAGATCACAGTCTTTCGTATAATGTGATTACATTTCTCTTTTGATTGAAACTGATGGGTAGTTGACCAAGCTGAGCCTCTTTGGGTCTTTTTCCCAGGGAATAGAGGACCAAAGCCCTCTCTTGGTACTTCTTTGGGTGATGACAGCTGAAGCATGTAAACTTGGAGGCTAGGGGTGCTTCTCACACCCTCTGTGCTGGGGGCAGAGAAGGCCGGACTGCAGACTAGAGTAGGGAGGTGTGGTGTGGCTGCCTGACCATTCACCCCTCCCATGCAGATTTCCTGGGCACCACCACGTGCCAGGCATTGGGCTGGGTGCTGGGTGGTGGTGAGCAGAGCAAAGGGTCTTCTGATAGATCTCCTTTAGTCCTGTCGCCTTTAGTCCCATCCTGACCTACTCCATCAAAACCTGCATTTTAGCAAGATGCCCAGGTAATTCACATGTGCAGTAAAATCTGAGTATCACTGCCCTACGACATCAACCCGGCATTGGAATGAAATCTAGCCTGGACCTGAGGCAGGAGATAGATGGGCCCCAGGCTGAGCAGCTGGGGTTGGTCCCCTGTGGACAGATACTCCAAGATGCAGACAATAGCAGGAGGGAGGAGGAGCTGAGCCCTGCCCAGATAAAAGAAAAAGAGACCACGTATCCCTCATTCTGAGGTCAAGGAGACCGCCCGACTACAACTACACATGCGCAGAAAGGCTCCTCAGGCGCCAAGCAGGGAGGGGGCGCCACCCCATAGTAGGTGGTGTCACCCTACCCACAGCACTCTTCGCTAGAATCCATCTTGGCTAAGCGATGCGCACACAGGGGAGGACTCTGAGATAAACCAAATATGGACTCAGAGCCAGGCAAAGCAAGATGATTGGCCAGAGGAAACCTGGAAGAAATGCCCCGTACAAGTGATTCAAACTACCACGAGGGCACGACTCTCCCTCTGAGCCCGCCCGTGTGAGTCTATTCACACGGACTCTTTTTACTCCTAATAAACACTTTATTTGTGTCACTACTTTCCATCTCTTTGTGGAAATTCATTTCTGCCTCTGGTGGTCTAGTGGCTAGGATTCAGCTCTCTCACTGCTGCTGCCTGACTTCAGTCTCTGGCCGGGGAACTGAAATCCCGCTTCAAGCCACTGCAGGCCGAGGCCGCCCGAGATCAGACTCACTGTGCCTCAAGACCCAGTTCAACCACGTTCACCCAGGGGCAGCCTCATCTGCTTTCAACTCAGCAGTTAGAGTTTGCTCCCCTCCCTGGAACAGCCGCAAGATTCTGCCTGGCCAGGCAGCGAACTCAGAAGTATCCCCACAGCCAGCAAGTGGTTTCCTTAATTATGGGAAGTGTTTGCACAAAGGCAGATTGGATCCCAGTTTGCTTCTCAAACGCTCTAGCATTTTTCTGAAAATACGGACAACCACATTCAATGCACAGAGCTCCGAATCCGAGCTGAGAACACATAAAGGCTCTGTGTTCTTGGAGCTCTCGCTAAAGGTGGGTGTTCTTTGCCAGCTACGGATATTCTCATCCCCCAAGACTTTCACTTTGCAGAGCCCCACCACCGTGCCAAATAGCGCATTATCATGCTAATGTGAAATTTTAAACATAAGAAAAGAAAACTAGAGTTCCTACCAGCCCAGAACTGATGGATGCTTTCAGTAGAACGTACATCCTGGCGATGATGTGGGAAACCACAAACTCTGACTCAAACCAGCTTCCTACTCAGTCATGGGACCCGCACCTGGGGTGATAAAATAATCGGGCAGGTGCTTCTCAAAGTTGGGTCCCCAGACCGGCAGCTTCAGCATCACCTGGGAACTTGTTAGAAATGCAAATTATCCGGACCCATCTCAGACCTACTGAGTCAGAAATTCTGAAGTGAGGCTCAGCCCTGTGTGCTTTGACAAGCTCACCAGCGATTCTGGTGCTCCCTAAAGTTTGAGAACCACTGAATTAATGCCTGTAGGTAAAAGTGAGAATTCCTGCCACGTGGAGGTAAACGGCGGCTTGCTTTGTTCTCATCTGCAAGACAGCAGCCGGCTCTCTGGGCAAAGTTGCCCAGATCCTTCCCTTCTCGTGCCTGTGTCTGATTAACAAGGGTCCCTTAAGGTCTGGAGCCCAGGGACGCTAGTACAGAGGTTATTAACCTTGGCTCCGTGAGGTGACAGGTGGGGTGGCTGACCCCCTCTCGACCCCTCCTCAAAATCATATGCAAAATTGTATGTACACGTGCATTCTTCTGGGGAGACAATCGTTTTTATCAGATTCCCACCGTACCACCGTGTTACCCAGTGAGAAAATGAACCGGCCCCTTGAACCTCTTTTTCTGTCTGCGGGCCCTTCTGGTAGTTTCAAGGCCACTGAGAGTGGGGAGAGGAAATGAAATGAGCAAAGGTCCATCTCCTAAGCAGCTCTGACAGCATCCTTCACACGTCCCTGCATTGCTCCCGCAACATCCCGAGGGAGGGACGGCCTCAGCCCTTCTCCCCGTCCCCCACGTGACTAAGTGTGTGACCCACACACGATTCTCCCACCTCCTCCCACCGGGGTTACCACCACCTGCCGCTCAGGCCCCAACACCCTGGGCCAGAACTGGCAAAGGGGAGAGGACATTCAGGATGCAGTGATGGCCTGGGAGCACTTAGCCAGCCACCCCGGGCGGGAGTGGGGCTGGGAGCCAGGTGCAGAGGAGGGATGCGAGGCGTGTAGCAAAGGCACTTGATGTCCGATGCCATCATCTCAAATTTGTAACCAGTGGTTTGCAAAGGGCTGTGTGTTTGTGTTAGCATCACTTCGGGAGTTTTGGAAGGAATCTCGCTGCCCAGGCCACACCCCCAGAGGATCTGGTGCAGTTGGCTTGGGTCAGAGCTCCCCAGGGGATTCGGCTGTATGGCCAGGGCTGAGACAACCAGCTGGGTTACATTGTATGATGGTCCCTTGAATCCTATGCCTTCTCAGTGAAAACTGGTTAATAAAAGAAACAACTGCGTGGAGGAGCCCAGCCCTTTGTAAATGAACACTTGACTACAAGCCTCTGGGAGCCTGGCTTAACTTGTTGACTGGTCTGGTCCAATCTACAATGATGTGTGTGTCCCCAAGTCCAGGGGAGGGCCTGGTGCTACAATGTTAATGCTGAATGTTTATTAAATGGATTAATAGTTATTACAGATATCAGCAGATATCCATGCCTTCAAACCTAAGTCAGCTAGGTTCCTACTTCCCTCCTTCGCCCCCAGTCCCCGGCCTATGGCAGCCCCAGGGCAGCTGCAGACTCAGATAGTTCCTGAGGGTCAGGGTCCCGCAGAGGCTTCTGCCTCTGACTCCGTCCCACAGGCTCCCCGCTCTGAAGTTCAGCCTCTGCCTCAGTTTCCACAAAGGAAGCCCACTCTCAGTAGCCATCCCTGAGCTTCGCGGAGGACCTGGGGTGCCAGGGATGGCCGGTCTGCTGTCAGGGCCTCTCAGCTGGCCTTCAACCCAGACCTCACCAGACCCCCTCCCACCCACGCTTCCCCCAGCAGCGGCCTCCCTAGTCAGCTGAACACTCACCCCTCAGGTTATCTCCCCCCTCGCCTGGTTCGCTTTCTTTCTCCACAATCCCATAACCCCTTCCTAAGGTACAGTGTGGTTCCAACTGGGGTGGGGGACCAAGGTTCCCGTTTGCTTGTGACAGAGGAGTTTCCTGGGATGTGAGACTTGCAGTGCTCAACCCAGGACAGACCCGGGCAAACCGGGACAGTTGGTTCCCCCTATTAGTAAGAATGAAAATTTTCACCTTGTTCTATAACAACAATACTAATAATTATCAATTAGGTGGCCGTTCTCAAACGTTAGCAACCGTCAGAGTCACCTGGGAGGCTGGGTAAGACACAGGATTTTCTGATTCAGCAGGTCTGCGATAGGGCCCGAGCATCTGAGCTTCTCCCAAGTCCCCGGGAAGTGGTGCTGAGAACCCTGAATTCGCTAATCCGTGTTACTTGGTCCGCACAGGGTACTTGGACCGCACACGCTAGCTACCAGCGAACGTTTCGTGGAGCTTACGGTAAGCCAGGCGCCAAGTTACTTGTGCATGTTATCTCACCCCGTGAGATAGGTGGTAGAGCACTTGTTTCACAGAAAGGGAAACCGTGGTCCAGGGACAGCCAGGGCTGACAGGGCCTGGCCTTGCACGCAGATCTGTCTGCCTCCCAAGACTGTGCTCCGTCTACCACCACCCCTGCCCCGCTGAGGCTGAGCGGGTCCCACCAGCCACCCCACCCTTTTTTAATTTTAACCTGTTTGAGGCAAATCTTTCACTGCATCTCCCACATCCCCGCCTTCTTCCAAGTGAGCTGAATGCAGATCAGCTTCCCCCGAGTGACTCAGCAGAGGCATTTTGAACCTAGAGCACTGTCATTTTCCAGAGCTTCTGCAATGGGCCTCCTCCCAGGGGCACCACCTAGCCCATCTGCTGCCTTTTTCCAGCCTAGTTTTTCTGAGCAAGGCCAGCCAGCCAGCCAGCCAGCACTTAGCAGAGTGGGTGAAACCCCAGGGGCCTCAAGTGTAGTCTGGGACCTGTGGCCTCCAGCCCGTGGGAGCAGCCTGCAGCCAGGGGTCCCCTGGGACCCCTCCTCAGCCCTACTTGAAGGCAGCCTGGAGGAGCCCTTGATGCAGGGCACCAGAACAACTCCCCCCCCTCCACCCACCAGCCCCCCAAGAGTCCAGACTTTTGTTCCTTCTCTGCGGTTGGCATTATGGGTGCGCAGAGCTGCGTGAGGTGGTGCCCAGAGCACAGCTGCCCAGGTCTAGCCCAGCTATGCTACAGGCCGAGGACTTAGGCAAGGTGCCTGACCGCTCTATGCCTCGATTTCCTCATTTGTCAAATTTTTACGTTTGAATTAGATACATACACTTTTCAGAATAATGGCTGGCACATAGAATCCCTTATTTAAATGTTAGCCAAGATCCCAGAATCAAATCAGTAAACGCCTTTGGAGTGCCTACGAGTAACTACAGCCACCACTTATTGACCAGCTAGCAGTCATTGTACTTTGCCTGGGTCACCTCCCTTGAGACTCGGAGGAGCTGGGTGATGGCCCCAGTGAGTGAGGTGCTAGAATCCATGCCAACCCGTCCCATGGGGCCCCACTGCCTCACTCATGGGGCAGGTCCAGGGCTGGGAATCAGCCGTCCTCCCTTGGAGGGCCAGCCTAGAAGGCTCTGTCCTACACTCCCATCCTCTGGCCTCAGCTCCTGCCCTCCCACCTCTCCCCGGTCTGCCTCCCTCCCCCGCCCCGAAGCTCTTCACCTGAAGGGCAGCTTCCAGATTCCAATCACTCTGCCTGTTGTCCTCTCCTCTCCTGGTCCAGGGCTACTCTGAGTTCTGCTTTTACCCAGCTCGCCTTGTCAAGCAAAACATAGTCTACCTGCATGGGAAGCAATTTGGCATCCAGCATCAAGAGGTTTAAAACCCCCTACCCTAAAAATTCCACTCCTGGAATTCTTTCCTAAAGAAATCATCAAAGTTGCAATGAATGTTGAACAAAGATGATCTTTGCATTCATAGGACAAAAAAATTGGAAATGATCTAAGTGAACAATAATTGGGAATGATTAAATAAATAATGCTGTACCCATATAATGGAGTATTACCCAGCTATTAAAGAGAAAATGTGTGAACCAGCATAAGAAATGTACATTTCCTTTATTTTCACCATCCCTGGATGTTATCTTTTTTGAAATCTTTGCTTAATGGAAACGTGAAGAAAATGGCATCTGGTCTCTATTTTATTTTCATTTCTTTGACCACCAGTAAGACTGGACATTTTAAAGCCTGTCAATTTTTATTCCTTATAAATTGCCTATTTATGCCATCTCTTCGATTTTCTACTGGAAATTTCATTTTTCTTATTTATTAGTTTTTATGTATTATTGACCCCTTCTATGTCATATTTGTTGCAGAAATTTTCCTATCATCTAATTAATCTTTTAATTTTATTTATGATTTGTTTTTACGCTATAGATATTTTTAATTTTAAATGTTTAAAACTGTCATTTTCTCCTTTATGGTTTTTTGCCTTTGGTGTAAGACTAACAGGGTCCTTTTTCATCCAAATATTATTTTCTTCTAATACCTTTATATTTACACCTTTTTTCCAGATGACTTCCTATCCATTAAATAATAAAATGGAATCACCCATACCTCATACCATTGTAGTGAAGATCAAATGAGCTAATTCATGGAAAGCTCTAGAATCGATAACTGGCACATAGTAGGTGCTCTGTCATCGTTAGCTATTATTAACTTAAACTTTACTTCATTGGAAATGTATGCTGGGGTTACATGTAAAATAGGTTTCAGCTTTGTGTTAAGCCAGTTGTCCCAACAAAAAGCCTGTGTCTGAAAGGTAATCTTTTTGTTGACCCCAGAGTTCCGGAGGGAATTTCCTTCACAGAGCAGTGAGCTGGGAGGGAGTGAGGCCGCTCCGAAGCTCCCTGTGCACCCTCTCATGCAGGACTTTCCCCTGTGCCAAGTTCAAGACCTCTGCCACAACAGGTTTCCTAAGGAAAGGGGACAGAGCCAAGACACGCTCAGTCTGACTGCCATCTCCTCTCCCAGCCCAGCCTCAGGGCCTCCTAGCCTCAGTCGTTCCACAAACCCTCCCTTCACTCGGGCCTCCAGGGCCAATGAGATCCGTGTTTTCTCTGACCACACCCCTCCTACAGCCCACTCAGTCGGCTCAGCCAAGGTCACCAGTGGCCCCCAACCTAGAGAGCAAGTCTGGGCAGGAGCCAGGGGAAGGACAGGCCCTTTGTCCTGCACTGGGGGGGGGTGAGGGATGCTCTACCCCTGGGCGAGGGAGGGGGTGTCACCTGGCCAGGCTCTCTGGCCACTGCTGGTTCCTGGGTCCAATAAGGGCCAGATTTCCTCTGTCTGAAGCTGAAACGGGGTCAATCCCTCTCCCTTGTCATTCACCTCTGCAAGGAAGTTCTTCAGAAGTGACACACATTTTCGCTGGGGCGCGGGGGAGAGGTGGGGTGGGTGTAAATAGCATCAAAGTTTGGGGAAGGAGATGGGATTTATTGACAGAGATGCCACTTTCTGTCAGGCAAAGAGCTGAAAGGCCACTTGTTGAAGGCTTGCTCTGTGCCGGGCAGGGCCGGGGCTACCCAGCGTGAGGCACCACTGCCCTGGCATTTGTGTGAATGGTGCCCCCGGGCTGCAGAGCTGAGCGCTTTCAGCACACCACCCCTCACTGCGTCCGCAAGAGGAGGACACGCAGCTCCCCTCAGGAGAGGAACCTGAGCTGCAGCGATGTTAACTCTCTCCAGTTCTCACAGGCCTGAGTGGCAAAGCCAGGACCTCAAGTGTGTCCTCCATGAGAACTCCAAACTGGGATCAGAGAATCTGATCACTGCCTCACTAACGACGTGGCCTCGGCAAGTTATTGCAGCTCTCTGGGCCTGGGTTCCATCATCTGAAAGACAGGCTCATATGAGTATTTACCGCTATTGTCGTGAGGATTAAATGAGTCAATGCATTCAAAGAGCTTAGAATGCTGTGTCTGGCATATACAGAGAATGTTCTCGATACTTCATAGCTGCTGTTCTTGGCACTACCAGCATTATTTTCGTAGTAGTAGCAGCACTGCTACTAAGTGGGTATGTGTTATCCGCATCTGAGGTTCCCCTGGTCTGCTCTGAGTACGCCAGGGAAGCCGGGCCAGTGTCCCCCTTGTCCACCAGGTGGCACCATCGCAGAGCGGATGGATCTCTTTCCAGCCTCACGGGGTTTGTACCGGAAGGCCGCCGGCTCAGCTCCCGGTAGGAGTCCTAGGGTATCAAAAGTCAGACCCCTCTACCGCCTGCCCCAGCTCTCACCCTGCCCTCTGAGACTTCCTGCCCTCTAGAAGGCCTGCTTGTATGCAGCTTAACGTACACCCTGGGGACCCTGGGTCTGGAGTGTAGCAAGTTCACCGTACATTTGGCAAATGGTTCACACAGGTCCAGGCTGGAGGACCCTCTTAGGAACTGTTAGATGAAACTCTCTGGGTCTAAACACCCACCACCTTGGGAGACCCCAAGTCCCTGGCCTCTGTGGGACACGATCCTCTATCATAGGTGTCACCCAGGCAGGAACATGAGGAGCAATCTCTAGGTGAGTAACAAGACTGTAACTGACAACAGATCCCAGATCAAAGAAACACAAACCCTGTGTGAAACAGAATAATTGGTTTCTGACAACACTGTGTGGGACAAGATGCTAGATAGAGATTCTCTGCTGAAAACTAGGACTGCTGTCTGAGGTCAGGGGAGTGCTTTTGCCTGCTTCTAGTCACAGGAAGAAGAAGCTCAAAATTATATCAGGTCCCTGAAGAGTAGAGTGGAGTACGTTAGTAAAAAATATATATTAGCTAGCCAGTCAAGCCAGAAGAATAAAATTAGAACATAAGCTTCCCAAGGCAAGAGTTTTGTCTGTTTTATTCATTGCTTTATCTTCTGTGTTCTATGCAATGTCTGACACTTAGAAGACCCTCAGTGAATACTTACTGAATGAGTGAATGAAAGAGCCAAAGACGAAGGTAGAATTAAACACCAGATTGGAGGATCTAGGCCTGTTTTTGGAAAATGAGAGGAAATCAATTTTTCACAGGTTACAAGATAAAGGAAAGGATATTGGGCAAAAATCAAATAAAAATACTAATATCAAAACTTTCAGATCATGTTTCCACACTAAAAAAATCCACTAATGGATTATAAGTATAGTCAGAATTTGAATTATTGACAGATATTAAATGATTATCTACCACAACAGGTATAAACAACTAACATATACCAGCAGCCTACTCTTTTCAATTGAGGAATGATAGTTGCAGGTTTCCTTCATAATAGTAGGGCCTAAAGAAACATTACCAACACACTTAAGGCAGATCTAATAATTCTAAAATATGTATATATGCTTCTGGAAAGATAAAACTTTTTTGTAATCAAAAAAACTTATTCCGCACGTGACAACATTCATGGATTTATTTCAGTCAGGTGCTGTTAGTGGGAAGTAGAAGTGGGAGACAAGTGTGAATAGAATAAGGGGCTGGGGGTCTTGGACACTCTTCCTGGAGATGGGAAGAGGCCATCCACACAATAGGCTGGATGCTGGTGAATTCAAATAAGAGATCAAGAAAGCCTCACTGCAGTGGTCACTGTACCATACTTCTTTTGCTAAAAGTAAGTCCTATTCTCACATTTCCTGGCATTTTTCATTTCATAATTTGAGTGGCAGATCTCATGTCTACTTTTACTTTTGCAGAAAAAAACCTGAGAACTTTGTTTTCTGCTGGCCTCATTTAAAATGCATTTACCATCTGCAGAGTAACATACTCTGAATGATGAGCTACCTGGAAAACTATTTTGGGTTCTGACTTTTTTTTCCGATTTTTTTCTGATTTTTTTTTTTTGGCCTTGTCTGGCTCCAACAATTCTAGTGGTTGTTTCCTCCCCCACCTACTGCTACCACTTTAATGAGCATATGGATGTTATTTTGATCTCTTTGTTTTATAACCAACTATAAAATAATTTCCATATTTAATACAGACCTCATAGAGATTTTGTGGGAGTGATACTGGAGAGCTTTTTTTATTATCCCCATTTTGGAGGAAAGAAAGAAAAAAAAGAACCACAGTCAAAACTAACTCTGCTTATATGTCTTTGTACAAATAGAGGAAGAGAAGTGAGGAAAGATATAAACCAAACAGAAGCATTGATCCCACATGGAGTGCATGATTTTAAACTTCTTTATATACCTTTGTATTATTTGTTAAAGCAAGCATGAATTACTTTTATAATTTGCTGAACGTGAATAAACTAAATTTGACAAACAAATGAGAAACATTATGGTGTTTCCTAAAAAAATTAAACATGGAAATACCACATGATTCAGCAATTCCACTTCTGGGTATGTACCCCAAAGAATTGAAATCAGGGCCTCAAACAGATATTTGTACACCAAAGTTCATACCAGCATTATTCATAAAAAGCAAAAGGTGGAAACAACCCAAGTGTCTATCAATGGAGGAGTGGATAAACAAAATGTGGTATATACATACAGTGGAATGTTATTCAGCCTTAAAAAGGAAGGAAATTCTGACACATGATACAACATGAATGAACCTTGAAGACATTGTGTTAAGGGAAATAAGTCGGTCATAAAAAGATAAATATTCCACTTATATGAGGTATGAAGAACAGTCAAGTTCATAGAGACAAAAAATAAAATGGTGGGTGCCAGAGGCAGGAGGTAGGGGAGAACAGGGAGTTATTGTTTAATGGGCACAGAGTTTCAGTTTGGGATGATGAAAAAGTTATGGAAATGGATGGTGTGATAGTTGCATAATGATGTGAATGTACTTAATACCACTGAACTGCGCACTCAGAATGGCTAAGACATTAAATATCATGTGTATTTTATCACAATAAAATTTTTCTTAATTATACATGGACTTCCCTGGCGGTCCAGTGGTTAAGACTCCGTGCTTCCACTGCAGGGGGCACAGGTTCAATCCCTGGTTGCGGAACTAAGATCCCAAATTCCGCGTGTAGCTCGGCCCAAAAAAAAAAAAAAGAAAAAAAATTATACAGATAATACACAAAAACATTCTTCCTATAATAAGTCAAACAATACAGACAAAACTAAAGTCTTTCTTGACAACTTTCCTATCCGGATACACAGCTTTAAACATATTGGGTCTTACTTAATCCTCATCACCAGCCCATGATTTAAGTATTACTATGATCTCCATTTTACAGATTAAGAAACTGCCCTGCAGAGAAGTGAAGGACCTTCCCTGCAGTCAGAAAGTCCTCCAGTCTAGATTAAACTCAGGCAAACGAATTACAGACTGTGCTCTTGCCTCTCTCTTTGTGTCAGACTCTGGCTGGGCACTGAGGACATAAGATCTATCGGACACAGCCGCTGCCCTCATGGAATTCTCAGGCTGATGGAGAGGGTAGACAAAATTACTCCAGCCCTACGTGCAAATATAACAGTTAAACTAATGACATCTACAGAGCAGAGGCTCTTTATCTTTCTGTTCCAAAAGAGATGCTTTTACTAGATATTATTTCTTTTAAAGATGAAGTTGTATGGGCTTCCCTGGTGGTGCAGTGGTTAAGAACCCACCTGCCAATGCAGGGGACACAGGTTCAAGCCCTGGTCTGGGAAGATCCCACATGTGGTGGAGCAACTAAGCCCGTGTGCCACAACTACTGAGCCTGCGCTCTAGAGCCCCGTGAGCCGCAACTACTGAGCCCACGTGCCACAACTAGTGAAGCCCGCGCACCTAGAGCCTGTGCTCTGCAACAAGAGAAGCCACCACCATGAGAAGCCCACGCACTGCAACGAAGAGTAGCCCCCACTCACCACAACTAGAGAAAGCCCGCGCGCAGCAGTGAAGACCCAATGCAACCAAAAATAAATAAACAGATAAATTTTTTTTAAAAAGATGAAGTTGTATGTAGACTTTTTATCTTTTTTAAAAGTTGGGTCTCAACTCAAATGGCACCTCCTCAGAGAGCCCTTTCCAAATTACTTGGGTTAAAACAGCCCTCTGCCCCTTGCCGGTCACTCTCTCTCATACAACTGGCTGCCTTTCCTCACAGCATTTTCCCTTACCTGCTATTTTCTGTTCTTTATTCGCTTGTTTGTTGTCTGTGTTCCCCACTAGAATGGCAGCTCTGTGAGAGCAGGGATCTTGTCCATTCTGTTTACACTGAATCTCCTGTGGCTAGAACAGTGCCTGGCTCTTAGTCAGTGGCTGTATTAGTTTCCAAGGGCTGCCATATCAAAGTACCGCAAACTGGGTGGCTTAAAACAACAGAAATTTATTCTTTCACTGTCCTGGAGACTAGCAGTCCGAAATCAAGGTGTTGGCATGACCAAGCTCTCTCCGAAGGCTCTCGGGAAGAATCCTTCCTTGTCTCTTCCTAGCACTGGTGGTTGCCAGCAATCTTTGGCCCTTGGTTTTGTACTGCATCACTCCAGTTTCTGCTTCTTTCTTCACATGGCCTTCCTCCCTTTGTATATCTCCTCTGTGTCTCTGTTGCCAAATCTCTCTCTTTATCAGGACACCAGTCGTTGGATGTAGGACCCACCCTAAGCCAGAATGATCGCATCTTAACTTGATTACATCTACCGAGACTCTATTTCCAAATAAGATCCCATTCACAGGTACCAGGGGTTAGGACTTCAACATATTTTTTTTGCGGGGGGCACACAATTCAACCCACAATAGCAGTCAGTAAATATACTGAACAAATAAGCTAGCGTTCTCTGGAAAAGTGGTATAATATGATGAATTCTCAAATGGGTTCAGGCAAAGGGTCTGGAAGGCATCATTTCCCCCAGGTTTTGCTATGATCAAACAGAACATAAAATGTCTTTTGCTGGCTGTAGTAACTAAAGTAGCATGTCCAGGTTAAGGAAAATAATGGCTTCAATGTTCTAGGCACAGATTTGACCTCAGGTGGGATATCGAGTTTTAGATGCCATATTCTCAATGTTCTTATATATTTAATTTATGAGAGTAACGTAATGATATTATAAATAAATTTAGAAAAGAGAGAAAAGAAAATCAACCATAATCCCACTTCCCTAATGTACCTTAGAGGAAATTTATGTGGGGATCATTCCGGTTAGAGGGAACAGCAAGTACACAAGCCTTGAGGCATAAATGAGCTTGGTGTGTTCAAGGAGCAGAGAAGGCAGTGCGGCTGGGGTAGCCACGTCCCACCGGGTGTTCCAGTTCTCATTCTGGACACCAGCTCCCAAATCAACAACCTTCCTTCTCTGGTAATCCTCCCCAAACACACTAACCCAGGAGGGGGCTGTGGTGTAGACCTGGTGTGTGTTACGAGGGAAGGGGGTAATACAGTTGGGTCCTCTCTCCAAGGCATTTGGAATTGGGAAGGATAAGGGTCAAGCAGTCTCTCTGTGAAGCTCTGTGACCCTGGAAGCTGTGAGGAAGGTGCTGTGTTCTCCACTTCAGCCAAAGGCAAAGGAGGCAGGTCAGCGAGGAGAGCAGCAGGGATGCTGAGCCGCGTCCAGCCAGTTAACTTCAGGGTCCATCCATCATGGGAGTCAGCTGCATCCCTGCCTCAGGTTCCAGGGGCCTTCCCTAGATTCCCCATCATACATTCTCATTCCTTTAGCTCAAGCTGACCTGGGTCAACCACTAGAGCAGTGTTTTGAGATCGGAGTTCTGTGGTCAAATAATTTGGGAAACAGTGGGTTAAATCAACTATAATAGCTTTTTATCTGCAGGACTTCTCAGAGCCTTTAATAGGATTAGGTACATTCAAAAAGGAACTCTCCAGAAAGGAACTTGAGTGAGATGCATTTACTACATTGACTTCCTAGGTTATGCTGGGAAATGTAGTGTAACAGGATGTTAAGCTGGGAGGTTTCAGCTTCTGTTTTGGCCAGTCCTGGAACACCAAGAACAACAGAGGAGGGTCCAGCTATTCTGACCACTAGGAACACACGTGTTGCTGAAAAAACTCATCACAGCCAGTAATTTTATCCAGGAAAGAGGAAGGAAAAAGCCAGACAGAGAGATACCTGAAGGACAGAGGAAAAGAGAATTCAGTTACATTGTGCTTGCTGTCCATTGGGTCTGGTCCTTCAATAAAACTACTGAAAGAGTGTAGAATAATTCCAAATCATTTGTCAACTCCAAAATCACATTCCAGTAATCGATGTGCCCACTCAGGTGAGCCGCCTAAAATGTATGTCATCCACAAGACTTTCACCTGCTCTGATCATTCAGAAAGGATTAGGTAGAAACCTTGGGCTTCACAACTGGCCGCCAAGCACCCCAGGGCTTGCTCATTATTTCTCTTGTTAGTCACCATCGCTTGCCGTACTGGGCGCCCCAAATGAGGAGGACTGGCCCGGCCCGGGAAACTCCCGATCTGATTGATGCAGAGAATGATGATCCAAACTGACACCCAGCACAGAGGGTGGGAGTGCAGGGTAGAGAGTGCTGTGGGGCAGAGGAAGGACCCTGAGCTCGACCAGGTGGGGCGGGGTGCTAGGCCTAAGCTTTATAGGTGCAAGAGGAGGGGGCAGCGATACAGGGCTCTAAGGTCCACCCAGGGAGCTCAGACACAGGGCCGGGCCCACCCTGGGCTGAGAGGCCCTCGAATGCCCAGGTAAGAGCCAACTGCACTCGTCTGCATATTGCAGACTGGGTGTAGGAAACAGGTTTTAGGTGATGTTTATCCGTGACAAGCCATTTGTCCACATGCCTCTGTGAGTCATCAACTGCCTGGGGTAGGACCTGGGTGTGGCAGCTGCAACCTCTTCGGACGCCTGCGCGGGACATTGGGTCTGAAGGCTGTCTGAACACCAGGTTTCTTTTTACACCTCCGCGGCGCCAGCTGAGCAGCCTGACCCCGCCCCCTTCCGCCTGGGCCCGCCCCCGGGGGCGGAGACATCCGGACCTGCAGGCTGGGCGAGGAGGGGAGCGCCGCGGCGGCGCAGCGCATTCCCAGTTTAGAACTCGGAGTTCGGGGCGCGGAAACTGCGCGGGCGAGTCAGTCAGGGCAGGTGCGGCGCGGCGCGGCGGTCCGGTCCTCCCCCTTGGAGGACAGATGTGCCTGGGCGTCGCGGCTCGCGGACCTGACCTCAGGTGAAGCTCTCGGAAAGGGCGGACGGAGACGAAGAGATGCCAGCGGAGGAGCCCTGCGCCCCCGGCGCCCCTGGTGCCCGGGGGACCGAGTGCGCGCCGGGCCCCGAGCCGTGCCTGTCCAGCCAGCTGCTGCCCGAGCTCTACACCTTCGCGGCGCGCCTGCTGTTCTACCTGACGCCCGTCTATCTAGCTGGCTACCTGGGGATCAGCTTCACCTGGCTGCTGCTCGGCGCCCTGGGGTGGATGTGGTGGCGCAGGAACCGCCGCGGGAAGCTCGGGCGCCTGGCGGCCGCCTTCGAATTCCTAAACAACGAACGCCAGTTCATCAGCCGCGAGCTGCGGGGCCAGCACCTGCCCGCCTGGGTGAGCCGGGCCGAGCCGGGCGGGGGTCGGAGGTGGGGCGGATGCCCTTGAAGGTTCGGAAGGAACCTGCGGTCTTCCGGGGAGCTGGGGCGCGCAGACCCGAGGGAGGGAGGGAGCCTGGAGACCCGCACACCTGGTCCCCCGCGGATCGCGGCGCACAGACCCTGGGGGCGGTGGCCATGTCCCTCGCCGCGGCGCCCCTCGGCCTCATTGCCACTTCTGGTCCGGCTGTGCTGGCAGCGGGAACCTGGGTTTCACCTGAGGGCCCAGAGCCTGGGAGAAAAATCACGGGTGGGCCACACCCAGGAGAAAAACAAGGGCGTCTGGGACTCTGTAAAGTTAACTCGTGAGGGAAGCAGAAGACACTTCTTCCACCCGCCTGTTGATTGAAAGAAGAAACGCAGGGCACAGCACTGACAAATACAGCTGTGACAGAAACTGCAGACTGGTTGCCTTTGGTAGAGGCCCGGTCAGAGGGAGGGGCTAGAGATGGGAGTGCCGGGATGGGGCTGCCAGGGGGAAGAGGAGAGGCCGGCGGCCGCCGCGCTGGCTCACGGGCTTCTCCCGCTCCCTCGCCTGGTAGAGATGTTCAGACGCACCGAGACACACCCACACACACACTCACACTCTACAGCTACAAAACCATCTCCTGGTGTGGAATGGCCTGGACTATGGCTTCTCAAAGGCTTCTGGGTCCTGAGAATCGCCTGGCCCACTTAATAAAAGCAAGTTTTAGGCCTCACCTCACAACCCCCAGGTGGGACTAAGGAACTTCAGTGAGTCTTATGATCAGGTGAGTTTGGGAAACAACTGCAAGAGGGGCATTCAGTCTAAGACTTGGTCTGCAGCAAACCCCCTTCTCTGGGTGATGAACTGGTGTTGGTTGTTTCTGATTTCTTCCAGAAACATTCAGGCACACAGGGAGAGGTGTCCAGAGGCCACCAGACCCCTCATTTCCTCTGGCTTGAGGCCTGTGCTCTAAAATCCAGCCAGGCTATAGGTTCCTCACACTTGCACATGACAGTAGCATCTGAAGTGGGTTGAGAAGATATTAGAAAGGCCTATGTATGTTTATTTTATGTTAAAAGAGAAATTAAGCCTTATTGCATTAGTTTTCCAGGGTTGCCATAAAGTACTACGGAGTGGGTGGCTTAAACAACAGAAATGTATCAAGATCAAGGTGTCAGCAGGGTTGGTTTCTTCTGAGGCCTCTCCTTGGCTTGTAGTTGGCTCTCTTCCCCTGTGTCTTCACATGGTCTTCCCTCTGTACTTACAGTGTCTAAATTTCCTCTTCTTATAAGGTCATCAGTCAGGTTAGATTAAGGCCCACCCTAATGGCCTCATTTTAACTTAATCACCTCTATAAAGACCCTATTTCTAAATACAGTCACATTCTAAGGGACTAGGGGTTAGGACTTCAACATATAAATTTTGGGAAACACAATTTAGCCCATAATACTAATATATGGATTGACAGTAAAGCTTTGTAAATAGGTTTACATATATATTGGGTAGCAGCCATGGAGACGGTGTTTGGGGCCTGTCTCGCCCAGACCTTGGTTTTCTTGCATGAAAGGGGATTGATGGCTTGTGATCGTGGAAAATGTGGACCCAGAGAGCAGGCTTGGACCTGTTCACACTCCTTATTCACTGTTGAGGGAGCCCAGGCTGCCTGTCAGACCTCTGTCGTGACCCCATGGCAGCCTCAGCCCACGAGGGTGGGCCCGTGATACCAAGATATCTGCCCCTTTCTGCCCCTCCCAGTGTTAGGGAGGCCTCCAGACACTTAGCTGTATGCAAAGGCAACGTTTCTGAAATTGGGGTAAGAATCAGATCCTGTAGGGGCCTTGACACCCCCAAACCCCAACTCCCCCCCCACAAATGCCATAGAAACCGTTCTGGCTCCTCTTGGGGGAGGGGTCCCCGGAACTACATGGACGTAGCCAACAGGGAGCTCAGCCTGATGGATGAGACAGAACACAAGACAGTATCTCCTGGTTCTCACCCCATAAACCACACCCCAGGCCTGACCCAGCTGGGGGCAGGGACACACAGAGGAAGGCGATGGTGTCTCACCTCCCAAGAGGGCAGTCTGGGGCGGGAGGCAGATGCGTAACAGGTAGTTGCCATAGAGGTCTCAGGGAAGCTGGAAACAGGAGTCTGAACAGGGTCCAGTCCAGGGTCAAAGGCCTGGAGGGAAGGATACCCTACCTGGTTTCCACATCAGATTGTCCCCAGACCACAGCCTCCTGCCTCCTTGGCAGGGTCCTGGGAAGGGCCTGACCTCCGCCTATGTTCTCCAGACCCTTCTGGCAGGCTTGGCTGGCCAGTTTGCAGGGCCAGGGCCTGGATAACCTTTTGGATTGAGGCAGTGGTACCGCAAAGGGCAGTCCAAGCAGGTGGCAGCTTGCGAGCACAGCATGGAGGCACCGTGTGGCCGGTATCTGGGGGGGTACTGTGTGGTTCGGCCTGGCTGGCGTGTGCGGTGTAGGCTGAGGGACGGGGCCAAATTGAGGCAGGTCTGATGGAGGCTGGGGCTGATTCTGAAGGCTGAAAGGAGTCTGGGCAAGGTTTTGGAAAGGCCCTGGAACAAGCAGCATGCAGGGAGGAGTGAAGCTGGAGGAAAGAGACCAGTTGAGAAAGTGATTTGAGCCAAGATGGTCATAGTGGAGACTAAGAGCTAAGGGTGAGAGCTGTGCGGAGTGGGACTCCAGGTGCTTGGCGGCCTCTAGAGTGCAGTGAGGGAGGGATCAGGGTCTTCTGCTTTCTGATTTGGGGAGCTGGGTGCCCATTCCTGGGACTGGGAATCCAGAATGTGAAGCAGGTCTGGGGAAGTTGGTTGTCTGTGTGAACACCTGTGAAGAGCACGCACATAGATGTAAGTGTGGGCTTTTGGACCCGCCTCGTGAAAGTTTCCAAGCCCAAGGATGATGTGGAAAATCTGGAACCTACTTGGTTCCTTCTTCTGGCCTCTCCCTGCCTCCTGAGGACACGCACTGTTTATGAAGACAGAGACGTGGCTCCCGTGTGGTAGGGACAGAGTGACCCTTGTCCACAATTTCAGAGCACGGTGTCTCTATGTTACATGTGGACCTTTCAGAACACCTTCTTCCTGTTTTGAGAACTGGTGTTCTTGAATGAATGGGGATTGATGGCTTCTGACCTCCTTTGAGAAGTATTTTTACTAATTAACAGATGGCAAACCAGTAGTCAGGGGGTTGAAGAAAAGGTCTTGAGGGCCTCGCAGCCGTGCAAGTCATCACCCAGCACCCAGTGAGTGAGGGTGGATCCCAGCCCCCTGCTGCTTGCCCGGCTGTGTGTGCACCTTGCTCGAATTTGCACCAAGCCCCTGTGAGGGGACGGAGGCCAAGGCCAGGCTGAGCCAGAGCCCAGAGGCCATCGCTCTCCCCTGCCAGGCCACGGCGGTCCGTTCTCAATGGAGCTGTTCTTTCCAGCCCCATTAGACTCCTTCTCAACACTTCGCTCCAAGCTGCTGCCTCCAGGTGATCAGAGAGGTTGCTTTCCCTCACTGGGTCTCATTGTCCCCACCTGTAAAAACCTGTTAAAGGAGGTTGTCTCTGGTCCAACGTCAGAGGGACCTGCTCCGCCTCTGGTTCCCTTCCATGGAACACACAGCTCAGGAAAGGATTCTTCTGCTTTGGAAGGGGTCACGGGTGCAGATGCTGGGGAGCCCCTTGGCTTGTGGACATGGCCCGGCCACATGGAGAGGAGGCAGTTCATCTTCTGAACGGGGGAGCAGCTGCCGCCTGCTGTTTACATGTGAATGCTCCTCCCACTCAGTTTTTTTTTTTTTTAAGAACAAGTTCTCTGCTGTCTCTTTTTTTTTTTTTAATTTATTTATTTATTTTTATTTTTGGCTGTGTTGGATCTTCGTTTCTGTGCGAGGGCTTTCTCTAGTTGTGGCAAGCGGGGGCCACTCTTCATCGCGGTGCGCGGGCCTCTCACTATCGCGGCCTCTCTTGTTGCGGAGCACAGGCTCCAGACGCGCAGGCTCAGTAGTTGTGGCTCACGGGCCTAGTTGCTCTGCGGCATGTGGGATCTTCCCAGACCAGGGCTCGAACCCGTGTCCCCTGCATTGGCAGGCAGATTCTCAACCACTGCGCCACCAGGGAAGCCCCACCACTCAGTTTTTAGATATATTTTTCAAGAAATAAGGAGCCTCTTCGATCAGCCCACCTTGCCAGGGCTGGGGGCCGTGGACAGCACAGTGACAAAACTGGAGCCCTTGATCCCACAGAGCTGGTGACACCCCAGCTCCACCACTCACCTAGCTGTCGGCCTCGAAGGCTCAGTTTCTACATGCGTTTGCGATGAGTTGAGTCTGAAAAGCTGCTTGTTCGAATCCTGGCACGAGTACGTGCTCAGGGGGGCTGTCACTGTATCCTCCTCAGTTTCCCAGGCCTCCTAACTCTCCCTTTTTCTATATGAAACTCATTACCAAGTGGCCCAGCAGCAAACGTGGCTCCAGGGATGGACGGCTGCCGGGGGCAGCGTCTGTCAGAGACTCCAGCCTGGCCCTCAGCCCTTCCTGGGGTTCTGTTCATGGAATTCCAGCTCTAGTGCTCCAGAAACTTCCCGTCTGGTCTTCAGAGTCAGTCCTTCATGCTCTGGGCTCCTCAAGACCCTTCCTGGGGTAACTTTTGCTGCTTGATGCCTCCCCGCCCCCGAGGCCTGGGCCCTGGCTGGAGCTCCGAAGGCTGCCTCCTGGATCTGTGCACGATCTGCCCTTCCCTGCCCCATGTTTATGGGTTGCTCGTCGAGCCCGAGACAGCAGGCAGAGCTGGCCCCTCTGTGGGAATGTCCCCAGTGACTTCGGGGGAGCCCCTGGGAGGTGTGAGCCGCGCCCCGATGACCCGTGAAGGCCGCCACCCAGCGACACAGAGGAGCAGGGGACTGGGGCCTTGCCTTCCCTTCTGCCTGCTCCTCCCACCCTGCCATTCAGAGTTACTTCTCCTGGCGGAGTCCCAAGGATTTTTAAATCTCAGGAAACCTAGAGCTCATAGCCCAGAAGTGTCCCCATGTGCTGGAGGAAAGTGCTTCCCCACTCCCCCTCCTCTATGGCAAATAGCAAAGAGACAGTTAAGATGTTTTCTGCCCCAGTGGGAACTATTAAAGGGACAAAGCCCCGTTCTCTTTACACACCCTGTCACTTCAAGTCAAGGGGATGAGACTTGAGTCCCTCGGGCCACACTGGGAGTCAGGGCTCAGCTCCGGTGTACCCTCTCTCTGTAGGATGCCAGGTGGGACCGAGAAGTCCCATCCCAGTGTGCCCGGCGTCACTAGTCCTTGAAATGCTCACAGTGAAAAGCCAAGGAACTCCTCCAGGACATGGGGCGTTTCAAGACCCCAGATTCACCCACTCCATTCTTTTGCCCATTACTGTGTTTACTTTTTTTTTTTTACAATTTAGAACACAAACTGTCTCTAATTTTTTTTTAAAATTTTATTTATTTATGTATGTATGTATGTATGTATGTATGTATGTATGTATGTATGTATGTCTGTGTTGGGTCTTCGTTTCTGTGCAAGGGCTTTCTCTAGTTGTGGCAAGCGGGGGCCACTCTTCATCGCGGTGCGCGGGCCTCTCACCATCGCGGCCTCTCTTGTTGCGGAGCACAGGCTCCAGACGCACAGGCTCAGCAATTGTGGCTCACGGGCCCAGTTGCTCCGCGGCACGTGGGATCCTCCCAGACCAGGGCTCGAACCCGTGTCCCCTGCATTGGCAGGCAGATTCTCAACCACTGCGCCACCAGGGAAGCCCCTGTGTTTACTTTTTAAGGTAACTGGTTAAAGATCTCATTTTTCCGGTTATAAAAGTGCAAATATTCCCATGTTAGAAAATTTGGAAATGATCTACAAGTAAATATTAGAGTAAGCATTTACATTCCTGCCACCCGGAGATACACCCTATGTTTGGGTGCACTTCCTTAGTATGAAAGGTCTACGAAAAGTTTTTTGAAAACTTGTACCTTTGAAAAATTTTTTGTTTTTATGTCCTTAACATTGTCTTACAAACATTCTTCAAAAACATTCTTAAGGATTATGATATCCTTAATACGAATAGACCAGAAGTTGCCTGACCATTTCTCTAACATCACTATTTTGGTTATGTCCCAGTTTGCCCTGTTTCTGGGGCGGGCCGAGGTGGGTGGTGTTTCCTCTGTCTGTCTGGAATTTCTCCCTTGATCTGTCAGTCTGACTCCCTTGACTCCTCCTTCAAGTCCAAGCTCAGGCACCCGCACTGGGACCCTTCTCTCACACCCACTCCACTTCCCGTGTTGATTTGCACTTACCTATTTTTATGTCCAACTTTTCCTCCAGATCAAATGTTCTTTTCAGGTGTGTTTCTTGTTCCTCTCTGTACACTCAGCTCCTCGCTCAGTGCCCAGTTCATATAGGCATTCAATAAAAATCTGTGGGGCTTCCCTGGTGGCGCAGTAGTTAAGAATCCGCCTGCCAATGCGGGGGACACGGGTTTGAGCCCTGGTCCAGGAAGATCCCACATGCCTTGGAGCAACTAAGCCCGTGCGCCACGACTACTGAGCCTGCACTCTAGAGCCCACGAGCCACAACTACTGAGCCCACGTGCTGCATCTGCTGAAGCCCGCGTGCCTAGAGCCCATGCTCTGCAACAAGGGAAACCACCGCAATGAGAAGCCCGCGCACCGCAACGTAGAGTAGTAGCCCCTGCTCGCCGCAACTAGAGAAAGCCCGCACGCAGCAACGAAGACCCAACACAGCCAAAAATAACAAATAAATAAAAATAAAATAAATTTATAAAAAAAAAAATCTGTGGCATGAATGCCGCAGTGAACATCTGCAATGTAAATCTCAGTCCCTGTTTCTCCAGTTCTTTACACAGATTACACATTAAACCGACCCGTCAAAACTTAAGGACTTTAAAGATCCTCATTCCCACCTCACCTTGGCCTTATCAGCCTGGAGGAGGAGGAGGAGGAGAAGGAGGAGGAGGAAGAGGAGGAGGAGGAGGAGGAGGAGGAGGATGGTTGGCCTTTTACTAGTTTTATAAGTAAGAGGATAAATTTTTTACCCTCCAGGCTGTACCAGGCCTAACTGGATCACTGAACTCTCTGGTGACTTAGGATTACACTCAGGTCTCCTCGAAACGACTCTGCTGGCAGCTCAGGGCAGTCCTTCTCTGCTCCGAGCCCGTATTCCTCAGCAAGGGTGACAGGCTCCTGGCACCCGCATTCTCCTCACCGATGACTCTCTTTGGAGTATTATCTGCTCTGTCATCCTGCTGGGTCCAGCCGACTTAGGCCAGTTCGCAGGCTGGGTGTGCTGTTAAGGAATCTATGGATTCTAGAACAGTGCTAGACAGAATTCCAAGCTGGCAAAGCAGTTGTTTCCCTTAAGGCACTTTTAGCAGGGTGATGTTAAGCAGAAGAGTTGGGCAGATTTAAAAGCAGTTTTCATGGTTAAATGTTTACCTCCCAAGAACAGAGAAAAAAAGGGATGAAAGTCAGTGCTTCATCAGGAGAAAAGCGAATGAAATGAGGGGCCGTTTTCTGGTAGAGGAGAAACCACTGCAGAGGCACCCGCAGAGCAGGGCCTTTCTCAGGAGGACGACAGCCCAGCGTGGCCTCCTTGTGTCCCATCCCCATCCCTGTAGGACACCCGGAAAAGGGTCTCCTCTCTTCTTTGCGGGTGGGGAGGGGGTCGACAACATCAGTGGAGTCAGCAGGAGTGCGTGTGTAAGAATGCCCGTTGGGCTTTTTTGCAACGGGTTTGCCGCCAAGACACAGGTGTCATGAAAACCACCGCTAAACCTAAGCAAAAATGGGAAAGGAGAAGACCCACATCAACATCGTTGTCACTGGACACATAGATTCAGAGAAGTCTACCACTACTGGCCATCTGATCTACAAACATGGTGGCATCGACAGGAGAACCATTGAAAAGTTCGAGAAGGAGGCTGCTGAGATGGGAAAGGGCTCCTTCAAGTATGCCTGGGTCTTGGACAAACTGAAAGCTGAACACGAGCGTGGTATCACCACTGATATCTCCCTATGGAAATTCGAGACCAGCAAGTACTATGTGACCATCACTGATGCCCCAGGACACAGAGACTTCATCAAAAACATGATTACAGGCACATCCCAGGCTGACTGTGCTGTCCTGATTGTTGCTGCTGGCGTTGGTGGATTTGAAGCAGGTATTTCCAAGAATGGGCAGACCCGTGAGCGTGCCCTTCTGGCCTACACTCTGGGTGTGAAACAACTCATTGTTGGAGTTAACAAAATGGATTCCACTGGGCCACCCTACAGCCGGAAGAGATATGAGGAAATTGTTAAGGAAGTCAGCACCTGCATTAAGAAACTTGGCTACAACCCCGACACAGTAGCATTTGTGCCAATTTCTGGCTGGACTGGTGACAACATGCTGGAGCCCAGTGCTAACATGCCGTGGTTCAAGGGATGGAAAGTCACCCGAAAAGATGGCAATGCCAGTGGAACCACACTGCTTGAAGCTCTGGATTGCATCCTCCTACCAACTCGCCCAACTGACAAGCCCTTGCGTTTGCCCCTTCAGGATGTCTACAAAATTGGTGGTATTGGCACTGTCCCTGTGGGTCGAGTGGAGACTGGTGTTCTCAAACCTGGCCTGGTGGTCACCTTTGCTCCAGTCAACGTGACAACTGAAGTGAAGTCTGTTGAAATGCACCATGAAGCCTTGAGTGAAGCCCTTCCTGGGGACAATGTGGGCTTCAGTGTCAAGAACGTGTCTGTCAAAGATGTTCATCGTGGCAATGTGGCTGATGACAGCAAAAATGACCCACCGATGGAAGCAGCTGGCTTCACAGCTCAGGTGATTATCTTGAACCATCCAGGCCAAATCAGTGCTGGATATGCACCTGTCTGGATTGTCACACAGCTCACATTGCTTGCAAGTTTGCTAAGCTGAAGGAGAAGATTGATTGTCATTCTGGGAAAAAGCTGGAAGATGATGGTCCCAAATTCTTGAAATCTGGTGATGCTGCCATCGTTGATGTGGTTCCTGGCAAACCCATGTGTGTTGAGAGCTTCTCTGACTATCCTCCTCTGGGCCGCTTTGCTGTTCGTGACATGAGACAGACGGCTGCTGTGGGTGTCATCAAAGCAGTGGACAAGAAGGTAGCTGGAGCTGGCAAGGTCACCAAGTCTGTCCAGAAAGCTCAGAAGGCTAAATGAATGTTATCCCCGATACCTGCCACCCCAGTCTTAATCAGTGGTGGAAGAACGGCCCCAGAACTGTTGTCCCAATTGGCCATTTAAGTTTAATAGCAAAAGACTGGTTAATGATAACAATGCATCGTAAAACCTTCAGAAGGAAAGGAGAATGTTTTGTGGACCGTTTGTTTTGTGTGTGGCAGTTTTATTAGTTTTTAAAATCAGTACTTTTTAATGGAAACAACTTGACCAAAAATCTGTCACAGAATTTGAGACCCACTAAAAAAGTTTAATGAGGAAAAAAAAAAAAAAAAAAAGAATGCCCTTTGGGGGACTTCCCTGGTGGTCCAGTGGTTAAGACTCCGCGCTTCCAGTGCAGGAGGTGCGGGTTCGATCCCAGGTCGGGGAGCTAAGATCCCACATGCCTCATAGTCAAAAAACCAAAACATAAAACAGAAGCAGTATTGTAACAAATTCAATAAAGACTTCAAAAATGGTCTACATCAAAAAAAAATCTTTAAAAAAAAAAAAGTCCTTTGGAGCAGAGGCGTGAGGCTTTCTTTTTTTTTTTCCTAGCAAAGAGGGTGTGTACCTGGGTCTTTGTACATGTGTACATGTGATTCTGTGGATGGGTCTGTAGTTGTGCGTGTGTGTGCGTCTGTGTGTGTACATGTGTCTTTGTGTGTCTGTGTATATCTTGGTGTGTCTGTCTGCATGTGTGTGTGCACCCACCTCTGTATGTCTGTGTGTCTCTCTGTGTCCGTACACACCTGCTTCCACGGGAGGAGCCACCGTCCCTGTGCGAGGGAGCGAGCAGGATTCACCTAGTGACAGGCAAGCTCTGTAAGTGAAGCTCTCCAATCCCCCTGCCTGCTGAGAGGGTCTGGTGGCCAGAAGCTGCTGTCCAGGCCTCTCACACCCCAGCCCATCTGTGGACCCCACCCCCCAAAGGGATACAGCTGTCACTCTGGCTCCATTTCCTCAACTGCTGTGGAATCATTTTTCCTAAAGAGTTTAAGAAATAAAGCACGTGACCACCTAAAGGGAAGCACCGATGTGGGCCATTTTGGTGGTCTCTGCTAGTCTGGAATTCTTAGACTCGGTTTGATTTCCAGTCTTTCTCTCCTCTCTATGCTGTCATTACCACCACTCTCTTGACAACGTCTAAAAACACCATCATCAACTTATTAGCCCACTTTGCCTGGAAGGCTTTGGCCCAAGTGCACGAAAAGCAGCATGACTGTGTTAGTTTAGGGAGGCCTGAGATGCGGGCTGAGGCCCCTGCTTGTTGAAACTTCCCCAAGGGCTCCTGCAGGCGGAATAGCAAGCATCTGAGATCCTGGTGACTTGACCACGGCCCAACAACTTTAGAATTTTCCAGGCCTGCTTTGGGGAAATGCTCATACCTGTACTACGTCAGTCAGAAGAGTGTTCATGTTTCTATGGAGACGAAACTTCAAGAGCTCTGTCTCCATTTAGAAGTAGATTTTTGTCCATTATCTCCTTGATTGTAGATGCTATGGGCATCACAGGAATGAGCAGCTTCATTCCTCTCAGTCCGGAGAAACCTGAGGCTGCAGGAGGGGAGTGAGGACACCTAGGGGCAAGGGCAGTGCCTCAAGCTAGGCAGAATTGTGATATTGTGTTTTTCACCTGTTAGCTTTTGCCTCCCTTTGCTCTTTGTGGTCCAAAAGATTTGTCAAAGAATTGAGGGCCATAGGCTGCTGGTAGGAATTTGATGTTCTCCTAGGAGTGACAGCTGGAAACACAGGCTGTGACTCTCTAGCCCTGGTCAGGAACCCCAGGGAGCAGAAAAGCCACCTAGTTCCAGGGCTGGAACAGGTCCTCTAGCCTGGGGGGCCCTGTGTGCTCGTGCTTCCACATCCTCCACCGACAGGATCAGGACGAGCTGGCGGGCTTGTGAAAGATGCAAGTTTCCAGGCACCAACCAGGAATCCACATTTTCATCAGCTCTCCAGGTGGTGTTTTTATACAGAAAAGTTTGAGAATCGCTCAAACTCAGAGTCTAGCTCTTTGCGTTGCCTGGTGGTGTGAGTGTCTCTCTTCCTAGCTGGTCCCGAAGACTCCCGGCTACCCCCAGCCTCATGGCAATTGGTACAAAAGTGACTTTAGGACTCAGTCTGAGAGTGAGCCATGTGGCTTCTTCTTCTGCCTTCCCTTTGTTTACCTGGCAAGGGAAAGCCACAGACAGAGGCTCTGACTGGGCCGCTTTGCCCCACCTCACTGTGGAGCTCCTGCATTGGGCAGAGTTTCCCGTGGTGCCTCGCAGGCATTGGGCCCAGCCTATCTGTGGCTCATTATCTGTGGGCACAGATCTCTCAGCCAACCAGCGGAGGCCAGAGAAACAAGAATCTACGGGGTCCTTCCCCCTCCACCTCAACCACTTTCGCTGTGTTATCCTCTTCTCATCGTCCGTTCCGCCTTCTCAGTGGTCTCCCAAAGTGCAGAGCAGCAGGCACTAGGAGACCCAGGGGATTTGCCGGGCTTTGGGTCAGACAGAACTGGACACACAGCCCACGTGATCTTGTTCTTGGCATGTACCTGAGGTCAGAAGTGTCAGTGTTCGTACCTCTGACGTCTGTACAACTTCCGTCAAGAATCACCATTTCTGGAGCATTTACTCTGAGTAAGGAAGGGTACTGAGCACCTTACATGCATTGTTTTATTTAGTTTTCTCAGGAACTCTGTGAAGTTGGTAGTATTGTACCCATCTTGTGGTTGAGAAAACTGAGATTTAAAGCGATGGAATTTTAAATGCAAAAGGGATAGGTTAGAAAAACACTGAGAAATGGACTTCAAATGTTGACATTTCAGATGGCTTAAGCTTAGGGAGGGGAAACAGATGAGAAAAAGATTTGAAGGCTGGGCTCAGGTGAGAAAATCTGAGTTCTGGTCGCCTGATTGATCTTGGCAAGTGCTAGTCTCTGAGCCTCTCCTCATATGTAAAACGGGGATAATTTCATCTTTGCTGTTCACTTTATACAGCATGAGGAGGATCAAATGAAAGTGTCTGTGGAACCCTTAGCTAGAAAGCATGGCCTACTGGTGAAGGCTCAGGTCCCATGAGGGCAGTCCTCTGTCCAATTAGACTTTCTGTAAGAGAGGAAAACAGTGGTATGTAATGTTTTCTTAAGAGGAGTGAGTGGTGGAGCGGAAAAGCACAGACAGACCTAGATCTGGGTCACAGCTGTAGCTCTCCACAGCTGGTGATTCTAAGTAACCTCTCAGCCTTAGTTTCCTTATCTGGAAAATGGGTCTAATAAGGGATTAAGATGAGTATTAAACAACATGAGATAACATGAACTCAAAAAGGCTGAAAGTAGGATGAAAAAAATACAACTGGGTAACTTTGAAGCAAAAGATAGCTGTAGTAGCAATTTTCATCTTAGACAAGATAGACTGTAACTCAGATATATCTTTAAGACAAAGAAAGATGTTATATGCTCATAAAAGGAGCCATAATTAAGAAATAATCATCATGGCCCTATATGTACTGCATAATATAAACCTGAAATACAAACCAACAGCTAATAGAACTGCATAGAGAAGTAGATAAATCAGCAGTTTGGCTTGAAGTTTTTCATATATTCCTCTTTGAACATGGAAAATCAAGTAGACAAAAAGTAAGCAAGGAGAAAGACTATTAAAAGGAAATGATTAATAACTTGATCATACATGGAACAACCATAGAAATTAATCATGTACCAGGCCACCAAGGAAATATCACTATATTCCAGTGAATTGCCATCCTACAGATTGTTCAGATCATAAAGAAATTAAATTAGGAAACAAAAATAGGTATAGATATCTCGTGCATCTAGATATTTTAAAATATTACTATTGTAAAAAATCATTGTTTAAGAGGAAGTCATAATGGAAATTACAAAAACTGAGAGCTGAATAATGATGGAAAAACTGTTAAAAATTGTAAGGGAATTTATAACTTTGAATTTATCATGAAACAAGAAAAACTGAAAATAAATGATTCAACTCTAAAACTCATAGAGTTGACCCTAAGAACATAAAAGAACAACAGATTTAGATCAAAGAAATAAGAAGGAAGGAAGGAAATGATAAATATAGGGATAAAAATGAACAAAAAAATTTTCAAATAAAGGTAAAGGGGAAAGAAAATTATTAACAACTGAAGTTCATTCTCTCAAAAGATTAATATAATAGGCAAAACTTTGTCAAGCTTGATCATGAAAAAAATAGAAAAAGATGAAAATAAAATATAGAATGAAAAAAGGCAGAAATAACTACAGATATAACAGATTAAAATAATAAAATATTGTAAATGACTATATATCAAGACATTTGGAAACCTGGATGAGCTAGATACATTTCTAGAAAAATACAAATGCCAAGATTACCAGACTAAGATCAGTAGACCTTGAATACACCATTAACCTCTAAAGAGAGACATGGTAATTTACCACCCCCAAAAGTCTCAGGCTAAGATGGTTTCAGAGGTAAGATAGACTAAATTCCATCGATCAGATAATTCCTATATTTACAAGTTGTTTCAGAAAATAGGAGGATAAGGATAGCTGTCCCACTTATTTTACAATTTATCATAAAATCTTTATACCAAAACCAGATAGGAATTGTACAAGAACAAAAGCTGTAGGTATCACTTTGGATCATTAGTGTATAAAGCCTAAATAAAATATCAGGCCAGCTAAATATTTCAAGTAGGGTTTATCCCGGGAACTAGAGATGGTTCTGTTTTAGAAAGAAATATCAGTTAAGTTGACCACATTAATGGATGAAAGGAAAAAAAAATAACATGATTATCTCAATAGATATGAGAAAGTATTGAATATAGTTCAATACCCATTTATAATGAGAGCTCTTGGAAATTTAGGAATTGAAAAGAACTTCCTCAGTCTGATAGAGGCTGTCCTCCAAAATCTATAGCAAAATTTGTGCTTAATGGAGAAACTTTCTTTTGTGGTCAGGCACCAGACAGAGCAGCTTGCTATCACCAGTGTGCCTGCATAGTACCAGAGGACTGGCCAAGAGAAACAAGTAAGGATAAGGATGGAGAGCGGAAAGAAAAAAACTGTTATTATTTGGAGATTATCAATGTATGTAAGTTACCTATGAGAATTAACAAACAATTAGAACTAGTAACAAATTTCAACAAAAATTGCCCAGAAAATGAAATACCATTTTTAATAACTATAAAACCCACAAAGTAATCTAACAAAAAATGTACAGGACTTTGGTAGAAAAAAGGTTATGATCCTAAATGTGAATACAATCAAATGTGAATAAATAAAGGGAAATATTCTGTTCATGGATGCAAAATGTAGTAAAGAGATCAGTCCTCCCAGAAATTAATCTATATATTCAGGAATACAACAATCAAAATCTCAGGAGGATTTTGGCGGGGAGACAGACTGACAAGATGATTCTAAAATTCATATGGAAGTATAAATACCTACTATTATCTAAATCAGTTTGAAAAAGCAAAAAGAGGGGAATCACCCTACCCAGATCATATTGTGAAGCCGTAGAGATTAAAACAGTGTGGTACTGATGCAGAAACAGGCAAACAGACCATGGAGGTCAATGCCAAGTCCTGAAACACACCAAAGTACACATGGGAAGCTGTTGTGTGAGGGAAGTAGCTTCACTAGTTAGGAGGAAACATGGGCTTCTTTCTTTTCCTCCCTCCCTCCCTCCCTTCCTTCCTTTTTTGTATGTCATTATAAAATTGCCTTAGTGAAAATAGAACTACCATACGACCCAGCAATCCCACTACTGGGCATATACCCTGAGAAAATCATAATTCAAAAAGAGTCATGTACCACAATGTTCATTGCAGCTCTGTTTACAATAGCCAGGACATGGAAACAACCTAAGTGTCCATCGACAGATGAATGGATAAAGAAGATGTGGCACATATATACAATGGAATATTACTCAGCCATAAAAAGAAACGAAATTGAGTTATTTGTAGTGAGGTGGATGGACCTAGAGTCTGTCATACAGAGTGAAGTAAGTCAGAAAGAGAAAAACAAATACCATATGCTAACACATATATATGGAATCTAAAAAAAAAAAAAAAGGTTCTGAAGAACCTAGGGGCAGGACAGGAATAAAGACGCAGACATAGAGAATGGACTTGAGGCCATGGGGAGGGGGAAGGGTAAGCTGGGACAAAGTGAGAGAGTGGCATGGACATATATACAGTACCAAATGTAAAATAGCTAGTGGGAAGCAGCCGCATAGCACAGGGAGATCAGCTCAGTCCTTTGTGACCACCTAGAGGGGTGGGATAGGGAGGGTGGGAGGGAGACGCAAGAGGAAGGGGATATGGGGATATATGTATACATATAGCTGATTCACTTTGTTATACAGCAGAAACTAACACAAAATTGTAAAGCAATTATACTCCGATAAAGATGTTAAAAAAAAAATTGCCTTAGTGAGAGTGTGGAGAGAAATTATACGCCTATCTCACCTGCTATAAAAAAATTCCAGACAGATTTTAAATGCAAAAGCTAAAACACAAAACCAGTAGATAAAAACATAGAATAACTCTGAGAATTTGGAGTAGGGAAAGGTCCGGATTATAATGGGCGAACAGACTCATCTGTCTTCATGGAATTGAGGAAGCACTGGGTGTGAGCAGTTGCTCCGTGAATGGCAGCCTGTCTCATTTCCTTCCCTGGTCCAGAGCTTACTCAGGGGCAGTCACAAAGGAGGTGGCCCGGCTCTTGTGTTGGCTCCCTGGGGAGGGATGACATGGCTGAGATTCGGACCCAGGGAGGCCCTACAGGTGCCTGAGGCAGAATAAGGTGTCTTGATGGTCTCTTATTTTCTTTGTCTGAATCGCTGCTCTGGTCAGGGGTTCAGACTCACTCTCTGGGGGAATCTCTTAGACAGGAGCCTCAAATACAGGCATGGGTGGCCAGGAGAGACCATGACACCGTCCTCAGAGTGGGCCCTGGGCATTCCATTGCTGTCCTCAAGGTCAGGGTGAGTGTGGGTCACTCTAATGCAGGGTTGGGCAGGTCATTGGTACCTCACATCAACCCTGACTGAACTTCAGGATCACGCCAGGAACTTGTTAAAAATAAATTGGAAGGCCCCGCCCAGGTACACCCTGATTCAGTAGACGTGAGGCAGTGCAGGAATCTTCGTCTGACTAGATCCCAAGTGTGGGCAAAGGTTGGACCCACCAAGCTGGATCACCTTTCCAGGGTTCAGCAGATCAGAGCTTCTCAGCTTCCAGGGGTGAGAATCACCTGGACGGGGGTGCAGGACGCTGGAAGGGGTATGCATGTAGGGTGTGCGGGCACGGGATGGGAAGTGCAGTGTTAGGACGGAAGGAAGGGTGTGAGGGGTCCAGCCAGTAGGCTTGGGCACAAGAGGAGCGGAGGCACCAGTGACAGCCCCACTGTAACCAAACTCTCCCCTTTGTGGGGGTCCCCCTCCCCCTGCCTTGGTGCTGATCCTGTACTGGAATAGCCTGTTAATCGCATGCTTCCTTCACCAGCCTGAGAGCTCCTTGAGGACAAGAACCTTGCATTCGTTCATTCCTGCATTCATTCATTCCACAGATAGTTATTAAGACATTCATACGCCAGGGACAGGCGCTAACAGGAAGCACGGCTGAGTCAGCCCACCAGAGCTTGTGGTCTGGTAAGGAGGCAGGCGGAAGCCCCAGCGGCTCTAATAGGTGTGTTGAAAGCTGTGATGGAGAAGCAGCAACACACACTAGGGACACCTAGCCCCAGCTTGAGCGATCTGGAAAGGCTGCTTGGAAGAAGGGACGTCTAAGAGGGTGGTGAATGGAGCAATCAACGGGGAAGAAAGAGGTCTGTTTCAGACCCACGTGCAGGAGCTTTTACTTTAGTGCTGGGCAGTGAGTGTAACAGGGAGCAATGGAAGGGTCTCACGCTACACTTGGCTGGTGCCCAGCATGCGACCTGACCCAGGGCGGCTGCAGGGCACGTGTGGTGAGCTGGCCGGGCTGACCTTGGCTCCTGCCCCCCTACTCCCTCCACGATTCCCTTCTGTTCCTGGGCTGGGCTGGCTCCCCTTCTGGGAACCAGGCAGTATTTTTCTGGCAGCACCTGGGAATATTAGACGCTTCTCCAAGTTGGTATGGGCCACTGCCCAGAGG
Source organism: Balaenoptera borealis (assembly GCF_965194805.1). Taxonomy (NCBI): domain Eukaryota; kingdom Metazoa; phylum Chordata; class Mammalia; order Artiodactyla; family Balaenopteridae; genus Balaenoptera; species Balaenoptera borealis. Next base: position 127,371,419 of record NC_138862.1, on the reverse strand, counting down.
TGGGGAAACTGAGGCTGGGAGAATGGAGTGATGTCCCAGGAGTCTCAGAAGCGCTGAGTTCCTCTGAACTGTCAAGGCTGTTAAAAACTGCTCCTGAGAGAATGAAATCTCTCTCCGTCTCCTCCTGGGCGAGCGGCCTAGGCCTAGGTCTGCGTTTGGGCCCTCGGGGCATCCCCGGAACTAGCTCAGGGCCTGGCACTTGGCAGGGCTGCACCAGGGGTGTGAACTGCGTGGACGCGTTTACTCAGTCCCTGGACAGCGCGCCTTCCGAGCCCCCAGGTGGGAAGGGCAGGCCCTTTCTCCACCTTCGGAGGTCCCAGGCCCACCGTGAATCTGATCCGGAGTCGGCCTCGTCCTCCGGGGACCTGCGGCAGGGTGACAGTGATGGCCGCCCCTTCCGTTTTACTGACCCGTGCTCTGTGCCAGGCACCCGTACACTCTTACTCTGTCCATCCCAGAAACCCTGGTGGTGGTGCAGGGGGCCCTCGTCGGGGCTGGGTACTGCACTCAGTAGACATATTCCGAGACTGAGACTTGTGGGGAGGGGTTCAGCACCCTCAGAATCAGGTTACGCGACGGGTTAGGCGACAGGATTGTCAATTCCCCTCAGGGACCTCCCCCACCTCCCCCCGCCCCCCACCGCCCAAGGGATGTGGCAGGGCTCACCCAGCAGGCCCTGGAGGGAGCTGTGCTGTGACCATAGGATCTGGCCCAGGGGCCTCCCTGCCGGGGACGGGGGTGGGGCTTGGGGGGGCCCCTGAGAGCCGAGGAGGGGCACGTCCACTCCCCAGTTGCCCCTGGAAACAACACGGTGCCCTTTTTGGCCTTTTATATTGGCACCAGTTACCTCTGGAGTCAGCACAATCACAATATATTAAGTGAAAAAAAGCAGCCTGCAAAAAAGCACCGTGACCTCAATTTCTGTGAAAACTACACCTACTTGTTTCAGCAAAAGACTGGAAGGAAACGCATCAACCTGGTAATGACAGTTATCACCGGGCGGCATTTTCTCATAAAATATTTTCCCTTTCATTTAGCTGTATTTTCTAATTTTTTTCTACAGGGGCTATGATTACTTGTGTCATTAAAGAGAGTAAGGGGGACAGAATCTGCAAGAAGCAAACTCGGGCGTCACCCTGGGGAAGGCCCGGGTTGGGGTTCTGCACTTCCACTGGGAAGGCGGGCTAGGGGCGAGGGGAGGGCGGAGGGTCGCTGCAGAACTGCCCCTCTGTGCTTTCTGAGCCAGGAGCTGGCGGCCGAGGCCAGGTCAGTGTCAGGCCGCACGTGGGCACCTTCGGGCTGGCTGCCCGCCGCCTGCTGCACTCCTCCTGAGGGCGGGCCGGCTTCCAGTTCCCAGGGTAGATCGGTGCAGCTCTGTGCTGGGGAGTGGGAACCCAGCTGGTCCCGCAGGGCGGGCCGGTCTCAAGTCTAACTTCCCCTCGGGGCTTCTGTTCCCTAGATCCACTTCCCGGACGTGGAGCGGGTCGAATGGGCCAACAAGGTAAGGCCAGGGCGGGCCTGCGGGCAGCGGCCTCTCTCCAGGCTTCGTCCTCCCCCGCAGCCCTGGCTGAGTCACCCGAAGCCTGGACGGGGCGGGCAGCGCGTGGACGAGGCGGTCCTGGTGGGAGCCCCGCCCGGGGAGGAGCAGAGGTGGCCCTTAGTCGCTGGGGTGGGGGCCTTCTGCCTGTCGCTTGCTCTTCCCACCCTCCGGGTTCTTCTCATCACCAATGACTTTCTTTTCTAAAAAGAAAATATTTTTTATTGTGAAATTAATGCATGGCCACAGCAGAAAACTTAAAAGTACAGAGAAGCACAGAGCAAAATGCAGGCCTCCAGTGGCCCACCAGGCCGAGATCAGCGCATCGGGGGAGAGGAAGGCAGTGATTCGGGATTTGACAGCAGCTCCTAATCACCCAAGCACCCTGGTGATTAGGGAACCAGGGTTTCGCCTGGTTCCTAGCCCGGATCTGGCAGCACTGGCTGTGCAACCTCGAGCAGGTTGCCTAATGTCTCAGAGCTGGTTCCCTCCTTTATGCGATGGGAATAATGATGGTCCCTGCCTCATGGGGTTGTTGTGAGTATTAATGAGGTAATTAAAACACCACAATGCCTGGCTCATCGAGGCCTGAGAGGGATAGGGGCGTTAAACCCTGAAACCGCACTGCCTTTAGGCTCCTCTGATTAGGGTTTGTAAAGGGGGAGCTGCATCTTTAAACTAAGGCCCAAGTCACAGAGATGGAAGAGGCCTTTGCCCCAAACAGAACGTATGGGCTGCTCTCCCACCACCCACTCCCCCTCCCCGCTCCTTACCACTCTCTGTTCACCATCTTCTGCCGCCAGGTTCCATCTCTCCACCACCTTCCCTCTCCCCAGGTCCTACACTTGGTTCCCAGCACCGTGAGTCATCCTGCTGCAGAAATCAGCTACAGGCAGCCTATCCCAATTGCTAGAAAAAAAATTAAATCCACAGGAAACAATTTAAATTTCTCTTCTGTGGCTTTTTTTCTTTTCTTTTCTTTTCTTCTTAAACCTCTGGCACCTGCTACTTCTTGTTTACACCACAGTGTTGTTCAGGTAGCTTATGTTTTAGCGCAGAACTAAAGGGCCTCATCATATTAAGTTTAGTGAGTGACTATTTCATGGTGGGCTGCAAAACGGCAGCAAATCTTGGGATCTAACTGTAAGAGTGAGAACCACGGCTGTAGTTATCTGATGTCTGATGGACAGATGGACGGATAGGTGGGTAGATGGGATAGGGGGTCAGGCAGGCAGATGGGTGCTGCAGCATAAGGGCCACCCCTGGGCAGCCATGGGTCTGGGGCAGGGGGCACAGACCTGACCACCAAAGGCCTCTTCCTGTCCTCCCAGATCATCTCCCAGATCTGGCCCTACCTAAGTGTGATCATGGAAAACAAGTTCCGGGAGAAACTCGAGCCCAAGGTCCAGGAGAAGAACGTGCACCTGAGGACCTTCACCTTCACCAAGCTCTACTTCGGACAGAAGGTCAGTGCTGTCTCAGGCAGGGCAGCCGGACCTACGGTGCAGGCTCTTCCCCAGCCCCTGCCAGGGGTCACTCACAGGGGACCCATTCCCCACCTGTATTTCCCAGCCTCTCGGCCTCAGGATAAACCCCTCAGCCCCTAGTCCCATCACCACCATCTCTACAGGTTCTGGGGAAGCCTGGCTCAGAGAAAAGGAAAAGGAGAGGTGGGAAATAATTCCACTCTTCTTAAGCAAAATTTGGGGAACATGCCATGTGGTGGAAGCCAGCCTGACACAAAGACGTACGAGTCACGCTTCCTAAACTCAGCATCAGCTGGGGAGAACTCACCATCGTGGAGTGGGATAGTCAGTGCCTCAAAGCAGTGACTAATTCTCTACCAATTGGTTGATGCTGGCTATCCGTGTTATAAGCCCAGGCTAGTTCTGTGACGATACTTGGTGACCCAGGATAAACGTGTGTGTGTTGAACACACCTAATGTCATGTCCCTATTCTAGGCTGCATTTCCTATTCCAGCCTCTTGCCCCACTCTTTCTGCCTCTCAGTGCCCCACTGATGTAAAAGTCTTATTTTGATCATCAGAATATGCATACCCCAGGCAGAGCCGCTGTGAGCTCCATCACCCCGTAAATCAGAGGCACTGGCATCTGGTCAGCTCCAGAACAAGCAGATGTAGAGGGCAGGCTAGCCTGATGAGAGCTGTCTGCCAGCCCCAGGGTGTGTGCCCCCCTAGCCTCCCGAGTCGGGGCGGATCAGCCTTACCTGAGCCCTGGAGGTTCTGGCTGAAGCCACTCAGACTCTGCCAGGACTCGCTTGTCCCAGCATCTGTTGGCTCATTTGTTCTTCCCCTGTTTCACTCACGTATGACTTCCTGAGCACGGCTATGTGCAAGGCAGTGTAGAAAGAGGTGGTGTGGCTGTGCCCCCGCCTTCAGGAAGGTCCCTGTCCTGTCGTGGAGACAGACGTATACGCTGGTGGGTGCTGGACACCGACATGGCAGCGCACGCACGACGTGGAGGAGCGCGTGGCCTCAGGAGTGGAGGGGCGTGGGAGTGTGGTAGTCAGGGAGGACTTCCGGGAGGGGTGGTGTCTGAGTTGGCGTTTGAAGAGCTCAGCAGGCAAAGGATCAGGAAGCTTGCGGACCGCTGTGTCTATAGCAGAGCCTGCCCGGCCAGGCTGCTTGTTGGGTGGTGATGCCTGTGGGACAGTGGTCCCTTGCTGGTGGCAGAAGCAGGCAGGCCTAGTGATCTCAGAGAGACCGCAGTGAGCGGTCCTGAAGCGAGATCTTAGTTCCCTGGCCAGGAATTGGACCTGGGGAGCCTGGATGAAAACCAGGAATCCTAACCGCTAGACCACTGGGGGCTAGAGGCTAGAAGCAGTGGCCCTCACTCTTGCCCCCATTTGAAAGCAAGAATGTTTCAAGGAGGCAAAAATTGTAAAAACAGGTACAAAGTTTATTATCAGAGACACAGCATAACATGTGAGAGAGCACACGGAGAAATTGTTTGTTTAAGGCAGAATCAAGGCAGAAAAACACACCCAGAGAGAAAGGGGGTGGGCATCCTCCCTAATGAGGAGGAGTGCGGTAAAGAGGCGGTTAAATCTTTTTATGTAGGGCAGTTCTTCCTGGTCTTTGTTTACATTTGGCCAATGGTCTCATTTATTTTCCCACATCTGACTGGTCCTAGGACCCTCCCCAAGATGCGTGTGCAACTTTTTGCTAAGATGGATTCCACCGCAGAGGACTGTGGGTGCATGTCCACACTTATTATGGGGGGGCGCCCTCTCCCTTTTTGACCCCCAAGGAGCCTTCCTGCGCATGTGCAGACAGAGAAGTTTTCCTTGACCTCAGGACTGGTCATCTTATCTCTTTACTTCAGCAGAACTCAGCTCTTGCCACTAACTTTGTCCTTGGAGTGTCTGGGGAAAAACAAAGCTTCAAATTTACTCCGCTTGACAAACACCAGCTGTCCAGCCAGGGGCCCATCCATCTCCCATCTCACTACGAGTGGCTGATCCTGAGAGATGATTTTCACCCTGTCACGAAAACCTGGCGGGGCTGGGCGGGGGGGGGGTTGGTGGGGGGGGACCTGCAAGTTGACCAGATGCCCCAGCCCTGCAGGAGAAATAGCTGGCTCCTGGTCCTGGATTCAAAGCCCTTTGTGTCCTGGCTCCTCCCACCCTTCTTAGCTCTCCCATCCCTCTCCTCTCCACTGCGGGGGAAGTGGGGGGTGCATCACAGAGGACTTCCTCACGTGACCTTCCTGGGCTTGGCCAGGCTCAGTGCGCTCACGACACCCACTCCCTTCACGCCCATGAGTGTTTCCTGCTTCCTCTGATTCCCACGTCCATGCCCAACTCTGCTCACTGCTGTGATGACCTTGGGCCAGTGACTTAACCTCTCTGAGCTCCAGTTTCCTCATCTGTAAAAGGAAAGGACTCACTTCTAAGGGTGGTTGTGAAGCGTGACTAACAGGCCTGGCGTCAGGGCCACTCTGCGTGGGTGGGTGAGCAGTGCTCCACGTGGGGCACCTGACCAGCCTGGTGCCCCACACTCACTGTGAGCCCTGAGCCAGGGCCGCCCTGCCTGGCACAGAGGAGATGCTCACAGTGGTTATCCCTCCTCTCTGCGGCGGGGCCTGCAGGTAGGCAGCCTTCTCCAGGGCTGGTCTCTGCAGATGGGGGTCTTGGGGCTGGCTGAGCTTCCACAGGTGCCTGCAAACCAGCCCCCAGCCCAGGAGCAGACTTCAGGCTGGGGCAGGTCAGTGACAGGCCCCTTCCTCCTCCCGAGGCTTCTGCTGGTTTTTCTGGGTCTTCTACATCAAGCCAGGTGCTGTGTGGCCTGAAGCTTCTACAATTCTGGGGACCCTCTTAAAGAAAAAGAATTTTAAACTTGAAGTGTAAAACCAGGACAAAAATGAATGTTGAATAAATATGAGAACGTATGAGAAAATAAATCACAACAAGTTGTCCTTTTAAAAAAGCTGACATATCACACGTATCACAAACTCTGGGAAAAGTTACATAATCATTTACATGAACTGTTCAACATATCCCTGTAATACTTTTTTTCCTGCATTTTTGGCTCCATACTCTTTGATAACCTTTTCATGTGACAATGCATTTGTAAGCATCACTTTCCATGGAGAGAATAGAAGGATAATAGAATCTTTCCTCTAGTGTGGTTGATTGAATTTTTTTCTCCAACATTTTATTATGAAAAGTTTTTGTTTGTTTGGAGAGGGAGGTATCAGGGTGCCAAGGATGGGCAGGGACTGCAGGGTGGATTTCTGCTTTCATGCCTCATCCCGGAAGTGCAGTGGTCACGTTGGTTGTTGTGGACGAAGCGCAGCTCTGGGCAGGGAGCCAGCAGCACCCCGCCCCCCGCCCCACCCCCGCCTGCAAGACCCCTGCTGACCCAGTCCTCTGGCATCTCTTCCAGTACCCCAGGATCAACGGCATCAAGGTGCACACTAACCAGTGCAACCGGAGACAGGTGGTCCTGGACCTGCAGATCTGGTGAGCCCTCGTGCTCCTGGGGCCAGGTGTGGGGGGCAGGGGAACACTGTGGGAACAGCCAGGTTGAAGATGGAGTCGCAGGGAAACACTCATTTGGGGTGCGAAAGCCCCTCACAGCACATATACCCCTTCATCCCCCTGGGCTGGAGCACAAGGTCCCTGCTGGGACGGGGAGGAGTGGCAAGAGAACGGATGGTCCCAGGGGAGCCACTACTGTCTGAGCCCTCAGCCCAGGCCTGGCATCTCCCATAGACCAGGCACCAGGCGTGTTTTGGGTACCAAGGCCTGGGCAACAGAGCTTTCTTGGAGGCCAGGTCACCTGGAGGGTCAGACCAGCTGTCTCAGAGAGGATGTAGCAAGAGAAAGCAAGTGGGACAAGAAAATGTGGGGACTTGTGGTGCAACCCAGGGAGCTCCGAGCACAGGCTGTGAAAGGCCATCAGGAGAACTGGGCTCTGTGGTACCTCAGAAAAACTAAAGGATGCAAAGACACACAAGTGACTTTTTCAGTGGGTCGGGCAGGGGCACCCCTTTTGAATGAGGTTTGTAATAGGCTTGAGTCAGAGAGAATGGAGATTCAATCCAGGAAGTCTTCCTGGAGGTGGTGGGATTTGAACTGTGCTTAAAGGACCAAGGATCAACTCCTGAGGTTCCAGAAGGTTGCCATTCATTTCCAGTGCCTCTGTATTTCCTGTCCTTAGCCCAGAGGCTGGCACTGAGAACACGCTGGGAAGACAGGAGGCAACTCCAGAACACCCATCACTGTATGGGGGCTGGTCTCAAGTGTGTTGAGATGCTAATGGCAATTGGGCCCTCCCGGCCCCAAGGCTCTGCCACAAGATCCTTGTGTGAATAGTTGGGGCACGTCAAGGTCATCTAGCCCACGCACCCAGCTTTCCAGTCATCTCAGGGAGCCCCTGGGGTCCCTGAGTTCCCCCTGCCCTTCCAGGGGACACTCAGCATTTCTGTGACGTCTGGCTCCTCTGCCTGTGCCCTGCAGATATTTGATGGCCACCCTCTCCCTCCGCATCTCCTTCAGTCTTTTGATGGGGTCTCTGCTCTCTACTTTCAAGGGCACCCATTCTGGGCTTCCTGTGCCCATCGCTTGGCAGGAGCTGCCAGCTGAACTCAGGCTTCTGAGAACTTGTTACTGTGCCCACCTCACCACCCCCAGCAACAGACCGCATGAATGGTGGATGGAGGCTGCGGGGCTGCTCTGTGTCCCTGGGGAAGAGGCCTGGGCAGAGATGGGGCAGAGGCACAGCAGTGTATCACCCAGACCCCCTCCTTCGCATCTGCGGGGTGTCGTGGGGTGAAGTGGTGCCCAGAGGTCTCTGCCCTCGTGGGCAGAGGTGGGGATGCACATGGGACCCCTGGGTGCGGGGAGCTCGGGGGCTGCCTTGGGGGGTCTGGGCAGTGTCTGCGCAGAGCTGAGAAAAGCCGAGGCTGTCAGGGAGTCCACATCCAGGTGATGCAGGGCTCGGGCTTGGCCATCTGGGCTTGGGCTGGGCTGCACTGGGCGAGTCTCCCAACCTCTCTTGAGTCGTGGACCTGCCCCTCCTCTCCGCCTTCCTTCTCCCTCCCCACTTTCAGCTACATCGGGGACTGTGAGATCAGCGTGGAGCTGCAGAAGATACAGGCTGGTGTGAACGGGATCCAGGTGGGTGGAGCCCGGCGTGACTGCCTCCAGGTTGGGGGTCAGGGCAGGGGAAGCGGGCTTGTGCTGGAGGAGGCTGCAGCGGGGGTGTTGACACCAAGCACAGAGGCTGGTACCAATCAAGGGACTCCAGGCCCGAGATCACAGGGCCAGGAAGTGGTGGCTGGGCTTCACCACCCCGCTGCTCAGGACAGCCCCACGCCTGCCTCTGTTCATCAAATCCCCCTGCCAGAGAGGCTTCGACTGCCCTGGGAAGTGAGAGGCTCTCTTTATGAAGCGATGCAGAGCCGGTGCTGAGAAACTGAGGTGGATGGAGGAGATAGAGCTATTTTGTGGTAGGAGTAGAGGAGCTGAGCTGGAGCTGGAAAGCACTCCTGGGTCCCGGCCATGGTCAAGGCTACAACCCCCCAGCAGCAAGGCAGTGGGGGCCAGCTTGTGGCCCTTGGGAACCGGCAAAGGGGTGGCAGCTGCACGCTGGCTTCTTTTCCCCGAGTGTGGCCCCTGCTGTGATGGCAGGTGGCCCTGACATCTGGGGATGGCTCGGGCATGAATGAGCAGAGCAGGTGCGGGAAGAAGGGCGGCTGAGGTCCCTCCCGGCCCTCTGTGCTGTCCAGCTGCAGGGCACGCTGCGGGTCATCCTGGAGCCCCTCCTGGTGGACAAGCCCTTCGTGGGAGCTGTGACCATGTTCTTCCTTCAGAAGCCGGTGAGTCCCAGGACGAGGCGGGCTTGCCGCTCCCTGTGGGCCAGCGCTCGCCCACTGGGTCCAGACACTGGGTTTGAGCCCAAGAACAGACGCTGCCGAAGCCCACCTGGACCCCTCATGTCATGTGCTCCCTAAGGCGGCCTGAGGTGCTCGACTCTGCTTCCCCCGAGCCCAGGAAACAGCCTGGAGAAGTGGCTGAGGTCACAGAGAGGAGGCTGTAACTCAGAGCCCTCGGATGCCAGGCTGGCCTGTGGCCCTGCCCTCGGGCCGCTCCTGTGGTCCCGGCGGAAGCAGCCCGCCTGACAGCCCTGGTCCCGAGCAGGACTGGGAGGCGCCCTCACCCGCCTCGCCCCCCACAGGGGGTGCCCCCCCCGCAGTTGGCTGAATTCTCCGTGGGGGCGGGGGCGGGGCCCTTGGCAGAGGATTCTCAGCCTGGGCTTCTGGTTCCTTCCAGCCTAACGGCCTCCCTCTGCCCCTGCAGCACCTGCAGATCAACTGGACAGGCCTGACCAACCTGCTGGATGCGCCAGGAATCAAGTAAGTGCCTGTGCGAACCGCCAGGCCAGCCCGAGGTGGGGCCCTCCGGGCCGTGCAGCCAGTGACGGGAGCCACACCGTGGCTGTGCCCTCCCCCCTCTCCCTCTCTGCACGAGGAGAGGGGTGGGCAGCTGCCCCCTCCAGAGGGATAGCGTTGGTGTGTTTGGAGTGACGCCATCAGGTGAGATGTCCTAGAGGAGGCCGCGTGGGCTAATGAGGGGGGCGCGCAGGCTCTGGAACCAGGCCAGCCAGACCAGGCTCCTGGCCCCCCCTCAGCCACTGTGTGCCTTTGGACAAGTTACTTCACCTCTCTGGGCTCTTCCTCAGTAAATGGGGAGCCTGGTTCCTCTGTCTTGAGTCCCCTTGAGAGAACAGTCAGGTATGTGCAGTGCTGGCACAGTGGGTGTGGATACACACGAGTGTCCTCCTTGTTCACATCCACTCTCTCCCCAAGTGTGTGTGAGAAGCCCAAGTGGCTCCCGCCCAGACACAGACACTGGCATGGGAAGGGGCAGCTGTCACAGCAGAGGCCAGTGAGGAGGAGCTGGTCTGGGCAACCCACCTTCCTGGGGCTGGTGTGGTGCTGCGCTCAGAGCCTCAGGCCCCTGAGAGAAGCAGAGAAGGGCTCCAGCCCCGTGTGGACACACCTCCCAGGAGGGAGGGACAGTGGACCATCCAGGGTAGCCCCTGGCTGGCTCGCCAGGCCCAGCAGCTGTCCCCACCTGCGGGGAGGACCACTCACTCCCTCACTGGGGACATTCCCACTGATCTTCACTCCCTGGGCGCAGAGAATCCAGTCATGCATTCTTTCAGTTAGAAGGTATTTCCTGAGCACCTACTGCGTGCCAGCCCTGTTCTGGGCACTGCCCCTGTCTCCCACTACTGGCGAGATAGAGTCAGGCAATAAAGAAGGAGGATTTCAAGGTGATGTCAGAGAGTAGAAGGGCTACAACAGTGAACACATACCTGGCATTTACTGGGCACTAAGCACTGTTCTCAGCACTTTACACGTATTAACTCATCCTCATAACAACCCCAGGAAGTAGGCATAATTATCCCCATTTTAGAGATGAGGAAACTAAGGTCTGGAGACATCAGAGACTTTCCAAGGTCACGCAGCTTGTGGTTGACGGAGCCAAGATTCTAACCCAGGATCCATGTCCTCGCTCTTGGCTACGATGCTGTGATGCCTCAGAGAACAAAGCAGGATTGGGGTGGGGGGGCTCAGGGGCGGTCAAAACGTACACCCTACATCCTCCCCCTGACCCCCCATCCAGGCAGGCTGGGGTCAGGGCTGCTCTGTCCCGAGATGGGCCCACCTGCCCCCAAGCTCTGCTCCTGGTTCCAGCTCCAGGGATGGGCAGACGGGCAGGTGGCCTGGGGGAGGTGGTGCCACACTCCACAGCTGTGCGTGCCCACTGTCCCCAGTGAGATGTCAGACAGCCTGCTGGAGGACCTCATTGCTGCCCACCTGGTGCTGCCCAACCGTGTGACTGTGCCCGTGAAGAAGGGGCTGGACCTGACCAACCTGCGCTTCCCTCTGCCCTGCGTGAGTACCCGCACTGGCCGCAGAGCACTGGGCCCAGAGCTGAGGGACAGACGGGCCAGGGAGATGCACCCTCAGATGGCGATGCTCATTTCCGCCCTGTGAGGGCCTGGCATCCTATTTTATGGTGCGAAGACTGAGTCTCAGGAAGGTTGAATGACTTGCCCAAAGTCACCTGTCTTGAGAGGGAAAAAGCCCAGGGAGCATTCCTTCCTGGATCCTGGTCCCCCCATGCGGCCTGTGTTGGGGACTGTGGGCAGTCACACTCACTCCCGGGAAACTCCAGGAGCCCCCCATTCTCCCTTCAGGGACAGGAGGCTCCCATTCCATCCTTTGGTGGCAGGAAGAACGCTTACGCCTTCTGGGAAGGAGCCAGGACGTGGGGCTTCCTTGGGTGCCCAGCCCCACTGCCCCCGACTGTCCTGGGAGCTCAGGAGGCCCCTGAGGAGGGGGCCTGCCCTCAGGGCTGCCCTCAGGAGGACAGCCACATGGCCTCCCCACAGAAGGTGCCCTGGCCATGGGGCTGGGAGTCAGGGCCTCAGGAGACGGGAGAGTGCCTATTTTTACCATCAGAGCCAGGTGTGAGGCATCAGGCCACGCAGGGGTGACGCATGGCCCTTACCCCACACTGCGTGTTTAGCAGTCTCAGTACAGCACCGTCACCTACCTCATAGCTACTGCAGACATTCTGTCCTTAGGGCATATCCCACTAGAGATGTACTGTCAAGTGGCTACAATTTAAACTCACTTGGAATAGTTCCTCTCTGTGTGTCTGTGACAACAACTGGCCGTGAATATTTACATTGATTTGTTTCCTTCCATTTTCTGTTTCTAGAGTTTAATTTTTACCTTAACTTCCTTTTACAATCATGTAAAATATTTGCACACTTCTAAAGGCCAGTGTGAAAAACAAATTGTACTTTAAGGAGTCTAGCTTCTACCACCTAGTCCCTCCTCCTCCAGCATTTTTCATTGTTTTCTGATATGAGCACATACACGCGTGATGGCTGTGGGTACGCATCTGATTACACGCGTAGTCCCCCTTTCTTGGATGGGCGGCAGCAGGCCACCGCTCTCCTCACCTTGCTGTTGTCATGCGTGTGTCATGAGGGTCACCCCATGACAGTGTGGTACGTGGTACTCCACCACGTGAATGTACCGCATCTATTCAACCAGTTCTCTACTGATGGACGGCTGAGCTGTGTCTGGTCTTCTGTTATTTCCAATAGCGCTGTCATGAAGAGCCTTGTCCATATCTTTTCATATGTTTGCCAGTATGTCTTTAGGATAGATTTCTAGACGTGGGATTGCTGGGTCAAAGGGCAAATGCATATGTATTTACTGATATTTAAAAGAAATAGTTCTAGGCCAGAGGCCTACTGGCCCCCTGAGCTGTGTTTTTCCTGGTTCTTGTGCTCTGTTCTGACTTGTGACATAGCCTAGGGCGTTGGGAGTGGGGTGACTCAGTGCTGGGGCCTTTACGAGCCCAGGGACCCCCTGCCAGCAGCAGGCAGCGGCCACAGGGGTGTGTACACCTGGGTAGTGGGAAGAAATGACCCCGGGCCTCAGTCTACGTGTAGGCTAGAGAGGGGTTGGAACGCAGCTGGAACGCAGGAGGAAAGCCGCTCGGGTGGCGTGGCAGTTGGCACAGGACGAGGAAGTGGCCGCAGTGGAACGGGCCCTTCACGGGGCAGGCTGGAGGCACGGAGGGGCGGGAGGGCCGGGGATGTGGCCGGGCATCGTGATGCAGTGGACACAGCCCTGGGCCCTGCCGTCCCTTGCTGCGTGGCCCTGGCCAAGAGGCTGTCGTCTCTGGCTTCTGTCTCCCTGTCCAGACACGGGGAGGGTAAGGTGGGGCTGGGGCTCCGATGTCGGGGGCTTTGAGGGCCTTAGAAACAGCTGTGAAGCCCGGGCTGGGGCATCTTCCAGGGAGTCATCAGAGTCCACTTGCTGGAGGCAGAAAAGCTGGCCCAGAAGGACAACTTCCTAGGACACCAAGGCAAGTCAGACCCCTACGCCAAGGTGAGAATCGGCCTGCAGCATTTCCGGAGCAGGACCATCCATAAGAACCTGAACCCCACCTGGAACGAGGTGTTTGAGGTGAGGGTCTCCTTAGCGGCTCCCGGCTGCTCTCCATGCCCTCCAGGGCTCCACTCTGGGTGGTTCTGTCCCAAACAAGGGAGGGCCCTGCCTTCATGGTCCTCACACCCCCACGGGCAACACTGGGCCACAGGCGTGGCCCTTGGGGACAGGCTTCCAGAGGTGGGCCACTCTGGCCCCTGATGGAGGGCCAGCCTATGGACAGATTCCTACGTCCCTTCCCAACCAGAGCTGGCTTTGTTGGAAGTTTTCAAATCAAATCAAAGAAGCTCAGGGGCAGTTCTGCCCCAGTCCTCTCAGCCTCCCCTCCCAGAGCCAGACACCGGGAGCCTGAAGTTCTGCCTTAAGTTCAACCACAATCCTTATCGTGTGAAGGGCAGGCCCACAGGCTGTTTGAGTGTTGCAGAAAACACAGCAGCCAGCACCCCGAGCACACACCCTGCCCACAGGCTGGCACAGGCTGCCTCTAATCCTCCGCACCCGGCAGGAGAGGGCATCACTCCCTTCTCACAGGTGGGGTTCTCCAGGCACTGAGAAGGGCAGGAACCTGCCCGGGGCTCCGAGCTGGCAGGTGGCAGAGCTGGAACTTGGCTCCCCTGGGGTCATGCTTGAGGTCTGCTTCCTCAGCCGTTGTGGCCTGCAGGTCAAGGCACCTCTCTCTCCTTCCAGTTCACAGTGTATGAAGTCCCTGGGCAGGACCTGGAGGTGGACCTGTACGATGAGGATCCTGACAAGGATGACTTCTTGGGCAGGTGAGGAGGAGGGCCGAGCTGGGCCTGGGGGCGCAGGGCTCTAGGCCTTGAGGCACAGGTACCCCTGCTTCCACCGCCCAGGGCCCTGCAACCCTCGCTGCACTCTGACGTGGTGACTGTACCAGGCAACCAGTCCCATCATTCCGCACCGCTGCCACAAACCTCCCCCCAGATGCCTCCCGCGTGCCCAGCCCTGAGCCCCAGCCCTCTGGGGTATAGGGAGGGCCCCGACGTGTGTGTACCGTGGGCTCTGCTTTCTGTGCTCCTCATAATGCACCCAGAGTCCCCGTTTGGAGCAGTGGGCAGGGCCAAGGCTGGCATGGATGGCCAGGCCCCCGGTACCCAGGAACCGTCTGCTCACTCTGAGCTGGAACTTGGCTCCCCTGGGGTCATGCTTGAGGTCTGCTTCATCAGCCGTTGTGGCCTGCAGGTCAAGGCACCTCTCTCTCCTTCCAGTTCATAGGAACACAGAGCCTCAGGGCTGTGACAGGATTGAAATGACCGGCGTGGGGGCTGGCTATCAAAACTCTAAATTTACATGTGTTTTGGTCCAGCCATCCCAATTCCAGGAATCTCCTATAAAAGCATTATACCTGAAATGTTTACTGCAGACCGATCTGTGGTGACAAACCAAAAAAGCTGGAAACGTGAATGTCCAGAGTCAGAGGACATTGCCTGAGTGTTTCAACAAATTTGTCACTGCCAAACTACAGAATATCCCACAGCTTTTAAAAATGATGAGTAGGATCTATGTATGTTGACCTCGAGGATATTCATTTCTATCTAGGGAAGTAAGGGAAGCAGTTGGGAGTGACCTGAGCAGTTGATACATCTTTCCAGGGAGGATGGACATGTATGTGTGTTCGCATGTGCTTGTGTGGACGCCACACCGCTGCTCATCTTAGAGGCCGGGGTTAGGAGGCAGCAGAAAAGAGAGTTTTACCCAAATCTTCTTACTCCTAAATTTTTTAGCTTGTTTCCGTGAACAGGTGATTTTAAAAAATAGAAACAAAACAAAATGGGAGGGGAACAATCTGACCACCTGAGAAATAGCTCACCACGTTACTTATCATTTTTAATTTTTCCTCTTAATGAAAGGAGTTGTGAGAAAGGAGTTGTGATTTTTGTAATGTTGCCGATTAGAAGTGTGTCTTGTGGTTCGTGTTTTAGGTAACTGATTTCAAGTGTGTTTTGAGCTCAAGCACATTTCTAACAGATACATGGAATTAATTTCCCCTCTGGCTCTCAGGACCCTCCAGTTGGGCTTGGGTCGGGCGAGGCGGAAGGCACGCCGTGAATGTGTTACCGCCTCTCACACACATGCCAACTATACGTAGCCCCGGAGGGCATCTGGGCCAGTTTTGGAAATGGAGGGGCATTTCGGGTTATTACAATGACTGCGGGAGGTGGTGCCACTGGCATTTAGAGGACACAGGACAGGGAGGCTAAATTCCTGCAGTGCATGGGCAGTTCTGCACAGTGAAGACTCATCCCAGCCCAAATGCCAATAGCACCCTCATTGAGCAATCCAGAGCCAGTGTGCCCAGCAGTGTCTGCTTATTCCCCTCTGGGATCAGAGCCGCCTGCCTGCCCGGGCAGCATGCCCAGTGGGGGCCCCGATGGTCAGACAGCCCTTCCTTTGCTTGAGCTCCAAGTGGTCTCCCATTCATTCTTGGGATGAATAAGGTCCTCTGTCTTGAGGGTCCCACTCAGATATTTCAAAACAGATTTCAGGGTGGGCCTCCACGCCCGCTGCTTGTCCTGCCCCTGAGCTGAGCTGACTTTCCGCTCCCTGTGTATTCCAGCCTGCAGATCTGCCTCGGGGACGTCATGACCAACAGAGTGGTGGATGAGGTAGAGTTGGTGCCTGCAAACCCCTCCTTGTGGACAGCATCATTTCCATCCCGAAGTGTAGTACTTCTGTCCTTCCATAACCACCTCTCCTAGTCCAGAGCCTACCCTGTCTGGGCTGGTTCACCTCTTCCCTGAAGCCCCTATTAGGGCCCTGCTGGGTCCCAGAACTGAGCTGCCTGAAGAGAGTCAGTAGCGTCCCACTGGCCCTTCCCCAAGCCCTCCTCCCCCTCCCCCTCCCCCTGCAGTGGTTTGCCCTGAAGGACACAAGGAGCGGGCAGCTGCACCTGAGGCTGGAGTGGCTTTCACTGATCACAGACCCGGAAGCTGTGACGGAGGTGAGTGCGGGCTGTCGGGCTCCCTGGCAGAAGGGGGAGGGGGAACTTGCGGCAGGTCTGGTCCACGTGAGAGCTGTGTGGGGAGGCAGGGGGGGGCTAGCGAGCTGAAGCCACAGACCTTGCCCCCAGAGTCCTCCAGCCAGCCCCACCTGCTGGGGAGCACGTCCCTCAGCCCTCATCTCCACACAGGGCGGATGGGATCCTTAAACGCTCTGTTAGTGCCCGTCAGCCCAGTTCATAGGGAAGTCCACCGGTTCTGACTTGAGTCTGTCATGCTGCAGGTGTATTTTCAGCCTCAGCAAAGAGCTAGGTTGTGAGGGAAGGTATGGCCAGTCTGGAGGGCAAGGGCTGCCTCTTCAGGCATGAAGAGGCTTCTCCTAAACCAGTCTGTGTCTCCTGCTGCTGGGGGCACCTAGTGAGGGTCTGTGTCTGCTTGTAGGACCATGGTAGTTTTTCCACTGCCATTCTCGTGGTCTTCTTGGAGAGCGCCTGCAACCTGCCGGTGAGTGGTGACACAGCCAGAGTGTCACACACACCCTGCCTTGTGCCCGTCACTTTCAAATGTCCACGTGTTGCTCATTCACCCTGTTCTTCTCGTGCTGCAGAGAAACCCTTTTGACTACCTAAATGGTGACTATCGAGCCAAAAAACTCTCCAGATTTGCCAGGGTAAGTGTGGGTGTGAAAGCAAGTCACAGCTCCTTTTCCCCAGAGTAACCACAGCCCCACGTCTGCTGGGCGACGCCGTGCACACACAGCCCGGGGCCAATGAGTGCCGCCGTTCAATGAGTCTGCAGTGAGCCGGGCACCGGGCTAGGCAGCTCATCCCCACATCTGCTATGCTTGAGCCCCATGGTGGCCGTGTGTCCATTTTTATTGCCATTTTAAAAATAGGACCCGGAAAGCTAAGTGCTTGTGTCACACAGCTAAGGGGGAGCCGGAACTCAACTGCACCCTGTCTGTCTCCACAGCTCTAGGGAACAGGGCCTGTGCCCAGCCAGGCCTCCCATCTTTAACTCGGAAGCTCCCCCTGGGGTCAACCCTGTCTAGGTGCTGGCGCAGTGATGGTAGCCCGGGGCTCCTGGGAGCACCAGGGGAGGCTTCTCTCAAAGGGAAGTGGTTGGGTGGCCTCAGGTCCCACCAATGCTCCTGAGGGTTGAGAGGCAGGGTCTCAAGTTGGCACTGTGGGTGCCACCTCCATTTTGTGGATTTGTCCCCTCACAGAATAAAGTCAGCAGAGACCCTTCTTCCTATGTCAAGCTATCTGTAGGCAAGAAGACACACCTGAGCAAGGTAAGACAGCTTGGCGTGTAGCCGAGGACTAAGGAAATGGGCAGGTGCCCCAACACTTCAGGGAGAGAAGCAAAAGGGAATTCGCTTACACTGCATGCCTAGTAGGTGCCGGCACACGATAGGCACTTTATATTACTCTGTCTTCAAAATAACCTCACAAGATAGTTCCACAGTTCAAGAATCTGGAGGCAGAGATCAGGGACTCACCTAAGGGCTAGAAAGCAGAAGAACTAGAGTTCAAGCTTAGGCACGGCTCTACGCCTATGTCCTTTCCCCCACCCCCAGCAGCAAAAGTCCCCCTGGAAGTGAGCTCTAATGCTGGTAGGATTTCAGCCCCTGTGAGATTTCCTGGCAAACTCTCCTTGCCTTTGAGCCTGACTGCCCTGCCCTAGTGCCTCCCACGAGCTGTAGTGTGCTTGGGTCTATCCCTGGGCGGACACAGAGAAGGCCCCCAATGGCACCAGGGGGCCAGAATGAGAGCAGAGGGTGCTGGTATCCTGGCCTGCCCAACTTGACCCTTCAGTGATCTCTCCCTCTCCTGTCCCCAGACCTGTCCCCACAGCAAGGACCCTGTGTGGAGCCAGGCGTTCTCCTTCTTTGTGCACAACGTGGCCACTGAACAGCTGCATCTGAAGGTTTGCTTGAAGTTGGGCTCTTGGAACAGAGCTAAGAGGCATCTAAGCTAGGAGGGGTAGGGGGCTTGAGCAGGCTCCCCCGGCAGTAAAGTCAGGAGAGGATACTGAGGGCCCACATATTCGTGAGCCTGGTGACCAAGGTCACTGGGTAGGAGGTTGTGGAAGGACAAACCCTCAGGTCCCTTGGTGCTCCCTGCCAGAGTCTCTCCAGTTGTTACCTAGCACCCAGCGTGGCCTGGGTTGGAATCTACTCAGGACATTAATGATGATGTACTTCTTTAAAAAAAGATCTGTGGAAGAGAGAGATCTTCTTTACACCTGAGCAAATAGAGGCTCAAATGATGACTTGTCCAAGATCTCATGACCAACAAGTAGTAGAACTGGGGTCTTTGGGGACCCTCAGCCCTGTCTGGAAGTCCCATCATAGAGCAGCACAGCTCATCAGTCCCTAAAGCCCTGACGGCCCCGGCATTTGACAGGCTTGCCTCATACAGATCATAGTTGCCTCTACCCTGAGTCACTCTCCTGCCCTGACTGAAGGCAGGGACCAGGCCTGGTCCCATTTCCAGTTTTCAGAACAGGACCAGAGGCCAAAAGAAACACAGAACATACTTACTGAAGTGAACTCAGTCTTGGCTGGAGCCCAGAGAGTAGGCTGGTGAGGGTGGGACTTGGTTATCCTCTTGTTTTGTGACTGGCCCACTGCCCAGGTGCTTGATGATGACCAAGAATGTGCCCTAGGAGTGCTGGAGTTCCCCCTGTGCCAGATTCTCCCCTGTGCAGACCTTACCCTCGAGCAGCGCTTCCAGCTGGACCACTCAGGCCTGGACAGCCTTATCTCCATGAGGCTGGTGCTTCGGGTAAACCTCTCCCCTTTTCCCCCAGGGTAGGCAGGGGGTGGTCTGCCCCAGCACTAAGTATCTGCACTGTGTTGGGAAGAAGCTAGGAGATGGATTCATATTTTTTTATCAATTTCAGAATATTGTCAGCCATTTTCTCTTCAAATATTGCCTCTCCTAATCTTTTAATCCCTCCTTCTACAATTCCTTCTATTATGTTGGACCTTATCATCATCTCCATGGCTTAACCTGATCTCACCTTCATATTTTCCATCTCTTTATCTCTGGGTGCTACATTCTAATTTCCTCAGACCTGTCTTCCAGACCACTAATTCTTTCTTTGGCTATGCCTAACCTGCTGTTTAACCTGTTCCCAGTTTTTGTTTCAAAGGCTATTCTTCATCTTTCACTTTATCTTTTCCATATCTACAATGTCTTTTCTTTTTTGTGTTTTATTATCTTCTCATGATTCTATCCCATCTTTAATCATTTGAAAATACTTAAAATGTATGTTAATTCTATTATCTGAAGATCTTGGTAGTTAAATTTTGATGTCTGTTATGTCTGCTGATGCTTTTTCATGGTGATTCATTTCTACGTTTGGTAACTTGGGTTGCAGACATATGTTCAGTGTTACCTTTGTGACCGGGATTGAGGTTGTTCACGTCCAAGGAAGTTCTGCTTTGGCTGCAACCAAGCACCTCAGGAACATTACACACCTGAGTCCACTTTTATGTTAATTTTCAAACTTTCGGTTTCAAAACCCCATGGGTGGTATAAATATGAACCCAAAATTTATAGGAGACAGGCTATAAGGTGCCAGATTCTCATGAAAGACTATTTCCCCCAACCAGAGTACAGGCTGAGATAGATATATTCTTGTCATCAATCTTTGCTGGTGGGTGAAATGTTTATTTATCCTAGACTACTTTTTCACTAAAGATATCCCACCTTCATGGGTCCTACTCTGACCCTAGGTCTCTTCTCCAAACCCTTTGGAGTCCATGGTTGATAAATGACCCCGGGAAAGTTAACCTTTATTTTTCAGTTTTCTCTCTCTCTCTTTTTTTTTAACCTAAGGATTTTCCTTACTTTCTTGTGAATTTGGCTATGCATTTAAAAGTATGTTTGTTTCATTTTTATTGAGCATTCCTAACAAGAGGTTTTTCAGAATATTTTGATCGCCTTATTGCTGGAAATGGTAGTTCCTAGGAAGAGTCTTAATGACTGATGGGAAAAGGGGAAGGAGAGACACAATGGCTGAGGTTTGAAACTCTGGTGCTACGAGCACAGGGGTGTGTCTGGATAGGAAACACATTTTAGGGAAAGCAATGGTAAATAAGGTGACAGCTAGAAATGACCATATCCAGAAGGCAGCTGGTGATCTATATGAAGGTTAAGGTGAGGGCAAGACTGGAGGTGTAGATCTGGGAGTCCTCTGCGCCGAGGGGAAGTGCATGCTGTGAGAATTGGCCAGGTCTCCAGCATCCAGTACCAGTGGATAGAGAAAAGGGGATCAGAACCAAGTCTTCATGAAGACTGGTGAGGCAGGAGGAAGGGAAAAGACAGAAGGTCTGGTCAGAGTGAGCCAGGGGCAGAGAGGTTAAGGAAGATATGGTCTAGGGGTAAAAAGATATGGTCTGGGGGTAAAAATCCATTGGATTTGGGGAGTCAGGAAGGAACTGAGTTTTGAGAAAACTGTTCCTTCCAGAAAAGAGAAGGAACCACTTCCCAGAGGTTAAGGTGAGAGCAGAGGGGGAGAGAGTGGTAGTGGTGTGCCCAGCCCATAAACCACCCTGTCATCTGCTTACAGTTCCTGCACTTGGAAGAACGAGAGCTGGGAAGCCCATACACAGGACCTGAAGCCCTAAAGAAAGGCCCTCTGCTCATTAAGAAGGCTGCCACCAACCAGGGCCCCAGAGCCCCACCGCAGGGAGAGGGCCCTGCAGATTTGCCATGCCCTCCAGACCCTGCTTCTGATATCAAGCAAGCCTCCAAAAGCACCACAGCCACCACCAGTGCCACCATTGCTGCCACCAAGCCCACACTTCAAGAGATGGGCCCAGAGCCCAAAGGCAAGGACAGAGCCAGAGGGTTCTGGGCACCCATGGGGGAGAAGAAGAGTGTGTCCACCATCTTCCTGGCTGTCCCAGGCCCCCACTGTCCGGGGCCCGTCAAGTCACCCAGACCCACGAAATGCCCTGCCTCCCTATTCACATGGCCACCCAAGAGGCTGGCTTCCAGCATGTCCTCGCTCAACTCCCTGGCCTCTTCCTGCTTTGACCTGACAGATGTCAGCCTCAACACTGAGTATGCACCTCTCTGCTTAATCTTTTCTAAAATGACCTGCATGAAAAATACCTCCCTGGATGGAAAAGTAGATATGAACTTACTTTTCTGTGCAAGTTCTGGTTTTTCACAAAATGGCTTCATGAGAGGC
Organism: Balaenoptera borealis; assembly: GCF_965194805.1. Taxonomy (NCBI): domain Eukaryota; kingdom Metazoa; phylum Chordata; class Mammalia; order Artiodactyla; family Balaenopteridae; genus Balaenoptera; species Balaenoptera borealis. The sequence goes on along the minus strand of NC_138862.1, from coordinate 127,350,209 downwards.
AGCATGGTGAGATAGAAAGAACACAGGCTGGGGAGAGAGAAAGCACGTGTGCACATGCCAAAAAGTCTCATGTGGCTCTAGCTACACACCAACTATAAAATAGATGTTGGACTTCAGTTGTTAAGGTTCCTTACAGCAGAAACATACACTGAATTCTAAAGAGTTATTTATACTGGGATGGTATGGAAAGCTTAGAATGTGGAATTATATAATCAGTGGCTTACATTTATTAAATGTTGACTCCGGGCTTAGCATGTTATTTAATTTGATCTTCACAATAACCCTACAAGATAGAACTTACTATCATAAAGGTCGAATAACTCACCCAAGGTTCCACAAGAAATCATAGTATAAAAGCAGATGCTGCTCTCCAGGGTTCTTCCTACTGTGCCATGCTTTTCCTACTGTGAAGTAGGATAATTTTACATGAATGCTGGATAGAACTGACTTCCAACTAAAAGGAACCTTACTGAGAATTATTTTATTAACTTACATGCTTCTTGGGGGTGCGGGGAGAGGCCAGCACTTGTAATGGCAAGAGAAACGACAAGGCCTTTCTTTACAGAGACGAGGATCTCAGGCATCAGGGGCTGGGTGAGATCCAGCTCACGGTGCGCTATGTGTGTCTGCAGCACTGTCTCAGCGTGCTAATCAACGGCTGCAGGTAAAGGGATGCTAGGACAGGGAGATCAGCTCGGTGCTTTGTGACCACCTAGAGGGGTGGGATGGGGAGGGTGGGAGAGAGGGAGATGCAAGAGGGAAGAGAAATGGGAACATATTGTATATGTATAACTGATTCACTTTGTTATAAAGCAGAAGCTAACACACCATTGTAAGGCAATTATACTTCAATAAAGATGTTTAAAACAAAAAAAAAAAAGGGATGCAAGGGCCAGGAAAGGTTATTTGAGAGCATCAGGTGACCAAAATCAGAGTGGGGGCACTTGGAGCAGTGGCAGGGGCAGGCAGCCCCAAGGTAGACAAGGTAGACATTTGGAAGGAATGAGGTTTGAAGGCCTGCATGCTGTGCATGCTGTAACAGATCCTCAGTGGTGCTGATGGGCTCCAGAGCCAAGGGCTTTGCTCAGACACAACCACTGCAAAATTGTCTGGGGTGGTTTGGAGCCAGGACATTTTCTCAAGTGAGAATCTTCAACTTCCTTCAGATGGAATGGTACTTGGCTCTACACCCAGCTTTACAAAATGCATGTTTACAAAACCATGCATCTGATGTCCTCCGAATTCTGCAGACTTTTGCTTTTTTTGGTCTGGACTGCAGGGCATTTTTATCCTCAAGGCCATCTAAAGCTGTATGGATAGTACAGCTTTCTCTAAATGAGTATTTTCAGTATTTCAAAACCAGGGGTCTTTTTTCTTTAATGTCTTTGAAACCAAATCAGAAACCTGATGCCCTGTTCCAGCAGTGGAGCTGATCCCTACGTCCGTGTCTACTTGTTGCCAGAAAGGAGGTGGGCGAGTCGTAAGAAGACCTCAGTGAAGCGGAAGACCCTGGACCCCCTGTTTGATGAGACGTAAGTGGCCCAGGTGGCCTGCCTAGAGTGCCTCAGCCGCTCGAGTATTTGCTGAGCACCTCCCGTGTACCTGGCAGCTGCCAGATGCTGGGAAGGGCTGGGGTTGAACAGGACTACACAGTCTATGCTTTCATAAAGCTTCTATACTTTAGTGAGAGAAAAGGACTGCCAGGGAAGTTTAGCAAAACAGCTACCCACTTTTCTTGTCCATAGGTACTAAAGTGCTCCTGATTATGAAATGTTCCATACTCTTTCTCTTTAAATGAAGCCTCTTTGGCAGTAAAAGGATTTGAATCTGGTCAAATATGTTTTCTTTCAATCAAAAGTAAACATACCTTGAACCTAAGGACCTAAAATTTCCTCCAAAGCTCCAAGCTCTTTGGCCTGTCTTCCCACCCGCAACAAAGCACAGGTGGCAGGTAGAACAGATACCCTCCCTTCGCGTGTCCACCCATGTCCTTGGGGACAAACCAGTAGACAGAGTCTAATCACATTTCTTGCTTGTGATGGGTCTGTGGTGGCAAGTCTTAACCGTAATATTCTAATTCTTGATTTCAAGTTGATCACAAGGTATGGAAGTCAGAATCTCATCATTGCTTCTTTTTGCTGTGGGATCCTAAGAGAAGACATTGCTAGCCAGCCTAGGAAGATACATCTAATAATGTTGGTTTCCTCTTATCTTGGTCAATAACTACTCATTTTGAAAAGAGTTGTACTGAGTCCTTTTTGGGCCATGTCTAATGACTAATATATTCCTTCAAAAGCTACATTTTGAGTTCATCGATATCATGAAAGAGTGTGGGGGAGAGAGAATACATTCATTCAGTATTTATTGAACACTCTACATACCAGGCACCATCCTATATTCTACAGCCACACAGGTGAAAGATGTTGCCTTCAGAGAGCTCTGACACAATTATAAAAGGATGTCAAAATTGCTATGTGGGAACACAGGAGGTTGACTTTTGTGACAAACCTAATCTGTTAGTAATTCTCTCTCAAAATTGTAACAGCAAGATATGCCTGGATTACCTACGAGGCAGACTTGGCAACCTCCATCTTAAATGTAAACCTAGAAGTAAGGAGTTCAGAGGTCTCTTGTTGAGTACATGACTCATACCATATACATTATAATTAAAATCTCTAAAGTTAAAGACAAGGAGAGAATCTTAAAAACAGCAAGAGAAAAACAAGTAGTTACATTACAGGGAGCCCCCCTATAAGACTATCAGCAGAAACTTTGCAGGCCAGAACGGAGTGGCACAATATTCAAAGTGCTGAAAGGAAAACACTTCCAACCAAAAATACTCTACCAGGGAAAGTTATCATTCAGAATTGAAGGAGAGCTTTCCAGACAAGCAAAAGCTAAAGGAGTTCACCATCACTAAACCAGCTTACGAGTGATTTCTTTAAGCTTCTCTTGTTGTGGAGCACAGGCTCTAGGTGCGTGGGTTTAGTAGTTGTGGCGCATGGGCTTAGTTGCTCTGCAGCATGTGGGATCTTCCTGGACCAGGGCTCAAACCTGTGTCCCCTGCATTGGCAGGTGGATTCTTAACCACTGCGCCACCAGGGAAGCCCCTAAAATGCATTCACACTTAAGTTATCAACTTAAAATAGACTGTTGTAAGTTGTCATATGTAAGCCTAATGGTAAGCACAAAGCAAAAACCTATAGAAGGTACACAAATGGTAAAGAAAAAGGAATCTAAGCATACCACTAAAGTCATCAAACCACAAAGGAAGAGAGCAAGAGAAGAAAAAAGGAACAGAGGATCTACAAAACAGCCAGTAAAAAATTAATAAAATAGCAATAAGTACATACCTATCAATAATTACTTTAAATGGAAATGGACTAAATTCTCCAATCAAAAGAGAGTGGCTAAGTGGATTAAAAAAAAAACAAGACCCATCTATATGCTGCCTACAAGAGACTCACTTTAGATCTAAAGATGCACACAGACAGAAAGTGAAGGATGGAAAAAGATATTCCATGCAAATAAAAACTGAAAGAAAGCCAAGGTGTTGCTATGCTTATATTAGACAAAACAGACTTTAAAACAAAGACTGTAATAAAAGACAAGGGCATTACATAATGATAAAGGGGTCAATCCAACAAGAGGATATAGTATTTGTAAATATTTATGTACCCAACCTAAGAGCACCTAAATACATAAAGCAAATATTCACAGACCTAAAGGGAGACATAGATAGCAATAAAATAATAATAGTAGGGTACTTTAATACCCTACTTCATCAAAGGATAGATCATCCAGACAAATTCAATAAGGAAACATAAGCTGTATATGACATGTTATACCAGATGAACTTAACATATACAAAGAACAGTCCATCCAAAAGCAGCAGAATACACATTCTTCTCAAGTGCATATAGAACATTCTCCTGGATAGATCATATACTAGGCTGCCACAAGTCTTAATAAATTTAAGAAGATTGAAATTATATCAAGAAATCAAAAAATGCCTTCAGACAAAGAAAATGGAAATGTAACATAAAATTTATGGGATGCAGCAAAAGCAGTTCTAAGAAGGAATTTCATAGCAATAAATGCATATATCATAAACAAGAAAAATAAGTAAGAAATAAGAAAAATCTCAAATAAACAACCTAACTTTACGCCTCAAGGAATAAGAAAAAGAAGAATAAAGTCCAAAGTCAGCAGAAGGAAGGAAATAAAGTTCAAATAGAGTGGAAATAGAGACTAAAAAGACAATAGAAAAAAAAAATCAATGAAACTTAGAGCTGGTTCTTTGAAAAGATAAACAAAATTGATAAACCTTTAGCTAGACTCACCAAGAAAAAAAGAGGATATAAAAGAGAAAAGAGGAACTGTAAAAATCGATACCACAGAAATACAAAGGATAAGAGACTACTATGAATAGTTATACGCCAACAAATTAGATAACCTAGAAGAAAAGGATAAATTCCTAGAAAGATACAACCTACCAAGACTGAATAATGAAGAAACAGAAAATCTGAACAGACTGATTACTAGTAAGAAGTTTTAATCAGCAATCATAAATCTCCCAACAAACAGGTCCAGGACCACACAGCTTCACTAGTGAATTCTACCAAATATTCAAAGAAGAATTAACACCAGTCATCCCCAAACTCTTCCAAAATACAGAAAAGGAAACACTTGCAAAACTCATTTTACAAGACAAGCACTACCCTCAGACAAGGATGCCCACTCTTACCAGGTTTAAACATATTATTGGAAGTCCTAGCCACAGCAATCAGACAAGGAAAAAAAAAAAAAAAAAAGGAATCCAAAGGGAGAAGTAAAACTGTCACTGTTTAAAGATGACGTGATGCTTTATAAAGAAAATCCTGAAGATGTCACCAAAAGCCTATTAGAACTAATAAATGAATTCAGTAACGTTGCAGGATACAAAATTAATATACAGAAATCTGTTGCATTTCTATACGCTGACAACAAACTATCAGAGAAATTAAGAAAATCCATTTACAATTGCATCAAAAAGAATAAAATATCTAGGAGTAAATCTAACTAAGGAGGTAAGAGACCTGTACTCTGAAAACTATAAGACGCTGATGAAACAAATCGAAGACAACACAAACAGATGGAACGATGTATCATGCTCATGAATTGGAAGAATTAATAATGTTAAACATTATTATTTCTGAGCTGTCTATTCGGTCCCATTGATCTGTCTCTTTTTATGCCAGAACCATACTGTTTTGATTATTATAACTTTGTAATATAGTTTGATGCCTGGAGGCATCAGGGAGCATGATGCCTCCAGCTTTGTTCATCTTTCTCAAGATTACTTTGGCTCTTTTGTGGTGCCACGCAAATCTTAGGATTGTTTGTTCTATTTCTGTGACAAATGCCACTGGAATTTTGATTGCACTGAATCTGTAGATTGCGTTTGTCCACACATGTATAGCTGATTAACTTATGGCAAAGGAGCCAAGAATGTATAATGGGGGAAAGCACAGTCTCTTCAATAAGTGGTGTTAGGAAAATTGGACAGCCACATGCAACAAAATAAAATTCAACCACTATCTTACACTAGACACAAAAATTAACTCAAAATGGACTAAAGACTTGAAAGTAAGAGCTGAAACTCTGCAACTCTTAGAAGTGAACATAGGTGGGTTAAGCTCATTGACATCAGTCTTGGCAATGGTTTTTTGGATTTGACACCAAAACCAAAGGCGACTAAAGCAAAAATAAACAAGTGAGACTACATGAGACTACATTAAACTAACAGGCTTCTGCACAGCAAAGGAAACCATCAACAAAATGAAAAGACAATCTACCGAATGGGAGAACATACTTTCAGATAATATATTGGAAAAGTGGTTAATATCCAAAATCTATAAAGAACTCATAGAACTCAACAGCAAAAAAATCAAACAATCTGATTAAAAAATGGGCAGAGGCTCTGAATAGACATTTTTCCAAAGAAGACATACAGATGGTCAGTAGGTACATGAAAAGATGCTCAACATCATTAATCATCAGGGAAATGCAAATCAAAACCATGATGAAATATCACCTCACACCTGTCAGAATGGCTATTATCAAAAAGAAATAACAGGTGTTGGTGAGGATGTGGAGAAAAGGGAACCCTTGGGCACGGCTGGTGGGAACATAAATTGGGGCAGCTGCTATGGAAAACAACATGGAGGTTCCTCAAAAAATCAAAAATAGAACTACCATACAATCCAGCAATTCCATTTCTGGGTATTTATCAAAATAAAACAACACTCATTCAAAATGATATATGTACCCCCATGTTCACTGTGGCATTATTTACAATAGCCAAGACATGGAAACAACCTAAATGTCCACTGATGGATGAATGGATTTTTTTAAATGTGGTATATATATATATATACCATAGAATATTATTCAGTCATGAAAAAGAATGAAATCTTGCCATTTGAAACAACATGGATAGACCTTGAGGGCATTATGCTAAGTTAAATAAGGCAGAAAAAGATAATTACTTATGATCTCACTTATATGTGGAATCTAAAAGTGCCAAAAACCAACCAAACAAAAAAACCCGAGCTTATGGATATAGAGAACATATTGGTGGTTGCCAGAGGTGGCGGTTGGGGTGTGTGTGAAATAGATGATGGGTCAAAAGGTACAAATTTCCAGTTATAAAATTAATATTCATGGGGTTATAATGTACAGCATGGTGACTATAGTTAATAATACTGTATTACATACTTGAAAGTAGCTAGGAGAGTGGATCTTGAAAGTTCTCATCACAAGAAAAAATTTTTTTTGTAACTATGTATGGTGATGGATGTTAATTAGACTGATCATTTCACAACATATCCAAATCACATCATTACAGTAAACATGAAACTAATAATGCCATGTCACTTATATCTCAATTTAAAAAATTAAAAAATATTATGGGATTATATTGAATCATGTGTGTCAAACTTTTCAAAAGTGTGAAGCACTATAGAATCTAAAGAATCTTTCACTCAATTAAAAAAATTTGAAGATTTTTTTTTTTTAAAAAACCAGAAAAGTAAGGAGTCCAGAGGCATCTTATGAGTCCACGACAAAGCTTGTATACTAAGATTCCTCTGCCTTACTCCACAGGCGTAAGTGGGAAAAGACTACTGTTTTCCATGCAATTCCAGCAAACCTAATTATTCAGCATCCTAGCCCTTAGCTGGCACTGTTCAGAGAGAGAAGGGGCAGCCGAAAGAGTGACAACCAGAGTAGAGTCAGAGAAGGAAGGAAGCAAACCCCAAAGCACGACAGTTCAAGGAACTTCTCAGAGAAGCAAACAGCCTCTTGACACTTCCAGGGTTTGTGAATATAACACAGGACAGTGATTATCTATAACAATGATGCATTGAGTATCTGCTGTAACCCAGTACTGTTCTAGATGCTCTTCTCAATAGTCTATATCTTCTGTTTTAAAGGTAGGAAAATGGATGAACACTTGAGATTTTCAGTGAAAATGATTAAAATATATAAATCTCATTTCCTAACTTTTTGCTCCTTAAAGATTTGAATTTTTTGTTCCCTTGGATGAAGTAAAGAAGAGGTCACTAGACGTCGCAGTGAAAAACAGTAGGCCACTTGGCTCACACAGAAGGAAGGAGCTAGGAAAAGTAAGTACAAAAGGGACTTTTGGTATTCTTTCCCTCCTGGTAGCTAACTGGAGTTCACTGGTGGAACACACCCTTGCAGAAATTCTGATGGGATCATCTGGCTATTACCAGAACTGACTTCAAGGAAGGTATAGCCTCACTGGGAGGCTTTTTGTTTTGTGTCTTTTTAAAAAATACTCTTGAAACTGAAGTATATAAATTAATATAATAAACCCTATTTTAACAAACTTGAATATCCAAGTTCATCACTACACAAGTATTTGAACTTCTACTATGGTATTAAGTATTGTTTTGATAAATACAGCATTGTGTGAAGCTTGGATCTCATTATGTCAAGATTTTTGTGGTGAATGGGATTTTACTTAAAGTTAGAAGTAAAGGAAATATAATCCTCAGGAAGATGCCAAGGAGAGACAAAAAAGAATGATATTCGTACACTCTGTAGTTGTTGTATTTTAATAAACACCTCTTATACTCATTTTTAAAAGCCCACTTCTGTGAAGTACGTGATGATATCCCCATTTTTACTACTGAGGAAACTATGGTGTCTTGCTTAAAATTCTGGATCAGTTCATGAGTAAAGGCAAGCTGTTCTCTCTAACACATTCATAAATAAATTTCTGAGGTACAACTGCAAACAGCAATTCACCTTTTCCCAGGACACTGAGGTCAGTGTCAGTACTGTCCTTCTGGAAAGGTTCCATATTGAAAGCTAAAGGAAAAAGAGCTCCTGCTCAAAACTCAAGGAGGCCCTTTTTATGATCAATTTCATTTATCCCAATATGTTTCCATTTAATGCAGTTTTGGGGAAGGGAACTGATTATTTGTGTTTGTTTAGGTACTGATTGACTTATCAAAAGAAGATCTGAATAAGGGCTTCTCACAGTGGTAAGTGAGCCCTTTCATTTTATCACATTAAATCTGCTACTCAAGACATTGTCTCAGACAGTTGCCCATATTCTCTCTCCAAAGTTCTTCCCTTTTCAGTACATATCAACTCCTTTGTTTATCAAGGAGACATTATCACCTTTACTTAAGGCTTTACTGTCTACAGATTTCACTTACCTAAAGGACCTCTGTAAGCTCTCGTCTTAACCCTGGCCAGCCAACCTACTGTGATGAGTTCTGCTGGTCCCACAGAGGCCCAGGTAGGGTAGATTAGGCCACCTGTCCTGATGTTGCCACAGCACACTCTCAATACTAACACAAGTCCAAACCCAACTATCTTACAGGTATGAGCTGACTCCAGATGGCCAGCCCAGAAGTTGATGATGAACAACAACATCTTTATTTTTTAAATGTGTACATATGTATATTCTGTAACTTAAATCAGAGCAGCCATTTAAAAAAAATACATACATACATATATATATATATACACACACACACACATTCTTGTGTGCAATGTAACTGCATGACTGGATAGTATTAGGAAGAGGTAAACACATGTAGAAGCAAGAACTACTCTTTCTTGATTGGATTTAATTGTTTAAATCCATAAACAAGCGGCATATTTGTGCCTAACAAATTATCAGAACCTCAGTGGTGAATTTTCACTGACTTAGGACTCGTGTGAATGTATGCACCAAAAGGGTCCTGTCTCAGACACAGAGGGTGAGGGAGGTCTGTTTGTGGAGCAGCTATCAGTATTCCTGGGCAGTGACTGACCAAGGGAGGAGGCTTCTTTTATGGGACTAAAAAGTGATCCACCAAAAAGTGCCAAGAGCTAACTCTACCTAAGCCCTGCTGGCTGCCACCTCTGGTACTTCTCTACCTGGAGGTTTGTTCATGTATCTGATTTGGAACTAAAATGTACTTTCCTGATGGCAACAATGTTAGTGATAGTACTCCAGTGTGGGATGGCCTGGGACCAAACTCTAGCATTTGGCATTATTTCCATAGGAAAATGCAAGGAGATTTTCAAACCCAGGTCTACGTCTGCACTCCAATAGAGCACTGGAGGCTGCTGCCGAGTGTCAGTGCCAGAGAACAAGGGGCTTTCTGTATCTCTCTCAGATAGGTTTGGGAATTCTGCTCCACTCTTCTAAGAGAGGGCTGGTTCACCTAAACAACATGTTAAAAGCAAAATATGTAAATTGTAAACTTAAACAAGTGCCTCTTTTGCATTTCAGACTTTATAAAACCACATATTCTTGTCCTTTCTCACACTCCTAGAGCTGTTGTCGAGTCACATCCTCTTTTCACTTATCTACTCAGGCAGTACCCCCTGCCATCACTTTCCTCTCCCTACCACTGCCTTCACTGCCACTTTTCTGCAGAATGGTAACATCTTAAAACAAAGTTTTTGTCATGTTACCCTCACTTATAAATTATTATTTCCTGCTTTCTACAAAATTCAAGCCCACTCCTTGTGTTTCAGACCTAACATAATCAGGTCTCCAGTTTTCTGCTACCTTATTCATGTGCAGATGCTCTGTTCCAGAATAGTCCAAATATATCCTGCCTACTAATCCTACTCACCTCTTAGAGGCCCATGTCAAACCCACCTCCTCCGTTAAGCCACCCCACACTGAAAGGGCCTCTCCCCCCACCTAGGGCAGCAGTCCCCAACTTTTTTGGCACCAGGGACCGGTTTCATGGAAGATAATTTTTCCACAGACTGGGGCGGGGGAGGGGGTGGCTTCAGGATGATTCAAGAGCATTACATTTATTGTGCACTTTATTTCTATTATTATTACACTATAATATATAATGAAATAATTATACAACTCACCATAATGCAGAATCAGTGGGGCCCTGAGCTTGTTTTCACTTGCCACTCACTGATAGGGATTTTTTTGTTGTTGTTGTTGCAAATGTCAGGTTAATTGTATTCATATTTCTAAACGGATGTTTTTAGACCTTGACAAAAATAGAAAGGGTTGGTTTACATTTAATGCTCCACTTTAAAAAGAAATAGCAGAAGCACAAATCAGATTGCAGTGGGGTGGAGAATGAATCATAGCTTTACAAAAATAGGAGAGACTACTCTTATCCTGGCCAAGTATTTAAAAACTCAGTCATTGGTTAGCAGCAGTCCTTAACATTTTTATACCCTCCTCATTATAATTTCCTCACATTGTAGAAGAAGCTAAGGGTCACTTTGAAGATACTTTTCCACAACAGGCAATTCATAGAAGAGAAATCTGAATGCGGGCTACACATGAAAAGATGCCTTGACTGCACTAAGTAATCAGAGAAACGTACATCTAAACAATAGTGAATTACCATTTTATACCCAACTGATAGGGTTTTGATATGTCTGAAAGCAACTGATTTATTACGGTCTCTGTGCAGTCACACCTCTCTGCTAATGATAATCTGTATCTGCAGCTGCTCCCCAGCGCTAGCATCACCGCCTCAGCTCCACCTCAGATCATCAGGCATTAGATTCTCATAAGGAGCACGCAACCTACATCCCTTGCATGCACAGTTCACAGTAGGGTTCGCGCTCCTATGAGAATCTAATGCCGCTGCTGATCTGACAGGAGGCGGAGCTCAGGCGGTAATGTGAGCGATGAGGAGCGGCTGTGAATACAGATGAAGCTTTGCTCGCTCACCTGCCGCTCACCTCCTGCTGTGCGGCCCGGTTCCTCACGTGCCACGGACCAGTATCGGTCCGTGGCCCGGGGGTTGGGGACCCCTGACCTAGAGCATCTACTATCAACACTGTACATTTTTCATTTTAGCAAATCCCTGCCATGTAACATTTAATTTTTTTAAATGTTTATTAAATATCTACTAAGGTCGTATGCTAATCAACTGCCTGTACTGTGTTTGGTATTTAATGTTTCTGTTTACTCTCCAATTGACCTAGAAGCTACTTGAATTGATTTTCGCCCCCATCATCCAAGGCTATGCTAAGTACGTGGCCGACGTGTAATAAAATTTGTTTCTGCTGTTTTCGGTGACAAATTCTCATAATAAAATGGGACAATTGATGCCTGTCCTATCTACCTCACAGTGGCATTGTAATGTTCATTAAACAGACAAGTTCCTTGAAAATGATAAAGTGCCAGAGGAGTAGAAGGGAATGTATCATATATCACGTCCTGAATATTAGCAACCCTAAAACAACTACTGAGCAAGATGGCAGACAAAGCAGACAAGTGAAAACCTATCCTTCCTCTTCCAAACACATAGAAAACCTAGTTAAACCATGAACAACATTTATTTTAAACACGGTTGATGAAAAAGTAACACAGGTAAAGTTCTGGTGATGATCCAAAGAGAAAATCTACAGCAGGGTATAGGAGTTGAAGGGGGTGTTTTGAAGAGAACCAGAATTTTAGCACACACCAGAGAGAAGGCAAAGCTACTGTGTAAGGCACAGGAGCCTGAAAAGTTTTGTCATCAGAAAATGCCTTTGCTGCCAATGAGGACAAGGAGTTGGTTGTCAGCAGTGGGTGGAAACAATCACCTACTCTCTCCTACAGGACCACGGGGTCTGAAGTTACACACAACTGACTTGGTGTGGAAACCTCCACACCTGGAAACTAATGTGAGAATTGGTTTAGAACCTGGAACCATGTGAAGCCCTGACAGAGGCAACCACAAAACTAGCCCATAGGGTTGTCATGACCACCTAGGGCACATGTTGGACCACTGCAGCAGATAATTCCCACTAAAGGGAAGCTCACAGGCAAAAATTATAAAAACAAAACCAATTTTAAAAATATGAAGCACGTGGGAACACCAACTGAAAAATGGCCACTAGATGTATTTCAGCAAGAAGGAAAATGTAACATTAAGGCAGAAGTGGCATGTGGGAAACAACGGAGAGCAAAGAAATCTGTAAAATATGTTGGCAAACCTAAGTAAGTCTTAATTGTTTAAGAAATATAAACAAGTAATCAAGCAACCAAAAATGTTTGCAAAAACCGGGTTCAAAAAGCCAGTGGCACTGAAATGCTAGTACTGACATCTAAGAAGGACCATGAAGCTGGTTCAGAGGAATGTTAAATTCCTTATTTAAGAAATTAAAGATAGTTTTCTATTTTAAAAATTAATTATAAGTATGTGGCAGTTACTAGTTTATTACCTTTCAGCTCCAAATCAACCCATCTTTGCCCTGCTTTGATACTAGAGACACCACAGCCTCCTCTCCTTTGCCAGGGGGCTTGAGGTTAGGCTTGCCAATTGAGGGCACTGGAGAGACACTGCAAGGCCAGAGTGGGAAGAAGGGGCCTTTCTTTCTTCTACTGAGGTGCTTTTTTCCTAGCTGTGTGAGGGCTGTCCTCGGTTACCTAAGCACCGCCACAGTTTACTCTTGGCTCACGCCCTTGGGCTTTGCAAACGTAAATACAGCCTTCATGGTTCAGCACCATCCAGCACCCTCTGGCAAGTTTCTTTGCCACAAGTTGGTTGCCTGTTCCTATAGCAGCCAGACCTCTGCTCAAAGGTTTAAACCTCAGCCTAGTGGGAAGGCAATTTTTAAGTTTCTAAGTTCCTTCCTTGTTCACTCTCCTTTATCCCTGGGGGGTAGTATCTGCTTTCTGAAGTCGCTACTGCATACCCCTTAGAGTCTTCTTTTCTCCCCTTTTAGTAGGTAACTACCGTTACTAGTTAGCCACTCTGGTTTTAAATTTTTCCTGTTAGGCTACCTGTGCAATGTAGTTTCTATCTCCTGACCTTGACTAAGTGTATATTAAAAATTTTAAGATAACCAATAAAATAGAGTAACAATAGAAAAATCAACAGAGCTGAAATATAAAACTTCCAAATCAGTAGTGAAGAAGAAAAAAAATAAAGAGAAATTCAATACTCCCCCAAAAATAGGAAAGAAAAAAGTAGCATAGAAAAAATGATAAATAGAAAATACAAAAGAAGATAGGCAAAGGACTTCTAAATATAAACCCACTAGTAAAACCCGCAAGGGGGTCAAATTCCATGAAAATAAAAAGTACAGCTATATGCTATTTACAAGAGGTTCACTTCAAACACACAGAAGTGTTGAAAATAAAAGGATGAAAAAGATATACTCAAGGGTCGTTTAGATCTGTTTATAGTAATAGTAGCAAACATCATATTTAATGGTGAAACATTAAATGCTTTCCTTTTGAAATCTGAAATAAGAAAGGGCTGCTTCCTATCACCACTTCTACTCAGCCCTGTATTGTGGCATATGTAGTTGGGCAAGAAAAAACAGGTATATCTGACCAAAACTGTTGTTATATACAGATGATATGATCATGAGCATAAAAATCCAAAATAATCTAAAGATATACTGCTAGATTTAATCAGAGAGTTTCTAGCAAGGTTGCCAACTGCAAAGTTAATATTTAAAAATCAATTTTAGTTCTCTGTTCCTGAAATAGTTGGAAAATGAAATTTTAAAAAGATAATTTATAAATGTATAAAAGATCAAATACTATGAATACATCTAACAATAATCCCTACAGGAAAATTATGAAACTTTATTAGAAATGTTAAAGTGAATCTAACCAGATGGAGAGCTATGTTGTACTTGGAGTTTGAAGACCCAGCATTACAGATGCTGATTTTCCCCACTGATCCTATGTTTAATGAAAAAAAAATCTCAGTATGTAGTGTGTGTGCATGTGTGTGTGTAACTTGATAATCAGATTCAATACACATGGAAACACAAAGGGTGGGAAGCCTTCAACTGGATACCAAAGTTTATTTTAAAGTTAAAATAATGAAAACAGTGGGGTACTAGTGCAGGGAGAGACAACTGGACCAAAAGAATAGAAGAGAGTCCAGTAACAGACCCATTCACACACAGATATTCAATTCATGACAGACGTAGCACTATGAGCAGAGGGGCAATAAAATAGATTTTTCAATAAATGGTGCTGAGATAATTGGGTATCTATGACGGAAAATGTAAAATGGTCCTTTATTTACACCACATTAAAAAAATCAAAAAACTCCAGGTATATTAGACTAAGTGTGAAAGGCAAAACTGTACAGCTATAATATAAGAGAATAACTTTACAACTTGTGACTAGAGAAAGAGTTCATAAGACACTTAGAGCACTAACTATAAATCTCTACATCTTTAACTATACTCTCTATATTAAAATTAAGTTTGTCAGTTCATAAAAAGAAACTAGAGGAAAATGGAAAGAAGACATAGAATGGAAGAATACATCTGCAACACATATAACTGTCAAATGGCTCATGTCCAGAATATATAAATAACTCTTAAAAGTCAATAGGAAAAGACAGACTGTCCAATAGAAAAGTGAACCAAAGATACATACAAGCACTTCAAAAAATAAACACAAATGGCCAATAAACAAAGGAAAAGATGTTTCACTTCATTAGTAATCAGGAAAATAAACATTAAAACCACACTAAGAGCTCTATACACTATACTGGCAAAAATAAAAAATCTGACTTACCCAAAATTGGTCTAGATATGGAAAAGTGGGAACTCTCATACATTAATGGTGGGAGTATAAATTGGTACAACCACTTTGGAAAAGAGTTTGGCATTTTCTTCTAAAGTTGAAATATACATTCTCTATCAAAGTTGCACACTATACAACCCCAGAGGCTCCATTCACATGGTTAGATGTGTTTTACTCTAGGACCCAGCAATTTTACTTCTTGGATATTGCTTCTAGAAAACCTGCACACAAGTGAACGAGGATGCACATACAAGAATGTTCACAGCAGTAGCTCACAACAGCCAAGAACTAGAAACAACCCAAATGCCAATCCCTAGTAGAACAGACAAATGGATTATGGAACATTCATAGAGGAATACTAGACACCAATGAAAACCAATGACCTGGACCTACACACAACAACATAGATGAATAGTACAAACATAATGTTGAACAAAAGAATAATTAAAAAGAACATATACAATATGATTCCATTTTTATAAAGTTCTAAAACAGGCAAAACTAAACTATCTTGGTTTAGGTGTACACACAAAACTGGCAAAACTATTTTAAAAAAACAAGTAAGTGATTAACATAAGTCAGGCTAATGGGGGAAGGCACATAGGGTATGTGGGGGAGGCCTTTTGGAGTGTTGGTGAATGTTCTGTTTCTTGATTGTTGCATGGGTGTTCACTTTATAATCATTCATTATACTTGACATTTATGGTTTTTACCATACTTAGCATATGTGTTATATTTTGTAACACACAAAAAAGATTAGTGAAATAGGACTTCCCTGGTGGCGCAGTGGTTAAGAATCCTCCTGCCAATGCAGGGGACACGGGTTCGAGCCCTGGTCTGGGAGGATCCCACATGCCACGGAGCGACTAAGCCCGTGTGCCACAACTACTGAGCCTGCGCTCTAGAGCCCACGAGCCACAACTACTGAAGCCCATGCACCTACAGCTTGTGCTCCACAACGAGAGGAGCCACTGCAATGAGAAGCCTGCGCACCACAACGAAGAGTAGCCCCTGCTGGCTGCACCTAGAGAAAGCCTGTGTGCAGCAACGAAGACCCAACGCAGCCAAAAATAAAATAAATAATTTTTTAAAAAAAATTAGTGAAATAAATGAAAAAGAAAAGAAGGAAAAGAAATTTCCGGCAACTATTAATTAAAAGGACAAAATTGCTTTCAAGGTAAAAAGCACAGGTAGTGATCAAGAGAGATACTAATCAAGAAGATATTATCAACTATGAATTTATAAGTACTTATAAAATAGGCCCAAAATATAGAAAACAAAATTTGACAAGTCCAGAGATTTCAGTATCTCTCATAAACTAACAAACCAGACAGACAAAAAAATTGATAGAAATGAAGTAGATTTAAACAACATATTAATAGCACAATATATACATATATGTAAGTATATGTATATATATGTATATATTAAAGATTGGACTTTTTAAAGCACATGTGTACTATGTGGAAATTCATCACAATAAAGTCACAAAGAAAGTCTCAATGAATCCCAAAGATTCAGTACCAAAAAGACCATGTACTCTGACTACAATGCAATACAATTAGAAAAAAAATAATAAAAAGACAACATAAGAAACCCTACATGGGGGAGGAGAGAAGATGGCGGAAGAGTAAGACGCGGAGATCACCTTCCTTCCCACAGATACAGTAGAAATACATCTACACGTGGAACTGCTCCTACAGAACACCCACTGAACGCTGACAGAAAACGTCCGACCTCTAAACAGGCAAGAAACTCCCCCCGTACTTGGGTAGGGCAAAAGAAAAAAGAAATAACAGAGACAAAAGAATAGGGACGGCACCTGCACCAGTGGGAGGGAGCTGTGAAGGAGGAAAGATTTCCACGCACTAGGAAGCCCCTTCGCGGGCAGAGACTGTGGGTGGCAGAGGGGGGAAGCTTCGGAGCCACGGAGGAGAGCGCAGCCACAGAGGTGCGGAGGGCAAAGCGGAGAGACTCCCGCACAGAGGATCGGCGCCGAGCAGCACTCACCAGCCCGAGAGGCTTGTCTGCTCAGCCGCCGGGGCGGGCGGGGCTGGGAGCTGAGGCTCGGGCTTCGGTCGGATCGCAGGGAGAGGACTGGGGTTGTCGGCGTGAACACAGCCTGAAGGGGTTAGTGCACCACAGCTAGCCGGGAGGGAGTCCGGGAAAAAGTCTGCAGCTGCCGAAGAGGCAAGAGACTTTTTCTTCCCTCTTTGTTTCCTGGTGCGCGAGGAGAGGGGATTCAGAGCGCCGCCTAAACAAGCTACACAGACGGGCGCGAGCCGCAGCGATCAGCGCGGGCCCCACAGACGGGCGTGAGACGCTGGGGCTGCTGCTGCCGCCACCAAGAAGCCTGTGTGCGAGCACAGGTCACTCTCCACACCACCCCTCCCGGGAGCCTGTGCAGCCCGCCACCGCCAGGCTCCCGTGATCCGGGGACAAGTTCCCTGGAAGAACACACGGCGCACCTCGGGCTGCTGCAACGTCACGCCGGCCTCTGACGCCACAGGCTCGCCCCGCCTCCTCTGTACCCCTCCCTCCCCGCGGCCTGGGTGAGCCAGAGCCCCCGAAGCAGCTGCTCCTTTAACCCCGTCCTGTCTGGGCGGGGAACAGACGCCCTCAGGTGACCTACACGCAGAGGCGGGTCCAAATCCAAAGCTGAACCCCAGGAGCTGTGCGAACAGAGAAGAGAAGGGGAAATCTCTCCCAGCAGCCTCAGAAGCAGCGGATTAAAACTCCACAAACAACTTGATATGCCTGCATCTGTTGAATACCTGAATAGACAACGAATCATCCCAAATTCAGGAGGTGGACTTTCAGAGCAGGATATATTAATTTTTCCCCTTTTCCTTTTTTTTGTGAGTGTATATGTATATGCTTCTGGGTGAGATTTTGTCTGTATAGCTCTGCTTTATAATAGCTTTATTTTACTTCACTATATTATAGCCTCTTCCTTTCTTTCTTTCTATTTTTTCTCCCTTTTACTCTGAGCCGTGTGGACGAAAGGCTCTTGGTGCTCCAGCCAGGCATCAGGGCCGTGCCTCTGAGGTGGGAGAGCCAACTTCAGGACACTGGTCCACAAGAGACCTCCCAGCTCCACGTAATACCAAACGGCGAAAATCTCTCAGAGATCTCCATCTCAACACCAAGACCCAGCTTCACTCAACGACCAGCAAGCTACAGTGCTGGACACCCTATGCCAAACAACTAGCAAGACAGGAACACAGCCCCATCCATTAGCAGAGAGGCTGCCTAAAATCATAATAAGGCCACAGACGCCCCAAAATACACCACCAGACGTGGACGTGCCCACCAGAAAGACGAGATCCAGCCTTATCCACCAGAACTCAGGCACTAGTTCCCTCCACCAGGAAGCCTACACAACCCACTGAACCAACCTTAGCCACTGGGGACAGATACCAAAAACAACGGGAACTACGAACCTGCAGCCTGTGAAAAGGAGACCCCAAACACAGTAAGATAAGCAAAATGAGACGACAGAAAAACACACAGCAGATGAAGGAGCAGGGTCAAAACATGCCAGATTTAACAAATGAAGAGGAAACAGGTAGTCTACCTGAAAAAGAATTCAGAATAATGATAGTAAGGATGATCCAAAATCTTGGAAATAGAATAGACAAAATGCAAGAAACATTTAACAAGGACGTAGAAGAACTAAAGAGGAACCAAGCAATGATGAAAAACACAATAAATGAAATTAAAAATACTCTAGATGGGATCAATAGCAGAATAACTGAGGCAGAAGAAAGGATAAGTGACCTGGAAGATAAAATGGTGGAAATAACTACTGCAGAGCAGGATAAAGAAAAAAGAATGAAAAGAACTGAGGACAGTCTCTGAGACCTCTGGGACAACATTAAACGCACCAACATTCGAATTATAGGGGTCCCAGAAGAAGAAGAGAAAAAGAAAGGGACTGAGAAAATATTTGAAGAGATTATAGTTGAAAACTTCCCTAATATGGGAAAGGAAATAGTTAATCAAGTCCTGGAAGCACAGAGAGTCCCATACAGGATAAACCCAAGGAGAAACACGCGAAGACACATATTAATCAAACTGTCAAAAATTAAATATAAGGAAAACATATTAAAGGCAGCAAGGGACAAATAACACACAAGGGAATCCCCATAAGGTTAACATCTGATCTTTCAGCAGAAACTCTGCAAGCCAGAAGGGAGTGGCAGGATATACTTAAAGTGATGAAGGAGAAAAACCTACAACCAAGATTACTCTACCCAGCAAGGATCTCATTCAGATTTGATGGAGAAATTAAAACCTTTACAGACAAGCAAAAGCTGAGAGAGTTCAGCACCACCAAACCAGCTTTACAACAAATGCTAAGGGAACTTCTCTAGGCAAGAAACACAAGAGAAGGAAAACACCTACAATAACAAACCCAAAACATTTAAGAAAATGGGAATAGGAACATACATATCGATAATTACCTTGAATGTAAATGGATTAAATGCTCCCACCAAAAGACACAGGCTGGCTGAATGGATACAAAAACAAGACCCATATATATGCTGTCTACAAGAGACCCACTTCAGACCTAGAGACACATACAGACTGAAAGTGAGGGGATGGAAAAAGATATTCCATGCAAATGGAAATCAAAAGAAAGCTGGAGTAGCCATTCTCATATCAGACAAAATAGACTTTAAAATAAAGACTATTACAAGAGACAAAGAAGGACACTATATAATGATCAAGGGATCGATCCAAGAGGAAGGTATAACAATTGTAAATATTTATGCACCCAACATAGGAGCACGTCAATACATAAGGCAGATACTAACAGCCATAAAGTGGGAAATCGACAGCAACACAATCATAGTAGGGGACTTTAACACCCCACTTTCACCAATGGACAGATCATCCAAAATGAAAATAAATAAGGAAACACAAGCTTTAAATGATACATTAAACAAGATGGACTTAATTGATATTTATAGGACATTCCACCCAAAAACAACAGAATACACATTTTTCTCAAGTGCTCATGGAACATTCTCCAGGATAGATCATATCTTGGGTCACAAATCAAGCCTTGGTAAATTTAAGAAAACTGAAATCGTATCAAGTATCTTTTCCGACCACAACGCTATGAGACTAGATATCAATTACAGGAAAAGATCTGTAAAAAATACAAACACATGGAGGCTACACAATACACTGCTTAATAACGAAGTGATCACTGAAGAAATCAAAGGGGAAATCAAAAAATACCTAGAAACAAATGACAATGGAGATACGACGACCCAAAACCTATGGGATGCAGCAAAAGCAGTGCTAAGAGGGAAGTTTATAGCAATACAAGCCTACCTCAAGAAACAGGAAACATCTCGAATAAACAACCTAACCTTGCACCTAAAGCAATTAGAGAAAGAAGAACAAAAAAACCCCAAAGCCAGCAGAAGGAAAGAAATTATAAAGATCAGGTCAGAAATAAATGAAAAAGAAATGAAGGGAACAATAGCAAAAATCAATGAAACTAAAAGCTGGTTCTTTGAGAAGATAAACAAAATTGATAAACCATTAGCCAGACTCATCAAGAGAAAAAGGGAGAAGACTCAAATCAATAGAATTAGAAATGAAAAAGGAGAAGTAACCACTGACACTGCAGAAATACAAAAGATCATGAGAGATTACTGCAAGCAACTCTATGCCAATAAAATGGACAACCTGGAAGAAATGGACAGATTCTTAGAAATGCACAAACTGCCAAGACTGAACCAGGAAGAAATAGAAAATATGAACAGACCAATCACAAGCACTGAAATTGAAACTGTGATTAAAAACCTTCCAACAAACAAAAGCCCAGGACCAGATGGCTTCACAGGTGAATTCTATCAAACATTTAGAGAAGAGCTAACACCTATCCTTCTCAAACTCTTCCAAAATATTGCAGAGGGAGGAACACTCCCCAACTCATTCTACGAGGCCACCATCACCCTGATACCAAAACCAGACAAAGATGTCACAAAGAAAGAAAACTACAGGCCAATATCACTGATGAACATAGATGCAAAAATCCTCAACAAAATACTCGCAAACAGAATCCAACAGCACATTAAAAGGATCATACACCATGATCAAGTGGGGTTTATCCCAGGAATGCAAGGATTCTTCAATATACGCAAATCAATCAATGTGATACACCATATTAACAAATTGAAGGAGAAAAACCATATGATCATCTCAAAAGATGCAGAGAAAGCTTTCGACAAAATTCAACACCCATTTATGATAAAAGCCCTGCAGAAAGTAGGCATAGAGGGAACTTTCCTCAACATAATAAAGGCCATATATGACAAACCCACAGCCAACATTGTCCTCCATGGTGAAAAACTGAAACCATTTCCACTAAGATCAGGAACAAGACAAGGTTGCCCACTCTCACCACTATTATTCAACATAGTTTTGGAAGTGTTAGCCACAGCAATCAGAGAAGACAAAGAAATAAAAGGAATCCAAATCGGAAAAGAAGAAGTAAAGCTGTCACTATTTGCAGATGACATGATACTATACATAGAGAATCCTAAAGATGCTACCAGAAAACTCCTAGAGCTAATCAATGAATTTGGTAAAGTAGCAGGATACAAAATTAATGCACAGAAATCTCTTGCATTTCTATACACTAATGATGAAAAATCTGAAAGTGAAATTAAGAAAACACTCCCGTTTACCATTGCAACAAAAAGAATAAAATATCTAGGAATAAACCTGCCTAAGGAGACAAAAGACCTGTATGCAGAAAATTATAAGACACTGATGAAAGAAATTAAAGATGATACAAATAGATGGAGAGATATACCATGTTCCTGGATTGGAAGAATCAACATTGTGAAAATGACTCTACTACCCAAAGCAATCTACAGATTCAATGCAATCCCTATCAAACGACCACTGGCATTTTTCACAGAACTCAAACAAAAAATTTCACAATTTGTATGGAAACACAAAAGACCCCGAATAGCCAAAGCAATCTTGAGAACGAAAAATGGAGCTGGGGGAATCAGGCTCCCTGACTTCAGACTATATTACAAAGCTTCAGTAATCAAGACAGTTTGGTACTGGCACAAAAACAGAAATATAGATCAATGGAACAGGATAGGAAGCCCAGAGATAAACCCACACACATATGGTCACCTTATCTTTGATAAAGGAGGCAAGAATATACAGTGGAGAAAAGACAGCCTCTTCAATAAGTGGTGCTGGGAAAATTGGACAGATACATGTAAAAGTATGAAATTAGAACACTCCCTGACACCATGCACAAAAATAAACTCAAAATGGATTAAAGACCTAAATGTAAGGCCAGACACTATCAAACTCTTAGAGGAAAACATAGGCAGAACATTCTATGACATACATCACAGCAAGATTCTTTTTGACCCAGCTCCCAGAGAAATGGAAATAAGAACACAAATAAACAAATGGGACCTAATGAAACTTAAAAGCTTTTGCACAGCAAAGGAAACCATAAACAAGACCAAAAGACAACCCTCAGAATGGGAGAAAATATTTGCAAATGAAGCAACTGACAAAGGATTAATCTCCAAGATTTACAAGCAGCTCATGCAGCTCAATAACAAAAAAATGAACAACCCAATCCAAAAATGGGCAGAAGACCTAAATAGACATTTCTCCAAAGAAGATATACAGATTGCCAACAGACACATGAAAGAATGCTCAACATCATTAATCATTAGAGAAATGCAAATCAAAACTACAATGAGATATCATCTCACACCGATCAGAATGGCCATCATCAAAAAATCTAGAAACAATAAATGCTGGAGAGGGTGTGGAGAAAAGGGAACCCTCTTGCACTGTTGGTGGGAATGTAAATTGATACAGCCACTATGGAGAACAGTATGGAGGTTCCTTAAAAAACTACAAATAGAACTACCATACGACCCAGCAATCCCACTACTGGGCATATACCCTGAGAAAACCATAGTTCAAAAAGAGTCATGTACCAAAATGTTCAATGCAGCTCTATTTACAATAGCCAGGACATGGAAGCAACCTAAATGTCCATCGACAGATGAATGGATAAAGAAGATGTGGCACATATATACAATGGAATATTACTCAGCCATAAAAAGAAATGAAATGGAGGTATTTGTAATGAGGTGGATGGAGTTAGAGTCTGTCATACAGAGTGAAGTAAGTCAGAAAGAGAAAAACAAATACAGTATGCTAACACATATATACGGAATCTAAGGGAAAAAAAAAAAAAAGCCATGAAGAACCTAGTGGCAAGACGGGAATAAAGACACAGACCTACTAGAGAATGGACTTGAGGATATGGGGAGGGGGTGGGGTGAGATGTGACAGGGTAAGAGAGTGTCATGGACATATATACACTACCAAATGTAAAATAGATAGCTAGTGGGAAGCAGCCACATAGCACAGGGAGATCAGCTTGGTGCTTTGTGACCACCTAGAGGGGTGGGATGGGGAGGGTGGTAGGGAGGGAGATGCAAGAGGGAAGAGATATGGGAACATATTGTATGTGTATAACTGATTCACTTTGTTATAAAGCAGAAGCTAACACACCATTGTAAGGCAATTATACTTCAATAAAGATGTTTAAAAAAAAAAAAAAAAAGAAACCCTACATGTTTTCAGATAATACACTTACACTTCCACTTTTAAACAGGACAGAGTAGCAGAAAGAAAATTTACACTTCCACCTGTACCAACCAAACCAAAACCAAAACCAAAACCAAAACCAAAAAATACGAAACAATAGTTTTCAAGACAATGGATATCAGGTTTATGTTCATACAAAGACCTGAACATGAATGTTCATAGTGGTTTTATTTGTAGTAGTCAAAAACTGGAAACAACCTACATTTCCATCAAAAGGTGAATGGATAGACAAATTTTGGTGTATTCATACAATGGAATACTACACACCAATTAAAAAGAATGGACTGTTAATAAATCCAACAACATTCACAATCACAAAATAATTATGCTGAGTGGAAGAAGCCAGACAAAAAAGAGAACATACTGTATGATTCCATTTATATAAAATCCCATCACATGCAAACTAGTCTATAGTGATGGAAAGCAGATCAGTTGTTGTCTAGGGATGGGGGTGGGGTTGGGGAGGGATCATGAAGGGCAAAGAAATAACTTTTGGAATGATGGGTATGTTCATTATTTTGATCATGGTAATGGTTTCACAGGTATATATGTATGTCAGAATTTATCAAATTGTATACTTTAAATATGCACTATTTATTATATGTCAACTATACATCAATAAAATTGTAAAAAATCAAGAGCTAAACAATGGTTGCAGTACTTATATTTTAGATAATTAAAACTGGATAAAAGTACACCTGATAGAGAGGGCCTAACGTTCTTCCTACTAGCAGCACTGTCCCGTCTCAGCGGCCCTCCAAAAAACTCCTAGGCCTCTGAGGAAGAGTTTGAAAACCCCTGTTTTAAACTAAGAGTTAACCACAGGCTCTTAAACTGACAAAATTTAGATTAACATAATTTAAAAATTATATTTCTTCCATGCAAATCAAAACTATAATGAGGTACCACCTCACACCAGTCAGCATGGCAGTAATTAAGAAGTCTACAAATAACAAATGCTGGAGAGGGTGTGGAGAAAAGGGAACCCTCCTACACTGTTGGTGGGAATGTAAATTGGTGCAGCCACTATGGAGAACACTAAGGAGATTCCTTAAAAAACTAAAATTAGAGTTGCCATACGATCCAGCAATCCCACCCCTAGGCATATATACAGAGAAAATGATAATTCGAAGAGATACATGCACCCCAATGTTCATAGCGGCACTATCTACAATAGCCAAGACATGGAAGCAACCTAAACGTCCACTGACAGATGAATGGGTAAAGAAGATGTTATACACACACACACACACACACACACACACACACTGGAATACTACTCAGTCATAAAAAAGAATGAAATAATGCCATTTGCAGCAACATGGATAGACTTAGAGATTATCATATTAAGTGAAGTAAGTCAGACAAAGATAAATATGATATCGCTTACATGTGGAATCTAAAATATGACACAAATGAACTTATTAATGAACAGACTCATAGACATAGAAAACAAACTTATGGTTACCAGAGGGGAAAGGGGGTGGGGGAGGGATAAATTAAGAGTTTGGGATTAGCAGATACAAACTACTATATATAAAATAGATAAACAACAAGGTCTTACTGTATAGCACATGGAACTATATTCAATGTCATATAATAAACCATAATGTAAAAGAATATGAAAAAGAATATGTGTGTGTATATATATATATGTGTGTGTATATATATCTGTATCTATATCTATAACTGAATCATTTCGCTGTACACCAGAAACTAATACAACATTGTAAACTAACTATACTTGAATTTAAAAAACTGTATTTCTTCCTTTCAAAAATTGTTGGATTTCCAAACTGGGTCATAACAATTTCTTGGAGTATTCTAATCAACTAAGAGCATTTACATTACTGAATATCCAAATACTTTTTCTACCCAACCCTCGAAGACACAGGTTCTTTCACAAATTGTGGGCTAGTATTTAGAAATGTAATTGTAGGCCAACAAAACAAAGAATTTTAAATCTAGAAAAAACCTAAGATATTATCTTAAGTGTAATCCCTAAGGTCACCACACTAAAGATCTGGGTGCTTATCTTTTGACATTACTCTCTGCATTCCACTATGCTGCTTCCTGGAAATTCTTTACAATATTCTACATGGCAATGGACAAGAATAACTGAGAAGTCTTCCTAGGCCCATTACTTATAAAGGCGGGGGTAGTGCGTGAGGGAGCGGCAGTAACCAAAAGTGGCCCGTACTCATGGATGTGAAGCCAAACACCTGTCCTTTAAGAAAATCAGAATGAATATGGAGAACAGAGAATAAGTAGAAAGCATCAAGAAAGCTGCTCTTATGTAAAACGCAGCAAGGGTGAACCAGGAAGGGTGCCCAAGGAAGGCTCAGCCTAGTAAGAGAATATGACTCATTTTTTGTGAGGAATACAAGTAAGTCACTGAGAACACTTACATTTGGAAATTCTTAACAAAAATTTTATTTAAGATATCATGCCCTTATAAAAGGTACATCACATCAAGATAGCAAAAAGGACACTTTTTTGTGAGAGACTCACATGTACTCATCTATTTTACCTCATAATTCATTTCCTACCCTAACACGATAAAACTTTTTTTCCTTCTTCCTTTTGTTCCTTCTGCTCTGAAAGGGCAAGTGTCATGAGGGATATCTTAATAGAATGTGCCATTTCCTTGCCAGGAAAGCAACAGCTTCCTGCTGGCATTCCTTGTTCCCAGGCCAAAAAACTCTGAACTTAAATGCAACCTTTCTATTACTGGCACTTTCTCTCCCTGAGTTTCTCTCTTACACACTGTACTTTAAAACAGTCTTACATTTTAAGCACTCAAGAATTGCTTAAGAAATGATTAAAGGATCTAAAGTTAATTTAGTAATTAAACTTAGCAACGCTTTCTGTAAAAGAATCTCAAAATTAATAAAAATTATATGGATGGAGAACGACTCAACAGAAAGAAGGGGGTGAATTCTGAGAGTATATACATTTTATAACCCTTGTCTCAGAGTAAGATCAATCCTACAAAATATTTAGAATGTTAAGAATGCAATTTACACAGTAAAAATGATTTGTTTTCAGTGTGAAAGTATTTTTAATTTCCTTACTGCAGGTACAATGGCATCCAAGTCATCAATTTCTGTAACAGAAAAACAAAAATAATAAAAGAATAGCTTTATCCACTGTTAGGCTCAGATGAAATGAGAATCTCTATGCAAAGGCAAACCTCAGACACAAAGGCAACATCACTAGTGCTTTCATGCACATGAAACTTTTCTCCAATAGTGGTGATGAGTGTATCACTGATTCAGACAGAGATGCTTCACAGGGCAAAAAAAAGGGTAACAGCTACCACATACCTACAAAAGCATCCTCTGACTCTGATTATTAATCTCATTAGCAGTGTGTTCTTATGAACAGATCCTACTAGTGACATTTATGATATTATGTTACTGCCTCTTTAACTACATGGGTGAGCCTACATGGTGAAATCCCCAGTAGAGGCGCTCTCTCTCATGGGCCCCCATCTAAGGACTTAGGGATTTCTTCTCTTGGAACACAATCCTGTCCTAATTTTATGATAAAGATTTCTCATTAGTAGGATGGCTCTTAGGTCTACCTTTTAGGATGAAGCCTATCTACCTAATAAAAGGTGTGAGGTGTCTCAGAGTAAAATCTCAGATGCAATGTATTATAGAGCTTAGCCTGGTCCAGCCTACCAGATAGTTCAGGTTCTTCTCTGCCAGGTTCTTTCTGAGTTTGACTTCTCTTCCTAAGACTATCTTCTTCCAACCAGCCTAAGTTAGAATTCACCATCTGGAAGCTCCTAGCCACTAAGGAAGGTCCTTTCTCTGATTATGTAGACTCCAGCCCTACTTAAGGTAAGCCCCAGTGGCAGGTTCTCTAAATTCTCACCACTTTTTTCTAGATTATTCTGCTAGGTCACTGTTCATAAACTCATTTCCTTTACATAAAACATGATTCCTTGGATTCCATCTCTCTCCCTCCATGTTTAGCTGGATTTTGATGGTTCTTCCTTTAGCCAAAACACATGACCCATGATGTTTAAGCTCCTGACTTCAGTCAGAATTCTTATCTGAATCCACTTATCAAAATATAAGAAAGGAAAAAAATATCAGCAAATCTACAGCAGAGAATTTGGTTCACATCTTACATTGTGGTAAGGTACAAAGATCAAGTTATTCCCTGACCCGCATTCTAAAATCACACCTGTTGAATTGAAGCAAATGATCCCCCATGAACCATGCTGAGTATCATATCTGAGGGGAAGTTTCTATAGAAGGATTCTGAAATAAGTGTTGCTAGCACACCTATTAAAATGTTTATTAATGACACGAAACTCATTGTTTAAGTTAATTGCTACCCCAAAGCAAGTAAAATCATATTATTGCAGGAAACAAGGCTCTTTGAGATACAAGGCAACACATTTATACAATTCCACATCTCAAGTTAAACTTTCAAATTACACTTTCCCAAACAACAACAACAACAAAAAACAAAAACAAAAAAACACTTTCAATTTCAAATGAGCTATATGGAAAAAAAAAGAATTCATTAATAAATAAATCACTTTAACCTTTTTAAAAAAGTGATTTTTTGGCCATGCTGCGCAACTTGCGGGATTTTAGTTCCCCCGCCGGGGATTGAAACTGCGCCCTCGGCAGTGAAAGCCCAGAGTCCTAATGACCACTGGACCGCCAGGGAATTCCCTAAAAAGTGTTCTTAACCGTAAGACAAATTATTTTTATAGCCATATATAATCACACTTAAAGAGAATTGGGTCTCTATTTTGCCTATGATTCCTAAGCTAATTACATTTTTTTTCCCTTTAAGAGATGTTACTACTGACGAAGCCCTCAATCTGACCAAGAGTGTAAAATGTATCTCTTCCCTTCTATAGATTTATAAATTTATCTCCTTTCTACAGATGTTTACTTTATATTACTTCTCACCACCTGAGAAGGAAATTAATTTGTATATCTAAAAAACACAGTAAGTAGGAACTATCTTTAAAAAAAAAGAGAGAAGAAAAAGAAGGAGAAGGAGGAAGAAGAAAAAAAAAAGACACCTTACAAGATCATAAATTCTAAGGACATTTCTCATTGCCAATGACAGAGTCAAGGTTACACTGGGCCTAGCCAGAGTAATGTCATTTCTCATTTTAAGGTCCTAAAACAAAGGCACCCCCAGCTCCTTAAAGGATATATGCTTCTCTGTTCTGCAGACTAATCCCAACCAACTTTAACTGCAAGTTAGAAGTTTGCTTCCAGAACTGTTAGTGGTTTGCAGACACTTTCTACCACTCTGGGTAAAAACACTAATACTAATACTAAGGAGCACTGTTTCCTCAAACCCACTGACATCTTGAGACTCAAAATTTAACCACCGCCAACAAAGATCTTACCTAAGATTTCAAGTAGATCATTAGTAAATGCCTGAAATGCTGGGAAAAATTCCTCATGTTCTTCCAGTTTGTTGATAATGCTTTTAAAAAAAAATGCAGTTTACACTGAATTTCCAACTTGCATCTCATTGGACATAGAACATTTCAAAATGGAAAGAAATTGTCCTGCTAATTTAAATATAAGTTTAATGATCATTTACTGCAATCCGTCCTTTTTCAGCTCTTTGTTCATCTAGTAACACTTTTCTAAAAAAAAATTCTATTTTCAGTGTAATCATCTGTTCTAAAGTTAAATCTATATAACATTCCTAATATAGGAACTTTCTATTTAGCTTGAGGATTCTTAAGAGACCATGCTTTTATAACATTTTCTAAAAAGAATTGGCTTTTATATCCTGTATTCTATTAAACATTAAGAATAAGTATCAGTAATCAGTAAAACTGTGGGAAGGAGAAAAAGACCAATAGTGAGACATACATTCCTTTTAAAAGCATCAAGTATCAGAAAACTCAAGTGTCAGGTAAGGGTTCTTCTTGGAAAACTTGCAGAACATATGTAGCTATAAAATCTGGGGAAGGAGGGAGGAAGAGTATAGCTATAACATTTCAATATTTTAAAAAAACATTAGGTTTTATGTTGGAGATGCCTAGCTTTTTAAAAAAAATCCTTAACATCTTCTCATCAAATAATACACATACTCTTAGTGATTATTTAGTGATCAGTGATTGATGGTATTGTACTAAAAACTGGACTTATATATTCTGAATTCACATGAAGTTGCTAATAAAGTTTGAATTTCTCCATATATAATTTGGGAACAAGCTTACAGCAATAATGCTGGAGTCCTGACCCACCCTATGTAAACCTATAGGCCCTAGAGTCTACTTTTATCTTGAAAATACTTGACATTCTCTCCATCCCTAAGGTGTGAGATTATTTTAGATTGTCAAGTTATTTTAAAAAATGCTATTTCAAACAGGAAAGTTAAATAACTTATGAAGTTTTGAAAGTCTTTAATTTTACCACTCCAAACATTCAGGATGATACTTTGTAACCTTTTCAAAATAAATACCTTTGGAGGTCTTCAGGTCCCAATACCTGCATAACCTGTTCATTCACATCTTCACTAACCAGCCTACACAATTTTCCAACTGTGCTCACCAGCACACACAATGAGGATGAACTATCTGCAAAAGAGAAATAAAAGGATAGGATATTTTAAAAGAGAGTTTTCAAAATCATTAAATCAAACACTTTATGCTTCAGTTAGCCTTGATTTTTTAACTACTTTTTGTTGATTTATTAATAATAATTCTTAAATGGGGGGCCAAAAATGACAAAGGGTCATCACCTAGTTCTAAGAGTTCCTGGAGGTTTCTCACAGCATTGTTCACTTCTCCAAGCCTAGTATAAACTTCATTCATTCGGGGATAGACTCCAGTTAAAGAAGGCACATCAAATAATTTTTGGAAGTGAGAAACAATAGCTCGCAAAATTTGAAAGTCTGGCATATTGCTGTCCTGCCCAAAAGAGAGGAAGAAAAAGAAAGATAGTTTACATCTTAGAATTATTCCAAATCTTTAATAAAAACTTTAAAAAGAGAAATAGAGTTCTAGTAGAATATCTATATCCATATCATTATTAGTTTCTAAGATAAAGAGTACATTAAAATGTGAACATTTATGTAAGTATTAGGTAGTATTACCTTTTCCTTATTTTCCACTTCTTCTAACATGGTATCTACTATAAACAACAGATCTTCAACTTTGACACCTTCATTTTCATCCTGCTTCTTTAAATTATGCCAAGGCACCAGTTCTGCAGATAGTATTTTCAAGGACTTATACAAATCCTTTACGAAAGAAACAATATGCTATTACTGATTTTTAAAGTTTTCATAATAATGCTAATAAAATATAATTATCCAAGCAGGTTTAATATATATATTAACGATCATCATTATGTTTTTAAAAATACCATTATCAGTTTAGAAAAAGTCTGTTAAATTAGTTTTCTCCAGGCCTTACATATATATATATTGATTATCTGGAATCTGGATGTTTAAAGTAATTATATGTTATTTATTAGTAGCATATGTTATTTAAGTAATTATTTTGAATTATTGATGAATAAAAAATAAGCTTGTCCTTAATATTTTGCCTTTGATTTTTTAAATAACAGATTTACTGAGATGTAATTCACATACCATAAAATTCATCCTCTTTAAATGTGCAATTCAGTAGTTTTGACTTATTTACACAGATGTGCAATCATCACCATTATCCAACTCTAGAACAATTTTCATGACTCCAAAAAGAAACCCTCCCTCCCTCCCACCCTCCCTATCCCACCCCTCTAGGTGGTCACAAAGCACCGAGCTGATCTCCCTGTGCTATGCGGTTGCTTGTATATGTATAACTGATTCACTTTGTTATAAAGCAGAAACTAACACACCATTGTAAAGCTATTATACTCCAATAAAGATGTTAAAAAAAAAAAAAGAAGAAACCCTTGTACCCACTTACAGTCATTCCCCGTTCTCTCCTGCTCCCAGCCCTTGGGTAACTACTAATCTACTTTCTGTTTCTATGGATTTGCCTATTCTGAGCATTTCATTAAAAAAATGGAATCATACAATAAGTGGCCTTTTGTGACAGGCTTCTTTCACTTAGGATATTTTCAAGATTCATCCATGTTATAGTATGTATCTCCAGGAAAGTTTTTAATTCGAAAGGATGCCTAAAGTAATTCGACTTGACTTTCATGACAGCCTACTTAGTTTTCCTGGCCTAGATATGTTGTCCTAATCTATTTAAAACTGTGCACAAGAGGCCGGGCTCCTGGAAGTTTAGACGTCTAAGACTGGTCAATCAATAAACAAATATGTACTGAGCATCTACTATGTGCATGGCACAGTGCTTGGCCCTTTAGAACAAGGCCATCCAAAAGGAATGTAATGTGTGTCACAGTAATATTGTCTAGTAGCCACATTTAAAAAAGTAAAAAGAAATAGCTGACAATTTTAATAATATATTTAACCCAATATATCCAAAATATTATCATTTAACAGATAATCAATATTTTAACTATTTTTCTCCATAATAAGTCTTCTAAATCTGGTGTGTAATTTTATACTTGCAGCACATCTCAGTTGGGACTAGTCACATTTCAAGTGATCAAAAGCTACATGTGGCTTAGTGGTTATTGTATTAGACAGTGCAACTCTAGAATACAGAAAGAAATACAGGAAATTCTACTTTTCTCAACTTCTTATTTTAGTCCTCCACTTATTTAACACTCTCCAATTAGTACCCAGACCTCACATATTAATATCTTTAATTTTTCATTTGGTAAGAAGGCAGTTATCTATTTTAGCAATTCAAGGCAACACATTCAGTGCCAAATAAATGTATTAAACAGTAAGCGCCACCAGAATTTGAAAAAAAAGTCAGGAAGTCAGAGCATAATGATACTTTCATTAACCAACATTTTTCATCAGTAAGGTGCAATTATAAAGAAAAAGTCTATGGTAAAAGCACACCAAATATAAAACTTTGCTTGAGAATAAAAGTATATAAAGCCCATGGACTCCTACAGATTTTCAAAGCCTGTAAAAAATATTCAACCCCTTACCTTTAAGGAAGCCAGTTGATCTGCCCACATTTCTATTATAGGAACAAGATGCTCAAATCCACAATCTTGAACAAGATCTCTATTAAAATGTTGGGCTCCTCCTTTGCTCTGTTTATAAATTATTACTGGAGCTCTTGGATTGTGAATAATTGAATTGATGCTCCTTAATACCTTTAAAAAAGACAGTGTTTTCAGTTGAAATGTTTATCACAGTCCTATCAAAGTGATATATGTTAAAGGAATGCTTTACATATCAATGTAACATCATTACCAAGTTAGAGATTCATTGGACAGGATTCACCAAAACAAGTGTCTTTCAAAGGACTGTACAGAACAAGTGAGTGAAAAATGCTGTGTTATTTTTCTTTTCTTCCCATAGAAAGCTACAGGTCTCCTGAGAATTTGATTTCCGATGCTTATTAACAAACAGTTTTGTTGTTGCTGTTGTTTGGTTTAGTACATGCATTTCAATGTTTTGCTTCTATTATACTTAAACTCTACTTTGAATTCCATTTTAATGGAAAAAAAAATTAATTCCCCTTCATTAAATTATTAATGAGCACAGGAACATAGTCTTTCTTCTCCCTCTACCTCACACCAAAGATTAAGGAGGGCAGCAGAACTCCTAAGAGAGATCAGGGAGCTGATATTAGCTGAGTGCCAGAAGGTCATAGCACAATTCCATTCCATGAGGGTGGTAGTGAACCAAGGGGGATTACATACATGTCTAGCAGTATGTATCCATACCTTGTAGTAGACTGTTAGCAAAAATTACTGCAATTATTACTCTTCCTTATACCCTCTCCCCTTGGCAGTATGACACTGCAGGTTCTCCCATCAAGAGGTAGAGTATTTTCTACTCCTTGAATCTGGGGTAATCTTGGGCCTTGCTTTGGCATACAGAAAAGGAAGTAATGGTGTGCCAGCTTGAAGCCCAAGACTCAAGGGGCCTTGATTATTTCTGCTCTCTCCCATTGAGCTCTGCTGCCATGTGGACCAGCCCAGGCTAGATGGTGAATTACAGGGGCTGACAAGTCCTGAGATCTGCAGTTAGCAATGCTGGACACCCAGAAGAGCCAAGGGCATAGTTCTAGTCTGAATTCCCTCAAGCCTGAGACCAAGGAAGAGCCAATGTTTCAGTTCAACATTTGAAAGCAGGAAAAAAAATTGATGTCCCAGCTCAAAGGCAGTCAGGCAGGCAGAAAGTCCCTCCTTCCTCAGCCTTTTTGGTCTACTCAGGCCTTCAACTGATTTGATGAGACCCAGCCACCATGAGGAGGGCAATCTGCTTTACCCAGTCTACCATTACAAATGTTACTCTCATCCAGAACTACCCTCACAGACACACCCAGAACAATGTTTGACCAAATTATCTGGGCACCCTCTGGCCTAGTCAAGTTGACACATAAAATTAACCATCACAAGTCCACCCCTTGTCAACTTGGCACCCATACACTTTGCCTTAAACCGTATTTAATCTCCAAATAAAGACAATAACAAGATCATGGATCACCTAACATGATACAACGGTGCTGTGTACAACCAAAAATGTCCTAACCCCTTCACCAGAAGAGGAGGTGAAGTCCTAACGTGAGGATTACTCTTCTCCTTGATACCCTGTAACTTAAAAACTATGATATAAAAATAACAATACTCAAGTATGATGACATAAAGTCATTATATGATAAGAGAATAAGAGCAGGAAAAAAACAAAGATATTTGCTATATATATATATATATATATATATATATATATATATATATTTACAAACATACACACATACACCCATGTGAACATATTCATAACCAAATAAGGAGGATATACACATGACAATTATAATCCTCATTTCTATAAGTCATCATATGGTCACAGCTGGTATTTATCACTACTTTCTTCCATTACCTTTTTTTTTTATTATGTTTGCCTTCAGCAAGCACCTCAGCTGGTCCTGGTTCTTTACTTGCTGGGGTAATCCAAATCTTCATTCCTGAAGGGTCTGGGCCATTAGTAGTTCTGCCTAGACCAGGTTGTTGGAGTTTTCCATTGACCTTTATCACAAGGCATGGCAATATTAAGAGATGCCCTAAGGGATGTCCTGTATTCTAGACATTCTCTTCCTTTCCTTCCTTGTGGAGTGGTAGTACACTGCTCAAAGTTCTGCCCAGTGGGAGGATTTCCCTTCACTACTTTCCTTCAGGGATGTCCCAGACAGAAGCTGTAGTGCTGCAGTTGTCTACTTTAATGTGGTCCCTACAGATCATGCAGAGCCACCTGTAAATCAGGCCTAAGTCTCCCCTTCTTATGTCAATTGATCATAGGGAACTCCCCATGAGGCCACAGGTGCAGGCTGGGGGAGAGAAGGTAGTGCAGCAAGAGTGGGAAACCACAGGCATTTGGCCACTGCTTCATGTAATTTATTGTGCCTTCAGGGCCTGCTCGGGCCCAATTTCATATGTACCACCTTCATTTGATGACAGAGTGCTGCTCTGCTCACCCAACTTTATGGCTTGGTGGGTCAGATGACACCCAGCTCATGACGGGTAATTCAGGTCACATGGTAACTTTGTGGCCCACCGTTAAGCCTTTTACTCAGGCCCCGTAGCAGGCCAAGAGTTATTACTTAAAAGGAAAGTAGTTATTTGCAGAGGATGAAAGGATTTTTCTCCCAAATCCTAAGGGCCTGACTGATGATTCACCTACAGGGGCCACCAAAGGCTCCAAGCAGCATCCCTACCTGCCACGACAGTCTAAGCCCCATCGGATCTGCTGGATCCTGTGGCCCGAATGGCAGAGCAGCTTGCACCGCAGCCTGGACCGATGCAGAGCCTTCCCTTGTTCTGGGCCCCACTCAAAACTACTGCCTTTTCAGATCACTCAGTAAATGGGTTGGAGTAACACATCACATGAGGAATATGTTACCTCCAAAATCCAAAGAGGCCTACTAGGTGTTGTGCCAGGTTTTTGGTTGTAAGAGGGGCCAGAGCAATAACTTATCCTTTACCTTAAAGGGAGATCTTGACATGCCCACACCACTTGAGCCCTAGAAGTTTCACTGAAGTAGAAGGCCCCTGAATTTTTGTTAGATTTATTTCCCATCCTTTAACATGCAAATGTCTTACCAAGAAGTTGCTACTTCTTGCTCAGTAGGTCCAATCAGCATAACGTCATCAATGTAATTGGCCAGTGTGATATCTTATAGAAGGGAAAGATGATCAAGATCCTTCCTTGTCAACTAAATTATGATATAGGGCTGGAGAACTGATATACCCCTAAGGCATGACAGTGAAGGTATATTATTGGCTTTGCCAGTTTAAGCAAACCACTAGTGGTGGTCCTTATTGACAGGTATGGAGAAAAAAGAGTTTCTCATCTCATTTAGAAACATTCTCAGAAAAACCCAGAATAACGTTTGACCAAATATCTGGGCACCCTGTGGTCCAGTCAAGTTGATACATAAAATGAACCATCACAAACACCCATGTAATCACTACCTAGATTCAATAATTGTTAACATTTTGCCATATTTGCTCACTCTATATTTTGAGCTGAACCATTTGAAGAAACTGCAGACATGATAACACTTCACTCTCATACATACTTAAGCATGCATCTCTTAAAAGTAGGCATATTCTTCTACAAAATCATAATGTCATTATTATAAATAAGAAAATTAACAATAATTTCCCCCTCACACACCTACAGTCAGTATTTGACAAAGAAGGCAAAATATACAATGGACGAAAAAATGTCTCTTCAGCAAGTGGTGCTGGGAAAGCTGGACAGCTGCATGTAAATCAATGAAGTTAGAACACTCCATCACACCAGAAACAAAAAATAAACTCATAATGGCTTAAAGACTTAAATATAAGACAGGACACCATAAGACTCCTAGAAGAGAACATAGGCAAAACATTCTCTGACATAAATTGTAGCAATGTTTTCTTAGGTCAGTTTCCCAAGGCAATAGAAATAAAAGCAAAAATAAACAAATGGGACCTAATCAACTTATAAGATTTTGCACAGCAAAAGAAACCATAAACAAAATGAACAGACAGCCTATGTACTGAGGGAAAATATTTGCAAATGATGCGACCGACAAGGGCTTAATTTCCAAAATACACAATCAGCTCATACAAC
Organism: Balaenoptera borealis; assembly: GCF_965194805.1. NCBI lineage: Eukaryota > Metazoa > Chordata > Mammalia > Artiodactyla > Balaenopteridae > Balaenoptera > Balaenoptera borealis. Next base: position 127,313,317 of record NC_138862.1, on the reverse strand, counting down.
TGAATAACAAAAAAGCAAACAACCCAATCAAAAAATGGGCAGAAGACCTAAATAGACATTTCTCCAAAGACATATAGATGGCCAATAGGCACATGAAAAGATGCTCAACACTGCTAATTATTAGAGAAATGCAAATCAAAACTACAATGAGTGCTCGCTTCGGCAGCACATATACTAAAATTGGAACAGAACAGAGAAGATTAGCATGGACCCTGTGCAAGGATGACAAGCAAATTCGTGAAGCATTCCATATTTTTTTGTTATAAAGCAGAAACTAACACACCATTGTAAAGCAATTATACTCCAATAAAGATGTTAAAAAAAAAAAAAAAACTACAATGAGGTACCACCTCATGCTGGTCAGAACGGCCATCATTAAAATCTACAAATAACAAATGTTGGAGAGAGTATGGAGGAAAGGGAACCTTCCTACACTGTTGGTGGGAATGTAAGGTGGTGCAGCCACTGTGGAAAACAGTATGGAGGTTCCACAGAAAACTAAAAATAGAGTTACCATATGATCCAGCAATCCCACTCTTGGGCATATATCCAGAGAAAACTATAATTCAAAAAGACACATGCACCCCAATATTCACAGCAGCACTATTTACAACAGCCAAGACATGGAAACAACCTAAATGTCCATCGACAGATGAATGGATAAAGAAGATGTAGTACATATATATACACAATGGAATACTACTCAGCCATAAAAAAAGAATGAAATAATGCCATTTGCAGCAACATGGATGGACCTGGAGATGATCATACTAAGTGAAGTAAGTCAGACAGAAAAGACAAATATCATATGATATCACTTATATGTGGAAGCTAAAATATGATATAAATAAATGTGTTTACAAAACAGAAACAGACTCACAGACATACAAAACAAACTTACGGTTATCAAAGGGGAAAGTTGGGGGAGGGATAAATAAGGAGTTTCAGATTAGCAGATACAAACTACTACATATAAAATAGGTAAACAACAAGGCTGTACCATATAGTACAGGGAACTATACTCAATATCTTGTAATAACCTATAATGAAAAAGAATATATATGGATATATACATAACTGAATAACTTTGTGGTACACCAGAAACTTAACGCATTATAATCAACTAGACTTCAAGAAAAAAATAATAAAAATAAAATAAAAACCCAATAATTCCCTAACATCATCAATGCTTGGACTGAAGTTTAAATATACTGATATGTATAATATGTGACTATAACCCCTGTGCCAAAAGCTATGAGTTCTAATTTATATATTATTCAAGGAAAGGGAGACTCAAAACATCCACTTTAAAGAGAGAAGAGTTGGGGCTTCCCTGGTGGTGCAGTGGTTGAAAATCTGCCTGCCGATGCAGGGGACACAGGGTTCGATCCCTGGTCCAGGAAGATCCCACGTGCCGCGGAGCAACTAAGCCCGTACACCACAACTACTGAGCCGGTGCTCTAGAGCCCATGAGCCACAACTACTGAGCCCACGTGTCACAACTACTGAAGCCTGCATGCGTAGAGCCTGTGCTCTGCAACAAAGAGAAGGCATCACAATGAGAAGCTTGTGCACCGCAATGAAGAGTAGCCCCCGCTCGCCACAACTACAGAAAGCCCGCGTGTAACAACGAAGACCCAACGGAGCCAAAAATAAATTAATAAATTAATAAATCAAAAAAATACTTCTAAAACAAAAAGAGAGAAGAGTAAAGCCATCTCCTTTGTTTCCACCATCAGGCCCAGGCTATTTGATAAATAAAAATAAAAATAAATAAAAAACCAATAATTCCCTAATATCAGGGAATTATAAAGACAACATACCATTTTCATACTGAATTTTTGTCCCTACTCATACTTCAAGCTACAACTCACAGGTCTCCTGGTAATATGACTTGAGATGTTTATTTTGGAGCTTTTTAATTTTTTATTTATTTTTTAGTTCAAGAGAGTGTACTCAACATTTCACTTCTATTTAAACACATTCCAGGGCTTCCCTGGTGGCGCAGTGGTTAAGAAGCCGCCTGCCAATGCAGGGGACACGGGTTCGAGCCCTGGTCCGGGAAGATCCCACGTGCCACAGAGCAACTAAGCCTGCGCACCACAACTACTGAGCCCGCGCTCCACATTTACTGAAGCCCATGCGCCTAGAGCCATGCTCTGCAACAAGAGAAGCCACCGCAATGAGAAGCCCGTGCACCGCAACGAAGAATAGCCCCCACTCGCCACAACTAGAGAAAGCCTGAGCACAGCAACAAAGACCCAACACAGCCAAAAAAAAATAAAAAATAAAAAAAAAGACCCTAAACACATCCCTATAATGGAAAAATTAATTAATTCCCCTCCATGGAATTATTATTGACAACAAAGTATATTCTTCTTCTTCTATTTTTGGGGGGGGGGGGTGAAGTATTAAAGGATAGCTTTATTACTTTGCCAGGCAAAGGGGGACACACTGGACTTCTGCCTCGAAAACCTGTGTCCTAATCCAAGAGGATTTTTTCTTTCTAATTTTTTTTTTTTAACATCGTTATTGGAGTATAATTGCTTTACAATGTTGTGTTAGTTTCTGCTGTATAACAAAGTGAATCAGCTGTACATATAAATATATCCCCATACCTCCTCTCTCTTGCATCTCCCTCCCACCCTCCCTATCTCACCCCTGTAGGTGGTCACAAAGCACCAAGCTGATCTCCCTGTGCTATGCAGCTGCTTCCCACTAGCTATCTATTTTACATTTGGTAGTGTATATACGTCAACGCTACTCTCTCACTTAGTCCCAGCTTACCCCTCCCCCTCCCTGTGTCCTCAAGTCCATTCTCCACGTCTCCGTCTTTATTCCTGTCCTGTCCCTAGGTTCATGAGAACCATTTTTTTTTAGATTTCATATATATATGTTAGCATATGGTATTTATTTTTCTCTTTCTGACTTACTTCACTCTGTATGACAGACAGACTCTAGGTCCATCCACCTCACTACAAATAACTCAATTTCGTTTCTTTTTATGGCTGAATAATATTCCATTGTATATATGTGCCACATCTTCTTTATCCATTCATCTGTCGATGGACACTTACGTTGCTTACATGTCCTGGCAACTGTAACATGTGCTTCAATGAACATTGTGATACATGTCTCTTTTTGAATTATGGTTTTCTCGGGGTATATGCCCAGTAGTGGGATTGCTGGGTCATATGGTAGTTCTATTTTTAGTTTTTTGAGGAACCTCCATACTGTTCTCCATAGTGGCTGTATCAATTTACATTCCCACCAACAGTGCAAGAGGGTTCCCTTTTCTCCACACCCTCTCCAGCATTTATTGTTTGTAGGCTTTTTGATGATGGCCATTCTGACTGGTGTGAGGTGATAGCTCACTGTGGTTTTGATTTGCCTTTCTCTAATGATTAGTGATGTTGAGCATCCTTTCATGTGTTTGTTGGCAATCTGTATATCTTCTTTGGAGAAATGTCTATTTAGGTCTTCTGCCCATTTTTGGATTCCGTTGTTTTTTTGATATTGAGCTGCATGAGCTGCTTGTATATTTTGGAGATTAATCCTTTGTCAGTTGCTTCGTTTGCAAATATTTTCTCCCATTCTGAGGGTTGTCTTTTCGTCTTGTTTATGGTTTCCTTTGCTGAGCAAAAGCTTTTAAGTTTCATTAGGTCCCATTTGTTTATTTTTCTTTTTATTTCCATTTCTCTAGGAGGTGGGTCAAAAAGGATCTTGCTCTGATTTATCTCATAGAGTGTTTGGCCAATGTTTTCCTCTAAGAGTTTTATAGTGTCTGGCCTTACATTTAGGTCTTTAATCCATTTTCAGTTTATATTTGTGTACGGCGTTAGGAAGTGTTCTAATTTCATTCTTTTACATGTAGCTGTCCAGTTTTCCCAGCACCACTTATCGAAGAGGCTGTCTTTTCTCCATTGTATATTCTTGCCTCCTTTATCAAACATAAGGTGACCATATGTGCATGGGTTTATCTCTGGGCTTTCTATCCTGTTCCATTGATCTGTATTTCTGTTTTTGTGCCAGTACCATAGTGTCTTGATTACTGTCGCTTTGTAATATAGTCTAAAGTCAGGGAGCCTGATTCCTCCAGCTCCGTTTTTCTTTCTCAAGATTGCTTTGGGGAACTTCCCTGCTGACACAGTGGTTAAGAATCGGCTTGCCAATGCAGGGGACACGGGTTCGAGCCCTGGTGAGGGAAGATCCCACATGCCACGGAGCAACTAAGCCCGTGCTCCAAAACTACTGAGCCTGCGCTCTAGCACCCACGAACCACAACTACTGAGCCCATGCGCCACAACTACTGAAGCCACGTTGCACAACTTCTGAAGCCCGTGCACCTAGAGCCCGTGCTCCACAACAAGAGAAGACACTGCAATGAGAAGCCCACGCACCACAACAAAGAGTAGCCCTCGCTCATCACCACAACTAGAGGAAGCCCGCACCCAGCAATGAAGACTCAACGCAGCCATAAATAAATAAATAAATAAATAAATAAATAAATAAATAAATAAAAAAGAAAAAAAAGGATTGCTTTAGCTACTCGGGGTCTTTTGTGTTTCCACACAAACTAAAATTTTTTGTTCTAGTTCTGTGAAAAATGCCATTGGTAGTTTGATAGGGACTGCACTGAATCTGCAGATTGCTTTGGGTAGTATAGTCATTTTCACAATATTGATTCTTCCAATCCAAGAACATGGTATATCTCTCCATCTGTTTGTATCATCTTTAATTTCTTTCATCAGTGTCTTATAGTTTTCTGCATACAGGTCTTTTGTCTCAAGTAGGTTTATTCCTAGGTATTTTATTCTTTTTGTTGCAGTGGTAAATGGGAGTGTTTCCTTATTTTCTCCTTCAGATTTTTTGTCGTTAGTTTATAGGAATGCAACAGATTTCTGTGCATTAATTTTGTATCCTGCTACTTTACCAAATTCATTGATAGCTCTAGTAGTTTTCTGGTAGCATCTTTAGGATTCTCTATGTATAGTATGTCATCTGCAAACAGTGACAGTTTTACTTCTTTTCCGATTTGGATTCCTTTTATTTCTTTTTCTTCTCTGACTGCCATAGCTAAAACTGCCAAAACTAAGTTGAATAATAGTGGTGAGAGTGGGCAACCTTGTCTTGTTCCTGATCTTAGAGGAAATGGTTTCAGTTTCTCACCACTGAGAACGTTGGCTGTGGGTTTGTCATATATGGCCTTTATTATGCTGAGGTAGGTTCCCTCTATGCCCACTTTCTGGAGAGTTTTTATCATAAATGGGTGTTGAATTTTGTCAAAAGCTTTTTCTGCATCTATTGAGATTATCATATGGTTTTTATCCTTCAATTTGTTAATATGGTGTATCACATTGATTGATTTGCATATATTGAAGAATCCTTGCATCCTGGGATAAACCCCACTTGATCATGGTGTATGATCCTTTTAATGTGCTGTTGGATTCTGTTTGCTAGTATTCTGTTGAGGATTTTTGTATCTATGTTCATCAGTGATATTGACATGTAGTTTTCTTACTTTGTGACATCTTTGTCTGGTTTTGGTATCAGGGTGATTGTGGCCTCGTAGAATGAGTTTGGGAGTGTTCCTCCCTCTGCTATATTTAGGAAGCGTTTGAGAAGCATAGGTGTTAGCTCTTCTCTAAATGTCTGATAGAATTCACCTGTGAAGCCATCTGGTCCTGGACTTCTCTTTGTTGGAAGATTTTTAATCACAGTTTCAATTTCAGTGCTTGTGATTGGTCTGTTTATATTTTCTATTTCTTCCTGGTTCAGTCTCGAAAGGTTGTACTTTTCTAAGAATTTGTCCATTTCTTCCAGGTTGTCCATTTTATTGGCATATAGTTGCTTGCAGTAGTCTCTCATGATCTTCTGTATTTCTGCAGTGTCAGTTATTACTTCTTTTTCATTTCTAATTCTGTTGATTTGCGTCTTCTCCCTTTTTTTCTTGATGAGTCTGGCTAATGGTTTATCAATTTGTTCATCTTCTCAAAGAACCATCTTTTAGCTTCATTGATCTTTGCTATTGTTTCCTTCATTTCTTTTTCATTGATTTCTGATCTGATCTTTATGATTTCTTTCCTTCTGCTAACTTTGGGGTTTTTTTGTTCTTCTTTCTCTAATTGCTTTAGGTGTAAGGTTAAGTTGTTTGAGATTTTTCTTGTTTCTTGAGGTAGGATTGCATTGCTATAAACTTCCCTCTTAGAACTGCTTTTGCTGCATCCCACAGGTTTTGTGTCATAGTGTTTTCACTGTCATTTGTTTCTAGGTATTTTTTGGTTTCCTCTTTGATTTCTTCAGTGATCTCTTGGTTATTTAGTAGCATATTGTTTAGCCTCCATATGTTTAAACTATTTTTTACAGGTTTTTTTTCCTGTAATTGATATCTAGTCTCATAGCGTTATGGTCAGAATAGATACTTGATACTATTTCAATATTCTTACATTTACCGAGGTTTGATTTGTGACCCAAGATATGATCTATCCTGAAGAATGTTCCATGACTACTTGAAAAGAAAGTGTATTCTGTTGTTTTTGGATGGAATGTCCTATAAGTATCAATTAAGTCCATCTGGTCTATTGTGTCATTTAAAGCTTATGTTTCCTTATTAATTTTCTGTCTGGATGATCTGTCCATTGGTGTAAGTGAGGTGTTAAAGTCTCCCACTATGAATGTGTTACTCTTGATGTCCCCTGTTATGGCTGTTAGCACTTGGCTTATGTATTCAGGTGCTCCTATGTTGGGTGCATAAATATTTACAATTGTTATATCTTCTTCTTGGATTGATCCCTTGATCATTATGTAGTGTCTTTGTCTCTTGTAATAATCTTTATTTTAAAGTCTATTTTGTCTGATATGAGTATTGCTATTCCAGCTTTTTTTTGATTTCCATTTGCATGGAATATCTTTCTCCATCCCCTCACTTTCAGTCTGTATGTGTCCCTAGGTCTGAAGTGGGTCTCTTGCAGACAGCATATATACAAGTCTTGTTTTTGCATCCATTCAGCCAGTCTGTGTCTTTTGGTTGGAGCATTTAATCCATTTACATTTAAGTTAATTATCAATATGTGTGTTCCTATTACCATTTTCCTAATTGTTTTGGGTTTGTTTTGGTCGGTCTTTTCCTTCTCTTGTGTTTCCTGCTTAGAGAAGTTCCTTTAGCATTTGTTGTAAAGCTGGTTTGGTGGTGCTGAATTCTCTTAACTTTTGGTTGTCTGTAAAGGTTTTAACTTCTCCTCTGAATCTGAATGAGATCCTTGCTGGGTAGAGTAGTCTTGGTTGTAGGTTTTTCCCTTTCATCAGTTTAAATATGTCCTGCCACTCCCTTCTGGCTTGCAGAGTTCCTGCTGAAAGGTCAGCTGTTAACCTTATGGGGATTCCGTTGTATGTTATTTGTTGTTTTTCCTTTGCTGCTTTTAATATTTTTTCTTTGTATGTAATTTTTGATAGTTTGATTAATATGTGTCTTGGCGTGTTTCTCCTTGGATTTATCCTGTATGGGACTCTCTGCGCTTCCTGTACTTGATTGACTATTTCCTTTCCCATCTTAGGGAAGTTTTCGACTATGATCTCTTCAAATATTTTTTCTTTTTTTAAACATCTTTATTGGAGTATAATTGCTTTACAATGTTGTGTTAGTCTCTGCTGTATAACAAAGTGAATCAGCTATATGTATACATATATCCCCATATCCCTCCATCTTGCATCTCCCTGGCACCCTCCCTATCTAGGTGGTCACAAAGCACCGAGCTGATCTCCCCATGCTATGCAGCTGCTTCCAACTAGCTATTTTACATTCTTCAAATATTTTCTCAGACGCTTTCTTTTTCTCTTCTTCTTCTGGGGCCCCTATAACTCAAATGTTGGTGCGTTTAATGTTGTCCCAGAGGTCTCTGAGACTGTCTTCAATTCTTTTCATTCTTTTCTCTTTATTCTGCTCTGTGGCAGTTATTTCCACTATTTTATCTTCCAGGTCACTTATCTGTTCTTCTGCCTCAGTTATTCTGCTATTGATTCCTTCTAGGGAATTCTTAATTTCATTTATTGTGTTGTTCATCATTGTTCATTTGCTCTTCAGTTCTTCTAGGTCCTTGTTAAACGTTTCTTGTATCTTCTCCATTCTATTTCCAAGATTTTAGACCATCTTTACTATCATTACTCTGAATTCTTTTTCAGGTAGACTGCCTGTTTCCTCCTCATTTGTTTGGTCAGGTGGGTTTTTACCTTGCTCCTTCACCTGCTGCGTAATTCTCTGTCTTCTCATTTTAACTTACTGTGTTTGGGGTCTCCTTTTTGCAGGCTGCAGGTTCATAGTTCCCATTATTTTTGGTGTCTGCCCCCAGTGGGTAAGGTTGGTTCAGTTGCTTGTGTAAGCTTCCCGGTGGAGGGGACTGGTGCCTGTGCTCTGGTGGGTGGGGCTGGATCTTGTGCTTCTGGTGGGCAGAGCCACATCTGGTGGAATACCTGTGTATCTTTTTTTCTTTTCCTTCGTGCTTGTCTAGTTTCACTTGAAGTGCACCCCGCTCTTCAGATGAGAGTTCCTAGTGTGAAACGGCTGTGCCCATCACCTCAGCTTGGCAGGCCATCTACCAAGCACTATGCTCCACACTACAATTGATCTGGGAGGATTTGATGAGGGGTTTTATAACAGTGGTTCAAAGGTGGGGTCTATAACAGTGGTTCAAAGGTGGTTCAAAGGGTGTGAGCAGGGCCTGCACTCCTTTAATCTCATCTCTCCTAATCGTGATGATTTCCTCTGGTCCCTTCAATCCTGCCTCAGGTGGTTTCTTGGCTCCTCCTCCCTTGATTAGCAACTGTTCAAATCTGCCCTTTGGAATTCAGGGAAGGTCATGAATGCTGAAGTCTTGCCTTGGTTTGTAGAAGCCAAACCTCTAGACGGACAGATTAAGGGAGTGAGCATGTTGGGACTATCCAGTCTCAGTCTTCTCACTTGCATATCCACATAAGAAAGACGAAGGATAAATAAAAGGAAGATCATTTAAAATCCAATTTCGTGTGAATTTTGTTTTAATCTTGTGTCTTGAAGAGACGCAAATTCAAAGGAAAAAAAAGATGGAATTCAAAGGTAATTCAGGGTATGGAGAGCAGCTCACAATGAGGAATCCAGAGTGATTATTCCATTTGCATGTGAGGTTAGTGGCTGGACTTTTTTTTTTTTAATGATTCTTCTGGCAATTACAGTATTTGATTTCTGGAGCTTTAGTGGAGGGGGCTCTGTGTAGAGAAGCTGGGGGCCGGCTCTGTCCCTCCATGGAGCATGGTCATTCCCAAAAAGTCCCCTTCTGGCTCGGAACACCTGGGCGATAGCACACTAGCTATAGCTAGATAGCACACCGTTTCACACTAGCACCTGGCCTCTGGAGAGGGGTGGCCAGTGGCCGAGAATGAGGGTTTTCCTTTCCTGCAAAGCAGGATTAATAATCCGTCTCAGAGGGTTTTGAAGTGCACGACTCTTCATTGCAAAGGGAAATCCATCTGGATACCAGCACTTCTGGATGGTGGTGCCCGAAAATCACCCAGACGAGCACGTTCAATAGAGCAAAACCCCAAGATTTCCTAGAGGTCTATATTCTTCTTTATAACTTAGCCACACTCTGATGACTGGCAGCAAAAGATGTATTAACAATGAATAAATGGCAAAATAAAAATTCCCAGAGAGACTAGAATTTATGAAAGAAAAGTCACAATACAGGTCTCATCTTATTCAGAAAGAGTTTGCAGGTACTGACAAACTCTTGGTATGGGTAAAAAAAAAAGAAAAACGGTTTTTAAGGGTAATCCTTACAAGAATAGAAAAGAATTAAGATGATGACTGTCCTAACTAGTTGAAGAGAAAAGAAGAGCAAAGGAATCTCCACCTAGCAAATCTCAGGAAAGAAAAGAATGGAACAAGAAACCATGTAAATAGAAAACAGAAAGTAAGATATCAGGAATAAAAGAAGATATATAAGTTGGTCTCAGTGTCCATGAATGGTTTAATTCCCCTGTTGAAAGAACAAAGCCTCTCAAAGTAAATCTAAGAAACAAAATGAAATTTAGTTACATAGTGGATACAAGAGAGTTATCTAAAACAAAACAGTTTTCACAAAGGTGCCTGAACATAAAGTCAACACAGAGATGTATGAAGAACCAGCAACAATCAATTAGAAAATGTAATGGAAAAAGGATCCTATTCATAATAGCAATAAAAGTTATAAGATAACTAGATAACCTAGGAAATAAACAGAACAAAAAATAGGCAAAAGCTAAATTTAAAAATATATAAAACTTTATTGAAAGCTAGAAAGGAAGACCCAAAGAAAATTAGAGACATATTTCTGAGTGAGATGATTCAAAACTGTAAATGTGGTGACTTCCCTGGTGGTCCAGTGGCTAAGACTCCATGCTCCCAATGCAGGGGGCCCAGGTTCGATCCCTATTCAGGGAACTAGATCCCACATGCCGCAACTAAGGGTTCTCATGCCGCAATAAAGATCCCGCATGCCGCAACTAAGACCTGGCGCAGCCAAATAAATAAATAAATAAATATTTTTAAAAAACTGTAAATGTGTTATTTTTCCAAATATTAGTCTAAAACATTAACTCAATTTCAGCTCATCTCAATGGGATCTATTTTTGAATTTGACAAATTATTCATCCAGGAAAATAAATGTGCTAAAAATATATCCAAGGAAAAAATTTAAAAGAACAATAACAAGACACTTACCTTAAAAGGTATCAAAACCTACTATAAAACTACAGAAATTAGTATAGAAATGGAAGAGACTAGTCTAGAAAGAAACCTATGCATCTAAGGGCATATGGTATATGATATACGTTTCAATTCAATAAAGTAGAGAAAGAATGGTCAACTAGAAGCTGCAAACTCAAATGCCTATAGAAGCCAGGTAAGAGCATAAATGAGTGAAGCAAGGACGGGGTGGGACTGTGGCTAACTGAAGAGCACATGCCCCTACGTGACAGGGGAAAGGCCTAATTCTGTGCTGATAACAACTATGCAAGAATTTGCTGCCAGATTCTTTGGCTTTTTAAGAGAAACTAGCAATAAGGACTTAAATAAAAATCTCTTAATTAAAAAAAAATTAGTAATTAATTCAAAGTTTAAAAAAACCTGTATGGGCCCAATAAAATATGAGTGCAGGCCCAGTTCAGTCAGTAAACTACCAGGCTTAATTGCTCATTTATTCAATAATAAATGGTCTATAAATCAAGTACAGTTAGATCTTTACATCATACCACATAGAAAATTAAATTTCAGATGGACTAAATATCTAAATTTAAAAAAAGCATACAAGAACCTTAAGAAATAGATTTACTTGTATAATAATAATATCAACAAGAGCAAAAACAAAAACGATAAAAAGGGAAATGGCTTAAGCAGGTAGAGAAAAGGATTATAAAATCTGTTAAAATCTTACCAGCTTTTCACTACCCTACTTTGAACTAGGCCAAAGTCTCTTTTCAAGGGTAAGACAAATTCTCAGTCAAGTTACCAACTTTTAGCCAAGTAGCATGTCACGCCAAGACAAGACAGGCTAAGCAACACAAATAAAGGATACAAGTATTCCTTACCAATTGATAATTTGTTATACTGTGATTGTAACCAAGGTTCACTGTAAACACCAGTCTTTCTGTCAACTGTTCAATACCTGAAAGTATCTCTGGTCAATTAGGGTCTGCTGCTGGTTATCTTTGCTGGGCTCATCTTTTCCCTCTTTGTCCTCAGCCTTTTTTTGACTGATAAGATCCTGTAATCTAAAGGGGAAAAAAACCAAGATAATACAAAATGCTTTACTAGACACTGGATTAAGGTGACAAAATAAGCCAATGATCCAGCTACCCTCCCAAAAGCTTTGTCATTTTCCATATATATGTGTGTTTATGTGCATGCACATACATGCATATATGCATACATAAATTTTTTTTAAATTTTAAGCCATGTTGTCACTGGAAAACAAGAAGACCCTCTTAATAGACACAATATAGAAGGAATCCCTGAAAACTAAAGGGATCAGACTGATGAAGAAAGTTCTAACCATTCCCCAGCACTTATAAAAAATAGAAGAGGAAAGAACTACAGTAAAGGATGAAAGCAACTTCCAAGGTGCTCCAAGCTTGATGCTGTAGGTAAGGGAATCAACAAACAATGGGTAGGGAAAACAGTTTGGGCACTGCAGCAGCAAGAGCTAGGCAGTTTGGTCCTTCCTTCTTCATACGTCTCTTGTGCCAAAGAGAAGACAACAGTGATACCTGCCAGTCAAGAGGGCATGAAAACCCAAGAGACCATTGTCTCAGGTGGCTACCAGAACTCTGGGGGAAAGTCTCTTTGTCCAGAAACCTAAAAACATGAGTGTATCCACCTAGTAGCCCTTCTCCAAATATCTCTGAAGTCAAGGCTGTAGTAAATATTTCTCCCCCACCCACCATGCCTTAGAAAAAAGTCTCTTATTAAACCCACTTCAAATTAACCAGTACACCTATCAGTTTCCTGTGGAACCCTGACCCATTAAACTGATTCCAACACTCGTTAATGAGCTTGACTTGCTGTTTGCAAAATAGAATAGCGATATTCTATCTTGTCATTTGCCTACTAAAAAACAGTGGCTTCCCACTACTTTTAGAACTAAATCCAATCTCCTTGGGTTAGGTTTGAACTTCTCCATGCTGGTAGTCCTAACCCAATATTCCTCCCGACTCCTTTCTTACCTCATCTCTTATTACCACCTTACAATTATCTCCTTCACTCACATGTATTCCCCTTGATCTTCACTCAATTGCTTTTCTCTGCTCTCTGGTGAGCATATGCCAGAAACAAAATAAACAAAATTAGCTCTAGATTAAAAAGTCAACCTCCTTCCTCTAATAGACACAGAGACCTCACAATCTATTTTCCACTTGACTTCCCATCTATTTAGCATATTCACATATTTGGCAGTTTTGCCTAAAGGCAGTGCCAGGAGCATACTGTCTAGAATACAAAAGTGACACAGAAAAGCCAACAGCTCTATAGTGGGACTACAAGTAAACTGACATATCCGAATTTAAATGTTAGTTAACCTTTCATTCAGGTGGAAAAGTTTAATTTATCAATGAACTGTTTGCAAGTATGATTAATAAATATTATACTATGGATATACAATATTTTAACTGCCAGTATAGTAACCTGAATATATCATTGCATGTACCAGCTTACAGTCACTCTGGGAAATGAAATGTGATTCAATTAATTAGGTGAATAAAGAGATACCCTCAATGTAATAACGATAATAACTAACATATATTGGGAGCCTGGTGATGACGATAATTAGCGTTTATTGAGAAACTTCTCTATGCAGGAACTCTTCTAAGCACTCACATGTATTAATTTATTTAATCCCATTGTTTTTCTAAATTTACAGAAGGTAAGGATTAGTAAAAGCTAGGGATTCATGGGGAATTGACCTTTGGTTCACCTAGTCTCACAGTAAATATTTGCCACAGCATAATACTCCTGAAAACTTTTGTATTCTGCAAAACCACACATGTGAAGATAACAGGGTTCAGGAGAAAAGTAAGTGTTAGCAACCAGACTATTTAAAACTGATGCAGCTTTATAACTAGACGACTAACAAAAACAATAATTGGTGCCTCAGGAGATAAGTCAGACAGCTCAAGTATGTCTGGAGGGTGCCTCAGGCGGTAGGTATTACAAATGCATAGCCAACAGAGCAGAAATGTTGGCTTGAGGATGCCAAAACTATGAAGATCGATGTGGAGCTCCTGGCCAAAGAAGCTGAGGTTAAAATAGGTGAGGAAAGAAGTGCAACCTGCCTCCAGCCTATAGTCTGTCTAATGCTGAGGGTCAGGGAGGGAGCCCTGGGTGCAGTTTCTCATTTTAAATTTTCTGAAGATAGATCTGAAAGGGCAGATGCCTATGTACTAGCAAAGCTTTCCCCTTCCTGAAGTCTATACTATACTGCTATTCTAACTCCTTGTACCTAGGGAAAAAGTGCATGTAAACAATGCAACTTCTATGTTATACTATTAATCATTCCCTTATTTTCCAATTGCATATGACTTAATTGGTGTTTTAGAAACCTGTGTTTGAACAGAATATGCTGTACTCAGAAATATTCCAGGGTTGTTTTATAGTCTCCAGAGTAGTGAGCAGAGCCTGAAGGCCATAAAAATCCCCTAAAATGGCTAAGGAATTCTTCACATACTTAGCAGACACCCATTCCACAATGCTAGCAGCAACAGCTATGTTTCTTTGTGGAGTCTGGGAAATCCAGAAAACTGCACTCCCAACTTTAAACACTGTGTTGATAAGTTTCTATGTGCAGACACTGTATAGCTTTTAACTGTGTCTGTTGAAGCCTTTCCATAATCTCATGGTGACTCCTGTTCTGGAGTTCTCTTTGGGGGATGGATGGGGGAGCCTTAACTAAAATACTTTTTCCACTCTGACTCAGTATTTTTCCACTTCCTGCCCTTCCCCTAGGCCCATGAAACAACAGGAGTCATGTGTGCAGCATGTCACTGACTGACCCTTACCTGGTGCCATTCCATGGGGAAAAATGGAACACCGAGGAGCCAGTCCTTTTCTGGCCTCTTTCTTATATTATTGCAGTAAGTCAATAAAGCCTTGATTGTTAATTTCAGTTTGGCTCATTGTCCTAACTGACCACCTCAACTCCTGTCCACTCAACACTAGGGTGATGAAATTCTGATTTTATTTTCTTCTAGCAAAATATAAATACCACTGAAAAATTAAATGGAATTAGTGTAGTACCTTTGGTTATCTTGCACTGGCAGACCTATCTGATCACTTCCCAGCAACAGAATTTTGTAACCAATTTGTTTGTAATATTAACTCAAACAAGAAGCTTTCCCATGTTAAATTAATATAATTTGATATTGAAGATTGGTTAGTTGAAAGGTAACTACAGACTAAAGCAAAAAATTTAATTTTCTCTAGTTATAAAAGCGAAAGAGGGACTTCCCTGGTGGCGCCATGGTTAAGAATCCGCCCGCCAATACAGGGGACACAGGTTCAAGCCCTGGTCCGGAAAGATCCCACATGCCGCGGAGCAACTAAGCCTGTACGCCACAACTACTGAGCCCATGCATCACCACTACTGAAGCCCTCATGCCTAGAGCCCGTGCTCCGCAACAAGAGAAGCCACCGCAATGAGAAGCCCACGCACCGCAACGAAGAGTAGCCCCCACTCACCACAACTAGAAAAAGCCTGTGCGCAGCAACCAAGACCCAACACAGCCATAAATAAACAAATAATAAATAGATAAATTTCTTTAAAAAAGGGGGGGGAGAGACTTTCCCCTCCTTTTCTTGTAGCATTTCCTTTGGAAAACCTGTAGTTATAAATCCTTTCTAAGAAGTACGTAGATCTTGTTAAAATTTATGTAAGCCTCCTGCCAATTTTATATCCTAGCAATGTCTTTCTTGGGTACCTTAGAACCATCTCTTCGAAAGGTGGACATCAGGGAAGAGGGTGCCTTGTCCCCTTTTCCCTGTTGGAGCTTAGCCTATGCTCCTAGCTCTAAATTGTAACTTCCTCCTTGTCATGAAGATACATTTCATTTTTCCTTTGGCTAAAGAAAATTCCATGTATGTGATGGACTGCATATCTGCCTGGCTATATTAAAGGGTGAGATTTCTTTCAGTCTTTGAAATCTCTTTAGCAGATTGCCTCTAATGCACACTGCAGTCTGGCTGGATATTTATTCCAACTGTTATATAAAACTGTTTCTTTTTTTTCCTACATATGTGGAGAGAATTCACTGGGTTGACAGGAGATTTTTTTTTTTTTAATTTTTTGAATAAGTCATACTTTTATTTTTCAGAAGCAAAAAGGACAAGTGGCAACTTGCCTTTGGAAAATACATTAATATCAGAGTAATAAGCTATCTACCTTATAGAGAGAGTAGCCTAAGAAAGGCTGTATTATCATATAAATCTCAAAGTTCTATTAAATAAATCTCAGAATAATATGTTTTTAACTGACACAACAAAACAAAAACATCAGCAACAACAAAAAATTAAACAGAATCCATAATGTGGTATGTGAAGACGGAAAAAGGAAAATCCGGAAATCTACACACTGAGAGTTCTCTATTAAAATCAAGGAGGCCCAAATCTGTTTCTTTTAAACAATATTTATGGATATAACTGCGTTTTTCTAAACGTCTCATTGGTAATACTCAGTCTCGTAAGTCTGGTTCCATAATAATCTATAATGTAACTACTTCCATCTGAAGGTCCAACAATCTGCATTGAAATAAGAATGAAATCAAGTAGGCTCCCAATTCCACAAAATCCTACAGTGCAAAACTTTAACAAACACATTTCGGCAAGATATGGGCTTGAGAAAACCAATTTCGTTTCCAGTAAAATGTGTTTCATTGCCACCAAAATCCTTACAAGTTATGTTAGGTGCTGGAAAACATGGAACATGAGCTGTGTAGTTTGTACAGTTAACTGGTTCTTGTGTAGCATCATTTATTTTTGGATCTTTACAAATATGTTTTCCCACTTTGAGGTCCTCGCACTTAAGTGACTCCTCGCTGCCGCCGGCGGCAGCTCCCCAAGGTCCCGTGGTTACTGACACGGCCCACAGGACAGCCAGGAGCCGAGCAGCAGCAGTCTCGGAAGCAACCGGCCCGGAGGGCCAAGCGGCCGCTATGCTGGGGACCGGCGCATCCCCCTGGAGACTTTTATTTTTGATTATTCCCTAACATCACAGTAGTTCTTTGAAAAAAATATTCTACCTATGCCCCTGCAGAAAATAAAAATATGAAAATTTTTTACGTTGAAAAAGTTTTTTTCATTGGGTGTTTTGTTTGGTTTTAATTATCAGTGTGGTGGTTAAGACTGAGCTTGAGAGTCCAAAATGCTTGGGTTTGGATCTGATTTCTTTCCAAGTTCTTCCACGTACCACCTGTGCGATATGGGCAAGTTATCTAACATTCCTAATTCTCTGTTTCACATCTAGATACTACAAAAGTTCCAAACTTAAAAACAAATTAATGATAGATTTTTTTAAATTCCAAATGTAAATTTCTAAAAACACAAATCCTTTCTTCAAAACACAAATCATTTCTTCAAAATTCAACAGAAATATATAGCAGGGATTGGTTCTGAATCACAATTTTAAAGTCTAATAGTGAAGTCACTCTAAAAACCAGTTCCCAAATGAATAACATAAAACATATACACAATCAAATCTCATTATTCATGGTAGTTATACTCTATAAAGTCACCATGTACACTGAATTAGTGAAGACTGAACCACTGCTGCTAGGGGAAATACAGGATCAGGTTCCTGCATGCCTCTGGTCACATTTTCCTCAACTGATCAATATATATAACCTTGTTTTATGTGTGCTAATGTTTATAAAGACATCTTTTTAAATATTGTTGTTTCATTAACATTGGACTCATGGTTAACAGCACTATAACTCATGCCTAAATGAAGTTTCTCTCACACATGCATATTCTCTGTAAGGTACATCACAGCCTTCTTGTGTGTAGAACACTACATAGCACTTCAATACTATGCTTGGGACCATCTTGGAGAAATCACCAACAAAAAGCAAAAAATGAAAAAATAAAAGTGGCATATGACAGCAAAAAGAATGACTGTTTACATTATGAAAGCTAAAACAAAAGGGCAGAGCATCACCTTGTTCAACAGCTGAAAATGTGTATACTGGGCACGTCCATGAATGATTGTGAAAGTGCCACCACTACTGATTTGGGGATTAAAAACAAATTTCAGCAGATAGGCAAATTCACAAATATGCAATCTGTGAATAATGAGGAAATGACTAGATATCTCTATGAATATATGTGCATGCCTTTATGTGTGTGTGTATCTTCACTGATACATTTACACTGAAGTCCTAAGATTCCTTTGAAGGGGATCAGGATATGCCACTCCAAAATATGCCACTTTGAGGGAGTTCCCTGGTGGCCTAGTGCTTAGGATTCCGGGCTTCACTGCCGTGGCCCAGGTTCAATCCCTGGTTGGGGAACTGAGGGCCCACAATCCGCATGGTGTGGCCAAAAACAAAAACAAACAAAAAATCCAAAATATGCCACTTTGACATAAGAAATGTTTTAAGCTAAAGGAATTTGAGAAATGGCAGGAGCAGGAAGGACTCTCTGACCTCCCCCTTCTCCCCTGAAGCAGACCATAAGACCCTCATGTGACAGGTGCCCTCCCTGTACCCAGAGGAAAGGAGCATCTTTATCTCTGAAGACGAGGAATCTGAATTTCCCCCAGTTTATCACACTTAGCTTATACCCTCTTGTACTATCACATTTTCCCACAACTTTCCACTCTTCATCAAACCTAGTAGTAAAATGCTCAGGCTTAACAGTTTCTTCAAGCCTTCATTTCTTCTCAGGTCAGGTTAAACTTACATTAAATAAATTTACACACTTTTCTCATGTTAATCTGTCTTTGTCAGTTTAATTTTCAGGCCCAGCCAGAGACCCTAAGAGGGCTGAGGAGAAGTTTTCCTCCCCTACACCTTCTTCTCTGACTTTTTATCTCCCTTACATCCTCCTTTTCCCAGCTGCTCCTTGACCAATTTTCCTATCTCAGTTAATGCCCCAACAACTACCTAGTTATTCAGGACTAAAACTTAGTCTTGATTAGTTAATTTTTTGATTTTTTTAAGTTGAGTCTTGACTTTTCTACCCCTCCCCTCAGCTGCCTATATCCCCAATCCATCACCAAGTCCTATCAGTTCTATCTCCACTACTGCCACCTTTGACCATGTCACTACCACTTCTTGTCCAAACTCATACAATAGCAACTCTCACACTATTTTATCTTCAGTACTTATACTATATCAAAATTGTCTTATTTATTTTTTTCATTGCCCTTCCCCCTTCACGTAACCTTCATGAGAGCAAGAACCTTTTCTATTTGATTTACCACTGTAATTTCAGTATGCAGAATGCCAAGCAGACAGGAAGAGGTACTACAGGTACCTAAAATATCAAGCAATAGTAGGAAGGGAAAAAATATTAATTGAATGAATGAATGTAACCTTTCCAAACCTTCCACTTCTCTTTTCTTTTTTAGTTTTCCTTCCTTAATTTAACTCAATATGTAATTCCTGGATGGCCAGAATACTTGCCTTTCACTGTGGCATGTGCTGCCATAAGAAGGAGGAAACAGCTGTCACTGAAAATTGAATCAACATACGCTAATACAACTGATTTAATACATCTAATGCATATTTTAACTCATGTCATTTTTAAAATATTTCATCTCAATGCTCACTACTTCAAGTCCCAATGCACTACTTCAAGTCCCATTCCCTTGAATCAAAGAGTACACATAACTAATCTTCAGAAAATACTATCACTATTTGAGGACCAACTTTTTGAAACTCCTCTGAGTACATGCTTTTCAAAGTCATAAAAGAGAGGTGGTGGATATGAATGGCACACTGCATTCATTCTGGTACCTTTAGTTTTAAAATATGATGAGGCTATATATTATTCATGTCATAACTACCACCAACAAAAATTTGGGCCTTGTCACCTCTAATTTCAATGATTCTCTTGCAATTCCTCCATGACTTCCAAAGACAACTTTCTAATTAAAATCTTTGCCTTTTATTATATCAGACAATTACCTTTTCCTTGTTCTTACTTAAGATGCATATACAGCCAAATCCAATACAGTAGAAGCTTTTAAAACTGTGGAACCAGAAATATCCCTTTTTAACGTCATTTCCCCCCATCAGCCTGGTAATTTTGAGCCAAGGTCACTATGAGGTAAGCTGACAGGTAATAAAAATAAATAATAAGATACAAAATCCTAATAAATTTGTAACTTTGGTAAAATATAATTACTTGATGCTTTTCTTAAGGGCTTTCTCCAGCTTCTTCACCTGTTGTTTACAAAGTCTTAATTCATGCTGTGTGGGCCTGTAGAAAATAAATCATGTTGAATGCACTTATTTTTATTTAATAAAACTATACTGTAAAGATATTTAATAATAAACAATAGTGTATACCCTGTTACTTGTCACAAATATGCTTAAAAATTCTTAAAATATTTCATGATTGCTGGGCTTCCCTGGTGGCACAGTGGTTAAGAATCCGCCTGCCAATGCAGGGGACACGGGTTCGAGCCCTGGTCCGGGAAGATCCCACATGCCATGGAGCAACTAAGCCCGTGCTCCACAACTACTGAGCCTGTGCTCTAGAGCCCGCGAGCCACAACTACTGAGCCCGCGTGCCACAACTACTGAAGCCCACGTGCAGCAACGAAGACCCAACACAACCAAAATAAATAAATTAACTAATTTAAAAAAATATTTCATGACTGATAATGAGGTATTTATTGGCCACTGGGTTTCTTCTTCTGTGTATTCCCTGTTCAAAACTTTCTACCCATTTTTATTGTTATTAATCTATTGCTTGTTTTTATAGTGAATTATCTCAAATGTAGAGACAAGAATAGAGGATAGTAAGACAAATAGTGCTGTGTCCACCCCTCAAGCTTTATCAAAGTTGAACAGTAATTTGTTTCAAATATTTTAACTAAAACATTATACATGTACTTAAAACTCCATGCGTGACCCTGATTACTGTCATTGCTCTCCTTCCCATACCACAGGTAACCACTATCCGAAATTCACTCTTCATTCTTCCCATGCATGCTTTATAAATTTTCACCTCATACTTATATAACCATAAATTTACATATTATTATGTGGCAGGCTTTTAAACTTTATAGAAATGGTTTTTACTGTAGGTATCAGTCTCCTCTCCATTAAAGTATACGATTTACAAGAACAAGGTATTTGTTTTGCTTATTATATATTATCCCAGAACTTAAGACCATGTATAACTTACAGTAGGTATTCAACAAATATTTGTTGAATAAAAAAGTCTCAACAGTGTGCATTCCTTATTACTCTCTGTTAACAGGTAGAGTGCCATCCTTTTGTGGTAGTATGCTGTACATAAATAAACCTTTCTGTTGTATGCCATTTAAACTTTTTAATTCCCCCCCTTCCCACAACGCAGGCATATGATGAAGTAATAAGACATTCTAAAGTAATTTGGAAAAAAAAATTAAAATAAAAAATAGTTACTTGGGAAAGGGAAACCTGCTGGCATAAGACTGAATCTATTCTGAGTTCTTACCCAGTTTTATCTTCTTCCTATTTTCTCACTTCCCTTGCCTATGTATGTGTTTTTGCTCTTTCCATGATATGAGAGACAAATGACTAAAATGAGTATGAGTATGAGGTCCCCAACATTAGTTTTAGAGTAAAGGTGACAGAATGATTTATTCAATATTCAAAATTCCAGTTTATGCTTAAATGGAAGTTAAATAAAAATGACTTAAGTTTCTCTCACCTGGTTTCCAAATCTTTTTGGAGATTCACCTTTTCACTTAAAAGTGCATCTATCTTAGATTTCGAGTCCTTGAGTTGATTCTGTAATGACTGCAACACATTTCATAAAAAAATAGTTAACTTTCCTGGGAGATTATTTAGATTATCATTTTGCTTTATAAAAAAAGTATTTATCAGTCATATAGTCCCCATACCATTAGAAGGCCTTTATACGTGGGTGAAGCACTCAGACTTCTGTAGTCTTCTTCTGACTGACTTTCATCTTCTCTATATTGCCTATGAAAAGATACATGCAGTGTTATTTATGAAAAATTTATCTTCAAAGAAAACAAATCTAGCTAACAAAAATTAAATCAATACAATAAGGGTTTGATAACCTAAACATGAACTAAAACTTAAGCCAAATTTCCTACTTATTCTCACAGAAAATGGTATTAGAACATACTACTTACTACCTAGTACTATAGTATATATTTGTTCACTAATGCCTTAATCGGAAGGTAAGATCCATGAAGACCAGAACTTTGTCTTGTTCACCATTGTATGTCACTGCCCAGAAGAATATAGGGCATAAGAGGTGGTGAAAAAACACTTGTTGAATGAATAAACAAACAAAGCATGTTGTTTTTTCCGTCTAGTACTTTTAGGTCACCAAAAAATCTATATCAAAAAATGCAGGGACTTCCCTGGTGGCGCAGTGGTTGAGAATCTGCCTGCCAATGCAGGGGACACAGGTTTGAGCTCTGGCCTGGGAAGATCCCACATGCTGCGGGGCAACTAAGCCCGTGCGCCACAACTATTGAGCCTGCGCTCTAGAGCCTGCGAGCCACAACTACTGAGCCCGTGAGCCACAACTACTGAGCCCGCGTGCCACAACTACTGAAGCCTGCGTGCCTAGAGCCCAAGCTCTGCAACAAGAGAAGCCACCGCAATGAGAAGCCCACAGACCGCAACGAAGAGTAGCCCCCGCTCACTGCAACTAGAGAAAGCCCGCGCACAGCAACTAAGACCCAGCAACAAAGACCCCATGCAGCCAAGAATAAATAAATAAATTTATTTTTTTAAAAAAATGCAGAGTATAAGTGGACAAGGCCACAGACTTAGTGGCCCCGATTCAAGTCTTGACATCACCATTAACCAGTTGTGTTATTTGGGTAGGTCAGTCTCTCAAAATTTGTTTTCTCATCTATAAAACAGAGATAATTTCTGTCACATCTACCTCATAGAATTGGTGTTAAAAGTAAAAAAGACATCAAAGCATTCTGTGAGCTATAAAGGACTAGAAAATCAGTATTAATGTTTTTAAAAATCCTGATACACTAACACAGGGCTGTCCAATACAGTAAACACTAGGTACACACAGGCAATGAGCACTTGAAATACAGCTAATGCAACTGAAGAACTAGACTTTTAATTCTATTTCATTTTAATTAGAATTTAAAAACTGAAGCAGTGTAAAATATTCTTCTGTTAAACACGACTTTATTGTTTAGGACTACATACCACTACCATGCATCATGTTAAGGTATTAATGTTGTGGCCTAGTTGTGCACTGGGTGCGTGGGTGGTTTGTAGTACTATATACAAACACACCACCAGTCTAGTCAGTGTCAATGGATTGATTCAGTTAGAATGATTTTTTTTCCTATATACCAATATAACATTGTAAGGTGTTTGTTCTGATACTATATTTATGGTGATACCTATATAAATCATAATTTATAATGATATAGTTATTATTTTAATTATAAGAACTAAACTTTTTTGGTTTAAAAAATAATTACGGACAGATTTTTAACAGAATCAAGTGGAGATGATAACATCTGACACAGTACAATAATTGGAACAGTAAAGAAAACAGACTGAAAGAACGTATGCCACAAATTTCCTAATGAATGCTACTATAATTTGCTGCAGAACAAAATGGAAAAGCTGCTGGTTCACGATACAAAAGAAAAAAAACAGATAAACTGGACTTCATCAAAATTAAAACATTCTTGAGCTTCAAAGGACACCATCAAGAGAAAAAAGAAAACCCACAAAATGGGATAAAATATTTGCAACTTGTATCCAGAATTAATAAAGAACTCTTACAATTCAACAATAAAAGACAAAAAAGTCAATTTAAAAATGGGCAAAGGATGTGAGTAGGCATTTCTCCAAAACAGATATGCAAATGGACAATAAGCATATAAAAAGACACTCATCATCAGTCCTTAGGGAAACACAAATCAAAACCACAATGAGATATCCGTTTAGGATATTCACAAAGTTGTGTCACCATCTCCACAATCAATTTTAGAACATGTTCATCACCCCACTGAGAAATACCGTACCCATTATCAATCACTCCCCATCTCCTCTCTGCCCTGAGTCCCTACTCCACTACAATTCAATTCCTAGGCAACCACTCATCTACTTCTGTCTTTATGGATTTGCATATTCTGGACATTTCATGTAAATGGAATTGTATATTTTGTGATGTTGGGTTGCAGCAGAGTAGGGGCTCAGGGCGGGGAGTGATTGCTAATGAGGTTTCTCAATGGGGTGATGAACATGTTCTAAAATTGACTGTGGAGATGATGACACACTTTGTGAATATCCTAAAATCACTGAATTGTATACTTTAAAATGGTGAATTTTATGGCATGTGAATTATATCTCAATAAAGCTGTTATTTTAAAAAGCTGTTATATAAAGAATCTTTTAGGATAATAAAGTAGATAACGATAGGAAGTATTTTCAGCAAATCATAATGAATATATTAAGAAGTTTCCTCTCAACAGTCAAAAAAGAACGAAAGTCACCGAAAAAATTAACCATACAACAAAAACTTTTAAAATAATTTTTTAGCAAAATCTGAGCTTATTTTGGCCACTGGAGCCCATGCGCCACAACTAGAGAGAAGCTCATGCACCACAAGGGAAGATCCCACGTGCTGCAACTAAGACCCGACGCAGCCAAAAAGAAATAAATAAATAAATATTTAAAAATAAAACAAAATAAAATAAAATAAAAATATATTTGAAGCTCCAAAGAAAGGAAAGCCAGATCTGTGACAAGCTAATAGGTTATGAGAATTTACACTGAAATGAAAACTTTTCATAACACAAATAAATATTGAGTTTACACACATTTTCTAATATTATGGTAGAAGATTTTAGTTTTAATCCACAGTGCATATAAATTGGCTGTAAAAACGACAAGAAAACTTTGAAGAACTTTTTGTTGCTATTGACTGATTTAGAGCTGCTTTTCAATTCTGCAGTACCCTTCTGAATTAAATAGAAGAGTTAGTGAATTTAAGGTGGGTATAGTTTTCAAGCAGATATACCTTTAATTCAGTCAAACCAATTATTCTAAAAAAGATAAGCCAGTTTTGTAAATGTGGATGTAAATATTAAAGGAAAGAAGCTTTCTGTACTTGATTCAGGTGCTAGAAAACTTTTAGGTATGTATAGAACAATTTGAGTATATAAGTCTATTTTTGAACTAGGCTTCATGAAATCTAAATACAGATCAAATATTTCTGATGAAAATTTAGTATCTGAATTGAGGTGTGCTGTAAATTAAATATATACCATATTTCAATGACTTAGAATGAAAAAAGAGTGTGAAATATCTAATAATGTTATTGATTACATGTTGAAATGATAATATTTTGGATATTAAATAAAATATATTAAAATGTATTTCATTGGTTTCTTTTTACTTTTTAACTTGGCTACATGAAAATGCAAAATTATGTATGTGGCTTGCATTACATTTCTATTCGAGACAGCTGTACTAATATATCCCTCAGACCTTCTTCTAAAACACATGCTAGCCTTGAACAAATGACCATTTTAGGAAAGGTGACTAAAATAAGGATGACTGAGTAGCCTCTATATAACAAGTACTAAGATAGATGTTTTATACAAACTATTTCACATTTAACAGGTGAGGAGTTTGCGTATTTAACTTGCTCAAAGCCACTCAAATAGTTAGTAGTAGTAGTGGGATTCAAATTGAAATCTCTGGCTCCAAAGCCTATGCACTCACATCATTCCCTATATATACTCTCAAATACCTGCCACTATGGCTACACTTGTTCTCAAGAGAAACCTAATATAAGAATATAGTAGAGGAGACCAATTTTAAATGTATGCAGACCTAAAGGGAAATGAGTTTCAGTAAAGAATCCTCACTTTCTTTTCCTGTAGTTCTTTATTTAGCATTGACAGATTTTGTGGTTTTCTTGAAGTAAAAACGATTCTAAGCATCCACAAACTCTCATTTGGACATGGGATCCCCACAGCCAAATTCCTCCCACCCTTTCTCCAATGGCCTCCAGAAGCCTCAGGAGGGACCCAGTGGTGAAGATCGTGCTCCTTAGGCGTGGAGAGAAAGAGCAAAACTAGAGAAATCCTGTGTTTTATTTTCTTGCCTAATCCAAATCATGTTCAGTCAGAGGTTAACCTCAAAGCCACCTGCTTCCATTTCCCAAGACCACTTCAAAAATTTCTATCTAAAAAGAAGGATGGAATTAGACAAGGGGACTTCACTTTACTAATTCATTATAGAACTATTTTCCCTGGGGTAACTTTCCAAATGTCTCTGACATCTCAGAAGAAACTCAATCTGAGGCCTGTAGGTTTTATTCCTACGTTACTTTCCTTGGCTCTTTACTCTATCTACTAAGCCAGGGAAATACTAATAGAAAAAGCCAGCAATATATTCCATGTAATCTATAGTGATATATTAATCTATATTACCATATAGTGATATAGTAATCTACAGTGATATATATTTCTGGGTAAATAAAAGTAGGTAGGGGCTTCCCTGGTGGCACAGTGGTTAAGAATCCGCCTGCCAATGCAGGGGACATGGGTTCGAGCCCTGGTCTGGGAAGATCCCACACGCTGCAGAGCAACTAAGCCCGTGCACCACAACTACTGAGCCTGCACTTGAGAGCCCACGTGCCACAACTACTGAAGCCCGCACACCTAGAGCCCGTGCTCCACAACAAGAGAAGCCACCGCAACGAGAAGTCCGCACACCGCAACGAAGAGTAGCCCCCACTCGCCACAACTAGAGAAAGCCCGCGCGCAGCAACGAAGACCCAATGCAGCCAAAAATAAATAAATTAAATTAATTAATTTTTTTTAAAAAGTAGGTAAAGTAACATAGCTGAGAGCTTATCATTTTAAAATTTACTTTTCCTGTTTCAGAGGTTATACCATGTTTGCAGTTTTCTAAGATTTCCAACTGCTTAACACTTGATTCAAATATCTGCTGCCTTGATTGCAGCTTCCTTTGCTTTCCCTGAGTTTTCTCATGTATGGAGGCAGAAAGGAATACCAGTCCATAGTATTCAGAAACTGCCTTTCACGAACTCTCTGGAGGCCTTCTCAAGCCTGCGCCCTAAAATGAGGGTCCAGATGGTGTGCCATAGGTGTGCTGTGCAAAGGAAATACAAATGTGCCAAGATATTCATCTCTCTCAGCCCTCAGGACAACTGGCCAGACCCCAGTGTGGTACACAAACATCACTTTCTGTGTTTCATGATGAGAAAAACTTTGGACAATGCTGCCTTTAAAAAATGGGTGCTAAACAGAGGGCTTCTACCTCTGCAAGAGGCCCATGTCTCATCTGTCTTCTTCCTTTGGTCTTGCTCCCCTAGCTCTACAGGTGTATACGTCCTCCTCCTCTGCTTCCTGTTTATCCCACTTAGGCCTCCAAATCATAGCCCATCTTCCTTCATTTTCTCTTCTCTTTCGCCTTCTTTTTTAAGTGATATAATTAATATAAATAATTATATTAATTATTAATATAATATATATAATATTCATATAAATATTATATAAATAATCAAGTGGATCTCAAAATCCACCTTGAAGTTGCTACAATCTATCAAGTTAGTATTTACTCTTAGAAAAGAGACTGATAAACGTTGTTCAGTCAATGAACTATGAAAAACTCTCCTCAGGGCAGACTCTTCATCACTGCAAAGTATAAATGACTTCTAATTTTCCACCCGTGAGAACATTATGTATAATGCAGCCCCTGTTTTCTTCCTGTATCCTTCTCCCTTAATGAGAGACATTCAATCCAAGTATCTGACCTGAGCATAGTTTGTACCGGCCAAAGTATTATATTTCACTTCAGCTAGACCAGTGATGATAGGATTGCTAAGCAAAAAAGTAATTCCTTTCCTCCAAGGTCCTCATTCCTCAATCCCAGATTTTCACTACAAATTCATGACAACCAGATTCAACACCACCACCCCCAATGGCTCAATCCTTTTATTATTTTTAGTCAGAGAATGCCAGTTTGCACAACTTCAGAGGCAACCTCTCACACCACATTCTACACAAGACATTTCAATGATGGCTATACTAAATCTTCTCTACTCTTACTACAAATCCCAAATGTTCTCTCTTCATCATCTAGATCGGTGGTCAGCAAACTGTTGCCTGTGGGCTACATCTAGCAGGCTTTTTTAAATTAATGTTTTATGGAACACAGCCATGCCAATTCATTTACTTATTGTCTATGGCTCATTTCATGCTACAACAGCAGAGTTGAGTAGTTGTGAGAGACTATATAGACTAAAATGCCTAAATACATACGGTCTGGCCCTTTACAGAAAAAAAGTCAACCAACTCCTGAATCCAGATTACAATTTACTAAAGATATAGAGCAAAGGTTTCAAATAATATTCAGTCTGGACCATATAATATGTTGCAGAGCACTGAGTTTTAGTTGCAAACATTAAAAATCTGATTTCATTTATAAATCTAGCATTCTAACTTCTCAAAAAGCAGATTTAGCCACAGTGGGCTCACATTCCTGCATGGCATCAACTGGCCGGAGTGTACAGTTTAACTGCCCCCTTAAGACAGATGGTACACAGCTCTCCAATTTGCCACAGTTCCCACCTAACCTGCTTTACTCATTTTCATTACTTTCCTGATTCTGTGAGCCTAACAGTTTACAACCTCTCAAATGAAATTCTTTATTTACCTTCTCTTTACTCTTACATACTATGATTGTTCATTTTAGGCTAGGCTATGGTGCCCTGCTACTTGGTCAAACACCAGTTTAGATATGGTCATAAGGTATGCTTTAGATGTGATATTTAAATCAATAGACTTTGAATAAAGCAGATTACCCTTCATAATGTGGGTGGGCCTTGAGCAATTAGTTAAAGACCTTAAGAGCAAAGACTGAAATCTCCAAGAAGGGAGGTATTCTGCCTTCAGGTTGCCTTCAGCCTCAACACTGCAACGTCAACTCTTCCCTGGGTCTCCGGCCTGCATGCCGGCCTCACAGATTTCAGACTTGCCAGCTTCACAATCACATGAACCAACTACTTTAAAATAAATCTCTCTCTGCATATAAATGTACATTCTATTGATTCTGTTTCTCTCTAGAACCCTGACTAATACACATACCTACAACCCCATCACCCAGCTTTTCTGTATCAAAGGAAAAAGTGCCTCCCTTCTTTCCAAGGCAAATGATGTCTTTTTGTTCATTTATAGCTTACTCTTGGTCCTGTATGAAGTCCAGCCAAACTGGCTTATAGTACCATAAAAAAGTCTACTCTCTTACATCTATGAACTTTTGCTCAAAGCATATAAGCAGTGGGTTTTTTTGCCTTTCTACTTTCCCAAATTTTACTTATTCTTCAACCTCAAGCACAACCCCCATCTGCTTTGTAATGGCTTCCCTGGTTACTCCATCTAAAACAAATTTGTTCCTGCTATCAACTCCTGTATTAGTTACTGTCTGTACAGTTTTTAGTAATTACTCTATTGTGACATTATGTCTTAGTGTCTTTTAAGTCTCATATTATTTTTAACTATTAATGTGTTTATATTTAATCTCCCTTACTAGATTGCAAACTCCTGGAAGGTAAGAACTGTGTTCAAAACGTTGTCCTAGGGACTTCCCTGGTGGTCCAGTGGTAAAGAATCCGCCTTCTAATGCAGGGGATGCAGGTTCGATCCCTGGTGGGGGAACTAAGATCCCACATGCCGCGGGGCAGCTAAGTCTGCATGCCTCAACTAGAGGGCCCACGTACTCTGCAGCCCACGTGATACAACTAAAGAGAGAAAAAAAACCAGCACGCCACAACTAGAGAGAAGCCCACGTGCATCAACGAAGAGCCTGCGCGCCGCAAATAAAAAAAAGACCCCGCATGCTGCAAGGAAGAGCTGTTGCAGCCAAGATAAACAAACAAATAAATAAAACGTTGTCTTATCTCTAGAATCAATCTAACACCATGCCTACCATCTAAACGACACAGTTTCATTTGAAAACCAGAAGGTCCCTGAAGTTATTTGGTATAATACTACTTTCTGAATAGAACAAAGCAAGGAGCTGCTCTGTCATTAGTTGTCCTTTTCTCATCTTCCCTTCCTTCCTTCTTCACTTCTTTCTTCCCTTCTTCCCTGCATCCTGCTCTTTTTTAAGAGTCCCCAAGGTGCTAGAAGGAATCAG
The DNA here is from genome assembly GCF_965194805.1 of Balaenoptera borealis. Lineage (NCBI taxonomy): Eukaryota > Metazoa > Chordata > Mammalia > Artiodactyla > Balaenopteridae > Balaenoptera > Balaenoptera borealis. The sequence continues at coordinate 127,283,416 of NC_138862.1, read as the reverse complement.
CAACCAGCACAGCTCTGCCGTCAGTCTTCCTGAGTTTCTGGAGTCAGTGCTCTTGGGGCAAGAATACTAGACAATGTATGCTTAATGAAAGCAGAGAACTTATCTGCTTTATTCCAGTTTATCTATTTTATCTGTTCAGTAACAAAAACAGAACTTGGCAGAAAGTAGGTGCTCAAATATTTGTTAAAAGAACTGTTCCATTTATAAACAATGAAACAGAATAGCCACCGTTTTAATGACTTTATATTAAAGCACTTTAGATTATTTGGCCTTAGATATCATTCAGCTATTTTTGGTTAGTCAAAGACCATTATTTTTAAACTTTACCCTTATTTCTTTAATCAGATGTGACAACTATGTTTTACTCTATATACTTGATTTTTCACTATGACATTTTATCTTTATCTCATATAAATCTGCATACTAATTAGGCTGTACTTTGGCAGGCAGCTAATCCAATCCTACACACGTTGTGGATACACTCAGTAACTATCTAGTGGTTAGATGACATCAGTAGAACAAATTATAATACTTCAACAAAAGAAAAATACTATTTCTTCTGTGACCGATACTTTGGTGATATTAAATATACATATTTTAATATAAATGCAACAATATATTTTAACATAAGTGGTAAAGTACAGTCTTGAAGATCTTTATAAAAAAAGAAATTTGTAGTTAAACATATTAGGTAAATTATACATATATCAGGTAGATTTCCAAAGCATATTTGTTTCAAAAGTCCATAGAAACTTTTGTTGTAATTCATGACTAGATAATAACTTTAAAAATTGTAATACCAGACTAGTCGTACCTTTGTTTATGAAATTTTCTAATTTTAGATTCATAGTAATCAATTAGGCAAAGCAACCTAGAAAACAGATAAGTTGAGTTATTTTCAAATGTGGTATTGGAACATTTACTATTCTCTCTATACAATTGCAAATTACAGTGATAAACATACAGGTTATCTGCAAATTCATAAAAAATTTAAGTGATTTTTGCCAGAAGCAAGTATCATACTATGCCATATATTTTAATTTTAAGGTATATATTTTTAAATAACCACAGACATTAAATCTCAAATTATTAAATGCATATTGTCCAAACAGTTCTACCTCTAGCAATCACTCCCACAGAAATATGTGCCTAAGGCTGTAACTCAAGATGAACAAAGTTGCTCGATGCACCATTATTTATGAGTGAAAACTCAGATACAATCTAAATACTCGCCAACAAGGGAAAAGTTAAATAAATAATGGCACATCCATATTATAGAAAATGATGAGACATGAGAAGAGACAATGTAAATTTGTACATCCTAATGAGAATTGATAACGGAAAAAAATGTTGCATAGCCACAAGTGTATAATATCACTCTATTTTTATAAGAAAACAGTTGTAAATGAATCTGTATATGTATTGAAAATGAACTCTATGGGTTCTTAACTGAGGGATAATACCACAACTAGGGGACAGTGTTGGTTGTCACACTGAATAGTTGGGGAGGGGGCAACGATGCTTAAAAGTTCATCAATGAACATGATGAATGCTCATCATGCCCTACACAATGAAGAATGGTCCCACCCAAAAGCCAACAGCACTATTGCTGTGAAACACTAGGAAGGACAAAAACCAAACTGTTAAAAGTGATATCTCTGGGATGTGGAAATTAGGAGGGTAAGCAGGTCTATAACATTTTACTTTACATACTTTTGTATTGTTTGAATTTCTAAAAGCACATATTGCTTTTGTAATTCAAAAAATCCTCAAAGAAAAATAAAATAACACTATACTTTCACATATTATTCTTCTCAAAGCAAGAATGTATAGTATTTCACTCCTATCTTGAGAAACTTACCCATCTCCTTTTTTTCAGTGCTAATTCAACCAACTGTGCCTTTAATATCATAACTTTCTGGATTATTCTTTCTCTTCAACTTTCCCCATCCCAACGCATACCAGCTTTCATATTATCCTGCAAATATGCTTTAATTTCCTTTATACACTTCACAAGCCCTCTCACCCCTTCCTTCCCCCATGCTACCATTCCATGTCTATCTTTTTCCTTCATAGCAAACTTCATTCATCCTGAATGACTGTTACCTCTACCTTCAATAAACTTTTAAAGAGGACTTATTATGTGTCAAACCAGGAATTCCGAGCAAATAAGACAGTGGGAAGGCAAACACAAACCAATGAGGTGGCATGTAACACTTCTTACCACCCTCTCCTTCTTCAAACACTCTTGTTCCTTGGTTAGCCTGACACCCAAACATAACTCCTCTTCTGTCTCTTCTTTCTCTCTCTAAATTTTAAAGTTCTCTGGAGTTCAGCCTTTCTAACTGTAGGCCTGATATCTCTCTGTGGCTGACGGAAAGTGCCTAAGTACATGTTCGTAAATGAACCCATTATCCTCCTTCCCCATTCCCCAAACCTAGCTTGAAATCTGGCTATCTTTGACTGCTCTTCTTCTTTCAACATCTACAGTCAGTCAGTCTAGACAATTCCTGTCCATCTCTCAGTACCTCTCTTTCTTTTTTCTTTATAGACCTCTGTTATCTCCCAACTAGACAATTAAAACTGATCACTAACTTGTCTGTCTCTGGGTTTAATTTCTTTGCTCATAAATCCTGGGTTTTTTTTATCCTGCTACACAGAAAGTAGAACCTAAACTCTTCAGCCTGGAGTTGAAGCCCCTCAAAGTTTTAGCACACCTTTCCTTCCATACTGTCTCCTAAGATACCATCACCTTGTGCACCCTATGCTCCAGACCTCTCGGACTACCTGGACTACTTGCCACTCCCAAATACATTTTGTTTCCCAGCCACCATATTTCTCTAACTAGAATACCCTTTTCCTCATTAACGTCTATTAAAATTCTACAGTTCCTCGTGGACATGCACTAGAACACAGCAGGGAATGACACGGAGTCTTTGGCATCATTGAGCTTACAGCATCGTGGGGAATACAGATGCCAGAACAAATTAATACAAGTGTAATGAGAATTACAACACACAAAATTCAAACTACCTATCAACTGCTCCCTTTAAGGAACATGATATGTCTTCCATCGGCAAATAAATTTTAAAGCATTCCTCTAGGACTTCAACACACCTCAGGAGAATTGTTCCTGGGTATTTCATATTTACTGAGTATGACTGTGTATGGAATTTTCCTCCCATTACATTTTCTGCCAGGTTATTATTGGTATAAAACAAAAGCTATTGATTTTTATAGATTTATTTTGTAAACTGGACACCTTATTAAATTCTTTTATTGTGTTTAAAAAAAAATTCTACAGTTCCTAATAATCTAGTTTACAAGTCACCTCCTTCATGAAGTCTTTCTGGTCATCCCCATCTTCTTCCTCAGTGGAAACTAAGCTCTCCTTATGCCACGCCCAGTTAGTATCCTGTTGGCCTTACCATTACAGCACATACCAATGTGCCTTTTATTTTACTTACCTGAGTATGTGTCTATCTACCCAACAAGCTATCAGGTCCATAAATGCAGCAAACATGGCTTTACTCATCTGTGTATGTCCTATATTGTTTTGTCCAAAGCCTTTGTAACTTTTGACAATAGCTGTAGTGGCTACAACTGATGCATTTTCATATAAGGGTTAATTCACAATTTTTAAGTTCTGTGCTCAAACTGAAAATTTGTTTTATTAAAAACCAAATAAAGTGGAGAACCTCTAGGCCATCAGATAAATTCACACCTGAATTAGCTTGACTTCATCTGGTACTTGGTAAGTTTTCTCAATGCTTCTCTCCCTTTTTCTTGCCCTCTCACTCACTCAAATTGCTTGTTATTTGTTTTTGTTTTCATTCCTCTTCCTCCATCTCTCTTCCTACTTTATTCTCCCACTGTAATTATCTCTCTCCTTTTTGTTCTTCCTTACTCCTATTTTCCTTTCTTTGCTTTTCCATTTATTCACACCTACCTCCAACTACATTTTGTTATTTAAATTATTTATTATTTATATTCTTATCCTAGTTCGTCCTTCAAAAGGATAAAAACTGTATATATATGTGTACATGTATATGTGTGCATTATCTCTCAAATAATTATTGAAACAATCTATAGTTTCAACTTGTTTTTAACTTATATGTGACTTCATTTATTTTTATAGTATAAAACAGACATACCTAATTAGTAAAAATCCCCAATCCTACTATGTAAACACATAAGACTAGTTAAAATGTAACTAGTTTATACTATTAAGTGAAAAGAACAAGGTGCTATCTTTTATAGAAAAAAAAAAGAAATATGAATATAATATCCATACTGTTTGTATTTGCTAAAAATAACACTAAAAAATTATCTATAGGAAGAAGTAAGGAATAGGGTTAAGGGGACGGGAATGAAAACAAAACCTCTCCAAATATAAATAATTACAGTTTTGACTTTATAATTGTATAAACGTCTTACATATTCAAAAGTAAATAAATTTAAAAAGCCAGCCCTAAAAACTGAAAACAAACTGAAACAAGTAAACCTAACTGTATATTAATTTGGTGCCACAAACACACAGAAAAGAAATATTTCAAGATATTTTAGAACACTATATTTTGACTGTACCCATAGTGGAATATATTATTATTAATGTCAAAGATAATTGCAAAGAAATTTAAATTTCATTCAGTTGGCTTATTGTTAGTAGCAATTCTGGTATTATTATTTTGAAACTATTTTTATATATTATAGGATAAGGCCAATAAATAATTATATTATTCTTAGGAATAAGGATTTTCAGTGTAAAAGAAAACCGTTACAAATGTAAAATCAGAGTTTAAATAAAAACCCAGTAGTGTTAACTTCAGTTAGAAATTTTTCTCAGAAATATATATAGTTCCTAGTACTTGCCACTAAAAAGCCCTAAAATCAATAACATAAGATAAGCAACCTAAACACTCAAACTGTGGTCTCTAAAAACCATTCCTGACTAAAAGGAACCAGAGCTCTTTTGAGAAATGTCTAATTAATTCATTTTAAATGAGTTAATTTTAAATGTTTAGTGTTAGTTTTAACAAATACCTAACTCCATTCCTCAAAAGAGCTCCTAGGGCAGAAAAATGTACAGGATGTATCTTCTGCCTAAAAGTAAGAAATCTAACAAAGATTAATAGAGTTGGTCAAAGGGATATAATACCAACATGAAAAAGACCCCACCGGCCAAAGACAAGATAATTTGATCATTAAAACCCCACGAGTTAATAACAACCTTTGAAAAAAGAGAGATAGGCACAAACAAAAAATCTTACTGCTTATCATTGGAGATCATTAGGGCAACAACTGTTTACTCTAAAAAATTAGAATTAAAATGAAAGAACTAAGCATTGTGCTTCCCTGTAACAAACCATATAGGGCAACCAAATAGCCCCTACTCAAAAGGAAAGGTTCTTTTTTTTAATGGAAGACTTCCGGGAAAAAAAGAAAAAGAAAAAAAAGGGATAGCAGAATTGAAAATAAGATCATCAATGGGGGAAACCATTAGATGAAAGGACGATGAGAAATTTTACAGTGGAAGGATCAGATTGTTATTATTTAAACCCCTGAACAATCTAAGCATCCCTGAGAGTAGGTCAACTAGATATTATGTGCCTCCTGATATGTTATAATTAGAAGCATAAATTACCACTTACGAAGTATTTCACCAAAAATACTTGCATCTGAATTTAGCTCTAACTTCCAGTTTAGAGCAAATATAGGAGATAGAAGAATAAATTAAATGACATAATAAGGAAGCAAACAGACAAATCTAGCATGTACTCCAGGACAACTGACCATTTTCTTCAAAAAGTTAATGACATTTAAAACAAACCAACAAACCAACAAACAGCAGAGAAGAGGGAGAGGAATACTTAACCAGTTTAAAAGAGATATAACCACACCCAAGATGAAATCTGTTTTTAAAAAAATGATGACTCTAGCTACATATCAATTTACGTAGCAAACATTACTGTCTATCCAAGATGGTATGAGGAACTCTCTTGCAGAGGTAGGAGAACACTCTGTTTCGAGTGATGATGCGCTCTTCGTCCTCCTTTGTTAATGTATAGATATCCTTCTGCAAAGAAGCCATAGTCTCTTGTTGCTCCATTTGTTTTTTCTCATAATGCTCACATTTTGCCTGTAAGAAATTTTTCAAAAAATATAATTATGATATATACATCTAGGACATGCTGTCCTAACAATATTGTACACAAAGCTATCCTCACAATTTCTATCAGGCAGCTTCATTCAAGAACTTCAGTACTGAGCCTGTTTTTAAATGGGTGCAAGCTCCAGAAACACTGATATGTCATAAATGCAAAAACTATAACAAGTAAAATCAGTGTAAAATGGGGAAAATATAGTTTATAATTGCATGCATTCAAGGTTTCATAATGAGTAAAAGAACTCAATCTCCATAAAACTGATATAATTTTATATATATATGTTTAGATGAAAATAATAATCAGGAAGAGACCAATATTAAGGATGTCAAAAAGAACCAAGAATTAAAATTAATATTCTTAAGTGATCAATGATAATTCAGGATTTCAGATGGTTTAATCAACTTAGGCATTCATGTAATGTGGTAGACTGCAAACTCAGAGAAACCAGGAATTTGTTCAGAAATAATATGTACCCCAAGATTTATACAAGGGAATGTAAATCTTGAACACTCTCTTGCCTTCAGTGAAATATCACTGGCCTGGTTTTCCATTATTCGATAGTGTCTATCCCTCAGTGTCCTTAGAAAGCTCATAATCAACAGTACCATCACCGTTATTATTAATACACTTTTTATAAAGCTCAGTGAGAAACCCTATCCCCATCTGGCCTGCACAATACTAAGACACACCACTTTCAGAAGACAATGCCATATCTAAGCACATGTTCACCTGCCCATAGGGTCAAGTTTGCACAGACTTAAGAGACCCTCAGGGGAAAAAGGAGACCCAGCTTCTGGTACCATACCTTCTGTCAGTAACCACCAGCTATACCCAGAATTTACCCTCTGCCTCAGCCCCACCTTGGAAGCCAGGCAGGAGCTCTACAGCCAAGTGACTTGGGTCCCAATTCCACCTCTATAAATTAGCCATGAAACTAGAATGATTGAATTTTTCAAGGTTGCAGGGTGTAAAAGCAAGATACAAGAATCAACTGTATCTCTCCTAAGACATTTTATGAGGTTAGTGTTACCCTAATACCAAAACCAGACAACACACAAAAAAAGAGAACCACAAACCAGTATCTCAAACAATGATGCAAAATTTCAACGAAATACTAGCAAACCAAACTCAGCAGCATATTAAAAGGATGATACACCATGACCAAGTGGGATTTATTCCTGGAATGCAAGAAAGGGTTTTTCATATGTTGAACCAATGTAATAGACTACATTAACAGAATAAAAGGAAAAAAAAAACATGATCATCTCAATTGATGGGGTCTGTGTGCTGCAACTACTGAGCCTGTGTGCTGCAACAACTGAAGCCCGCGTGCCTAGAGCCCGTGCTCCACAACAAGAGAAGCCACTGCAATGAGAAGCCCGCGCACCGCAACGAAGAGTAGCCCCTGCTCGCCGCAACTAGAGAAAGCCTGCGCACAGCCACAAGGACCCAACACAGCTAATAAATAAATAAATAACAAAACGACAAAAACACAAAACAAAACAAAAAAACCCAAATTGCCTAAAGGCTTGGGCCTGTGAGATAATACCCAAAGACCCATAGGAATAAAAGATTATCTCTGTTCCACTGATGTTATGTACGTAGTTTCCAAAAGACAAAAGTGGGACTATAAATCTGCCACACAGCAGAGTCACCGAACTCCCAGTTCCCTGACAGATACAGATAAAGGCCTGACACACATTCCTAAGTTATTTTTGCAGGAAGCAGACCCCCGCCAGAGGAAAACTGCTGACTGCAAGCATGTAGACACCAGACTGGTTGAAACTAGAAGGTTGATGATACCTGAAACTTCACCTTGATGCCAACCAGTGCAAGAATTGAGCACAAGCTGATCAGGCACTCTGCGGCCCCCTCCCTCACCCGGCCTTTAAAACCCTTTCCCTGAAAGTCCTCAAGGAGTTGGCACTCTTTTCCACCTTCTCTCTTGTGCGCAAGCTATCCTTTCAATAAAAAGCTTTGCTTGCCTAAGAATCTTGAGGGAGCGATATTCATTTCTACGGTATTGCTGTCCAAGAATCTGGAGAGGGCGCAGTAACAATTTTAACAGCCCATGCCATCCTTCCTATATCTCTTTCCTCCCTACCTAGATATCAGTTACTTATAAGGCAGTCATGTATTAAGAATATCTTGCTGACTTTAATATACATTAGATCTATTTTTTCATTTGGCCCTAAAAACCACTCAAGTTTCATGGCTCCCTGTGTATTTTAGAAACCTAAAGTCAATAGAGGAATCCAACACAAAGTTAAAAAAAAAAAATTGAAGCTAAAGAACTTGTGGAGAAGTGTAAAAAAGAGCTTGGTGGCTTTACACCAGATGGTTTGGATAATACATAATAATTAGGGCACAGAGTATAGAGCTAAATTTTTTTCCTGCTTTTTAAAAGTTTAAATAATAACAGGAAAGAAGTATATTGTGCTATTTCAACTGTCAGCAGTAAATAAAGGTATGGAGAGAAAATAAAAATAAATATGGAATTGAAATATACAACAATAATATAAGTTGGAGAATGTTAAAAATTGTTTTATGATTGTTACAATGTCATGGAATAAGGTAAATAATACAAAGTAAAATTACATTTTGAGAAGTCAAGAGTGCATATTTTAATCTTTGAGGTAACCACTAAAAGAATAGTAAAAATCAGTTTCCTGATCCATATACTCTCTATGAAGAAAGAAGAGGGAGAACTACCTGATACTGTTCACGTTGACTTAAAACTGAAATTATCTGCTTAGATCTTTAGAGGACCCAAAAGTTTATCAAACTTTATCCACAGAAGCTAAGTACAGAAAAAGGGAAACTGTACTGAAGAACATAGAAACTGCAAATACAATGTTTTCTTTTAGTTTCTGCATTTCCCCAGCAATCTCTCAACAGCAATCTTTCAAAATATTATTGTCAAACATCTGTTAATTTCCTAGATCTCTTTGCCACATACACACAAAATCAATGTTTCCTTTCTCTCAACTGCAAAATATGCAGCACTAAACCATTCTAAAATTGGAAACAAGCATATGCCAAAAAAAGAAAAATGTGCCTCAAACTGTGAAATAATTGTTCTCCAGGAGCACTTCCATCTTCCCCAAGAAAGTACAGATTAACTAGTACAGTACAGAATATATGACTAGTCTGTAATAGAATTGGACAATCAGGCAACATTGAGGGGCAGCAGTTCCTTGGGTTTGCCAATTTCTGTTACATTCTATTAAAAGTACCCTTTAGGTACTTAAACGGCAAACAAGCAAGCAACTAATTTCAATTGATCAAATTAGCATAGACACCCTACCCCAACACCAGGTTTTCACACCCCAATCCTGTCCCCCATGGCAGACTGGAACATGAGACCTCCTCTGTACCAATTTATAAGCTACATAACAAATCTCTGGGACCTGAAACAAAAAGTTAATGGCCCATAATTCATTTAAAACAGATGAACTACTTAACAGAAAATACATGCCACTCCAAGTCACTTCTTACCAATGAATCCTCAAGCATCTATTCTTTCAACTGCCTAAAACCCTGGTACATTCATAAGTCTTATATTTTAATAATTTGACTTTGTGATTTTTTTATAGATCAACCTCTCTGCAAAAAAAATAGGCATCGTCCTTAAAAAAAAAAAACAACAAAAAACAACAAAAAACAACACTGCTCTTCCCTGCCCTCATCTCCCTCTATCAGTACCACCTGATGGCTGCTTTCTCACATCAGTAAGTTAATGAGTTAAAGAGCTTCAGGTTTCCGCATGTCCTATATCTGAGAGCAAGGTCAAAATCAAATGCATACAGAAATATTTCCAAAATCCCCCTCCCTGTAGAGAGAGTTTAGAATGTACCGTTGATGAGGAAAGCAACCTAACAAAGCAAACCTAAAAATGTAAAGTTCTAACAGTAAAAGATTTTGTTGACTGATGAATAACAGAAACAGACTTGGCCATCAAAGAATGACAGTGTCTTCTCCAGAACGATGATCAATACCAGCAGGTAGAGCACTGTCCGCCCCAAGCTGGCAGCCTAAATGAGGGCAGAACACCAACTGCCTGCGGCCTCATACCAGAACTTCTTATATCTCTGGCTGATTCTCTCTGGCTCCTGAAATTTATATTAACTCATCAGATGCTTCCAATTCTGCCAGTATAAACTGAGGGGACATCCAGACCCTGCCTGAGGAGTAGTGGTCCCTTTTAGGCAGCCTGAACTGCCTGTGTGCAATAGGTACATATAGTGTTGTGCCGACAAAAAGCATTTATAATGATATAATGTTCCTAAGTATCTGTAATGTCTCATAAAACTAAATATTGGTTATCACTACAAAAGATTTATTTCGTTTAATCATAATAAACACCAGAGGTTTGAAATAAGAGGTTTTTTAAACTAGGAAATTAAGTATTCAATGTTATAACACTGTTATTTCAATAAAAAGTAATAAAACAACTTAAAATCACAAAGTATGTTCCATATAAATGTTATGTAAATTTAACTCAATAATTCAAGTATTTATTGAGCATCTACAACTAATAATAAAGCAGACACTTTCTTAGCCCTAAACAAAATAGACAAAAATATTTGCCCTCATGGAGCTTACATTCTAACACAGAGAGATATATAAACAAAACAACGTGTATATAGTATATTAGCATGTTAGATGGTGCTAAGAACTATGGATAAAACAAAGCACGGAAGGCAATATGATATGTGGGGGACAGGATTGCCAACTGTAAGCAAAGTAGTCAAAAAAGGAATCCCTGAGAGATGGTGATGTGACACTTGAGTAAGGAGACAGAAAACAAACCATTCAGCTATCTTTAAAAAAGCATGCATGGGGCTTCCCTGGTGGCACAGTGGTTGGGAGTCCGCCTGCCAATGCAGGGGATACGGGTTCGAGCCCTGGTCTGGGAGGATCCCACATGCCGCAAAGCAACTGGGCCCGTGAGCCACAGCTACTGAGCCTGCGCGCCTGGAGCCTGTGCTCCGCGGCAAGAGAGGCCGCGATAGTGGGGGGCCCGCGCACCGCGATGAAGAGTGGCCCCCGCTCGCCGCAACTGGAGAAGGCCCTCGCGCGGAAACGAAGATCCAACACAGCCAAAAGTAAATAAATAGATAAATAAATAAATTTAAAATTACCTTTCTAAAAAAAAAAAAAAAAAAAAAAGCATGCATGGCAGAGGGAAAAGGAAGAACAAAATGTACAAAATCCCTGAGGTGAGAATGGTCAAGGAAAATTTCAAAGAAAAGCAAGAGTATCATTGTGGCTGGAGCAGAATATGAGAGAGGTATAGTAGATGAAGTCAGAAGGTAACACGGGGCCAGATCATGTAAGGCCATGGTAAGAGTTTTGGATTTTCCTCTTAAAAAAAGAAAAAGGAAAGTCATTGGAGTGTTTTGAGCTACTATGTTGAGAGCACATTGAAAAAGGCAAGGGTGGGAGCAGGGAAACCAAGAGAGAAGCAGGCAAGAAATGAAGGTGACTTGGATCAGAATGGAGACTAAAAGAAGAAAGTTTGGGGAGGAAATTCAGGAACTCAGTTTTGGACATGTAAACAAGTTCTAGATGTCTATTAGACATCCAGTAGAGATATCAAGTAGGGTGTAGGACGTGAGTCTGAAATTAAGGGAAGAGGTGTGTGCTATGGATTTAAAAGTACTGTGAATTAGACTGAGCATCACCAAGGGAGTTAGAATTTATAGGAAAGAGAAAAGTCTGGGGAATCCAACACTAAGAGGTTAGGAAGATGAGAAGAATCAGGAAAGGAGCTGAAAAATAACCAGTGGGGTTGAGGAAAACCAGAAGAGAGGATGTTCTGGAAACGAAGCAAATAAAGTATTTCAAGGCAACGACAATGATAGGTCAAGTAAGATAAGGACCACTGAATTAAGCAACATGGAAGTCACCTGTAACCCTGACAAGCTGTCTTAATACTATCATGTAAGAAAATGTTTAGCTCAGTACCTGTAAAACTTTATGCTCCTTTTGAAGTTCTTTTATTTTATTCTGTTGCTGGCAAACCCTATTTAGGGATTCATCCTCCATTTCACCAATTTTGGATTTCACACTCTCCATAATTTGTTCCAAGTCATTAGCTCGTTGCTCCTGATCTGCTGCTCGGCTTTGTTGTAGCTGAAGTTCATTTCTAATAACAGACACACAATTCCTTCCCTTAGTAATAAAAATAAAACATATCAACAAACATACCCACCTAACAACACAATGAGTTTCTAAAATTTCTTTGCAGTCTTAAAATTTCTATCCTATAACACAAACCAACTGAAGAAATATAGGATACCATTACATATCTAAGCTAAGCTATTACCAAAAGATTTACCTACTAAAAGCATTTTTAATTTAATATTTAATCAAAATGGAAAATTAAATTTCAAGATTTTTTTCAAGGGAGTTATTTTTAGAATGCATACCACTTGTACACAAACAATTCAAAAGAGATCTTTTTTTTCCATTTTCTTACTTAAGCTGCTTATTAGTTTCTATGAGCTCCCGGATCATGTTCTGTTGACGTGATGTTTCTTCCATCAAAGTTTTTAAATTCTCCCTCATCCTTTGTGATGATTGTTTGTCAAAAATGATGAGATCTACATTTTTTGAAATGTAATACACATAGTAAAAATAAAGGAAAAAAATTTAACATCAAAAATTTTTTAACAGAAAAAGAACATTTTTATCTTAAGAAGCAAGAATAGGACCTGATTACCTTTCATATCTGTTCTTTTGACTAGAGATAAAGGTTTTAAGCCATGCATCAGCAACAGCACGTTTATGCTTTCCCATTCTGCTTCTTCCAGCTACAATTACGAGGGAGAAAAGGATCAACTTTAAGACATAAGGTGAAGAAATACCCTTGTATATAATTACCTTTGTTTCCAGAATAACAGACTTCTCCAAAAGCTTTAATAGGAATTTTTATACACATATAATGATTAAAATTAAAACAAAATTGTTTCTGACAAAATTAAGAGACTAAAAAGGATGCAAATAAGCACAGATAATTACATAATTCCAGAATACTCACATATAGGCCTTCATGGATAAATTAAATAAAAATAAAAAACCTTGTAATTTCAGTGAAACAAACAGAACTTAGGTTTTTTGTTTTTTTAAAGTCTTTATTGAATTTGTTACAATATTGTTTCTGTTTTATGTTTTGGTTTTTTGGCCAGGAGGCATGCGGGTTCTTAGCTCCCCAACCAGGGATCGAACCCAGCCCCCCTGCATTGGAAGGCCAAGTCTTAACCACTGGACCACCAGTGAAGTCCCGCCCTTAGGTTTTTTATTTAACTGAACCAGACCAGGCCCCAATCAAAATAAAAAGCTGCAAATTAGGTTATATTAATTGAAGAGTAAAGAAAGGTTGAGTCACTAAGAAACAAGTGTTACTTTAACCATGACTAGGGTCACAACAAAATCAAAACATATCTGACTTGACAGAGCCAGTAATTTAGATAGAACTTGTCTATTATACAAGGAACTAACTATGAAAAGGAGTCTGCCCATCCAGGTAACTGATTCTAGTAGAATCATTCTGAAAGACACTCAAGTTTTGTATTGCTGATTCTAAATATGTATTTACACCATAAACCTGAGAGGGTAACTCTCACTCTCTAGATTAAAAAAGAATAAAAACTAAAATAAATAAAAACCTAACAATGGGAAGAAAAATAAGAACATAAAATACAGATAAGAACAGAAATGGAGATTTTTTTAAATGACACATTTAAATCCATGATATTAACAGTTTTATAACGGGCTCTTAATTTAAGTACAATGATCAATTTTGAAATCACTGTGTGAGGTACTTTGCGTTCTTTTTAAAATACCTTAAGTACCTTACTTATTTGTGAAAATATAATTTGAGTGAATTTTCAATCTATTTAAATGCTTGAAAAAATATACTTTATACATTTTCATTAGTGTAGAGTATGTAAATATCATAATAACTTTAAGATTAATAATTTAGACAATTTTTCCCCTCTCACCCTCCTAGACAATTTTTAAAAGTATTCTCCACATCCAAATGCCCCTCAGACATTAAAAAATCTACCAAGATAGATAAGCAACAAGGATACACCATATAGCTAGAGAATTATAACCATTATCTTATAATATTTTTTAATGGAGTAAAATCTGATTCACTGTGTTATACACCTGAGACTAATATAGTACTGTAAATCAACTATACTTCAATTAAAAAAAAATCTATCACGACAAAAAACAAATTATTATGATGGCTCTCTGATAGCACTATGACTCACAGTGCCAAACAAATCTTTCCTTTTGACTGCCGACTTTCTTCCCTTTCTTTATCCTTTCTATAACTCTCCTCCCTCCCACAACCTTTTCCCTTATTTATGTCTTCTGGTCACAAAGATTAACGACACAGAACTAAAATTATTGCTAATATCTGTTTTAGGAGCCAAACGTTCTGTGTGGGTATAGAAGTGGATGCCTACTATGACTCATAAAAACAAAATGCTCTATAAATAACAATGTCACACATTTTGAATGACCCAATTACACATATCGTTCCCTGATAGCTCTTTTAAGAGAAAGAAAAACATAACTGTTTGCAAATTCTGAAAATAGTTGAGAATGGTATTTTCCAAAGTATGTGCTGCAGAACACCAGTCTAATGAAATATTCATCAGATTAGTGTTAAATAAGTAGGAAATACTGTATACTAAAGCCTCTTTTTGGAGACTGATAGTACAATAAGTCCCCTACATACAAACGAGTTCTGTTCCGAGAGCGTGTTCGTAAGTCCAATTTGTTCTTAAGTCCAACAAAGTTAGCCTAGGTACCTAGGTACCCAACTAACACAATTGGCTATACAGCACTGTACTGTAATAAGTTTCTAATACTTTTCACACAAATAATACATAAAAAACAAACAAACACAACATTTTTAATCCTACAGTGCACTACCTTGCAAAGTACAGTAGTACAGTACAACAGCTGGCATACAGGGGCTGGTATCACGTGAACGGGCAGGAAGAGTTACTGACTGGAGGAGGGAGAGGAGGTGGGAGATGGTAGAGCTGAAGGATCGTCAGCAATAGGAGACGGAGGGCAAGCTGCAATTTCACTCACGCCCGACATTGATGGCACAGGTTCTGGTTCCTTGCTGGAACCAGATGCACGTTCACATCTTTGAAAGTTAGCAACTTGAAGGTTCATATGTAGGGGACTTATTGTATTGTGAAGTCTTAGAATAACGGTATCACTTAATAGTCTTTAACCCATCATTTCCCAAAATGATTTTACTAAAGCAGCCTTTGAGAGTAAGATTTTTCACATTTGCAGATGTGGTATTCTTTGACATATACTTTGACAAACACTGGCTTCAAATATTTTAGGTTTACCTGTTTTTCAGTCATGAGTCTGTATGATGATTTGCTGGACTCCTGGGCTTTAGGGGCTGCTGTAGATACAATTTTCTTTGTAGAGTCAAAGGAAGTAGAGGTTGGCAATAAAAAATTGTGAGTTGCCTAAATTAAGAAGAAAGTGCAACAGGTGTTAAAGGAAATTACATCTAAAAGAACCTACTACTCTTAGGCAATTTAAGTATTCCTGTGTCAAAACTTTTATGACTTCTAAGAAAACTGATTTTAAGAATTTTATAATGTTCTCCTCCAGAAATAAAGCATTATGGGGTTTTACATACATACACACAAAGAAAACTATTTGTTTTAACTAGATAATGTGAAAAGCAAGTGATGCTAATAAATAAATTGATGTTTTTTGGAAGCTGCTTCCCAAAAAAACTAAAAGAACTGTGTCTGACCCAAAGTTATAGGCCAGTCTAACAATTCACTGGACTAACTCGAAGGGTAAATGATGTGTCACATTCTTAGGTGGTCTTTATTTATTAAGTAGCTAAGAAGCTAGCAACAAAGGATTCTGTATGGCACACACAAAGGTTTATATTAAGTTGACCCTCCCATCACTTGCTCTTGTTGTCTAAGACTGTGCCACTCTGTAGGAAAATATTTCCTTGGATTTTTTGATATCTAATTGCTCCTTTGCAGAGGCACAATCACACACACACATTCATTAGCATCATGGAATCTCAGAGCTTGAGAGAACCTCGGAAATTGTTTAATCCAAAATCTCTAGCTGCCCAGAGCTGGCAAGAGAGAGTGTTGGTAGAATTGTATGAATATATCAGATGCTAAAACCATCTGAGACCCAGAGAGGTAAAATGATCTTCCCAGGATTCCTTAGAAGTAAGTCTCCCCGCTGCTAGTTCAGTACTTCTTGCAAAGCACCATTCTGTCCTTCTATATCTGCTTCAGGTAGTGAAATCCAACTCAACAATTTACTAGCCACCAATAATTCATTTTCAGCTAAACCTAGTAACACGTTACAAATTCTCAAATTCTGCCATTTTTGCTGCTTGACATCACAGAGTACTCTCTCCCCTTTAAATTCTGGGCTCCAACAACTAAGTCACCCACTATGTTCATCCCTCCCACGTTTATTTTAAATAAAGATACTTTTCAAAAATATCAGCCAACTTCAACGGCTATCACCTTTCAGCTAGTTTTTAAACTTTTCATTAGAGAAATTTTCAAAAATACATAAAAGTAGAGAAAGAGTACAATGAACCCAAGTATTCATTAATCCAGGTTCAATGATAACCAACATTCTTCCATACTTGTTTCATTTCTTCCTTACCCACTTATATTTCAGTATTCATCTCTAATAAATACAGACCCTTTTTAAACAGCCAACTTCAATACCACTGTCACACCCAATTATAGTAATAATCCCTTACTATCACTTAATATCTAGTCCATGTTCAATTCTCCCCCAAATGTCTTAAAAATGTCTTTTGGGGTTTTTTTTCAAGGAATGCATATAGCATTCCTAAATTTCTTTTAATCTGTAACAATCCCACTCGTCGCCCCCCACCCTCTTTTTTTTTAACCTGACATTTATTTGTTGAATAGGCCATTTGTCTTATAGAATTACTCACATTTCGGATTTGGCTTATTGTATTCTTATCATTTAACATATTTCTTCATCCCCTATGTTTCTTGTAAACTAGTTACATCTAAAGGCTTTACTAAATTCAGGTTCAGTATTTTTTGGCAAGAATATTTCAGAGGTGATGCTGTGTTCTTCCTACTGCATCACCATCAGGAGTCAGCCAGTTCTGAAGTGGGAAGAATACGTCTGTAGCAGACATAAGGGGAGTAAATATCAATGTAAGAGAATTCCCCAAGAGTGTGGAGCCACATATTCTGACAATCTCCCTAACAGCCACACCAGACTTCTTTCAAGTCTTCAAAGTGTCATCTCCCTCCAGGTTCTAGGCCTAGGCACTCTTATCCTCTTCACTTAGTTAACTCATACTTGACCTTCAGCTCTCGACTCATATTTCCTTCTTCAGGGAAATCTCCCCTGATCCCATGACTAGATCAGGTCCTCTTTTTATATGCTCTTCTAGCACTACAAAGAGTAAAGTATAAAGGTTTGAGTTCAGAGTCAGGTGGCCTGAGTGACTAGCAGCTTAACCATTTATTAAACTGTGTGACATGGACAAACTCAACATCTTTGAGCCTTAATTTCTTCATCTGTAAAAGAGAAAACATAGTAATACCTATATCTCATAGGTTGAATTAAGTCAGACAACATATAGAAAGTATGGAGAACCTGAAACAGAAACTAATAGATAATTGGTGTCATTGCCATATATTAGTATGCTGAATGAAAGAGATCTTACCTAATCTTACCACTGTATATTATCTTAGACTTCTTCTACAAATTACACAGCTTAATTACCTGTGTAATTTGTTTTATATGAATACGTCTAGATAAGACTAAATTCCATGAGGTAAGTAGCCTACTTTTTGGTAATAGTAGAGTGGGCAACTCTGCCTCCAAAGACAATGAAAAAAGCTGAATAAACTATGTTGAAGAAATGTCTTCTTCTTAAAAGCATTAAAGAACTAATAAGATAATGACGAATTATCAAGGGAAAAAAAATCAAGAAGATGAAAACTCACTTTTTCCCTGAAGGCATTTGCCAAATCCAAAGAAAAATCTGTGAAAATGAATGCTAAAATCAAAGTCACTCCCCCATTTAAAATTGTTACCTAGATGGGCTATAACTCTCAGAATAAGGGTAAACCACCTCTGAAACCTAGCTTCCTCTCCTCTGGGTCATTGTTATACGTCAAGAAGGTCCCACATTAATAGTGATTCCACTGATGTACCAATTTTCAAGAAAATGAATTGGTTCTTTATCTTCTGAAGATAATCCTGTTTTAAAAATCTAATATTAGTATGAGGCTGTGAATTTAAACATATTTTATACATTTCAGTTCACTGCAATTATTATTATTATTATTATTAATAATATTAAAATGGATTATAGACCTAAATGTAAGACCAGGTACCATATAACTCTTAGAGGAAAACATAGGCATAACACTCTTTGACATAAATTACAGCAATATCTTTTTCGATCCATCTCCTAGAGTAATGGAAATAAAAATAAAAATAAACAAATGGGACCTAATTAAACTCAATACCTTTTGCACAGCAAAGGAAGCCACAAACAAAATGAAAAGACAATCCACAAAATGGGAGAAAATATTCACAAACGATGCAACCAACAAGGAATTAGTCTCAAAAATTTACAAACAGCTCATGCGGCTCAACAACCAAAAAACAAACAACCCAGTCAAAAAATAGGCAGAAAACCTAAACAGACATTTCTCCAAAGAAGACATACAGGGACTTCCCTGGTGGCGCAGTGGTTGAGAGTCCGCCTGCCAACGCAGGGGACACGGGTTCGCGCCCTGGTCTGGGAAGATCCCACATGCCGTGGAGCAACTAAGCCCGTGTGCCACCACTACTGAGCCTGCGCGTCACAACTGCTGAGCCCACGTGCCACAGTTACTGAAGCCTACGTACCTGGAGCCCATGCTCTGCAACGAGAGGCCACTGCAATGAGAAGTCTACACACAGCAACGAAGACTAGCCCCAGTTTGCTGCAACTAGAGAAAGCCCACGCGCAGCAACGAAGACCCAACGCAGCCAAAGATAGATAAATAATTTTTTTTTTAAAAGAAGACATACAGATGGGCAAGAGGTACCTGAAAAGATGTCCAATACTGCTAACTATTAGAGAAATGCAAATCAAAACTATGAGATACCACCTCACACCAGTCAGAATGGTCATCATCAAAAAATCTACAAACAATAAATGCTGGAGAGGGTGTGGAGAAAAGGGAACCCTCCTACACTGTTGGTGGGAATGTAAATTGATACAGCCACTGTGGAGAACAGTATGGAGCTTCCTTAAAAAACTAAAATATAGAGCTATCATATGATCCAGCATTCCCACTCCTGGGCATATATCTGCAGAAAAACACAGTTCGAAAAGATACATACACCCCAATGTTCAGTGCAGCACTGTTTACAATAGCCAAGACATGGAAGAAAATCTAAATGTCCATCGATAAAGAAGATGTGGTATATATAAAATGGAATATTACTCAGCCATTAAAAAGAATGAAATAATGCCACTTGCAGCAACATGGATGGACTTGGAGATTATCATACTAAGTGAAGTTAAGTCCAACAGAGAAAGACAAATATCATATGATACCACTTATATGTGGAATCTAAAAAAAAATGATACAAATGAACGTATCTGCAAAACAGAAAGAGACTCACGGACTTAGAGAATGAACTTATGGTTGGGGGGGCAGGGATAGATTGGGAGTTTGAGACTGACATAAACACACTGCTATATTTAAAATAGATAACCAACAAGGACCTACTGTAAAAAAATTTTTTTAATCTAATATCAGTATGAGGTCATGAATTTAAACATATTTTATGGATTTCAGTTCACTATTATTATTATTATTATTATTAAAGCTTATGTGGTCTCATCTTTGGCTGGGGGAAGGCTATTCAAGCCTATCCTTTTGATATGACTCCACTAGTAGCTTCCTTGTTGTCTGATATCTTGAACCAGTTCCGCTCCAAATCTGAAATCATCCATTTCTTCAAGATCAGGAAGAGATGATTCTGGGAAGATGGCAGAGTAGGAAGCATCAGGAATGAGTCTCCCCAACTAGGAAAAAACTTCACTGGCAGAATCTGTCTCATGTTAACTATTTTGGAACTCTGAGTCTATTGAGGCCTGCAAATTCCACTGAAGGATTAAATGATGATTTGTGGTTAATTTCAGTCAATTTCACCTCTGGGCAGGGTAAAAGCCACCTATTCCCCACCCTCAGCTTTAAGGCAGGCAGCTGTGCACAATGTACCAGGAGCAGGTTATACCCAGTTTATGTGAGTCAGGGTGGGCAAAAAGGACCTTGTCCTCCAAATTCTGGGGTTCTGTGATCTGACTGATTGCTGCTTCTGATCTCAGAGGAGCAGACAAAGAGGCAAGGGTGTTACTGTACTTCCTCGCATTGTTATAAGCTCCTCTCAGGCTGGTTAAAGTGACTTACAGGGGATTTAAAGGACCATTGTCCTTTTCTTCTCTTCATTTTTCTCTTTTCCCCTTTTGGAAACCACACCTTCAAAAACTAGGACATTTAAAAGCAAATGCAGGGACTTCCCTGGTGGCGCAGTGGTTAAGAATCCACCTGCCAATGCAGGGGACACAGATTTGATCCCTGGCCTGGGGAGATCCCACATGCCGTGGAGCAACTAAGCCCATGCACCACAACTACTGAGCCTGCACTATAGAGCCCATAAGCCACAACTACTGAGCCCATGCACCACAACTACTGAAGCCAGCGTGCCCTAGAGCCCCCACGCCACAACTACTAAGCCCACATGCTGCAAATGCTGAAACCCATGCGCGTAGAGCCCGTGCTCCGCAACAGAAGCCACCACAAATGAGAAGCCCACACACTGCAACGAAGAGTAGGCCCCACTCGCCGCAACTAGAGAAACCACACATGCAGCAACGAAGACCCAATGCAGACAAAATTTTTAAAATAATAATTAAAAAAAATAAAAGTAAATGCACATATGGGAAATTAGAAAGTCACTGCACATGCCCAAGAAAGGTGCAGGCTAAAAAAAGACCTTAAGTTTATACCTCAGGCTGATCCTCAGCACAGAGACAGCCATGACAATTTAAAACAAACAAACAAACAAAAACAAAACCCAGAAAACCTTGGTGAAGGAAGAGAATCTTATTTCCAGACATACCAAATTATTAGATTGAAATGTTCAGTTTTCAACAAAAAATAAGGGATACAAAGAATCGGGAAACTATGGCCCATTTAAAGGAAAAAAACAAATCTACAGAAACTGTCCCTGAAAAAAAAGACCTGATGGCAGAACTACTAGACAAAGATTTTAAAACCACCACCTTAAAAATATTCAAAGAACTAAAGAAAGATGTGGAGAAAAATTAAGAGAAAATATATGAACAAAACGGAAATATCAATAAAGAGATGGGAAACCTAAAAAGAAATCAAAAAAATTCTGGAGTTGAAAAGTACAATAACTGAAATGAAAAATTCACTAGAGGCATTCAAAGGCAATTTGAACAGGCAAAAGAAAGAATCAGTAAATGTGACAATAAGACAATAGAAATTATCGAGTCTAAGGAACAGAAAAAAAAGACTGAATAAAAGTGAACAGTGTGGGACTTCCCTGATGGTCCAGTGGTTAAGAATCCATCTTGCAGGGATTTCCCTGGTGGCACAGTGGTTAAGAATCCACCTGCTAATGCAGGGGACATGGGTTCAATCCCTGGTCTGGGAATATCCCACATACCACGGAGCAACTAAGCCCGTGCACCACAACTACTGAGCCCAAGTGCTGCAACAACTGAAGCCCGCTGGCCTAGAGCCTGTGCTCTGCAACAAGAGGCCACTGCAATGAGAAGCCCGTGCAACACAACAAAGAGTAGCCACCACTTGCCGCAACTAGAGAAAGCCCGCGTGCAGCAACAAAGACCCAATGCAGCCAAAAAATAAATAAAAATTTTTTTTAATTAAAAAAAAAAAAGAATCCATCTTGCAATGCAGGGGACGCTGGTTCTATCCCTGGTCAGGTAACTAAGATCCTACATGCTGCAGGGCAACTAAGCCTGCGCGCCGCAACTAGAGAGCCAAAGTGCCGCAACTACAGAGCCCACGTGCTTTGGAGCCTGAGCACCACAACTAGAGAGAAGCCCAAATGCCGCAAGCCTGCATACTGCAAAGAAGAGCCCGCACACTGCAACAAAAGATCCCACTTGCCGCAACTAAGACCCGACACAGCCAAATAAATAAATATTTTTTTAAAAAAGTGAACAGTGCCTAAAGGACCTGTGAGACACCATCAAGCAGGCCAACATACAAACTGTGGGGAGCCCAGAAGGAGAAAAGGGAGGGAAAGTGGCAGAGAGAATATTTAAAGAAATGATGGCTGAAAACTTCCCAAATTTGTTGAAAAATACAAATACATATATTCAAGAAGGTCAACAAACTCCAAGAAAGGTAAACTCAGACAGACCTACACCAGCAAGTATTATAATCAAACTTTTGAAAGACACAAAGAGAGAATCCTGAAAGCAGCAAGGGAGAAGTGACATATCACATACAAGGAATCATCAATAAGATTACCAGCATATTTCTCAACAGAAACTTTGGAGTCCAGAAGGTAGTGAGATGATACATTCAAAGTGCTGAAAGAAAGAAATTGTCGATCAAGAATCCCATACCTGGCAAAACTGTCCTTCAAAAGAGAGAACAAAATTAAGACATTCTCAGATAAACAAAAGCTGAAGGAGTTCGTTACCATTAGACCTGCCCTACAAGAAATGGTAAAGGGAGTCCTGCGGGTTGAAATGAAAGGACACTAGACAGTAAATCAAAGCCATATGAAAAACTAAAGTTCTCAGTAAAAGTAAATGGCATGGTAAATACATGGGCAATTATAAAAGCTACTATTATTATGACAAAGACGTGTAGCTCCACTTTTTGTTTTCTACATGATTTAACACATTACTGACCAGGGGATTTTTGCAGAAACTAACGCCTGTGGCCATCAATTTGTTATGTAAGTGAATACTGAAACACCCATGTTTGAGTAAATATCAACAACTATTTTTGCACTTAATGTATTTATTTGAAACTTTGTACATGTCTCACTAAAGCATTCTATTATTTCATTAGAGTGTGGCAGGGAGTATAGGAGGCACCTCTGTGCAGGGGAACAGAACATCTATTACAAATACACCATGTTTCACTGCACTTTCCCCTGGAAGAGCAGACTCTACACTTTCTGGCAGTATTTTTTTTTTAGTCCTGTGGGGATTATTTCCTCTACGATATGTTCTTTCATTTTACCTGAGAGTTGACAAGGTGGATCTTTGTGTGGGGGCTCTTTTAGAAATGCCACAAGAAGGACCAGGTGCAGGACTAACACTACATTCACCAGAAGGGTCAGTTACCCATTCTCTAGTTACTGCTAACAAAAACTGCTTGTAAGTAATTTTATTCTGTGCCTTAAGGCTACAATAAATTTTAAATGCATTAAATAAACTGCAATTACTCAAATAGAAACCCACTTTCTTATACCAATTTTCCAGAGGATATTGAAGTTTGCCAGATATTGATTGGATCAATCAACTCCTTTCATACATTATACTCTAATACACAAGTAGGCTTAGTTATCTGATGGCCAGTCCTCCTGTCTTCCTTTCCTGTAGATGCTATGGAGGTGTCATGAATAGTTGTCACTATGCGGACTAGCTTCTTGTCTTTCCATATAAGAATCACTTCTCCCTTCTGTAAGAATGTCATTTCTCCCCTCTGTAGATTTTTACATTTCTCCTTTAATTTGTTTGGTAGACCACGATTCTCTCCTATGGTCCCACAAACTCTGGTTTTATTTTTCAACAATATTTCAGATGTGGACACACTGTTGTAATAATTGCCTTAGTAAATATGGTGCCATAAACCAAGATAAGGTGGTAGGACCCATAATATTGTTTCTTGCAGTTTCTTTCCTTCACCTGTGTAAATCTCAAGGTTGCATATAGATAACCGATTTCACTTTCACTAACCATCTTGACCAAAATTTCATATTTTGTAAGTTTTCTGGGATTATAGGTTTTGAATCTGAGCCGTCCTCTCCACTTTATGATTGCCTTATCAAGTGATAGCTCTTGTTTGGGTATTATAGATCGATTGAAATTTTGGTAGAAAATAATCCAAAAGAGGTTTAACTTTTGAAATTCTGTCTGCAGGAAGCGGAGTTTCTGAGTTATCGTTAAAGTGAAGAAATGTCATTATTTGTTCAAACCTTCTTCTCATAATCTTTGGAAAAGTAGGTGTTTCAAGTAAGGGATCAATCAACCAATATTCTTTCCAGTGTGACTTTCTTATTTGTCCCACCAGAATTATTAATCCAAGAAACTTCTTCATGTCACTATCAGTTACATCAGTCCATTTTGAAGCCTTATCATACTTTTTATATGATTTTTCATTCTGTTGGTGATACAAGTTTGTCTGAGAAGTGACCAACTCGAAAAAGTAGTTACCAAAAATTAATTCTGTTATTTCACTAACACTTTGCAGGTTATTACACTCAATAGTTACACCTGACACATCTGTTAAGTCTTCTAATTTTCGTGAAATGTTGTCTTCAATCGACTCTTCTGCAGAAGCAAAGGAGCATTCTCCAGAACCATGAGCTTCATTTTCACTTTCTGTATCAGAATCAATCACTAAGGTTTTTTGTTTTTTTGTTGGCCTAATATTCACATCGTCTAAATCAGAACTATACTCTGAAGAACTATCATCTTCTGAGACACTAGTATATACGTCACTTGGAAAATCAGAGAAAGTATCTGCATAAATTCATTGAAAAGTTCTTCTTCACTCAAAATTTCATGATGCGTCATTTTTGAAAATTTTACCATAATAAACTTGCATTTATAATATACACAAGATTGGAACAAAAACCTAAAGGAGCAAAATGTGAATGATAATGACAATCATAAGTTGTATAAAGAAACTTTGATCAATTTTAAGTTCTAACAGCTTGGCACAGTGATGTTAATTTTATCACTCTCTAAAAACATATTGATACATCTCCAGTCAATAACATTTGGGTAACAAAAGACACATTAATAAGTCTCCAGTCAATAATGTGTTAAGAAACAGATAATTTTTTAAAAAACAATCACTAGTCTAAAAGCTAATATTATTGTAACTTTGGTATGTAATGTCACATCTCATTTTCCACCTAATTTAGGAGATTGGGTCTTCCCTTGTGGTGCAGTGGTTAAGAATCTGCCTGCCAATGCAGGGGACATGGGTTCGAGCCCTGGTCTGGGAAGATCTCACATGCCGCGGAGCAACTAAGCCCGTGCACCACAAATACTGAGCCTGCGCTCTAGAGCCTGTGAGCCACAATTACTGAAGCCCGCACACCTAGAGCCTGTGCTCCGCAACAAGAGAAGCCACCACAAGGAGAAGCCTGCGCACTGCAATGATGAGTAGCCCCCGCTCTTCGCAACTAGAGAAAGCCCGCATGCAGCAATGAAGATCCAATGCAGCCAAAAATAAAAATAAATAAAAAATAAATAAGAGACTAAATTCATTTAAAACAATTATTAATTTATGTTTTGGGGCACACATGTATAAAGATGTAATTGTGCAACATCGACAACTAAAAGAGGTGGGGGAGTGTTATAATTTATAATGTTAAATGTAATCTCCATGGTAACTGCAAAGAAAACAGTGATAAAATATATAGAAAAGGAAATGAGAAAAGTGAAAAGAAAAACATTTCACTATAAAAAAATCAACTAAACACCAAAAGACAATAATACAGGAAATGAGAAAAAAAAAAGCCATAAGATATTATGAACAATAGCAAAAATGACAGAAATAATCCCTACCTATGAGTAATCACTTTAAATGTAAATGGGTTAAACTCTTGACAGATTGGCAGAATGAATTTAAGAAATCCAACTACATGTGTCTAAAACAGGACCCACTTTAGATCCAGCAACACAAAGACGTTGAAAGTGAAAAGATGGTAGAAGATATTCTATGAAAATAATAACCAAGAGAAAGCAAGGGTGGCTATATTAGTATCAGACAAAATAGACTTTAAATCAAAAAAGGTTACTAGAGACAAAGTTAACATTACATATTAATACAAGATTCAATACAGCAAGAATATATAACAGTTATAAACACTTATGCACTTAATAACAGATCACCAAAATATATGAAGTAAAAATTGACAGAACTGAAGGAAGAAATAGTTCTACAATAGTAGTAGTTGGAGACTTTAACACTCCATTCTCAATAATAGATAGAACAACCAGATAGAAGAAAAGTAATGAAACAGGAAAAAAGTAATGAAACAGGATGTGACACAGTAAACCAACCAGATCTAACAGATTTATAAAGAACACTCTGGGGAATTCCCTGGTGGTCCAGTGGTTGGACTCTGCACTTCCATTGCAGTGAGCACAGGTTTGATCCCTGGTCAGGGAACTAAGATCCCACAAGCTGCGTGGTGTGGCCAAAACAAAAACAAAAACACTCTACCCAACAACTACAGAATACACAGTCTTCCAAGTGCACGTGGAACATTTTCCAGGATAGACTATATGTTAGGCCACAAATTAAGTCACCACAAACGGATGAAGTTAGAAATCAATAACATAAATAAAACAGAAACATCATAAATTTATGGAAATTAAACAACACATTTGTAAATAACCAATGGATGAAAGAAGAAATCACAAGAGAAATTAGAAAATACTTAAGCTATTAATGAAAATGAAAACAAAACTTACAGGACACAGTGAAAGCAGTGCTAAGGGGGAAATTTATAGCTATAAAAGTTTACATTAAAAAATGCGAAAGGTCTCAAATTAACAACCTAACTTTACAACTTAAAGAACTAGAAAAAGAATAACAAACTAAACCCAAAGCTAGCAAAGGAAAGAAAATAATAAAGATTAATTAGAGTAGAAACAAAGGAAATAGAGAATAGGAAAGCAATAGAGGAAGTCAATGAAAGACAGCTGAAAAGATCAACAAAAATGACAAATGTTTAGCTAGATGAATAGAAAAAAAGAGAAGATTCAAATTATTAAAATCAGAAATGAAAGTGGGGACATTACTATCAATTATACAGAAATTTAAAGTATAAAACAGTACTATGAACAATGGTATGCCAACAAATTAGATAACCAAAATGAAATGGATAAATTCCTAGAAACACAAAACTTACCAAGACTGAATCACAAAGAAATAGAAAATCTCAGTACACCTATAACTAGTAAGGAGATTGAATCAGTAATCAAAAAACTCCAAACAAAGAAAAGCCTTGGACCTGGTGGCTTCACTGAGGAATTCTACCAAAACATTTAAAGAACTATTAGCAATCCTTCTCAAACTTTTCCAAAATATTAAAGAGGAGGGAACACTTCCTAACTCATTCGTGGAGGTTAGCATTACCCTAATATCAAAACCAGACAAAGACAATACAAGAAAAGAAAACTAAAGACTAATATGCCTTATAAGCATCAGTGCAAAAATCCTCAACAAAATACTAGTAAACCAAATTCAGCAGCTTATTAAAAGGATTACACACCATTTCCAAGTGGGAGTTATAGTTGGAATGTAGAAATAGTTCAACATATGAAAAGAAATCAACGTATTACACTACATTAATGGAATGAAGGAAAAAAAAAATCATCATCTCAACTGATGCAGAAAAAGCATTTGACAAAACCCAACACCGTTTCATGATAGAAACACTCAACAAACTAGGAATAGAAGGAAACTAACTCAACAAAATAAAAGCCATATATAAAAAAGCTACAGCAAACATCATACTCAATGGTGAAAGACTGAAAGCTTTCCAAGATGAGGAACAAGGCAAGGATGTCCACATTCACCACTTTTTTTTTTTTTGGAGTATAATTGCTTTACAATGTTGTGTTAGTTTCTGGTGCACAACATAGTGAATCAGCTATATGTATACATATATCCCCTCCCCCTTGGACCTCCCTCCCACTCCACCCCCATCCCACTCATCCAGGTCATCACAGAGCATGGAGCTGAGCTCCCTGTGCTATACAGCAGGTTCCCACTAGCTATCTATTTTACACATGGTAGTGTATATATGTCAATCCTAATCTCCCGATTCGTCCCACCCTGCCCTTCCCCCCACCATGTCCACATGTCCATTCTCTACATCTGCATCTCTATTTCTGCCCTGGAAATAGGTTCATTTGTACCATTTTTCTGGATTCCACATATATGAGTTAATATACGATATTTGTTTTTCTCTTTCTGACTTACTTCACTCTGTATGACAGACTCTAGGTCCATCCACATCTCCAAAAATGACCCAATTTCGTTCCTTTTTATGGCTGAGTAATATTCCATTGTATATAAGTACTACATCTTCTATATCCATTCATCTGTCATTGGACACTTAGGTTGTTTCCATGTCCTGGCTATTGTAGATAGTGCTGCAATGAACATTGGAGTACATGTGTCATTTTGAATTATGGTTTTCTCAGGGTATATGCCCAGTAGTGGGATTGCTGGATCATATGGTAGTCCTATATTTACTTTTTTAAGGCACCTCCATACTGTTCTCCATAGTGGCTGTATCAATTTACGTTCTCACCAACAGTGCAAGAGGGTTCCCTTTTCTCCACACCCTCTCCAGCATTTACTGTTTGTAGATTTTTTGATGATGGCCATTCTGACTGGTGTGAGATGATACCTCATTGTAGTTTTGATTTGCATTTCTCTAATAATTTAGTGATGTTGACCATCTTTTCATGTGCCTCTTGGCCATCTGTAAGTCTCCTTTGGAGAAATGTCTATTTAGGTCTTCTGCCCAATTTTTGATTGGGTTGTTTGTTTTTTTGATATTGAGCTCCATGAGCTGTTTGTATATTTCAGAGATTAATCCTTTGTCTGTTGCTTCGTTTGCAAATATTTTTTCCCATTCTGAGGGTTGTCTTTTCGTCTTGTTTATGGTTTCCTTTGCTGTGCAAAAGCTTTTTAAGTTTAATTACGTCCCATTTGTTTATTTTTGTTTTTATTTTCATTACTCTAGGACATGGGTCAAAAAAGATCTTGCTGTGGTTTATGTCAGAGTGTTTTTCCTATGTTTTCCTCTAAGAGTTTTATAGTGTCTGGTCTATTTAGGTCTTTAATCCATTTTGAAAACTTCAGTGTATGGCATTAGGTATGGTGTTCTAATTTCATTCTTTTACATATAGCTGTCCAGTTTTCCCAGCACCAATTACTGAAGAGTCTGTCTTTTCTCCATTGTATATTCTTCCCTCCTCTGTCATAGATTAGGTGACCATAGGTGCACGGGTTTATCTCTGGGCTTTCTATCCTGTACCATTGATCTATAGTTCTGTTTTTGTGCCACTACCATACTGTCTTGATTACTGTAGCTTTGTAGTATAGTCCGAAGTCAGAGAGCCTGATTCCTCCAGCTCTGTTTTTCTTTGTCAAGATTGCTTTGGCTATTCAGGGTCTTTTGTGTTTCCATACAAATTGTAAAATTTTTTGATCTAATTCTGTGAAGAAGGCCATTGGTAATCTGATAGGGATTGCACTGAATCTGTAGATTGCTTTGGGTAGTACAGTCATTTTCACAATATTGATTATTCCAGTCCAAGAACATAGTATATTTCTCCATCTCTTTGTGTCATCTTTGATTTCTTTCTTCAGTTTTATAGTTTTCTGTGTAAAAGTCTTTTTATTCCATGTAGAATTGGAAGTTCTCACCAAGCAATTAAGCAAGAAATAGAAATAAAAGGCATCCAAATTGGAAAGGAAGAAGTAAAATTACGTCTACGTGCAGATGATATGATTTTATATGCAGAAAACCCTAAAGAATACACACATACACATACACACAGAAAACTGTTAGAATAAATGAATTCAGCAAAGTAGCAGGATACAAAAATCAACATATAAAAATCAGTGCATTTCTACACACTAACAATGAATAACCCAAAAAGGAAATTAACAACTCCATTTATAACAGCATAAAAATGAATAAAAACGGGAGTAAACTTAACCAAGGAGGTGAAAGCCTTGTACAATGAAAACTACAAAACATTGCTCAAAAAATTAAACAGACATAAATAAATGGGAATATATCCTATGTTCATGGATCATAAGACTTATTAAGACATCAATACTAACTAAAGCAATCTACAGATTCAGTGTAATCCCCATCAAAATCCCAATGACATTTTTTGCAGAAATAGAGAACCCATCCTAAAGAACATAGGGAATCTCAAGGGACCCTGAATAGCCAATACAATCTTGAAAAAGAAGAAAGAAGCTGGAGGAGTCACACTTCCTGATTTTAAAGCTCACTGCAAAGCTACAAAAATCAAAACATAGTGGTACTGGCATACAGACCAATGGAGGAGAATAAAGAGCCCAGATATAATTCCTCACATTTATTGTCAAATGATTTTCAACAAGAGTGCCAAAAATCCTTCAAAGGGGAATGGTCAGTCTCTTCCTCTTCTGGAAAAACTGTAAAAAGAATGAAGTTGGACCCTTACTTAAGACCATACACAAAAATTAACTCAAAATGGATCAAAGATCTAAATGTAAGAGCCAAAACTATAAAACTCTTAGAAGAAAACGTAGGGTAAAAGCTTCACAATCCTGGATTTGGCAATGATTTCGTGGATATGACACCAAAGGCACAGGCAACAAAAGTAAAAATAGACAAATTGGACTTCACAAAAATTTAAAACTTCTGTGCATCAAAACATATTGTCAACAGAGTGAACAGGCAATCCATGGAATGGGAGAAAATATTTGCAAATCATTTGTGATAAGGGATTAACATCCAGAATATAGAGAGAATTCCTGAAACTCAACAACAAAAATTCTGATTAAAAAATGGGCAAGGAAAAAAAAAAAAAAAATGGGCAAGGAACTTGAACTTATCTAAAGAATATATAAAAATGCCCATAAACACATGAAAAGATTTCAATATCACTACCCATTAGGTAAATGCAAATCAAAACTACAATGAGATACCACCTCATACCCATTAGGATGGCTACTATCAAAAACACAGATAGTGAGGATGTTGGTGAGTACGTGGAGAAATTGAAACCCTTGTGCACTGTTGGTAGGAATGTCAAATGGTACAGCTGCTGTGAAAAACAGCATGGTGGTTCTTCAAAAAACTAACTGTAGAATTGCCCTTATGATTCAGCAATTCTACTTCTGGGTATAGTCAAAAGAATTGAAAGCAGGGTCTTGAAGAGATATTTGTACATCCATGTTCATAGCAGCACTATTCACAATAGCTAAAGTGTGGAAGTAACCCAAGTTCAACCAAGAGATGAATGGATAAGCAAAATATGGTATATCCATGCAATGGAATATTATTCAGCCTTAAACAGGAAGGAAATGTTCACATACGCTACAACATGGATGAACTTTAAGGACATTAGCTAATCACAAAAAAACAAATGCTGTATGATTCCACTTATACAGAAAGTAGAATGGTGGTTGCCTGGGTCTTGGGGGGATGGTGAGTTATTGTTTAACGAGTGTAACGTTTCAGCTTTACAAGATGAAAAGAGTTCTGTGTGCGTCTATAGATAGAGCTAGGATACTTATATCTACCTGTCTACTGAAAGGCCTCAAACAGAGACTGACTCAGTATCCCTAGAATACAGATTATGATCTTGAAATGCTATTTCCTTCTTTAAAAAAACAGAGTTTCTTGAAGAAATGATGATTTCAGATTTGGGACAGAATTAATTTAAGATATCAGACAACAAGGAAGCTATTAAAGACTAGTAAGGTCATATCAAAAGGATAGGCTTGAATAGGCTCCCCCCAGCCGAAGATGAGACCACATGAGCTTTGATAATAATGATAATTGCAATGAACTGAAACACATAAAATGTTTAAATTCATGACCTCATACTGATATTAGATTTTTAAAAAGAATTGTCTTCAGAAGATAAAAAACCGATTCACTTTCCCCAAAATTGGTAAATAAATGGAAAGAATGAAACATTTATGCTGCCTTTCCTAAAGGAATTGTACTGCTGCATATTCAAATGATAGATAAGGGACTAATATTCCAACTAATAAGTAAAAAAGCCATGATAGAATTAGAATACCACTATTTTGCAACCTTCAATGAACAGATATAGGCATCAAGTATCAACAGGTGCTGAAAACACAAAGAGAAACAATGAGACATTCCGCACCTCCTATGGTCTTGGCAAACACCACCTAGAGAATTACCAAAGGGATTGAATCTGAGTCTGATCCAGTCTTGGATCCAGCTACCAATATACGGGAATTACCCGGGGCAGAGGAACATAATTAACTGTACATGAGTGTGCAATCTGCAAAATCCAGACTGTAGGATATACAGGTCAAATGACCCAAGTTCTTTATCAGATTAATTGTAAGGAAAAGAAAGGAATAGGGAGAAAACCTACAGATTAAAAGAGATTTTTTTTAAATTTAATGAACAAGACTACATTATAGTGAAGAATACAGATTTATGAAAAAACTTTTCTTAACACAAGGAAGCAATTACTATAAAAGTCAGAAGAATGGCTACTAATGGGAGTACACAAGTAGTTGTAATTGGGATGGAGCAAAGTCTTCACACAGCTAGCATGGTTCTTCACCCTGACCTAGGTGGTATCGTCTTTTAGTAATTCATTAAGCTACACATCTTTATGTATGTTCTTTCCTGTTTGACTTCATAATAAAAATTCATTTTTTAATTCAAAGATTTTGTTAAATAACAATAAAAGCAAAAGGAAAGGAAATACTAACTAAAAGGCTGGTACAGCCAGAATGCCTAGGTTCGAATCACGGATTCTGCCGTGCAACCAAGAAAGTACTAATCTCTCTGTGCCTCAATTTCCTTATCATAAAATGAATACAATAAAAGTACTTAGCTCATAGGTTCTTGTGAAGATTAGGAAAGTTAATATAGAAAGGACAAATAGAACAGTGCCTGGCACACAGGACAAAAGTGGTGATCAGAGTTGGTGACCAGCTATCTGTGTTATCTTAAAAAGTTATTTAACCACTCTGGGCTTCAGTTTCCTTAACTGAGTTTAAAATATCTGATAGGAGGGACTTCCCTGGCAGTCCAGTGGTTAAGACTCTGAACTTCCAATGCAGGGGCATGGGTTCGATCCCTGGTTGGGGAACTAAGATTCCCACATGCTGTGGTGGGGTGTAGCCAAAAAAAAAAAATTAAAATATCTGACAGGATTATGAGGAGGTCAAAAGGAAATATATGTATAGTATTCCACAATTAGTGGATCCTTTCCACAGTCTCTCAACATCCAGAGAGAGTTATCTGCCACATTAGACATACCTCAGTCATGGCACAATCCTCTTGTACTTTTCACCTGGTCATTCAAGTTGATCTCAATGAAATGATCACTCAGTGACTCTCATATCTGAAACTGGATCTTCATCTAAGTTTCAAAAAGATAAAGAAACCCAAATCTTAAAAAGTTCATCTCCTAGTAAGAATGGTCACGTGTTATTCCCAGAACAGGCATCCGTCGTACTGGTGGTAACCACTAAACAGAAGCTGGAACAACTGAATTAGCTAATGGCCTCCGATGCTCACCACCACGTGCCTTCACCCTTGTCTTCTTTCCCCTTATCTTTCCTGTCCCCGCTCTGTTGAAACATTCAGCTGGGAGTCCAATTCTATCATCATCTAGCATCAATTCTGATTCTGGCTTCAAAGGTAGAATAATTCTCATTGGCAGGGGTACTCTCAGATAGACAATACCACTGAACACAAAAAGCAAAGGCAGGGAGAACAACTTTCACAATTTCACCTGTGACCAAGCCCTCCTTTTCAGAAGTCCGTACTGTGAAATTAATGTGCCAATAGTTTGCAGCTGCCTTTACCCCACTACAAGCTGTAACAGGACATAGGTCTGGAACTCTGAGTCAGAAGAGACCCAATGCTTCCCAAAGCCAAAGCAGAAGGTGCAGCTTGCTTTAATCAGTGTCATAACACACCTAAAGTAAGACTGTGAGAATAGGAGTTGCAGGGTTGGAGTTCATTTGTATACGGCATAGAAAGCCAAGCGCAGAGAAGCAAAACACATTTCTATCACCTTGCACTGTCCAGGTCTCCCAAGAGTCCTTTGGTAACTTGCCCTTTATAGGTCTGAAGCCCCTGTAACATGCACCATAAATTAAAATGTAATTATTTTTCACTACAAGTGAGTCACATCAAAATGTGCAATTAGCTTTCTCAAAAGTACATATTTCACTTTTACTGCAATAAATGGAACATCCAATGCTTTCAAAGTCTCTATTGTCTATTAAGTGCAAAAGCTCTATTCCAAAAATATGCCAACATGCTGTTTAACGTTCCTAAAAAGAACTGAATCTACCGCAAATAAGGAAACGGAATTAACACTGGATCTCATCTCAACCAAATCATTCCGCCCCGCGAGAGGTTACATAAAGGGTCAGAACACGCCTCCAAGCAGAAGCTGCGGGCAAAACCCTTGTCAGCCACCTCTTCCCCAAAGTGGGGCGGGGAAGGCCCGGGTCTACTTGGCAATACCAAAAGTAAAACAACACAACACAACACAACAAAACCTCATACAGAGGACTGAAACCAACAGAGGTAATGCGTGCCCAGTGTTTTAACATTATTACGGTTAGAAAATAAAGTGGTACAAAAACCTGTTTGGTCTGCGTGATACGGGTCTCTTAGCCTTGCAATATTTTCACCTCATTGATTTTCTTAATAAAATCAAATTAGGCTCCGCATAAAAAGGCCCCTCCGATTCTGAAATGGGCCTAATAAACCGGAGAAGGAGATACCTACTCTACCCGTCAGCGTATCCCCCATCTTTTGCTACGAGCCTTCACTAGTCAAGCGACCTTCTCAGACACCTTGACAACTGCAAAGTGGAGCGGGTCGGCCCTAGTGGACGCTTGGGAATGGAGTAACTACAACCTATGCAGAATCCAGGCTGCGCCGGCAATCATTCCACGCTTCACACTTACTACCTCATTTAACCTTCAACCACCATGTAAGGCAAGAATTACCAGCTGTGTCCTACAAATGAAGAAACTGAGGCGCTGAGACGTTAAACGGGAAGCCAAAGATCACAAAGGGCGGGAAGCCAGACTTGAACCAGGTTTCTCAGGTCACCCCGCTCCCCCCGGCCTTTATACTGGGATTTTCATTGCTCCTCTCTGGGAACCCCAGCAAGGGTCAGTCTGACCACTCGCAGGGCGCAGGTGTGGTCAGTTCCCGGGGTTCCTCAGGCAGGGCCTCCAGCGGCCGCTTCTGTAGACCCCGAGAGCCGCTCACCTTACTCAACCGCCGCCGCCCTCCAGCAGCGCGCCCAATCCCGCCGGCTCAGCGGCCTCCGGCCCCGCCTCTGCGACCTTTACCACGCCGTGGGAGGCCGGCCAATCGAGCCCGAGCGCGTCGAGGGACCTGCCTATGCTCTGGCTTAAACGCCGGAGCGATTTTCTCGGACAGCCCGGGGAGGCTGGGCCTGCCCCGCGCCCTCTGGTTGGCTCCGCTTCTGGGGGCGGGGCCTACCTTTGACTTCGACCTGTGTGTACGGGGCTGGCTTTGTCGTCTGCGCCTGCGCACTTCCATTGCAGCTGAAAATAGGCTCTGGCTGAAGTTGTCTCACTTACCTGGATCCTCATTTGCCTGGAAGATTTAAGAAATTTACGTTTGAGGCTGTCGGTGAAAGTGAGGCCCGGGCCACGTGGCCGCTGCAGACTGCCCTCCATACACACACACACGCACACACGTCGTGTCTGCTAGCTCTTGCTGCGGGTCTCGTCAGCGTGTTCTCTATGTTCCAGACCTGGCTGAGCGGTGCAGCGCCTGGCATTTGGAGGACGCAGATAAGTGTTTGTTGATGACGTTTTACCCTCCCATTAAACATTTTCCAAATCAACACGAAGTGTCAGGCCATACATCGAGCTCCAAAAATGCAAAAGTGTCTGGCTGGAGATGTTCAAAATCTAGTTAGGGAGATAGGTATACACCCTGAAATTAAGGTGCAGTGTGATAGGCATGATCAGAGAAAGGTGTCTAGGGCACAGAGGGGAAAGAAAAGGATTTACCTCGGTCCCCGAGTGGGTCTCAACCCTGGCTGCACATTAGAATCACCTGGGGAGCTTTGAAAACAATGTTCAGACCCCAAGTTAAGTATATCAGAATCTGCTGGGTAGGACCCAGGCATTGGTAGTTTGTAAAGCTCCCCAGGTGATTCCAATGTGCAGCCAAGGTAGAGAACTACAAACCTAGAGTGATGCATAAGAAGAATGATTCTGAATGAAGAGTTCCCCAGCAATACAGATAGGAAAGGTATTGAAATCGCAGAAATGCGTGGAGGGAGAGGGGGTTCAAGGACCTCCTGTTCTTTATGTCTCAGCACAGAAAGAATTCATTGAGAGGCAAAGTGATAGATCAGAAGTGATTTATTAGAGTAGGACGCTTGTGAGGCTTACAAGCCGGTGGGCAAGGGAATGCCGCTCCGAGAACTTAGTGGGCTAGTTTCATAATCAAAGGAAAAGAAGACCACCTTCTTCCTCATTCTTGAGTAAATATCAAACTTCCATCATCAGTTCCACTTCCACATCAGGCGGAGGAGTTTTCTTGTCCCCACATGGTCGAACTGGGACTGTCATGGCGCAATGGAAATGAGCAAAAAGGCAGTAACATACTAAAATATGATAAATCATCTCGGGTTTCAGTATAATGTCACCTTTTCCTTATATTTTTGTTTTTAGTGTGCACAGAGAAGCATGTCCTAGGAATCATTAATTTACTGACCTCACTGGGCAGGATGTGTGTCTCATGCGGCCACTGTTTTTGGGGGGCAAGTCATGCTTCTGTTGCATGGTTTTGTTGCTAAGCAAGCCTGCTTTCTTTTTTTTAAGTTTTATTTATCTATTTTTGGCTGTGTTGGGTCCTTGTTGCTGCACGTGGGCTTTCTCTAGTTGCGGCGAGCGGGGGCTACTCTTCGTTGCGGTACGCGTGCTTCTCATTGCGGTGGCTTCTCTTTTCGGGGAGCACGGGCTCTAGGCACGCAGGCTTCAGTAGTTGCGGCACACGGGCTCAGTAGTTGTGGCTCGCGGGCTCTAGAGCGCAGGCTCAGTAGTTGTGGCACACGGGCTTAGTTGCTCCGCGGCATGTGGGATCTTCCTGGACCAGGGCTCGAACCCGTGTCACCTGCGTTGGCAGGCGGACTCCTAACCACTGTGCCACCGGGGAAGTCCCAAGCCTGCTTTCTTGAGTGATCATTAACTTACAGGGGTCTCCCATACTTTTTCCTTACAATCCCCTAGTGGAATTAACTATTTAATCACCTACTTTGGCCGTTTACTCTGTCCCTATCAGTATTTAGAGAAAACTTCATGTGCAAATTAAGATAATAACTCCAAAGCACGTTATTATAATGCCTAGTTCACAAGTGCTCAGTAAACCTTACTTTTTTTCTCTCTCTCTAATTAAACCTGGACTCCTTTGGTACAGCTCATATCTGCCCTCCCCAAAAACCTAACTCCCAAAGCACTGGCCAATACAATGGGCTTCCTGAAGAAGCTGAGGCGTATGTTGCATCATTGGAGAATCAGAGGAGGAAGGCCTTTAGCAGGCGTGCTAAGGAGCTGGGACTTTGTCCTGGAGGTGATGGGGAAACATAGATGAGTTTTCAAAAGGAGTATAAAATGAAAAGGCTTTTGTCTGGGTTTTTTCAAGCCTAACTTTCTTGCATCCTGATATATAAGTAAAAACTGTAAAAAAAAAAAAAAAAAGGAGGGGGGGAGGGCTCCACAGTGTACAAATATGATCAGTGTTCTTTTTCTCCACAAAAGGAAATCATCTCAATCCCCTCTGTAGCACTTTAATAAATTCAGAATCTACAAATAGGGCCCCTGCCCACCTTTTTCAAAAACTCACAGCAGGTTAAGCGATCCAAAAATTACCAAAGGAAAATCCAGCTGTGACACACCCGAAGGGAAGGCCTGGTGGCCTCTGTCATTGCATCTTATAGCCACACGATGTCACTGTTGACAACCTGTACTTTCCAATTGGTCAAAGGATGCAAGTCTGTAGCAAGCAGGTCCCACAATGGCCAACAGGGATCTTCCACGGAGGGCATGGTGTCTCTCACAAGGAGGTCTCAGGGTCACAGCTTTTAGGGTTCAACTTTCAGGCCCATACTCAGCCTTCTTCCAGGCAGCTGGAGCCACTGTGAGTTTGATCTCTGTGTCTGTCTGCCCCATGCAAACATGTCCTCACCCCACCGCCACCCCGTGCCCTTTCCATACTGAGCTATTCACACTAGTCTGGTTGGCAGATTTTCATTTTCAACACTTGGAACACAAAGAGTCTCACTGCTTGACTTTTCCAGGGTAATAGGGTGACTTACCCACTTTTCTGAGTGTAGCTGCCCTAATTATAGCTAGGAGGCCAAACATCATTGGTCAATTAGGATTATTTGGCCTGCAAATAGAATAGAAAATCTGACTCAAACTGTCTTCTTAAGCAATAAGGAAATTGATTATCTCACATAACAGGAAGTCCAGGGGCAAGATAGAC
Organism: Balaenoptera borealis; assembly: GCF_965194805.1. Classification (NCBI taxonomy): domain Eukaryota; kingdom Metazoa; phylum Chordata; class Mammalia; order Artiodactyla; family Balaenopteridae; genus Balaenoptera; species Balaenoptera borealis. The sequence continues at coordinate 127,244,600 of NC_138862.1, read as the reverse complement.
TTTGGACTTGGTTGATGCAGTGGTTCAACAAGTTACCAAGGATAAGTTATTGGAAAGTACAGGATATCAAGTTTATCAAGTTACCAAGGAAAAGTTTACCCTCTGGGGTGGGTGCTCCTTGAGTCACATGGATTACAAGAAGGAAGCATGGCTACTTGGGTAAAATTGGAGTTCTGTAAGGATCAAGAGGAAAATGGACGCTAGATGGATGATCACCAGTATCCCTCACAATCTTCAAAGCAAAAAAGGCTGTTTATTCTCTAATTCCTAACAATAGAACCTCTCTCCCATCACTCCTGGATTTTGTATGTAGCAAGTGGAGGGGAGGAAGCTCTAGAGCACTGTCCTCCAAAGGAATTCCTTCTTCTGAACCCCTAAGGCTTTTCTAGCACCTCTCTGCTAGAAAAGGAAAGGGCCCTGCACACAAGTTCAGTCTTTAGGTCAGCATCCTGCTGCACTGGTCTCAAGAGTCTTCTATGGACCTCATCTACCCACCAGGATTCTAATGGTTCTAACACTCATTTAACATTCGTTAATTTACAAAAACTTATTAAGCACCTGTTAGGTACCACGGATTGAACTAGATACTTTCTACGGTGGTGAGTAAACTAGATGTGGTTCCTGCCCTTATGGACCTTACAGTATAGTTGGGAAGAGCAATATGGAACAAATACAAATAAGCATATAATTATAATAATTGCTATGAAGGAAGAGAATAGGGTTACATACAGGAGACCTCCCTGAGGAAGTGACATTTAAGCTGAGATCCAAAGCCTGTCTTCATTTCGTCGTACTGCTTTCCTCTGTGCTGACTTCCCAGTATAATTTTTTTAAGGTTTTATGTATGTATGTATTTAACATGGCTGCATTGGGTCTTAGTTGCAACACGTGGGATCTTTGATGCCATGTGCATGATCTTTGTTGCAGCATGCGGGATATTTTAGTTGTGGCTTGCGAACTCTTAGTTGAGGCATGTGGGATCTAGTTCCCTGACCAGGGATCAAACCCGGGCTCCCTGATTGGGAGCGCAGAGTCTTAGCCACTGGACCGTCAGGGAAGTCCCCTGCAGTGTAATTTATAGCCTACATTAGCAATTAAAACAGATCTATTTTCTAAATTTCTAAACTGATTCTCAAATTTTCTCCTGAGTATAGAACTATCAGGTGTCTCCCCACAATAAAAAGTATACCAAATATGAATGGCATTTGGTGAGGAATTCTTGCAGATTCTTTAACTCACAAGTCTTTTAGACTTAGAATCCTTTATTACACTAATACATTTGCTCTACCTCCCCTGGGGAGGAATGATCCATGGGGACATGGATCACACCTAATCTTTTTCCAGCACCTAGCTTAGTCCCTGACACATAGTAGGTGCTCAATACAGTGTGGAATTATATTGTTAAATCTGAGTCAGATTTATACAGCGGCATTCACCTTCAGTAGCCATTTTCCAGTATGAAAGACAATAAGCAAACAGCTCAGGCAAATATATTAATAACAAAGCTTAAGAATCCATACAGCATAACAATAGTTAAATGAATTGAGCCCTTAAAATGTGTCAGGCTCTGGGCTAAGCACTTTCATTTTCTAACTTGTTAATGCTTCACAACTTTAATGTAAGTACCGTTACTATCTTTGTTTTACAAATGATCAAATTAGAAAATAGAAGTTTAGAGAAATGACTTGCTAAGGTCACACTGCTAGTATGTGGCTGAGCCAGGATCCAGGATCTGAAACCAGCATTCAGGCTCCATGAACCACTTCATTAACCACTTGATCATACCACTTCTCCCAACGGGCATCTGCTCTACCGTAGGATTGGTGTAGGCACTTATTCCAACTTGCAATTATTTCATCTGTCTCTGTATTAGTTATCTATTGATGCAAAACAAATTACCCCTACTCATAGCAGCTTAAACCAAACACTTATTATCTGGAAGTTTCTGTGGGTCAGGAATACAGGAGTAGGCTAACTGTATGGTCTGGACAGACTCCTTCGTGATGGTGCACTCAACGGGTTGGCCGGGGCTAGAGTCATCTCAAGGTTCAAGTGGACTGAAGGATCCATTTCCAAGCTCATTCATGTGGTTGCTGGCTAGCCTCAGTTCATTCCTTGTCAAGTGAACCTCTCCACAGGCTGCCTGAGTGTCCACATACATAGCAGCTTCCCACAGAGGAAGTGATGAAGAGGATGTGTGAGCACCTAAGACAGAAGCTGAAGTCTTTTTTATAACCTGATTTGGATGTGATATAGCATCACTTCTGCTGTATGCTACTGATCGCACAAACCAACCTTGCTAACACTTGGACAAGGGCTATACAAGGATGTGGATACTAGGAAGTAGGGAGCTCCGGGAGCCATCGTGGAGGCAACCTACCTCAGTCCGTTTGCTAATTTTTGTGACTGTCTTCTCCACTAGAATGTAAACTTCAAGAGTGGGGAAAAGCCATCAGTGCTTCTCGTTGTCATATCCCCTTACACGCTGCCTGCCATATAACAGACTGTCAATAAATAGTGAATAAATGTAATGATGATGGTGATACTGTTACTGAATTAAGTTGTATGGACACTACTCAGGCCATAGCCCGGCCAAGGCTCTCTGCTTTGTCAGGGAGGGTTCTTTTTCCTTTTGGGTTTGAGTGAATAATGAAACCAAAGCTGAGATGAACACAGCACAGGCTTTATTCAGTGGCCAAAGAATAGAGAAGGGGGGAACTAAGTTCACAGATCATCTTCTCACCCACCTGGCAAGAGGGACTTAATGTTAAAGAGTACTGTAAAGACAAAGGGAGGAGGAGTGAGGCTAATGATAGGGAGGCATGTGCGTTACTCTACCAGGGAAGGGGCAGGGCTTTTTCCAAGGGAGTGGCGTGCCACCCCATTTTTATCCTTTTTGTTCTATAATGTTCAGTCATGGTGGCTGGTAGGGTGTGTCATTTAATATGCTAAGGTAGTTAAATCAACGTATAATGAGACTCAGGGTCTGTTGTAGGTCAGATTCATCACCATCTTGGTCCCAGCTGGTTCCATCTGGTTTTTCTTTGTTTATAGATTCCTTTCTTATCTCTGGACCCTTTAACTTAAAGATTTAGGTTAACTCGTGCTAAAGGTGTCGGGGTTGAAGGGTCGTGAGCAGAGACCAGGAGCAGCTCTGGCAACAATAGGAATTCCAAAGGGTGGCTTCCTATAATCCCATCCTGCTCTCACACAAATTCCCAGTTGCCACTTATGGTACCATGTAAATAATTTTTAAAAGCAGAACTATATCATGCCCTAAAACATGTACTCGTGTATATAATTTCTATATAACTATAGAACGTGGACTTGGAAGCAAACACACCAAATTCATGAGAATGCTGGCCTTTGGGGAGGAGAAGAAAGTAATGGTGCTGGGGATGAAAGTCAGATATGGCTTTATCTTCTACTGGGATTTTTTTTATTGAGCCAACATTTAATGATGGTCAATTCTGGGTGGTGGAAATATGCGTATTTTTCTCTGTACTTTTCCATATTTTTAAAATTTCTCAAAATGAACTAGATACAGATTTTTAGTCTTAACCAATTGGAACATGTGCCTTGGAATGCTCCTTAGGCACTTAAAAAGTGCCTTCCTTTGGCTCTTTGCTCTAATTAAGGGGGTATCTACAAACCCCACTCTCCAGATGACTCAGACCAAAACCTATTTTCTCCTGAAATTGTCAAACTTTTCTGGGTTGAAGTTCTACAAAATCACCTTGGTTTGCTGCTTCTCCACTTTCTGTGTTTTGTGTAGATGGAGCCAGAGCCTCCGTGGGCCGAAGGAGAGAGACCCAAGCAGCAGCGGCAGCCTGGCTGGCAACAGGAGGCTGTGGTTACTGGCACTGGTGCTGACATACAATCCTCTGAGGCCAGAGTCCTGGGCCCTGGGCTCGTTTGAAAAGCACTGGTGCCTCTTCCTTTAACACACAGCCAACAGTCACGCTGGACCAACACTGGAAGGGCACGTGGAAAGTTTTAAACCTGTAGGTATCAGATTATGCAACTTTTCCCTTTTATTTTGATGTCCATTCATGCTGTTTAAGTAGTAAGTTCAGAAAATCAGTCAATCCATTAACAATTTCCTTTTCCAGTGGAGGCCCGATGAAAACATGGACTATTGTGAATGAAGGCAGTTTTAGCTGCTCTCTTAAGATAAATCACTGACGTCCATGGGCAGGTTGGTGAGAGGCAGCTTAAGAGGTTAAAGCAACATTTAGGTACTTCTTGGGAAACGAGAAGACACTCTGAGAGTGGAAATAAAGTCAAAAGCAGGATCAGCCACATAAGTACGTTTCACACTCAGTTCAATACCTTTCACAGTATTTTGTTCAGACTTTCTTTCCAGGACAATCCTGTTTGATACCAAGCGACTATTCCTATCTCCAGTGTCCTGGGCCCAGGGAATGAGTAGGTAGAAAATACAGCCCAAACTGGTATGTTCCTTAATTCCAGGTATCCCAGAACCTATACCCAAGGAGGAAACAGTGGCACAGAAGAAGCCAGCGGAGAAATCAGACTGCCTCGCCTATTCTGGGGACAGACTTGGGTACACTTCATGAGTGGGCTGACCCCCACTACGTTCTGGGGCCCCTGGGCAGAGGGGTTCCCCAGGCCTCTAAGACAGGACCTATATTTCTGTTCATGCACAATTAATACTTTTCTAATAACAGGCCTTGTTAATATGAACTTTTCAAATCCCACAGGCCTGTCTCTACAACTTCTGAAGGGCTTTGGGTCTCTCTGCAAAATGGGTCTAAGTATAATCACTGGACTGTTGTGAGAACTACAGGCAATGATACACAAGGCACAAAGCAAGCATTCGATAAATTACACATCATTGGTCTTGTAAAAGATATTCTGATTCTCAAAGTTTTATAAGAAAATATGACTCTTCATTAAACAATATTTTTGAGCTGCTGCCCAACCAGGGTTTCCTGGTCCTAGCCCAACAACTCACAGCTGTTTCTCAGAAGAACTAAGGATTGGGAGAAAGGAATTAGGGAGGTATCTTCAGCTAGCCTTGTCTCATCTCTGGAAATCACCACTCTGAGGCCTTTTACCTTTGTCCCCTAATTCATTCTTTTAACAATCATTTATTGAAAACTCTCTTTTCAGGACACTAGTGCAGAAAAAAATACAAATATGAAAAGTCTTTGTCTTCAGGGAGCTTTCCATACAGGGTGGCAAACAAGAAATCAGTGCTCTCTGAGATTCAGTCTACTACTTTGCAGACAGGTTGACCTAATCAATAGATTGTTCTTTATTGTTTCTTAACTCCCCTTCTCTCACACACTTGCTTGGCATCCTCACTACCAATCCCAGAGGTGAAAGAATCCTTTTTAACGTTAACATCAAGCTGCAGGAAGAAATTACACTATGGGGCCTAGATGTCCCTGTACCTCCAAATCTTCAGAGCCCCAGGACCCCCGGAGAATCCCTTCACATGTCTCCATTTTGTTGCTGGGGCCCACTCTCCACAGGGACCACTCACTGCTCTTCTCAGATGGCCCACTCACCCACCGTCCTCCCTCCCTGCAGTGATGCTGTCTCTTCCTTAAAGTGAAAAAAATCGAGGCCACCTAAAACATTACTCAGGCCTGTTCTTCATTCATTCATTTAACAAACATTTATCAGAGCCTTGCACTGTGCAGACGTGGGAGATGCTACAGTGAGAACCGACAGCCACGGTCCCCGCCTTCTCGGACCTCGGTGTACAATTACACTGCACATTCAGCAAAGATTACAAAGAATACTTGCACACCCTGAATGGAGCTGAGGAGAATTCCAGGTGTTGCAAGCCTTAGGGGCCAGCGTAGTTTTCCTTAAGAAATGATATTTGAAGAACACTCTCAACAGCAAAATGGAGGTTAACTAAGGGAAGAGGCAGGGAGGAGCGTCCAGGCCGAGGGAAGAGCACCTGCAGAGGCCCTGGGTGAGAAGGACCTTGCAACATTTGAGGATCTAAATGAAGCCAGAGGAGGCAGGGGCAACATCAAACACAGGGCCTCGCGCCAACCCTAAGGAGTTTTGATCTTTAAAGAAATAGCCAGCAGCCTTACAGGGTTTCAAGGAGCGAATGCCACGATCGGATTTACCTGCCCCGCGGCTACAGAGCAGGTAGGGTTTGGCCCACCTGGTTTTCCCCAGCGTCCGACCAGCGCCGGCTATCCGCTGGTTCTTACCGAGGCGTCTAGGGAGGGGGCGAGAACGCAAAGCCGGCGGCTGGAGCGGCGGGCGGGGTTGGGTCGCCGCGCGGGGAGGCGGACGGCGGCCTGCGCGGGGCACCCCCCGGGGACCTGAAGCGCGACAGAGAGTCGGCGCGCTCGGGACTCGCGCCTGCCGAGCTCTCGCTTCCGCGGAGGCTGTGTCTGGTTCTCGGCGAAGGGACGAGGCCACGCGGCCTAAGTGGCCGAGTCGGCGGAACCCACCGGTCGCTGGGCCCAGAGCCCCACCGCGGCCCACAGCGCCCAGGTGAGCCCCGCGCTCCAGGTGGGGCGGCCCGGCCGGCCCGGAAGCCCCTGCCCGCAGCCCCAGGCGACCCCGCCGCGGTGCTGGCGGCCGCCATCTCCGGGCGGCGGCGGCGGCGGCTGCGGCGGCGGTGGGCGCGCCGAGCGGTGGGCGGTGTCTCCGCGGCCTGGCGACCCTGCGGTGAGGCCCGGGCCCGCACGGGGGGCGGGGAGGGGGCTCCTGGTGTCTCCCGGCGGCCGGGCCGGGGCAGGGACCGGGGCGGGCGGCGGGGCGCCCCTACCCGACCAGGCCCCGTGACCCGCGGCTCCGGCCTCTCCCCGAGTATAAATTCATACTTGTCGCCGTCGGAAAAGTGGAGCAGAAAAGCACGAGCAAGGAAGCGCAGGAGCCGAACCCCCGCTCCCGGGAGACACTCGGGTTAACATTAAGGTGTATTTCCTTCCAGTCCCCTTTTCCCTGCAAGCATGAGCGGGCTGTATTTTTGCAGAACCTGGATCATAAAGTGCCGCAGCTCGGCTTCTTTGTCTTGCTAATACATCCCACGCGTCTGCGCGCGGCTTTCGGTGTTTTTCTCCATCCTTTTCATTGGCCGCGCTAGGCTGTGTTGGGGCCGGGTTGACCGCGCCAGGCCGGGGCTTGACGCTCGCTGAGTGACAGGACTGTGATTTACTTAATGGATTATCTCTCTGATGGTGAACGTACAGGTGGTTTTCAGTTCTTAGCTATTACAAAAAGCAATTCGTTGAGCACTGTTCCGTCTGGTTTTTTGAGCACGATTATTTGTTTAGAGAGAATCCCTCGTAAGGCTTGTGGTATACGTTGCAAAAATGCACCTCGGAAAAGTTATTTACGTTTTTGTGCCTCGCATTTGGGAACACCTGGCTTAGGGAGCTTTCTGACAGACTTTGCTGGAGATCCCAGTGCTTCACAAGGGATCGGGCGGACGGTGTCAACACCTCTTTAAGTTTGACCTGCCTTGTAGCTGGCCTTACCTAGAGCTTTGCTGAAAAGGAACTGTGAGTACCTTAGTAATTTTTAAAACTGACTTAGGTTTAGCTTGGATAAACCATTACAGTCTCCAATACGACTAAACCTAAGTTAAAGCAAAATTCAAGCTGGGGTTAAATGAACAGTGGAAACTGTTTTATATTTAAGTCATACTCTCTGATACGTGGATGCTGGGTTGCTAGGGAAGGGATTTTAAAGGATTATGCTGATGGGTATATCACCAGATACTCAGAAAGCTTCCTTTGAAGACATGTAAAATTTCAAGTGAGTGAGTGACATTGTCCTTATCAGTGAAAATAAATGGAATTTGTTTTTCCATCCTTTTTATTTACATTCTTAAAACTTTGTGCTGAAATACAGGGGATTTTTCTTTGTAATGATCATTTTCCAGTTTGGTCACATGGTCGTGATAATTAAATGTATGTATGGTGGATGAATTTAGAATATGACATGTGTTTATTAAGTCCAATTTGTAGCTTAGAGATGTGTGTGAGACAGATATTTCTCATTATTCATATGAGTAAGGTAGAAATCGGGGACATGGACAGCTGTGATCATCTCTTGGTTATAGGTGTAATCATATTCCAAGAAACACTACTGGCAGGGCACCTGGGGTTTTTTTTTTAAACAGTTTTGTTGAGATATAATTCATATAGCATACACTTCACCCATTTAAAGGGTATAATTCAACGGGTTTTTTGTATATTACAGTATTAATTTTTTAAGTTGTGGTAAAATATATATGACATAAAATTTGCTGTTTTAAAATGTACAGTTCTGTGGCATAAAGTACATTCATGATGTCGTGCAACCGTCACCACTATTTCCAAAACTTCTTCAACACCTTAAACTGATACTCTGTAAATAAATGTTGAATGTATAAATGAACGTTGATAGTTGAGGGAAAAAATTTTTTTCTGTGATCTTGATTTCTAACCTTTCTAATTTGCTGTGTTGTCTTTTATACTTTATATAAAATATAATTATAATTAATATGGTACCATGCCTTATCTTAGTGTGATAATATTTGAAGTTCCTTATAATGGAAAATTGGGCAGTTCTTTCAAGTTTGCTGAATTACTGAACTTTCTAGAGTCTCTAAAAGTTGTAGAGCAAATTTTGAATGATATCCCAAAGTCTACTCTGATTTACAAAGGATGCTGATTTAAGTTTATATTATGCTGTTGGCTTACTCTATTACTATGTATTCTCTTTGCTTTGATAGTTGCAGGATACCCTCCACTTTCATAGGAGATATCCTAAGAAATTTTCATTTTAAGATTTTTTTTGATGTGGACCATTTTTGAAGTCTTTATTGAATTTGTTACAGTATTGCTTCTGTTTCATGTTTTGGTTTTTCGGCCATGAGGCATGCGGGATCTTAGCTCCCTGACCAAGGATGGATCCCGCACCCCCTGCATTGGAAGGCAAAGCCTTAACCACTGGACCACCAGGGAAGTCCCCCTAAGAAATACTTTTAAGACTAGAAAAATCCACAAATATATAAGGTGCTAAAAAAAAGAGGGATTTATTTTAGGTACAATATGTTTTGAATCTTTAGCTTTCATTCCAAAATGCTTAGCTTTTCTTTGCCTGTTGGATCGCTTTTATGGGTGCTAAGGTCTTCTTTAATATCTTTAAAATTTTTAAATTAATTATTTATTTATTTTTGGCTGTGTTGGATCTTCGTTGCTGCGCGCGGGCTTTCTCTAGATGCGGGGAGCAGGGGCTACTCTTCGTTGCGGTGAGCGGGCTTCTCATTGCGGTGGCTTCTCTTGTTGCGGAGCACGGGCTCTAGGCGCACGGGCTTCAGTAGTTGCAGCACTTGGGCTCAGTAGTTGTGGCTCACGGGCTCTAGAGCGCAGGCTCAGTAGTTGTGGCGTACGGGCTTAGTTGCTCCGCGGCATGTGGGATCTTCCCAGACCAGGGCTCGAACCTGTGTCCCCTGCGTTGGCAGGCGGATTCTTAACCACTGCGCCACCAGGGAAGCCCTTAATATCTTTTTAAAAACAATTTGTGGCTTCTGGCTGTTTCCAGACCAAAAAGATTGTCAATCTCCCGTTTTTTTACAAGGAGTGAGCACCCTTGGACATCTATACAGAAAAGGCTAGACTAGAGTAGATCTTGGGAGCAAAAAAATAGTTGAAATTATTTTTCAATAGGTTTGGCAGGGGTACAACTGTTAATCCCAAATCTTCAAATGTGGGGGGTTTCCTATGCGTGTGAGTATTATGTGTGCTTCTGATTTTAGCATTACAGCCCAGATACTGTTTAGTTAATTACACAGGAGTTCTGGACTTTAGTTTTGGCTTGGGCTCTTCTAGTGACCTGAGCAAACTACGTAACTTTTATGGATTCATTATTGGCACTAGTAAATTAAGTGGGCTTGAGTAAGTGGGCAAATTAAGTTTGCTCTTAGAAAGCAAACTGGCATATCCCTGGATGCTTCTTGCAAGCTTAACACATATACCATACATTTCACCCATTTAAAGGGTATAATTCAATAGGTTTTTTGTATATTACAGTATTAATTTTTTAAGTTGTGATAAAATATATATGACATAAAATTTGCCGTTTTAAAATATACAGTTCAGGGGGCTTCCCTGGCTTCCCTAGTTCAGTGGCATAAACTAGAGTTTATTCTCTGGTTTTAGGAAATTATAAATCCATAACAGGTAAAAATATGATTGGCTAATTTGCGTGATTTAACTTCTTTCCCTGAAAATTAGATATTGCAATTCTATTGTATGTAAACGCTGTTTCATCAGAAACTGCATGCAGTTTAAGAAATGGATTGCAGAGTTAGAAAAACTCTTTGCAAATGTCATCTTTGTTGCTCTCAGTCTTTCTTTGCTGCAATTCTCCTTTTCTCTTTCCTGGCTGCTAATTGGATTAAAGACTGTTTTGCCAACCATGGCATCTGGAGATGACAGTCCTATCTTTGAAGATGACGAAAGGTAAATGTCTTGCATTGCAATAAAACTAGCTTATGAAACTTTCAAGATGGTTTTAATCATTCAGGAGAGTTATTTATCCAGGCTACTTTTTAAAGGACACATTTTGTAATATTGCAGAACACATAGTTTTGCTTTTCTGTGATTTCGAGAAAGGGCGGTAAACACCTGGCATAGAGGTGGCCAGCGCTAATGTGGCATCCTTTTCCATAGGACCTGGATGTAAGGTCTCCAAATCCGTCTCAGCACAAAATTCTTGGCAGTCACTTCAAAATGATATAAAATCCATTTACTGTCTCTGATTTAGAGCCTACAAAGGAGATTAGAGTGAATGAAGAGCAGGATGTAGTTAAGAGAACAGACTCTGGAGCCAGAGTCCTACTAAGTTTACATCCCATCTGCCACTTACTGTCATTGTGACCTTAAACAAGCCCTTAGCCTCTCTGAGCCTCAGTTTCCTCATCTATAAATAGAGATAATGATAGTACCCACCTCATGGTGAGGATTCTTTGAGTTAATATATATAAAGCTCTTAGCACAGTGATTGACACACAGTAAGTACTAAATAACTGCTAGCTATGATCATTATTGCTGTAATAAATATTACTTCTCTCAAAGCTAAAGATCTATATCAGTATCAAAATAGTACTTACATGTTACATACGCATTATACATAACAGGTTATTCACATAGGACACACATATAATATATATTTTATATTAAAAAATTAATATAAACTATGTGTTTAAATTGTGCCAGAAACTTGACAAAACAGAATCTTTTATATTTTTAATAAGATTTCCTGTAATAATGACAAGATTACTATCTTCCATAACATTTTTATATCTATTATAGAACATTTCTTCCATGACTTCTTTTTTCCTCAGTCTTAGTATTATAAATTAGAACCTTTTTTGTTAAAATTAATCCCTGGTTATTGGTTTAAGTATAAAATGTTTTGAGAATTCTTGCTTTAGAGTGATTGGATCTGAAAAAGTAAAACCAAAATTAAATACTGTGCTTTTTAAGTGACGGGAGGGAGAAGTAGAAACTTTTTACTGACCTTTCCAAGCATTATTCTGTGGCCTAGCTTAGAATACTGTCGTGGATAAACTGACTGATTCTTAATCCTATTATATTAAGGTGACTTTGGAATTATCTGTCTATATACCCATATATAGTAATTTCATCTTAAAAGAAGAATGCATAAGAGGGAGAAGATAGTTACATGTGCTGTAAGTAGGCTTTCTTAGCTAATATCACTTTAATATTTTATAATTTCAGGGCTTTTTAAAATCTGATATTTTCACCTTGGAAGGATTAATTGGTTTTTCTATTACTGTTTTGGCCTATTATAATTGCTTAATTTTATTCCCTTAGCCCTCCTTACAGCCTGGAAAAAATGACAGATCTCGTAGCTGTTTGGGATGTTGCTTTAAGTGATGGAGTCCATAAGATTGAATTCGAACATGGGACCACATCAGGCAAACGAGTGGTATATGTAGATGGAAAGGTAGGAAAAAATGTTACTTCGTAAAATATGTGTACATACTGTGTACAGGGAAGCTTGTACAGGGAAGCTGGGTTTTGCTAATGTAGATTCTTCATATGTGAATGCAAGGCTTTTCTCTTACAGTGGTTATCTTTATATATTGGCCTGTATCATTTTGCCATACAAAGCAAACTAATAATAGTTGTGCAATTCATAGACTATAACATCTAATATTTAAACTTAAAATGACTTTATTTTCTAAAACCTTTGTATCGTGAAAATATTAAATTTTCTTCCATTTATGTGTTTTCAACTTTTATATTTTATTACTTAGGAAGAGATAAGAAAAGAATGGATGTTCAAATTAGTGGGCAAAGAAACCTTCTGTGTTGGAGCTGCAAAGATGAAAGCAACCATAAATATAGATGCTGTCAGTGGTTTTGCTTATGAATATACTCTGGAAATTAATGGGAAAAGTCTCAAGAAGTATATGGAGAACAGATCAAAAACCACCAATACTTGGGTATTACATTTGGATGGTGAGGACTTTAGAGTTGTGCTGGGTAAGTGAGAGCCGTTTCTGCAGAATTTATTGGCTTTTTATGGTGGCCATTTAATTAGTTCCTCTAACTGTCCAGACCTTTTATGGGAGCTTTGAATAGGACAGAATGTTAAGTGCAGTTGTATTTCTCATGTGTCCTGTGGAAATGAAGTATTCATTGAATCGACTGATTTATATGGAGAAATGAGAGCCAGATTTTATAGTGATGGATTCGAGGATTATAAACTTGGGTTTAAAAAAAGAAATATTGACGTAGACATTTGTTATTATTTGATATTTCTCTTTAAAAGCATGTCTAAAGGCAGTTGGAAATTAAAGATACATCAGTAAAAAGGGAATTTTTCTCTAGGTAGCAATAGGTTTAGGACTGCAGCAGATCAAAATCATCAGTCCAGATAAAGTAGATTAAAAAATAAAAAGTAAGCCATTGCTCTTTAAGCTAAGTTCTGCTATTACAGATTGCCATCTGTGTTCTCAGTTTCTGTTGGGCCTACAAAACTTGCAAGACAAATATTTACTACCTTTTCACTCTTCTGGTTACTCTTAGTATTTCCTGCTTCTCATATCACTAAGTTAAGACTATGTAGATCATCTCATTAATTCATTGATTCATTTATTTAGGTAATATTGAGAACCTCTTAAATGGCAGTTTGTGTACCAGACCTTGAGGATACATAAATGAAGAGACTTTGTCTGTGTCTTTTAAGAGTATATAGTCTAGGGCTTCCCTGGTGGCGCAGTGGTTAAGAATCTGCCTGCCAAGGCAGGGGACACGGGTTTGAGCCCTGGTCTGGGAAGATCCCACATGCCGCGGAGCAACTAAGCCTGTGCGCCACAACTACTGAGCCTGTGCTCTAGCGCCCGCGAGCCACAACTACTGAGCCCATGTGCCACAACTACTGAAGCCCTTGCGCCTAGAGCCCATGCTCCTCAACAAGAGAAGCCACCGCAATGAGAAGCCCACGCACCACAATAAAGAGTAGCCCCTGCTCGCCGCAGCTAGAGAAAGCCCGCATGCAGCAACAAAGACCTAACACAGCCAAAAATAAATAAATTTATTAAAAAAAAAAAAGAGTATATAGTCTAGTTGAATGCTAGAAAGTACCTTAAAATTTTTTTTTAAGAATGAAAAATGTTTATCAGGTAATAAATGCACATAGTTGGAAAAAAAGGAAACCAAAAAACTCCTGTATGGTTTATTTATTAAAGAAATTGGGTCAATTTTTCTTGAGGAGGATAGGAAACCACCAAATTGTCTTCCAAAGTGGCTGTACCATTTTGTGTTCCTCCCAGCAATGAGTGAGAGTTCCTATTACTACACATCTTTGCCAGCAGTGTTGCCAGTGTTTTGGATTTTGGTCATTCTATTAAGTGTGTAATGATATCTCAGTTTTAATTTGCAAGTCCCTAATAATATGTGGTGTTGAGCATCTTTTCATATGCTTATTTGCCATCTGTGTATCTTCTTTGGTGAGCTGTTTCTATAGAGCTTTTGCCCATTTTTCAATTGGGTGGTTTGTTTTCTTACTGTTGAGTTTTAAGAGTTCTTAGTATATTTTAGATAACGAGTTTAAAAAAATTGGAACCATAATCTTTAGTGCATTATGAGATTTGTTTTACGTATCATGAGAAAAAAGCAGATTAATTTTTTCAACCATTTTGGCTTCAGTTATATTTAAAAGACTGTGTCTAGGTTGCCATTTAAATACTTCCTGTCAATCAGTAATTCTAAAAATGTAACAAAGATATTTAGATACACATTCTTTATCGGATACGTTTTGCAGTTATTTTCTTCCAGCCTGTGACTTGTACTGTCATCTTTATTTCTTTTTGATTTAAAAAATTTTCCTCCTCTTCATTTTCTGTTTCTATTAAGGAATTATTATGTTTGTTTTGTGTTCCTTTTAGTTTAGTCCTCATTTCTGAAATTATTTTTATTTCTAATTCTTACTGAGTTCTATACTTCATTTCTCAGAGTTTTTCTAATCATTGTTTAGTCATTCTTTCATATCTTGTATGATTTTCTTAATTTCTTTCAGCTCATTTTGAAATAGTATTTTACAGCTTTACCTTTCACGTAAGCATGTCTTTCTGATGCTTCTATTTTCTGTAATGATGGTAGTCTGTTCTTTTTTCTTACAATTTTGTATGGATCTAGAGCTCAATACCTTTCTTTGATAATTCTTATATGATCTTAGTTTTTCTGAATTTTTAGAAGGGAGTGTGGTTTTGTGTAGCTTTTTAAATTTCAGGTTCTTGAGTTCCCTTTTCTGTCGTTTTTGGATGATGTTAAAATCATTGGGGCACACTTTCTGAGATGGCTGCTGTTTCCTTACCCCATTTTTTCTAGATTTTCTCTTTCTTTAACTCTCGTGTCCCTGGGTGCTCAGGTTGGATTGTCTTCCCACAGGTTTCTTCTCAGTGTGGGGTTTGTACTGGAAGGGAGCTTCGGCGGGTTGGTTTGAGGGTTCCTGGGGCCCAGACTGCTGTAGCCCTTTCAGACCCCTCCCGCTGCTGCCACACCCCATCCACTGTCAGAATGTAAAACCCCTTCTAGTTCAGCTGCTCTTCACACATCGCCCCTCCGAACACTCCAGTTAGAACCGGGACTGCCGTCTGGGGATTCTTAGGTCCACCAGAGGCTCTGCTGCTTCCCTCTGCTTCCTTCTGCGTGGTTGCCAATACTACAGCTACGGTCTCGTAGTTGCCCGTGGTTCCCCCACCTATTGGTATTGTAGAGTTTGTGGCGTAGATACTGTCCATGGGGTCTTTGGTTCTGTTCTGTTGCCCTGTCTGTTTTAGCAGGGGAAATTTGGAGACAGTAAAAAACTCATGCCTCTGCTGCCACTACCACCATCTTCATCATCAGCTTTCAAATTTACTTCATCCCCGGTTGAGTAAGGTGAGGCTGTGAACATATAGTTCCCCCGCCGCTCCTCTCCCACCTTCACCACCTTCAACTTCTGTCTTCTCTACCTTTTCTTTGACATCATCAGAGTAGTTAATATTTGTATTCTGTTCTGTAGCCATAACTGTGTTCTCCTGTATTTTTTCTATAGGTTGATTCTAAAATTAAAAACCAATAAATAACATTTATATTATTGTGATTTTGTAAATATTTTTGGAGTGGGCCATGGTTACATTCTTTCTCTGTATTATTGTCACACCCCCTGTGCCACTCAAAGGAAGCTGTTTTTAGTGTCAAGGTCAAGTGCGTTTTCTGTTCTATAATCTACCAGTTTCTCAAAATTATACCTCATTTTTTGTTTTCTTCACAACTGGACCTTAATTTTTTTTTTTTTAGTCTTTTGTTTTTCTGGGCTCTTCTGGTGGCTTTTCTCTTTTCTTGTTGGAAATGGAAATATATCTTCTTTGCTAATGTTCCTAATGTCTGTCTGCATTTTTTACTCGTATTATCTATTGCTTCGAAATCTTCTCATTCTTTTTTTTTTTTTTTTCTTTTAAAACTGGTGCTTAGAAACTCTATTTCACCAGAACACCATTTTAATTTTATTTATTTATTTATTTATTTATGGCTGTGTTGGGTCTTCGCCTCTGTGCGAGGGCCTTCTCCAGTTGCGGCAAGCGGGGGGCCACTCTTCACCGCGGTGCGCGGGCCTCTCACGGTCGCGGCCTCTCTTGTTGCGGAGCACAGGCTCCAGACGCGCAGGCTCAGTAGTTGTGGCTCACGGGCCCAGTTGCCCCGCGGCATGTGGGATCCTCCCAGACCAGGGCTCGAACCCGTGTCCCCTGCATTGGCAGGCAGATTCTCAAGCACCGCGCCACCAGGGAAGCCCTTCTCATCCTTAATGACAGTATTCTTGGGCGTCTGTTGACTTCCTGTTCACAACTAGATAGTTGCTTCCCAGGCCTGCTGCCCAGTGGCCGTCCTGGGCTTGCTTTCATGGAACCCTGGCTTTAGTTCCATCAGTTATTGAATCCCACAACTGCCAGTTTCACCGTTGTTTACTGGAACATATCCTTAAGTGATTTCCTAATAAAGGGTGTCTAGGAGCTAAATATTATGTGACCCTTAAACGAAGTTGATACTTTTGCTGAGTATAGAGTTCTGGCTTTAACATGTGGTGTTTTTTTTTTTTCCCCCTGAGAAATTTTGAAAGCCTTGTTCCAGTGTCTTCTATTCTCCATTGTTTTGAATGAGAAGTTCTATGCCAGTCTGAATCTCATTAGTTTCTTCTTTCTGGAAGCTTTTGGGGGCTCATCTTTATCTTCCAGAATTTTACAGTGTTGTGTTTAGAAATGTAGTGGCTCACCAGCTACTTTACTTTTAGGTGAAAGATGGTATTCCAGTATGTTTTTTATTTGCCTTTTTCAAAATTGGGTGAGGTTGAGCCTCTTTTCATGCGTTTAAGGTCCTTTTGTGTTTCTTTTCTGATAATGCCAGTATGTGTCCTTTGACTTGTTTTCTCTTGGGTTGTTGGTCTTTTTCTCCTTGATTGCTAGGAGTCCTTATATTACTAAAATTAGCTCTTTGTATTGTGAGCTTCAAGTATTTTTCCCAGTCTGTCATTTATTATACGACTTTGCTTATACGTATGCATGTATTTTTTTAATCATGAAGAAATCTTTTTTACTTTCATGTAGTCAGATTTACTTACCCCTTTTCTTTTATGGCTTCTGGATTAGCAATGTTCTTCAGAGGCATGTTAATAACTGCTATTATAGAAAATCTGAGTACACGTACACGTTCAGTTGTCCCACTAAATAAAATTCCGATTGTCACCACTGTCGTGGTTTATTTGAGCACCGTATGCTCTGATCCAGGTGGCTGAGCTGGGTTTGCCCATAACTGTGGCCGTAGATGCTTCCCACTCAGGCTGCCATTGGGCTTCCCCTCCCATACCTCCTGGGCGCCTCTGCCCTTCTCTCTCTCCCTCTAGCCCAGCTCAAAGTCCTTTCTCCACTCTCTAAGTGAGGCTCGCATCTCGAGGTGCAGGGAGAAGAGACCGTGTTCCTGGAGTAGACGGCTTGTCAGTGTCAAGGCATCTCAGCCTTGACACCCAGGCAGGTTTTTTTTTTTTTTTTAAATGTGAATAGTACTTGTTAATGATTTGAAATTTAAATGCAAACAATTACCAGAAGAAAGCATGTAATTTTTTTTTGAATTGAATTTTTAAATTTAATTTTATTTATTTTTTATACAGCAGGTTCTCATTAGTTATCTATTTTATACATATTAGTGTATATATGTCAATCCCAATCTCCCAGTTCATCCCACCACCACCCCTCCTTTCTCCCCTTAGTGTCCATATGTGTGTTCTCTACATCTGTGTCTCTATTTCTGCCTTGCAAACTGGTTCATCTGTACCATTTTTCTAGATTCCACATATATGTGTTAATATACAATACTTGTTTTTCTCTTTCTGACTTACTTCACTCTGTATGACAGTCTTTAGGTTCATCCACGTCTCTACAAATGACCCAATTTCGTTCCTTTTTATGGCTGAGTAATATTCCATTGTATATATGTACCACATCTTCTTTATCCATTCATCTGTTGATGGGCATTTAGGTTGCTTCCATGACCTGGCTATTATAAATAGCTAATAATTTATTATAATTTATTATAAATTATAAATGCTGCAGTGAACATTGGGGCCCAGGCAGGTTTTGACCCCTGGGCTCCATGTGCACACACAGGTCCCGCTTCTCTCTAGTCTTCGTAATAACACCTGAAGCTCATCTTCTGGCTGCTTAATGAGTGCAGTCCTCCCTCTTGCCACTCCCTGGGACACTGACATTCACAAGTGGCTCTAGGGATCCTCCCCCAAAATGCACATGCGTTTGTGACACGCGCACACATGTACACACCTCCCTGGAGTGAGCTGCGGCCGCTTAGCTAATGCCCAAGTGTATTGTGGCAACATTTTGCTCTACTGTGTCAGCACTGTACTCTGAACAGTCCATCAAGTACCATACCTATATTTTTTTTCTTATGATCCAGTAATTTTCCCCAAAGTGAAACCATAACAAAATGAATAGAGATTATTGTGCTATCCAATATGAAATTTAAGGCTAAATTGCTATCTGTCCTGTATGAACAGCAAGGTAGCCTTTTCTGGTGGTCTCTTTGTGCCATCATCCAGTTGGGTTAGTGAGAGGCAGGAGGAATCATCTAGTCACTGATGTTAAAGGACGTTCTGGGAGGGGTAAATAAGGAGTCTGGGATTAGCAAATACACACTACTATATATGAAATAGATAAATGACAAGGTCCTACTGTATAGCACAGGGAACTCTACTCGATATTCTGTAATAACCTATAAGGGAAAAGAATCTGAAAAAGAGTATGTGTGTGTGTGTGTGTGTGTGTGTGTGTGTGTGTGTGTAACTGAATCACTGTGCTGTACACCTGAAACTAACACAACATTGTAAATCAACTATACTCCAATAAAAAAAAGAAAGAAAAGCAATACTTGCTATAATCCAAAAAATAAAAATATAAAAGGGATAAGGTCAAATATTACATTACTTGAAGTACATAGGTTTTTAAAAAGCCAAAAGCACTCTTTAATTTGCTAAAATATATTGGTATCCTAAATGGAAACACATTGTGATCCTGGGAGTGTGTAAACCCTTCTTTGATTCACAACCAGACCTTAAAATTTTATTAAAACATTTCAGATGATATGAAAAAAAAGACATTCTGTGTGGAAAGGTCCCTCTTCGCATTCATTTGTCTGCATCCTCCTTTAAAGATTTTCTTTAACAAGTCTTCATTAATTTGTATTGGGATCATGATTTTCTCTTAAAAGATTGCTTTCATTTTTATTTTGTCTGTGAACAAAAGATAAACACAGTTTCTTCAAATTTGGAAGAATTTCAAAGCCATGAATGGAATTAATGGAGTTTTCAAAATCCAGTTTAACAAACTCTTCTTAAAATAATAAAGTGTTAACTTTAAATCACAGATTATAATTTTTTTTTTCATCTGTTACTTTTACAGAAAAAGACACTATGGATGTATGGTGCAATGGTAAAAAAATGGAGACAGCAGTAAGTTGACCTTTTGATTACTCTCACCATGTGCGTGAGTGACCATTGAAACGTTGCTGTGTTTCCTAACTATGGAGATTTTATAAGTAACGAAGGTCCTGTTGGTTAAAAACAAAAAAGAGATGAAGTAATCCTGACTCCAAAATCTGAAGACCTTTCCTGGGCAGTGCCTGGGGCAGTGAGAGTTTGGTAACAACTTATGTCCGGCACCAACCTCATACTCTACCTTTCCTCTCCTGGACCAGCCTCTACCCTGAAAAGAGTTCCGGCATTTACAAAATCCTCCCCGGGGAGGCGCAGCGCAATCTGCCGCGCTTCGGGACCGGGGTCCGGTGCTGAGAGCCCTTCGTCCTGGGTCACGGGCGCGGCTGGAGAGGTGGCCGCCCCCTCGCCCATCACGCCCGTTTCGTGGGGACCCTGGTGCTAAACCGTTCGTAGACGATCTGCTTCTGGGTCCGGGTTTCGTACCTAGCAGAGCAGCTCCCTTGCTGCAAACTATTATTGAAAGTCAGCCCTCGACACAAGGGTTTGTAAAAAAAAAAAAAAAAAAAAGTCCTCCCCAAAGGTTGCGTCCTCCTGTATTTATCCAGGTTAAAGGGGTGCTTTATACCACTGCTTCTCAAACTTACATGCATAGAATCAGTTGGGATCTTGTTAAAATGCATATTCTAACATGTCCTCAGGTGTTGCCAGAGCTGCTGGTCCACAGGTCACACTCTGAATAGGAAGGCTTTACACCATACACTCAAAGCAGATAGTACGTTTCTAAAAGCAAAGGTTGTGAAAAAGGAATGATGCACAGAATGTCAGGTGACACAAAGGCAGGTAGCTGTCTAAAGGCACTGTCACGAACCCCAGAAGACAAGTGGAATTTGTAGAGTAGCAGTGCTAAGAGGCTACCCCACCCATTGAAGCCGAGCACAATGAAATCCCCATCCAAACCCCAGTGTGTTGGGCTTTTGCTGCTTGCACTGTTAGGGCTGTGGTGGGATGAATATAGGAGTGCATCTCAAGTGGGAAGGAAATAATAGTGGTATGTACAGCAGGGGAGGAAGTGAAGCAGGGGAGGCGGTCCTGGACAGCTGGGAGTGTGGGAGCAGGAGCTGAAATCTTTGGGTGGAAATTCCCATGTGTTCTGGGGTCAGCTGGCAAGCAGGCGGTATACCAGCCCTGGTGTCCCCTTTCATGGCTTCAGACATGAACACCAGGGCTAGAGATCATGAGAAGCTCTCTTCCCCTGGCACAGTTTAGCTAGCTGCAAGTTGTGGTTGCTGCTGTTACCTCCCTTCTCTATTGTAGGTCTGGGAAGGTGAGGAGATGTGCTTGGAGGGGAGGTCTGGGATGAATTTATTCAGCAGACTAGCTGGGTCTTATAGCCAATCTGCTTCTAAGGAAGTGCCCAAGCCAGAAATCAAAAGTTACAAAGATTAATGCTTTTCTCTTTCTTAATCCTAGTTTTAATTCTTGAAGGGAAGTGTAACCAGGGCTCACTCAAAATTGATCCTCCAGAGTTTGACCCACCCTCTGGGTTAAACCTACCCATCGAGACTTTTATGCAGAGAGGCTTGGAGAGCTCTTCAGTATTTTATGTCTCCTTTTGGACCAGCTTAAGTTTCCATGCCTACTGTGTGCCCGACGCCACATCTGCTAGTCCTTCCTATTCTTTCTTTCCTACCCTGGAATTCTCTAGATGGAGAGTCTGCAGTTTGGGATCACATTCCTTCCACCCTCCAGGAATTCTCCAGTGTAAATGTAAAGAGAGATTTAAAAATGTGGTTGTAAATAAGTAGGAAGTTGAAAATAATGTCCAACCACAATGTCTTTGTTCCTCAGTAATTGACAAGAAGCCACAAGTGTTTGGACAATAGCTCTGTCTCACCCAATTGCCTCCTCATTGTAACTACAACCTAGTTTGCCGGGCAGTTTTGGCAGCTCCACATCCGGGCAGTCTTCCCCAGCACTATGTACACCTGCTCTTGCTGCCTGTGAGTTACAGCTTATTTTCTCCATTTCCTTTTCATCTCAAAGCATCGTGACCAAGACTATGTATCTGTCATATTACCAAGAAGCTACTTACAAGGATTGTATTATTCAACCCTTCCTCTGCCCTCTAAATTGATTTTTACAGAAGTATGACCTGAAGGATTTTTTCAAAGCTCAATGTGAAAAGGGGTAAAAAGAACACACTAGACTCCAGGACCAGCACCCCCAGTCCTTGTGGTCAGTACACCTCCGTGTTGGCCAGATTCTTCCCAGAGCTAAGAAAAAGCTTCCCTCTCTGATGCCTCCTGTGCTTTCTTTGGTTAGATAATGTTAGCTACGGGGCCTTGCTCTGTCTGCTTTGGCTGCCAGGAAGCTCATAGCCAGGTTGTGAGTCTGATGGTGCTTCCTTGCATAATTCATTTTTATCCTCTAAGCCTCCTGTTCTTCCTTCCTTCTCTGTACTACTTGGCCCCTATCTTTTTACTCTAGATCAGTGCTGTTCAATAGAAATATGAGCCACAGATATGAGCTTCATATATAACTTTTCTAGTAGCCAGATTTCAAAAGTTTTACAGTGAAATTCATCTTAATAAAAATTTGATTTAGATCAGTATATCAAAAATATCATTTAACATGTAATAAATATAAAAAGTTTCTACTGAGTTATTTTACATTCTTTGTTTCATACTAAGTCTTCCAAATCCAGTGTATATTTTACCCTTAACAGAGTATCTCATTTTAGACCCACCTCATTACATGCTCAGTTGCCACATGTGGCCAGTGGCTACTGTACTGGACAGAGCAAGTCTAGACTCAGTAGTGTTTGGTTTTATGTTATTTTTTATGTTATGTATTTATTGTAAGCCACCTTATACACTGGGGAATCAGATTTTCAGAGTGGTTAAGAACACTCCATCCCTTACTGACTGGGGCCTTCAGCAAGTAATTTAACCACTCTGTGCCTCAGTTTCCTCACATATCAAATGTGGATAGTAATCGTACTCCAATCAGGTTATTGTGAGGATGCAATAAAATAATGCATGTAAACCATTCTTTGTATAGAATAAATCACTAATAAATGTTTGCTATCAGGTTTATTATTTTTACTTTTGAAAATAGTCTACATTGTCTACATAGTATATGTTATAGACACATAGCCATTAGATACACTTTTTTTTTTCTCTGAAACTTAAGATTCTTAAAGATTGTAGGGGGTACAAATAAGAAACCTTCATAACAGAGACGTAAAAGCATCTAAATACAAGCTTCTAACTTTAATCTTGCAAAGTTTAACATTGAACTAATATGTACTTCATTATACCTCCCTTTTTAGGTGATGTTAATGCTCTAGACAAAGATAAATGTTTCTGGAACACTAATTCCTCCTTCTTTTGTTTGCCCAGGGTGAGTTTGTAGATGACGGGACTGAAACTCACTTCAGTATTGGGAACCATGACTGTTACATAAAGGCTGTCAGTAGTGGGAAGCGGAAAGAAGGGATTATTCATACTCTCATTGTGGATAATAGAGAAATCCCGGAGATTCCTGAATGACTTCGTGTTAATGAATTTTAATCTTAAGAAGTAAAGATCAGGACTTTTAAATTACTGTGGTGATTAAATATGTTCAGTATGTACTTTTCAGTACATCTAGTCGCCATGTTTTTATTTTTTAGTTACTTGAAACTGTAATGTTCCAAAGGTCAGGAAGAAAAAATTATGTATCATAAATATTGCAATTTATTTTGTAAATAATGTAAAATGTTTTAACGTCAAATGGAAAATAAGATATGGACCAAAAATCACTAGTGTTTTACAAGAGCAACTTTTACTATAATAAATGCTATAAAGTAAAATTGGTGCTGCTTGATTTGTGTTTCTTAAAATGGATGTCTTTGTATGTTTTTAACCTGTGCAGATAGTCTAGTTTAAAGCAGTTGGTATACAATGGTATTATTAGTTTAACTGAAATGAGAAACATTTTCTCTCTGTAAACAATGTTAAGGAGAGTCATGTAAGAATTTAATTAAAAATAGGTTTCTGAAAATGCAATTGTTTAATCAGCATGATAAGGACAAAAAAAAAAAAAAAAAAGGAAGAAGCAAACTTCTTTACACCAGACAGCATCAGTTGCATCGTCAGGCAGTGTTTAGAAAGTCAGAGTTGCACACCTGTGTGGAGGTGTTAGCGCTTTGTGACTGAAGCAGACCCACCCAGGCAGATTCACAGAGATGCCGCCTCAGTACAGGAAGTGGTCCAGATTGTGTCAGTACTCGTTTCTGAAGGTCTTTCAGGGCAGGACATGGTTTAATAGTAGAGTCTTTTAGCGGGGTATTTCATGTCCATTATCACATGGGGATCCTCCATAAGAGGGAGAATTCTCCATTTTCTAGACTTGCTCGGTCCACTACGGTAGCCATTAGTCATGTAGCTATTTAAGTTAAATTAATTAACTAAAATGAAACAAAAATTCCTCTATCACACTAGCCACACTTCAGGTCCTCAGCAGTCACATGGGGCTAGCAGCCACCACATTGGACAGTGCAGATACAGAACATTTCCATCATCATACCAAGTCTGATTGGACGGCACTGGCCTAGAGACATTGTCTCGAGCTTAGTGAGCTGTTCCGTACTGGAACAGGCAGGATTTAGACCCAGGTTTTTCTGACGCTAAAACCCATACGCTGTACTACCATCTCCCTGCCGCTCACGTATTTCTAAGACATTTGGGGCAGAACAGAGGCACAACCACGCTCTAACATCAGGCACGAGGAACTGAGGGGCAGGACAGCAGCGAGGGAACGTGGCTCAGACAGGCGGGGCCGCGGCAGGCAACATGCGTGGTGGCAGAGCATATTAAAATTAGCCTGTGACTTACCTACTCTGACATTTGTTTTATTTGAAGTCTTACGACTGGAAGGTTAGCATACCACATGTATAGGAATCATCCCCCTGCTCTCCCCATGCCACCCCCCAGCCTTCCTTCACTGCCACGGGAAGATTAGGAGATGAATGAACTAAGAGGGACTCTCCTGAGGCTTATTAAATTTATTTTTGGGTTTGCTTTCAAGTGTTTGGGTGTGGTCGTTTTCATTTCCCTTGAATAAAGGGCGTTATTTATTTATTATTTATTTATTTATTTATTTAATGGCTGTGTTGGGTCTTCGCTTCTGTGCGTGGGCTTTCTCTAGTTGCGGCGAGCAGGGGCTACTCTTCGTTGCGGTGCGCAGGCTTCTCATGGCGGTGGCTTCTCTTGTTGCAGAGCAGGGCTCTAGGCGCGCGGTCGTCAGTAGTTGAGGCACACGGGCTCAGGAGTTGTGGCTCGCAGGCTCTAGAGCACAGGCTCAGTAGTTGTGGCGCACGGGCTTAGTTGCTCCGCGGCATTTGGGATCTTCCCGCACCAGGGCTCGAACCCATGTCTTCTGCATTGGCAGGCGGATCCTTAACCGCTGCACCACCAGGGAAGCCCCTAAAGGGCGACTTTTAATGGCCATATTTTATCTGGTACAAAAAATGTTTTGTGCCATGTCCAAAAGCAAAGCAATTATTTTTAGGCACTTTATTTTGAACTCTAGCTATTAGCAGTCAGAACTGTACTTTGCAGTGTGTTATTAAGTACCTCAGCAAACACGTGGGGATACAGTTTGATTCAGTCTTTTGGAGACCAAACCTTGAGAATGTAGTTTGCCTTTGACTTGGTGAACCCATGTTTTTTGTTTTGTTAATTTAAAGCAGCTTGGGGAAATTCCCTGGCAGTCCAGTGGTTAAGACTCAGTGCTTTCACTGCGGAGGGCCCGGGTTCAATCCCTGGTCGGGGAATTAAGATACCACAAGCATTGCGGTGCAGCCAAACAAACAAAACAACCCGGCAGGGTCACGAGGAAGGTGTACAGCCTGGGTTTGAAGTTCGGCACCAAAGGTTAAGTTCTTGAGCCTCCGTTTCTCCAACCTAAAAAATAAGGCTATTTGGTTTGTTGTTTTGCTTAATGAGATATTTTAAATGTACAAAAAATAGAAAATAATATAACAAACACTTGTATTATTTAACTGGGTTTACCTATCATCCAGTTTAATAAGTAAAGCATTAAAATACAACTGAAGAGCCATATACCCTTGCTATTCCCATACCCCTCCCTTGCCAAAGTAATCACTATCGTGAACTTGATGTTTACCATTCCCATGCAAATCTGTATTCTTTAACTGTGTAGGTATATATCCCTAAAAAAATACAGTATTACTTAAAATTTTAAATGTTATAGTCTATGGATCCTTCCTGCAACTTGCTTTTTTTCCATTCAATATTGATTTTGAGATTGATCTAGGTTGGTACATGTAACTCCAGTTCCTTTTAACTCTTGCATTCAACCATACGAATTTAGCCATCCACTCGCCTCAGTAGTTTTCAGATGATCATTATACCATCAAAGCTCTAATGAACATCTTTCTGTCTCTGTGTGTGTCCCTTGAGAATATGCTCCAGTTTCTCTTGGCCTTTGCTATTTAAAGTGTGTCCCTGGACCAGCAGCAGTGACATCACTTAGGAGTTTGTTAGAAATTAAGAATCTCAGATCTTTCCAGCCTACCGAATCAGAATCTGTGTTTTAATAAGATCCCATGGTGAGTTGTATGTACATCAAGGACTGAGAAGCACTGCTTTAGGTATGCTAAGAAGTAGAACTGCTGAATGAAATAGTGCAAATCATATTAAAGATTTGCCAAATTGCTCTCAAAGATGGTTGTACCATTATAAACTTTGACCAGCAGAATTCTTTACCTCGAATCTTCAAAGCTTGATACAGTCAGGATTTCAGAGTTTTGCCAATCCAATCATTTTTTTAAAATGGTATGTCATGGGAATTCCCTGGTGGTCCAGTGGTTAGGACTCCACGCTTTCACTGCCGAGGGTGTGGGTTCAATCCCTGGTCAGGGAACTAAGATCCCGAAAGCTGTGGGGTGCGGCCTGAATAAATAAATAAATAAAATGGTATAGTGGGGTGCAGCCTAAATAAATAAATAAATAAAATGGTATATCTTTTGAATTTTCTCTGATTACTAGTTGAGTGTCTTACATGTTTATTGGCCATTCAGGCTTCCTTTTCCAAGAATTACCTTTTCATTTCTTTTGCCTATTTTTCTGTTGAGTTGTCTTCATTTTCTAATAGATATGTAGTCCTTTGACTGTAGTCTTTCCCTCGAGGCAGTACAAAATGTGCAGTAGATCAGCAAGTCTCCCAGTCATCCCTTCCATTTCACGCAATATATCCTCTAAAAAGCTCTGAGGGCAGGGACAGCATACTGCTGTATCCCCCAGGACCTAACACGCCCCTCACAGATGGCGGGCAGTGAGATTTGTATTACTGCAGCTCAGAGGAGAGGTCTGGGATGGAGATATACCTGTGAGCATCATTAACATATACAGGAGATTTCATGCAATGGAAATGAATAACATCAACTAGGAAGGTTGTAGAGAGAAAAAAAAAGGAAGGGATGGTTAAACCCTGAAGGGCTACAGCTTTTAGGCAAGGGAGATCTTCATTAAGTAAGGAAATCCTGAAGCTATCAAACAACAACCTATTTGATTATCTAGAAGTTTAAAAGTTGTATGGTAAAAGATACCATAAGCAAAGTCAATAAACAAACAATAGATATGGGGAAGACACTTATAATGTAGATGACAAGGTCCAACATATATATAAAGAGCCTTTAAAAATTGATAAGAAAAGTCAGGCTAATTGTAAAATGGATAAAGGATGTTAATAGCCTATTTACAGAAAAGGAAATCCAAATAGCCAACAAATATATCTTTTAAATGCTCAAATTAATTTATAGCTAGGGGTATTATTTTAACAATGAAAACATCAAAAAATATTTAAAAGAGCAATGACATATTACTGACTGAGATATGGAAGAAAGGGTACCCCTTCACACTTTGGTGATGAAAATAAGTAAGTTCTTAGGAAAGCAATCTGACATTTATTAAATTAAAAATTCCATTTATATAAAGCTCAAAAACAGGCAGAAACTAATATATAGTCTTAGAAGTCCATCTAATGCTCACTTTAGGGGGTAGTTAGTAACTAGGAGCATGAGAGAAATTTCTGGGATGAAGGTAATTTTCTATTTTTGATGTGTATGCCATTTACAAAGATGTATTCACTTTGTGAAAATTAATGAAGCTATATACCAATATGATTTTTACCTTTCTGTCTGTATGTTATGTTCTGTATGAATGCTTAAATTTCAGTAAAGATTTTAAAGCGTACTTATAAAGTTTTTTAAAACACAACACACACACACACACACACACACACACACACACACACCTCTCACACACCCTTCTCTTTGGGAATCTATGCCATAAAAACAAAGCCTTCGGTGTCAGCATAAGGATATTTTTACAAGGATGTTTACTGCAGCATTGTGCATAGTGGGGGGGAAAAACTGGAAATTGTGAATGCTTATCTACAGAGAAATGATTGAATAAATTATTATACACCATTAACTACAATTCACCCATTTAGAAGAATGAACTGGAGAGATTTCCATAAAGTATTTTTCAATAAAAATATTTAAAGTAAAAAAAAAAAAAAAAAAAAGCAAGTTGCAGAAAAGTGGGCATAATATAGTCCAATTGTGTAAAAAAAAAGAAAAATAGACACCTTGTATAATGTGTGTGTGTGTATATATATCTTTTTCTGTATATGATTATACAAGCATGGAGAGAAATATGAAAGGTTAGAAACAGGTGACATGAGCTACCTAATGGGGATAGAGAATGAGGCTGACAGCGGGGTGGGGATAACTAAACAAAATCCAAGAAAAAAAATAAGATTTCAACTTTAAAAAAGAAAGCTTTTATGATCACATTTATGCATTTGTTAAAAAATTTTTGTAAGAAATGTACAAAGGAAAAACAGATTGTATAGAAGAGAAAGTGTTAGAAAAACAGACTGAGGAGTGTTTTGAGACAGTGGAAAATCCTAAGGTGTACAAAGTATTACAAAACAGGAATAGTTAACTATGTCAAATTGCTGTTGAGAAGATGAGAAGCATGAGAACTGAAAAGTGTCCATTTGATTTGGCAACATCAAGGATGCTGGTGAAAAAATTAATAAAATCGGTCTCAGTGAAACGAGGAAGAAGCCATATGAAAGTGGTTGAAGAGTTAGTAGAGAAAGGAGTAAAGGTGGACAAGGTAATGCTGACAAATCTCTTACCAACAACTGAAAAATTGGTCAAAATATAAAACATATCTTCTTGAAGGCACCAGAAAGCAAAAAAGGCAGTGATGAATTTCTATGCCAAGGTGTGCAGGAGGAAACAGAAACCAGAGTAGTAATCCAGGCATTTGGATTACTAGCAATCCTGGGACTGTTTACTGATTCCGCAACAGGAGGTCAGGCATCTAAACAGCACTTTGGACAGACTTGCAAGGCTAGGGAGATGAACGTGGGGTCCAGGAATGCCAACGTTGGGAGGCTCTAGCAAAACTCCCACATTCTGGGCTGGGACCCCAAAGACCATAACTTAAGAAATAAGAGGAACTTCACTGGGGGTCCTGTGGTTAAGAATCCACCTTCCAGTGTGGGGGACATGGGTTTGATCCCTGGTCGGGAACTGAGATCCCACATGCCGTGGGGCAACTAAGCCCATGCGCTGCAACTACTGAGCACACGGGCCACAACTAGAGAGCCCGCATGCCGCAGCGGAGGATCCTACATGCTGCAACAAAGATCCCAATGAAGATCTCGTGTGCTGCAACTAAGACCTGATGCAGCCAAAAATAAATAAATAAATAAATATTTAAAAAAAAGAATAAACAGTTGATCTGTTCTTGAAATAAGAGTTACCTTGGATGTGAGTATACAGCATAAATAAATAAATGAGCAAACAAGGCAGGACAACATGAATGGGCATCAACAGAAATAACCAACAATAGAAAAAGGCCCACAGGGTCTGCAGATTAAGAATTCATTAGATGTAAAGCTTAACATAATTATGTTTAAAATGTTCAGGGTAATAAAAAGACAACTCTGAGAATTTCACAGAGAACAGAAAAATATAAAAAGACACAGCAGAATTTAAAAAGAACCAAATAGAAACTGTAGAACTGAAAAACACAATAATGAAATTAATAACTCAAAATCAGAGAAATAATAAACTGGGAAATAGGTGAAAAGAAAATATCTAGGAGAAAAATACAAAGAGATTATAGAGAAGGGAGTAATTAAAATATAGACTACATAATTAAAGGTCAAATATGTGTAAATGGAGTTCCAAAAGGACAGAGAATTATGCAAAAGCAGATTTGAAGAGAATTTTCCAAATGATGAAAGGTAGCAAGCTATAGATTCAAGATCTGCAGACACCAAGCAGGAAGAATAGAAAGAAAACCAGCCCTCAGTATATCATAGGAAAACTGCTAAAAACAAAAGACAAACAAAATCTTTAAAAGTGGCTAGTAGAAAAACAATACACATTAAAATACTGTTAACTTTTTAAAAGAAATGATATAAACAAGAGGACAATGGAAAAATCCCTTCAACATGCTGAAATAAGCAACTTCCAACCTAAATTTCTGTGCCCAGGCAAACAAAAGTTGAAGGAATTAACCAAGAGTAGAACAACTTAAAGAAATATGAAAGGGTATTCCTTGGTCTAAGAAACAAATGATCCCAAATGAAAGCTTGAAAATGCAGGAAAAAAGATAAAAAGCAATGATAAGAGTAAAAATGTATATACAGTTGACCCTTGAACAACATGGGTTGGAACTGCACAGGTCCACTTATAATAAACTTTTTTCCCAATAAATAAGTACTAAACAATTCACAGTTGACTGAATCCGTGGATATGGAACCACATATAGGGAGGGGTGACTGTAAAGTTATATTCAGATTTCTGACTGTGCAGGAGGTTGGCCCCCTCAACCCCCATGTTGTTCAAGGGTAAACTGTATATTTAAGGACAGTGACTGTATAAAACAATACTTTCTTGTGGGATTTAACACTGATATATCATTAAAATCCAACAACGATAGCATATAGGTTGGGTGAGAAATAAACAGATTTAAAGAGTTCTAAGGTTCTTGCATTGTCTGGGAAGGTGATAAAAGTACCAATAAACATTAGACTCAGATAAGTCTAATACGCAAGTTATCATCTAGTGTAATCAATAAAAGAATGGTAAAAGAGTGTATGATTTCCAAATTAATGGGAAAAGTTATTTCAGCATTCCATTAAAATGGGAAAGAAAATAACTCAAAAAAGAACACAAAGAAAGAAAATCTAGGAAAAATAAAACTACAGAGTAAGATGGTTCACTTAACCCCAAATACACAGGCAATTACATTAAATGTAAATAGACTAAATCTTTCAATTCACAGGTAAAGATTGTCAGAGTGGATTAAAATAAAACAAAACAAAACAACATCCTATTTACAAGAGAGACATTTATAATATAAGGATTCCAAAAGGTTGCAAGAAAAGAACACACCATGCAAACACTAACCAAATGAAATCTAATATAACTCTATTGATATCAGTTAAGCAGACATTAAGGCAAAACACATTATCAGAAACGGTTTAACACTTTAAAATAATTTTTTAAAATGGTTCAATTCACCAGGGATATAAATCATCTCTAAATTTGGATGCACCTAATTATATTGCTTCAAACTCTATAAGATAAAAATTGACATAACTAGAATAAGCAAATCCAAAATCATAGTGGGGTATTTTAACTTATCGCTTTCATAAATGCTAGGCAAAAATTCAGTAAAAATATATAAATTTAAACAACATAGCAGAATTGATCCAATGAACATATGTAAAACAGCTGATCAAAAGCTGCAAAATATGGATTTTTTCATGTGCACACTGAACATTTATAAAACTTGACGATACTGTGAGTCATAAAAAAAATAAGTCCCACAAATTTGAAAGAATTTAACTCATAGATAAGTTCTGTGAATGCCATCCAATCTAGAAATCAATTTAAAAAATGAGAAAATCCATCTGTATTTGGAAATTAATAAATATTTTGAAGTAACCAGCACGTCACAAAGAAACCAAAATGATAATCAGAAAATATTTTCTATTGAATGGTGATGAAAAGACTTCATATCAAAACTTATGGGATGCAGATAAAGATTGTTATTATAAAAGCTAAACTTGATCAGCTAAGCAACCATTTTATAAAGTTGTAGGAGAGGAATAACAGCAAAATAAACACAAATAAAGTAGAAGGAAGGAAATAATAAGGGTAAAAGCAGAGTAGAAAACGAACATACAACAGAGGATCAAAAAGGCCAAAAGCTTATTTTTGTAAAGACCAATACAATTGAAAAACCTCTAGTGAGACTAAAAACAGAGAAGGCACTAACCAAAACCAAGAATGAAAAGAGGACATCACTATCAATCCTGCAATGTTAATGAACTCTTAACACATGGATTACTTTATAAAAATAAATTTGAAAAGGTATATGAAATGGACACATACCTAGAAAATCACAACTCTTCAAAACAAACACAGTAAGATATAAAAATCTGAATATTCCTCTATTAAAGAAATTAAATGCATACCTCAAAGAAACATCAGGCATAAAGTCACTAGCAAAATTCTATCAAACTTTTAAGTAAGAAATAATGCCAATCTTACCTGTGTTATAAGGTCACCAAAACCTTGATAACAAAACCTGAAACAGACCTTAAAAGAAATTTATGGACCAATCCCACTGATGAAAACAGATACAAAAATCCCAAATGAATTACTGGCGAATCAAATCCAGCAATATATTTTTAAAAAGATAATACATCACAATCAAGTTGGGCTCATTCAGGAATGTAAATATTTGGGTAAATATTTGAACATCAATCAATATAACTCACCAAATGAGTAAAACCATATGATCATCTTCGTAAAATGCAGAAAATAACTTGATAAAATTCAGCATCACTTCATGATTTTTGAAACAAATCCAGTGGGAATTGAAACATGCTTCCTTAACCTAGTAAAAGATCCAGATTCCAGAGCAAACACTATACCTAATATGGAAGACTTTCCCTTTGAGATCAGCAAAAGGTAGAATACTGCTTCTATTCAACCTTTTCTTGGAATTCCTAACCAGTGCAGAAGGTCAAGAAAAAGAAATAAAATGTTGAAGGGAATGGAAAGAAAGCAAGCAAGCTACTAATCATTTGTAGATGATACATGCAAAATCAAAATAATTTCTATAAATTGTTAGGATTAATTAGAATGTTTGGTATGTCTGAGAAATAGAAATATTATTTGTGTATCTATTGATTGCTCTGAAACTTTAGTTAAAACTATTAAAATACAGGTTGCTCTATTCCATCTCCCAAGTTTCTGATTTAGTAGCTCTGGGGTGGGGGTCGAGAATTTGCATTCTAATCAGTTCCCAGGTGATGCTAATACTCCTAAGTCAGGGGACCACACTTTGAGAACAATTGCTATCTAACAGATCAACAAGAAGGAAACTTAAAATCACTTACCCAGGCAGGACAGGAACAAAGACGCAGATGTAGAGAATGGACTTGAGGACACAGGGAGGGGGAAGGGTAAACTGGGAAGAAGTGAGAGAGTGGCATGGACATATATACACTACCAAATGTAAAATAGATAGCTAGTGGGAAGCAGCCATATAGCACAGGGAGATCAGCTTGGTGCTTTGTGACCACCTACAGGGGTGGGATAGGGAGGGTGGGAGGGAGACGCAAGAGGGAGGAGATATGGGGATATATGTTTACGTATAGCTGATTCACTTTGTTATACAGCAGAAACTAACACACCATTGTAAAGCAATTATACTCCAATAAAGATGTTAAAAAAAAAAAATCACTTACCCAGGAATCTAACAAAATATAGACAAGGCTCTCCATAGAAAACTATAAATCACGGTGGATATAAACTGAAGAGGATCTAAATAAAAGATACTCCATTGTCATGGATTGTTAAGAGTCAATATTCTTAAAATGTCAATTTGACTCAACCTAATCTACAAATTAGTGCAAGTCCATTTAAAATTTCCATATTTTGGGCATCTCGACAAGCAGATTCTGAAATGTATACTGAGGCATCATTGATAACTGTGAATAAAGAGCATGGACACTTAAGACAGACTCCCTGAGTTTGAATACTGGCTCCTACTTTGTGGACAAAGTGCCTCCATTTTCTCATTTGCCAAGTGGGAAAGAACAACTGTACCTATCTCACAACACTGTTAAAAGGATTAAATATATATAGTTTAGATGCATGCCTAGCACACAATATGTACTATGCATGAGTTTAATAATTAAGTAAAATAAAATAAAATAGGGAGATGAAATCTACTGGATATCTTCTAGAGTCCAGAAGCAGACTCATGCATATATGGACAGATGGTTTATGACCAAGGGGGATATAGAACAGTGGGGAAAGAAGGATTATCTTTCCAAATAAAAGATACTAGGAAAAAACACTTCACACTATACATAAAAAGCAATTCCAGGTAGACTACAGATCTAAATGGATTAGGAAAAAAATGAAGCTTTCAGAAGGTAATCCAGGAGAATATCTTCATGACCTTGGGATAGGGAAAGATTTCTTAAATACCACATAAGGGATATTAACCACAAAGGAAAATAATAATAAATTTGACATTAAAATTAAGATCTTGTGTTATTAGAAGAAAGATAAGGCTTGTAGACAAAATATATACAGAATTTCACATAACAAAAACCAAAAAGCAAAATTAAAAAATCCTTCCTTAAAACAAAAAACCAAAATGACAGGTAACCAAATTAATAAATGGATAAAGGACTTAAGAAGGCATTTCACAGAGCAGAAAATCCAAATGGCGAAAACAAGTATGAAAAAGCAATTCAATGTCATTACTAATCAGGGAAATGCAAATTAGCTCACTATAAACACCAGAATAGCTAAAAATTTTTAAATGTTGGTTAACCGGGTGTTGGTGAGAGTGTGGAGCAACAAGAATTAAGTACCAGGAAAAAATAAATTGGTACAACTACTCATTTTAGCATTACTTGGTAAAAAAAAAGATTACATAATTCTATGACCCATCAATTTTAATCTTAAGTATATACATCCAAAGAAATATGTACATACGTGAAACAGGAGATAAATTATAATTATCACAGCAGCAGCATCTGTATGATTCTCTAGAATCAACCTGTATGTGTCCCAACAGTAGAAAGGATAGGTAAATTGTAGGGTATCCATAACATGGAATACTATACAGTGATGATAAAGAATGAACTGGAGATACATGCAACTAAATGGCTGAATCTTAAAAACATGATGTTGAGGGGAAGAATCCTGATGATTGCCATAAAAGAAGAGGTGGTGATTACCTTGGCAGAGAGGGAGTCTTCACCAGTAAGGGGAATTTGTAGGGTTCTGAGGTGCTGTCAATGTTCTTTCTTGACCTGTGTGGTGGTTACCTGAAATGGTTGCTCTATAATATGCTAATATTATTTATATGTTATTGTTTTATGTACTTTTCTGTGTGTGCCTTTTTCCACAGTAAAAAAAAAAAGGTAGAAGAGAAGAAGGTGGAGAAGATCTGAAAGGCCAGACCTCTAAGTGTTAAACCTGGGCTTTGCTAAAAGTAGAAAGGTATCAAAAATCTATTAGTTATACAGTTTCATGTAGGAATAACCCAGAAAGTGTTGTCAGACAGTTTTTCCATCACTGGAAAAGGGGACAAAACTGCTACTGCTACTGAAAGAGGAAGAAGCTCCAGGATGACATGACTGGTGTTTAGATCCTACCTGGGAAGAGATGCAGCATTCTGGTGTGGAGGAAGGGGAAGAGGCGGGTGGAAATAAGCAACTGCTGATCCTGTTAATGCCCATGAATCATGCTTTATATATGCTGTACCTTCCTGCCTAATATGCTCTTCCCATTACCTCTTCACCTAGCTCCTATCTGTCCTTGAAGACTCAGCTCAGAGGCCCACTTCTCCAGGAAACCAC
The DNA here is from genome assembly GCF_965194805.1 of Balaenoptera borealis. Lineage (NCBI taxonomy): Eukaryota > Metazoa > Chordata > Mammalia > Artiodactyla > Balaenopteridae > Balaenoptera > Balaenoptera borealis. Next base: position 127,209,101 of record NC_138862.1, on the reverse strand, counting down.
AGCCCCTGCTTCCTCCCTCCTAAGAGCTGTTTGTCCCCTATAGTCAGGGTCCCATGGCATGGTACCTCTCTGCTTTCCACGTCATGGACCAATCTTTCACCTTCTGCAGACAGGTGAATCCTGCATTACAGGCTGCCTGGCTAAGATCTGGCGCTGACAGTCAGGGATATGGGCTGCACAAGGCAGAACTGAGAATGCACTGGAAGACAGGAGACAAGCATAGAGCTCTGGAAGGAGTTTCCCTTCCCTGAGATTCCTCCCTTCAGGAGGGGGAAGCAGGGAAAGAAATGAGATTGCCTCTGAGTTGGGACTCAGCACACGTTCCAATCACAGTCTTAAACTAGCTTCTCCCACAGAAGTGAGTAGGGCAGTTATTACCAATCCCACTTTACAAATAGGAAGCTCAGACCCTGAGAAAGAAAATAAATACCTTACTCCAAGGTCAGGGAGGCAGAGGTGGATTGCAAATACTAGCTTCTGCAGCCCAGGGTCTTGAATATAGACATGAGGAGAATACTCAGGAATTACTTGTTCAACAAAGTCATCTTTTGCCTTCCCAGTCCAGGGTAGACACAGATGCTGTCCTCAAGTATGGAAATGTATAGAGCTCCCAAAATCTTGTTTTGGGAAATAACCAAAAGACAGGGAGCCAAGGCATTGGGTAACCAGCCCCCAGGCAAGGAACTATTCCTGCACCCCAGACCCCTAACCTGCTCTGTTGGTTGGCTATCCTCTGCCTTCCACCTCCATCTCTCTGGCTCAGGCGGAGCCCCTGAGAATCAGGGACACGCAAGTCAGCAAGTGTGTAGGGAGCACCTGGTAGGAGTGCTCAGCAGCTACTGAGGGCTATCATGCTATCTATGGGGGGTCTACAGCAGAGGTGGTTAAGAGCCATGCTGGCCTCAGGTCCAGCACTGTCTGGGCAGGTTCGTTTCCCTTTCTTACTCTTAAAGACATTCACATTCACCGATTTAGCATATATTTACCAAGGAACCTATGGGTGAGGAGACCCCTCTGGAAACAATGGTGCCCACTTCTGCCTGGCAATGCTCACCACTCTCCAAACCCCTGACCCGTAACCTGGTACATGTAATGGTGGACTGCTATCAGACAAAGATCCCTGAACAAACCTGTCCTCCTACAGTCCTATTTCTGCAACTCTCACCAAGTCTAGAGCAGCCCTGGGAATGGTCAGTTCAGAGTTCAATCCCCACCATCAGCTGAGTTATTTCCAAGAAACTGTGCTCTGAGCACCTGCCCAATGGAAGAGAGCTACAAAGTGGCTAGTCTGGCCTTGGGTACCGAGTAACTGAAGGGACATTCTTCCAGACCTCAGGATACCTCCCAAAGGCATGGAAACTCAGTGAAGACACCCTCTTGCCTCAGGCTCCCAACTAAAGTCCAAAAGGCCTCCCATACTGCTTGATGGGGTTGGGAAACAAGGAGAGAAGTCACGGAAGAGACCATGAGCCTTAGCTTACCCCTGAGGTTGGTTTGTCTATTGACTTGACCATTTCTTAAAGAGTCCCAGTGCCAAGGTCCTGTGCTGCCCATAAAGAAGAGGCCCACACATCCCAAGAGCAGCCAAAACCAGCTCACCCATTTATTTGACTGAGAACATTAAGGAAGACAACAAAATTAAACAATCTTTAATAAAATCCCTATAGAAAACTCAGTCGCAGGGCAAATACTCAGTTCTCTTTCCCATGTCATTGAGGATTGAGAGCTCCCAATAGTCTTTGGAGAATAAGCAGTAGTTTTGCTGGATGTTGCCAGTGCTCAGAAAGAGCCTCCATTTACACATTCAAACCAGTAGTTCCTATTGCACATATTAACATTTTCTGCCATCTAGCACCCTAAATATATGGTACCTCAACAAATAAATTAAAGAATTCCATGTGGCATGAAACATTTCAATTTGAACTAATATCCTTGAAAAATCACATTATTACAAGTTTTAATAAATACAGTAAGAACAGCTGGCATTTTACTAAAATACTGAATTTTAGGCCTGGAGTTTATTCCATAAATAGTTTCCTTTTCATTTGCTTTCTGTCTTGGATACATTTGCTCAAGTATTATGCTCTATGAAGTGAACTCTTTCATAGATACCATGTAAAAACTGTATTAATATGTGCCTCATTATAGAAGCAGCTGGAAGAACTGGATCACATAGTTAACTAAAAAGTAACTTAGGAAAAAGCTCTGCTTTTGTAAAACTTTAAAACACAGGCTGAAGAAAATCAAAATAACATCATTTTTATATAGAACTCCCACTAGAAATTTTATAAATATATATGCAGCATAAATTATATTTGCCTCACCAAGTAGATTTTCATCAAGTCTGGCTGGGATGATGCTATCACAGTAGATAAGTATCAACAATAGAATTAATGTTTCCACAGGTTTAAAAGATTTCTTTTGAAAAATAATCATAATTTCAAATTATATTATAATTTGTAGTTTACACAATTTAAAAAGGGAAGAAAGAAAGCTTTCTTTTAAGCCTCATTTGGAAAGTAAGAACAGCTACTAGTCCCCAGGTGTGGATAAGTTGGCTGAGTGATAACACTTGGTCACAATATGAAAAAGAAGTATTTACACCTTTCCAGAAAAGTACCAAATACTTAAAAAAAACAAAAACAAAAAACAGAAAGACAAAAAACAATCTCTAGTAGCATTCCTTGGCGTGCAAAGTCAGCAGGAAATGATTATCCATAATGTTGACAGTTTGCATGATGAATCTTGGAAGCATTCAAAAGCAGAGGGTGGTCATCAGGGATTGTTCAGATTAGGTTTCTGTGGGATGCCATTGTTTTTAATTTAACTCTGGGTTCCAGGATTTCATTCCCTTTATAACATCTCTGGCAGGGTCACGTTCAATTTAGTGCAAGTGCAAAATGAAAACTAAACGAAACCAACAAATACATTAGGAGCAAAGGCTGATCGTTAAGATCTGTAGTCTTTCCGAACTGTGTGGGCCATCCAGTTCACTTTAGTAGTCCAGCTTTCCCTGAGTGCCTCATCAAATTTTTGCTTAAATTGCTTGAGTGCTTCTTCTTCACTCTTCCCTAAGGCAAGAGAGTCCTGAAAATGAAGGAAAAAAATCTGATTTTATATATTCTCTGTAGTGAGGTGCAAATCTCAAAGTCTGCAGGAGGCTGACTTGGCCACACAGCATACCCCATGTCCTTATTCAAATACCATTTATGGGAGAGAGAATGAACACCAAGGTATGGTGATAATATGACCTCTGCCAGAGGGTTTTTGAAGATGAAATGAATTTATGATTACTGCAAGACAACTACTTAGCTGCTTGTCACTACCACTCCTGGGTAAAACTGTCTCACAGGAAATGACTTTGTTCCATTCCCTTTGAACATCTGAATGAAATAGGTAGGTACGGCTGAGCTCTATGCTCACAAAGTCCAATTTACAAAGAAAAGAGGTTTATACCTTAAGATACTGTATATCCTTGACTGATGTGAGCTCAGGAAGCCCTGCAGTCAACATCAGTGCAAAGAGAGTGATGAAGAGATTCCCATGCCGTCGTAAAATCAGATATGCATCCTCACAACACTGGCGGAACCTTTAGTTGATGCAGCAAATCACAAGAGTATGATGTTAGAACGGAAATAGAAAATTTCATAAAGGAAAATTACAGATATAGCTAGACTTTCTATAAGAGCTGGAAAATTTCTACTGAACTAAAAGTTCGTTCCTGAGTTTTACTCTTTTGAAAATTGTCCCAGGACTAAAATTTACATAAAATAAATCAAGCTCTCTAAAACCACACATATCTTTTTCAAAAACAAAATTAAATAGAAATTATATGATAAAAGGCAATTTAACACTTAATCTAGGCTTTTTAATTCTATGTGTCACAAAAATTAATTATAAAAATGTGGTGATTATAATCCATAAGGATTTCTAACCATACTTCTAGATTCTAGATTTGTGGTCTGACTCCAGAGACTTAATTTCTTTAATGTCCCCCAAATCAGTGTCAATGAATTTGCATTGTACCTTCCTGTCATCTTGCCTTCCCTCTCTCTCCTCTTCAAGTTGGTCATTCAAGATGACCACCCAATCCTATCTCCCTAATTTTGCCAAAGAGGAAAATGGATCCAGAGTTATATTCTGCAGAAACCCATGCGGAACTGGAAATGATAATAGCAATCATTTGGTAAGCATATGGATGAGTTGATCACATCATGTAACATATCTCTCATTATCAAAATATCCCTGAAATATAATTATTTTTGTCCCCATTTAAAATGAAGAAGTAAAGACGACATGACAAGTAGTGTGCTTGGAAACCTACAAATAGCAAGGAATAGATCAGAGATTACAAAGTCTTTTCCTGAACCCTGACTCTCTTACTGCACTTCATATAGAATGACAGCAAAATGCCAGTCCCTCTCAGCGTCTCACTATCAAATGTCTTAACAGTTTCAGAGAATTTTCTAATACAGGTAAAAGGTGGTATACTATTGGAATAAAACAATAATTTATTTCAAATTTCTAGCATTTTTTTCTCTTCTTTGAACCAGAACAGGATCTGACAGGCAAGTTCCCCCAAAGCCTCCTGTTAGCAGATTGACTATCTCCCCAATCTAAATATACCTCTCAGCTAAATGCTAGTCTAGCTGGTCAGTTGAGAAAACATTAGATGCATTTACGCTGACACGAGGACAATACTCACCGGCCAAACTTCTCCGTGTTTCCTGTTTTTCCTTGTTGAATCACATGAATGAAATCATAGGTAAGAATAAAAGGCACTCTCTCCCTTTTAATGCCAAATTTAGACTTGAAATTTCCAAGAATATGTCCAAAGTCAATGTGGAAGAGCTGGAAAAGAAATGGGATTTAATTTCCCCTTTTTTTCTGGTGGGTTCCAAATAAAAACGCAAGGCCTCAGCAGTCCTAGACCCCCACGCACTACATCAAATGGAGTAGTAGTAGAGACACTACACAGCCTCCTGCATCATTTGGGAAAAGAGTGCTCTGACATTCGAAGGTCTTTTATATTAAATAATAACCCTGATATTAAACTGCATATACCCAGTGGGAAAGATGAATCTTTAAAAAGAAAAATACATCCAAATAATAAACATGTTTGATTTTAAAAAATCAAATAGTTTTACACACAGAAACAAAACAAAAAGAGAGTACATCCTTGCCCCACCAGTTCCCTCACCACTTTAAGTACTACTACTTAGAGGTAACTTCTCCCCACCCTTCCACGTGTTTTTCCTGATATATGTCTTCATTTTTCTAAATAGTATGTTTATAATTATTTTTTACTTCCTAATTTTGGATTATTATGGAAGGTAAAGATTTAGTACTCCTGTGCTGATGTCATGCCTCATAATGCAACACATTATATCATAATTTCTGGTTAAATCAATATCCAGTGTTTATATTGTTCAAACTACATAAGCCATGTGGTAATAGTATACTATGATTACACTTCCTTTTTTTGCTCATCTTTTTTCTTGACAAAACTATTTTTTGTCTTAGTGTTCTATGATCTGGTCATTAATTCTTCACAAAATCTTAAAAATCTAAAAATCATTTCACAATGGTTTTCCACATGGTCAGGTAATCTGTTAGCTCTTGTCTGGGCTGGCTGTTCTCTAAGCCTGCCAAAGAACCACCACCCCGTGCTCAACCTTCACTCTCCTCCCATTTGCAGTCCCTGTTTCCTGGGTTCCACATCATTTTCTCTTTTGGTGTAGACCAGGCTTTCTCACTTTTGGCATTACTGACATTTAGGCCCTATAATTCTTTGTTGCGAGGTTCTATCTTACATACACTATAAGATGTTTGGCAGCACCCCTAGCCTCTACCCACAGATGCCTGTAGAATACCCCCTCCCCCATCCTGACAACCAGAACTGTCTTCAGGCATTGACAAATGTCCCCCAAGGGCAAAAGCACCCCAGTCGAGACCCTTATTTTTCATGGATGCCCTTATTCTGGCATCCTCCTGAAAAAAGATGCAGAAGAGATACAGCTTTTGAAACCTTATGTTTGAAAATGTCTTTGTTCTACATTCATACTGAAAGTCTAGTATAGAATTCTAGGTTAGAAATCATTTTCACTCAAAATCATGAAGGCTAATTCCCACTGTCTTAATAGTTTCCAACGTTGCTATTTAGAAGTCAAGTCTTTCTGACTCCTGAACCCTGGTAAGTAGCTTGCTGTATCTCTTGGAAGGTTTTAAGACCATCACTTTATGCCTGATGCACTGAAATGTCACGGTGAATGGCCTTAGTAAGGGTTTTTTTCATCTACTGTAAGGGAACTTTCGTGCCCTTTTGACTGGATAGTCACAAACATCAGCTTTGGGAAATGTTTTTGTATTATTTTTGGGTAAGTTCCTTCCCTTCCTCTTGTGCGCTACTTCTGTAACTTTTATTAGGCTAGATGGCGAACCTCCCTGGACTGATCTTCTATCATTTCTGGATCTTCTCTCTTCTACTTATCAGATATCTTGGTCCTTTTGGGGATATTAAAGGGCAATGTATAGCCTGGTGCCTAAAAAACAGAATCTGGGCCAAACTGCCAGGATTTAAATCCTGGTATGTCCACTCTCTGTTGTGTCAATCTTCTCACCTTTAAATGGGGTAACACTACCACTTACTCTGTACAGTTATCATAAGGATTGAAGGAGTTAACGTATATAAAGAACTTAAAGAACTGTGCTTTCCACAAGTTAAAGAGTTCAAGAAATGTTAGTTGATCTTTAGTTTATACTTCTTCTATTTAAATTTTATTTGTTCCTCTTTTTAATTTCTAAGAATTCTATTTTCTAATTTTTAAAAATAGAATCTTACTACTTCATAGATGCAATATCTTTTCTGTTTTTACTTCTTAAATCATCCTCTGTTTACTGTAGGTACTGTTTTCCCAGAGTTCTTCTTTCCCCCTCCCCCCATTTTGCTTGATTTGGTCTCTTTCATGGTGGAGGCTTTTCCACAAATGTCTGATAATCTTTGGCTGACCATTCATATTGAACAATGAGTCACTAAAAAGATGAATGAAAAATCTATGGACATGGTAGGATTGTTGATCAGTGGGCTTCCTTGCAGAGTATCTGGGGAGAGACCTCAAAAGTCAGCATCTGTAACCCTTTTCACTGGAACTGCTCAGTTTCTCTTGAGAAGAACTATCTAGTCTATTGAGAGAGTGGGAATATACACCTGGTTGCTACTGTTCTTGGAGCAAAGCAAGCAGAAATGGCTGGGAATCATACCATTTATCATGCCAACTTTCACTCCATTCCTATTTTTAATATGGCACCTTACCCTTAGCTTCCATAGAACCTGTTTGTCCTTGAGTCAGAAGAATTGGTTTCTTCAGAGGATAAATCCTCTAGCCCTTCTTGGAGTTGGGAAGGAGATATAAGCACCTAATTGCTCCATATATAAACTGCCAATCAATCCTGTTTTCAGCCTCTCCCCCTTTCCCCATCTTCAGCAGCATCTAGTGCCCCTGATTCCAGAGCTTTCCTCAGACTGACACACCCTTCCACAAGTAGCCATTTTCTCAGCTATGCCGAGTCACTGCTATTTTTCCATTTTGCTTTTGCTCATCCCCAAATCTGTTGATGTCTTTCACCCACTGTTGGCCTCTTTTCCTATTACCTTTGACTTCTTGGATTTACATATTTCTTATTCCTCAATATATTAGAAGGGCATCAAGAAAGAATGGAGAAAAACCTGTGTTTCAACCTGATTAACCAGAAGTCGGAGGGAATCCTTTTAAGTGTGAACACAAGGTTCAACTCTCAAAAGCTCAAGCCAGAACTACCCAGATCTCCAAGGAGGTGTAAAACTCTGGGTCCCACCTAGAGCCAGAGTTCACAGAGTGACTCAGAGTCTTTACTCTGGAATGCCTCTAGTGTCAGGGAATTCTAAGGGTGGCTAAACTGAAAAAGTCTCAAATTATTTCATCTGTCTTTGCTTAATATTAAAGAATTTACAGACAAAAGTCACTCTGAAGAATGAGAAAATTTTCACTTCAAAACTAAGAGCTTCTTTATATTAAATAACCTGGTCTAGTTCCCTAGCTACCCCAAAATGATATTAGTCATACTCCGTATCGCCTTACTCCCACAGATGATTATATTTGATATTCTAAAAGAAAAAATGCCTCAAGTGGGGTTTGTCTCAACTTTTTCTTTTTTTAACACTTACCTTCTTTAAAGTTAATACGTCCTGCACATTATCTGCTCCTTCTACTCTTAGGTACATATGTGTCCCAAATACAATTTCTTATATTGAAGGAATAGGTCACTTGTAAATAACCTAAATAATTTTTTAAACATTTAAATAAATGCTTATCACCTAACTTCAAGCAAACAAACCAATATATGAAGCAGATGGCATATGAAACAAGGGGTGGGAAATAAAAGGAAAGACAAAGGCATGACTGAGACTCATAAAGAATCTGAGTTTCACAAGAGATTGTGCTGCACATAAGTAACAGCATCACTGAGGCCCTTGGCACTCTGGGAAGTTGCTTACCTGGCCAGTTTTTTTGACCATGATGTTATCACTATGTCTGTCACCAATCCCAAGGACATAAGAAGCTACACAGTAGCCGGCACAGGACAGGGTAAACTCCTCAATGGCTCGGTCCAGGTCATCCCTGAATAAGAGAAAAAATAGGAGCAAGGAAGGTTTTCAGCCTCCAAATTTGTGGGACGGGGCCAATCCACACTTCTGTTTCCTTTTTAATGTGAGAACAACTGCAACACAGAGCTGCCAAAACCATATAAGGAGAAGATGCTGGATCAGCCAAGAGTGAGGATGATGACCAGAGGAGCAGGGCAGGGAGGAGTCAGCAGGCTTGCTCACAGACATCAGATAACTGGACATCAACTATTCAAACTGCTGTGTCCTGGGGCTCACATTTCCGTGGGGGTAGGTTCATATGCACAGTAATGAGAGGAGACCATCAGCTTGGCTGAATGATGCTGGGCTTTGGAACATTTTTGTAGTTTTGACTGAAGACTAGAATTCCATATTTTAAGAGTTAAGTATTGCAGTTCCAACCATTAAAGTCACTGGCTTAAATCAGAAGTAACTAATATAGACCCTTTAGGGACAAGGCCCTAAAATCAAAATTTGAAAACTAATTCTCACATACAAGTTCTTGGATTTTTTTTTATTATTATTTATTCATTTATTTATTTATTTTTGGCTGCATTGGGTCTTCACTGCTGCATGCAGGCTCTCTCTAGTTGCGGCGAGCGGGGGCTACTCTTCGTTGCGGTGCACGGGCTTCTCATTGCGGTGGCTTCTCTAATTGTGGAGCACGGGCTCTAGGAGCGTGGGCTTCAGTAGTTGCAGCACGTGAGCTCAGTAGTTGTGGCACACGGGCTTAGTTGCTCCACAGCATGTGGGATCTTCCTAGACCAGGGCTCGAACCCAAGTCCCCTGAATTGGCAGGCGGATTCTTAACCACTGCGCCACCAGGGAAGTCCAAGTTCTTGGATTTTGCCAATGATAACATTTAAGTCTGATTTCAAAATCTTCAGCCAAAAACACTTGCAGTGTTTTCCCCTCACTGTGAAATTCCTTAATTTCCTATGTATTAGGGCTTTTCCAACACAATAATTGTAAATAACACAATTACTAGCACTGTATTTTTTAGTTTGGAGAGATCAGTCTACAAACTCATTTACTTCTATTTTAAAAACCTATTGAAAATTTACTTAGGTTCATACATTCACATAATTACGGAAGTCCATGCACTTAAAAAGTTATATGTTATTTGTTAAACACTTAAATTCTTAGATTTTTAAACTACTGCCCAGCTCTGAAATTTGATCTAGATGAAGCAGAATTCAATGCTAATCTTCTGTAAGATTTTAGGAAGGCCTATTTGTCATTTTGATCTAACCTGAAATGAAGCAATAAATAACACTAATATTTCCTCTAGGACACTGATGATTCTAACTGCGAGAACAGTTATTTGTTTGGCGGTTTGTTCAGAAGAATGATAATCAAACAAAGTACACTAACCCAGAATTGTATTCTTTAAGCCAGTTCAGAAGGGCATCTTTGTTGAAGGCTGCTGCTGCAGCCACATTGCTACTGTTCAGCTGAATGTCAGCAATTGTTTCAGAGGTGCTCACAACTTCAATGAGGCCAGAGTGGTCTCCTGTTGCTAAACAGCCATAAGGCAGCATCCTGAAAAGAAAAAAAAGGGGCATAAAGAGTCACATGTGTATGTTATCCATAAAATGAAACACTGACAGAGTATGTTTTTTCTTTGATTTTTAAAAAAGTTTTATTACTATTGATACCCTTGCCATTACTGTTTCAGTCATATAGAAAAATATTAGTTCCACTTTCTATTAGAGTGTAAATATCTTGGTGAAGAGATGGAGTAATTTACTAAACTCCAGTGTGCCAGCTAAATGTATAATTTGTTATCTAATTATTCTGGTAAAATATTCTATTTGTTTGTGTAGGTGGACACAAGCACATCAGATAAAGGAAAAGTCTTTCATTTTTACCCTAAATTTTGGGGAAGGGAACCACCCTTTATGGAGCATCTAGTAGGTGCCACACAGCAGGCTAAGCACTCTACACATCACCTTGGTTAACAACAACTCCATCCTTCCAGTTGTTCAAGCCCAAGACCTTAACGTAATCTTTCACTTTTCCTCTCATGCCTAATATTTACGTACCTTGAAAATGCACAGAGTCTAAGTAGTTCTCTGTCTCCACCTTTCCTTAAGCTACCACCCTAGTCCAGGTCACCATCAACCCCTATTCAAAATTCAAGTTTCCTAATTAGTCTACCTGCTTCCACAGCATAGTCTGTTCTAAATGCAACAGCAACATAATCCATTTAAAATATACTCATATTATGTCATTCCCCTGATTGAAATTTCAGCCATGACTTCCCACCTAAGTGAAAGCCAACCCGCTTGTTGTAGCTCACAAGGCCTTCAATCTCGCCCCCCTTCACCTCTCTTCACCTCTCTTAGTATTTTCCCCTTGCTCACTTGTTCTTACTATACTGGCTCCATTGCTATTCCCCAAACATATCAGGTACAATATCCCCTCATTCCTTTATCTGTGTTATTTTCTCTGCTTGGAATATTCTTCCCCAAGACATCTACATGGTTTACTCCCTTACCACTTTGAAATCTTTGCTGAAATGTCACCGTCTCAGTAAGGGATTCCTGAATCATCCTATTTAAAATAGCAACACAGTGACATACTACCTGCTATCTCTTCCCTGCTTTATTTTCCTCTATAGCCCTCAACACTATCCAACATCCTGTACATTTTATTTATGTGTTTGTTTATTGTCTGTCTCTACCATTAGGATGTAAATTCCATCAGCCAGGAATAATTTGTTCATTGTGTATCCTCAGTACCTGAGAATGTGTTTGGGCACAAAGCAGGCACTCAATAAGTATTTCTGAATGAATTAAACAAATAATAACAAAATCCCTATAAATAGGTAAATTCCCAATTTTACAAATGAGACATAAAATTAATTTGCAAAAAAGTCATACATTTAACCAAGTGGAAGATCTAAGACTTAAAACTAGGTCTGAGTGGCTCTAAAACTATCTTTTTAACCTAACACAGTCTACAGAGTCACTGTGTAAGAGGTCTCTCAGGCTGCTTCTTGTGCCAAATAATTTTTGCTAAATCTATAGGTAGGATTTTGCTTTGCTTTGCATTTATATGATCCCTAGTGAAAATAAGCATTTTCTCAGGTCTCTTTTAGCAATTTTATGTAGAATTTCTTTTGTGAATTAGCTAATCACATACTTGGTCTATTTATTAGAGTTTTAAACATTTTCCTTAGAGATTTATATGAGTTCTTCATATATTAATATTATCCTTTTCTCATTTTGGTTGTCAACATTTTCTTCAGTTTTCTAAAAATGGTATTATCACTAGAGCAAATACAAAATGGAATAAAATACCTTGCAAAGTTCAAATAAAAGTCAGGTGACTACAGAAAATGCAATGGATGGAATTCATGGGTTCTATACAATATATGAGTGCAGCTATGTGCCAAGCATTGTGTTAGCTGCTGGTGACACAGAAATGAGCCAAAAATGCAGTCCCTGCTCTCACAGATCAAACCACAAATGCACAATGTGCATGTGATCAATGGATAAATGAGAAGTGCCAGTAGAACGTGTCAATAGTCAAGAAAGATCTCTGTGAGGAGGAAGGACATGAGGGACAGAGGAAAGTACAGGCGGAGCACAAAAGCCAGGTGAGGAGAAGAAAGAGTCAGTGTTGGAAAGATCATGCGGACATCTATCTGCCACATAAGGACTTTACCAAAGAGAAAAAATGTGTGTGTGTGTGTGTGTGTGTGTGTGCGCATGTGTGTTGGGGGAATGAATGAGTGTGGTAGTGTGTGTAATAATCAGATAAAAGAGGAGAGTTTCATTTAATAGTTCCTAAATTTCCTTCCAACCAACAATTCAATTTTATGTCTCTTTAAGCACTTCCCTAGTTCTAGCAAAATACGGTTGGAAGCAAAATTGTGAAACTTCATGCTGACAGCCTGATATACCAATAGCCTGCTTTACATCTGCATTATTAATTTATTTCTCTTTTTTAAAGTTTACGCTTCACTAGAAAAGGTAGCTATGGAGCATGAAAGTTTTTACCAATACCCCTATTCTTATCATGACACAACACATGTGAAGTAAACACGTCTGGTTAAAGTGCACTTTGGCTCACTTTCCTACATCTCCTCCTACCCTACTTGCAGCCAAACTGGGCAAAAGTCCAACAATTTCCTCTTCAAAAGCAGACAATGATGAAAGCATTTAGTGTCTTGAGGATGGAATGCTCACAATGGGAAGGAAAAAACATCCTTGTCATAGAGACAGTTTGACAGAAGTCAAGCTGGGGACAAACTCTTGGAGCCCTGACCACCTTATGGGGGCACCCTTTGCACTCAACTTCTTATAAAGGCCATGACAACGCTTAGTAATGTTTATCTTCCTTTCTCAGACTCTCTGTCCCAAGGAGCAATTTGTTATCTTTCCATTAAAGCAAGAATTGTAAAATGAGATTAATTCTACAGCAGTGGGGATGGCAGCCCCATCACCCTACTCTGAATGAGTATGTAGAAAGTTTTCTCTGGCCTTGACTCCAAGTCTCAGTGGTACCTTAGCCCATTGCTTCAAAAGGAGGCAAGTATAATTCTTTTACCTAAGGCTTGCATTGCTTCCATCTTCTTCCTTCATCCTTCTAACTACTGAAACCAGTGTCATTAGAACTGCTGTGTAGCTCTCTTAAAAGGGAAGTAAACCCCATTAGTGCAACTCAAATATAAAGTCACAGTGAAGACAACTCTCCAAAATTCAATGTCATCTGTATGGGGGGGTGGGGGGGGTGGCGGGGCATGAGACGGGACTGTCAAATCTACCAAAAAGCCAGATAGATTTACATGCAACCTATCAGACTTGACAGAAAAGTCTAATTACCTATTTGTTGACCAAAGGTCAGAGTGTTCTAACATACTGATGGCTTACAAATGTTCTAATTTGGCATGGAAGATATCAAAAGAATATTTTGAGACATCAGAGAAAAATGAAAATGAGAAATATGCACTTTCATTCATGCTAACATGGCACTTTTGCAGGTGCTAAAATATTCTGATCAAAATAGTAATGTGTAGAAGGTATTTGAAGATTTGACATTGAACTTAAAAGAGTGTGTGCTACATGAACAGGTTTAACCTGAACAGCTGGCCAAGAGAAAAACACATACAACAGGAACACTGGGGCATGTATATTTATAGAAACAGTAAAAAATGTTTGGTGGGGAAAAAAAAAGCTATTGGTTTGAAAATGAACTCAAAAGAATTGAAGTCCTGCATATTTTTTTAAACATGGGGTCAGAGTACAAAAAGTCAGCAAAGATCTCACTGAACAGACAAGTTCCTTTTTCTTGTTAGACACACATTGCTTCCCCTCAGACAGATACCAGGTTTATTTCTAGCACTCCCACATGTGGCTGCCTCCCTTTGCCTGAGGTCACAATGAACTTTATTTGATGCTAAATGTGCTTTACAGTTAAATAGAATGGGTAAAACAAAAAACTAAGAGAAAAGAACTTAGTTGAGGCTTTCAATTAGTCTGACTGAACTGAGGACAAAGTCTTTAGCTCAGCCTTTCGTAATTAACAAGACTCATATGGCCAGAATCTGCTCTTAGCAAAGGAGACCACTATGTAGCTTACGTGCTGACCTTGGAAAGAACCAACAAGTTACGAGCCTATGCTTGAAAAGTTTTCCCCATTTTTTATGGACAAATCAAGTAAAATCATTTTCATTGGGGTTTACTTTATAAGAAGGGTCAATAAACTTTTACTGGACTGAACCAGATAGTAAATATTTTAGGTGCTGTAGACTATAAGGTAACTAACTCAATTTTGCAGTTATAGCATAAAAGCAGCCATAGACAATATGTAAACAAACGGGTTGTGGCTGTGTGCCACTAAAACTAAAAGAAAAAAGAAAAAAGGTAAGCCAGACCCCTCTGGGTTTGTGTTCCCCAGGGAGAGTTTCTTACAATCACCCATTCTCCTCTTATCTACATAGTGTTTCTTATGAGTAAGTGACTGACCAAAAATTTTGCTACCTATTCAAAACTACCTATTCTATTTTTACACAGCTGTATTAGAAATTACTGCTAACTTAAAAGCAAAACTCTTTGTCATTTATGGTACTCAAAGGTCCTTTATATATGAACTATAATCTCACTTCTGTATTCCAATACTTCTGTATTCGGTATTCCTACAAGTCCCATCCAAGGAACAAAACCCACAGCAAATTGTTCTTTCTACCTCAATAGCACTAGAAAAGTTTATGCTGGAAAAAAATCTAAAGACTAAAAACCTCTTAAAAAAAAAAATCAATGGACAATTACATATTTGGGGCACCAGAATACTTTGATAAACAAATAGTTACTAGATAGGTCTTACCACAATTTTTCTCACTTACACTACCAAAATAACAAAACAACTGAAATCAAGTTTAGTGTCTGACAGACCCCAATTTGAATCTAGCTCCACCACTTATTATTTTTGTAACCTTTGACAAACTGTTTAAAGTCCCTTAAGTTTAAATTTCTCATCTAGTAAAAAGGAATAACACAACTTCATAAAGTTATAAATTACATGTCATTACACATGTGAAGAACCTAATACAAAACCTGGTTCAGTCAATAAATATCAACTGTTTTAAGTTTTTAATAAATTAAACTTAAAATGAAATCAAGAAATATTTATCATCTTACAGGGATAAAGTCAATCACAAGTGTAACTGTTTCTAGCAACCTTGTAGACAAAGTTGCTGTAGATACTAAAACACATTTAAAAATAACAGATAAAGTAAAAAAGTTTTTTAAAAGTTATGATTAATAAAGAAAAAAAGGAGACTTCTGTATCTCAGAAATATAGATTATTCATAGTAGTGGCTCAGGAAGTTACTGACTTGGTTAACATTTTAATGCCCATGAGAAAAGAGACATGGTCTTGAGTCCATGAGAGGCAGGATCTGGACTTGGCAGGAGCTGGGGCTCTAAAAGGGCTGTCAAATGTATGAAGGGAACTAGAAAAGGTCTGCTCATTGATGAGACGATATACCATGAAAGTCTGCCATCTAACCTGGGCCCTGGGTGGGCAATAAAAATGGGGGGAGGTGTTCATGAAAGTGCAAAAAAACCCCAAGCCTTCCCATATTCTTATGAGATTCAAATATAATATAAATACTTATGAAGTATGAGAGCCTGAAGGCAAAGAATTAACATAAAAACTGATTGATCGTGCATAAAGAGCTTGGGCAAAAGCACAAACTAGACCAAAATTCATTTTGGGGGGCAAATTTTCACACCCTAGGGAGGAAAGGACCCTTACAGAACACACAAAACTCACCAATAATGAATTCAAAACCAAGTATTATTAACTACACAAGGAAATGAATAAGATTAAGCAGATAAATGAAAAGGTGACACCCTAAGAGATAAAACAGAACAACAATACGAAAGAGATGCTAAAATGATGAAAGACATGAAGAGGAATAGAAAGCATAAGGAGAGTATAGTATTAAAAAAAGAACAGGTATACAAAACAAAATCAATACAACTCCTAAATAAAAAGTCATTGAAATAAACATACTACACTGATACACAAGAGATCAGACAATACTGAAGAGATAATTAGTGAAATGGAAGACAGAATAAAAGAAACTACAAAAAAATGTTGCATAAAGAAGGAGAGAAATAGGAAAGAGGTTAAGAGAAATGCAAGACAGAACAAGAAAAACCAATATACATCTATTAAAGTTGCAGGAGAAGACTGTGAGAGTGAGAGAACTGCAATGCTGAAGAATATGGATACATTCTGTAGAAACTAAAAGAGGTGATTTTCTTTGATTGAAAAGATACAATGAGAATGGGGAAGTAAAAATAAATAAAAAGAAATCCATACACAGACAAATTACAATAAAACTGCAGAAATGAAAGGCAAAGAGAAATTTTTTTCTGCAATGTCAGTTTAGACTGACAGCAGACTTTTAAAAATAATAACAGAGGTCAGAATACCATGGAATAACATCTTCAAGGTTTCTATGGAAAGCAGCTGTATAACCAGGTAATGTCAGCAAAAACAGGGAGTTAAAGGACATTTGAAAATCCACTCTTCCATAAAAACAAGAACACTGGCAAAAAATTGTCAAGAATCAACTATTTCAGTAATATGGAAATACAAAAATGGGTTGCAACAATCTGGGGAGTGTTTCTTGAAGAAAATGGTTGAGTCTCAGTTGAGTTTTACCATTACTTATTCTAATCTTGCCTACTTCCCAGTTCTGCAGTAGACCTGGCAACAAATGGCGCATAATCATTGTGACTACAGCAATCTGGTAGCCACTAGAGAGGGCAAAAATGGGGTTGGAGCTCCTTCAAAGCCTCATTTCTATGTAACTGTTATTCTTTGAACTCTCTAGTAGTTTCCAGGAAGATCCCACTCACACTGTTTCTTTGACCTGACTCAGACCTTGCCTACTGTGAACTGCCTTTTAGCTAGCGGTGTTTCTCAAAAATAATCTGAATCAATTGTTTAACACTGCAGCTGTCTTAGGGGTAAAAGTAGTTGAGGCAAACAATAAGCTAACTAAAAAACTTAAAGAATAAACTGTGGAATGAGATGTTCACAGGGGACAGTGAAAGACTACAACATGCCCATTAGGAATCTAGAAGCCATGTGCATGGCAATGGTTGTATGCATTCCTGGGGCTGTGCAAATGGACAGGAAAGAAGCTAGAAGGCCCTAGCTCTCACCTCTTACTAACTCTGAGGCTTACACAAGTTAAGGCTAAGGCACAGCTCTGAACTACCTGGCTGACTCCTGACGGAATGCCCCATCATGCACACAGAAACCCTCAGTAAAGACTGAAAGACTTAAGAATTCCAGGCATTTAAGGAAATTTGTGGTTAATCAGCTGACCAATAAACTAACCAGGCAGAGAAATCAGTGACCACACATGACAAAGAACAAAAACCTTACATAATTAGCTGAGAAGTCACGAAACAAACAACAAACAGCAACAACAAAAAATCCTGAACAAGGGAGAGAATCTGATTTGCAGGGTTGTGAAATTTAAAACCCCTATTTTAAGTATGTTCAAAGAAGTAAAAGGAACCATGTCTAAAGAACAAAAGAGAAGTACAAGAATGATGAATTACCAGAGACTATAAATAGATATCATTTAAATGAACCAAATACCATGACATTTTTCATAGAACTAGAACAAATAATCCTAAAATTTATATGGAACCACGAAAGACCCCAAATAGCAAAAGCAATCTTGAGGAAAAAAAGAACAAAGCTGGAGGTATCACACTCCTAGACTTCAGACTATACTACAATGCTACAGTAATCAAAACAACATGGTACTGGCACAAAAACAGACACATAGATCAATGGTGCAGAATAGAGAGCCCAGAAGTAAACCCATGCATGTATGGTCAATGAGCCTACGACAAAGGAAGCAGGAAAATATAATGGAGAAAAGACGGTCTCTTCAATAAGCGGTGCTGGGAAAACTGGAAGGCTACATATAAAAGAATGAAAACAGAACATTTTCTCACACCATATATAAAAACAAACTTAAAACGGATTAAAGACCTAAATATAAGACCTGAAACCATAGAACTTCTATAAGAGAATGTAGGCAGACAATTCTCAATTTCAAAACTTACTACAAAGTAATCAAGACTGTGCACAGAGATAGACATGTAGGTCAATGAAACAGAATTTAGACTCCAGGAAAAAACCCTCACATTTACAGTCAATCCATGTTTGACACAAGTGCCAAGATAATTCAATGAAGAAAGAACAGTCTTTTAAACAATGGTGCTGAGACAACTGGATACCAATACAAAAAAATGAAATTGGACTCCTACCACATACCATATAAAAATTAACTAAAAATGGATTAATGACCTCCTAGATAAGGGCTAAACTAAAATTTTCAGAAGAAAGGACAGGCATAAATCTTCATGACACTGGATTAGACAATGGTTTCTTAGACCTGACACCAAAAACACATGCAGCTAAAGAAAAAAATAGATAAATTGGACTTCATCAAAGTAAAAAATTTTGTGTATCAAAGGACACTATCAAGAAAGTGAACAGGGGTTTCCCTGGTGGCGCAGTGGTTGAGAATCTGCCTGCAAATTCAGGGGACATGGGTTCAAGCCCTGGTCTGGGAAGATTCCACATGCCACGGAGCAACTAGGCCCGTGAGCCACAACTACTGCGCCTGCGCGTCTGGAGCCTCTGCTCCCCAACAAGAGAGGCCACGATAGTGAAGAGGCCTGTGCACCGCGATGAAGAGTGGCCCCCGCTTGCCGCAACTAGAGGAAGCCCTGGCACAGAAACGAAGACCCAACATAGCCAAAAATAAATAAATTAATTAATAAATTAAAACAACAAAACAAAACAGATAGCTGTTGCATGTTGGAAAGATCTTTATTTAATATAAATAAACGCAGATTAAAAAATAATAATAATTTAAACTAGTTCAGGAGATGAAGAAATACAAATGGAAATAAAACATTTAGAACTGAATTCCATATAGTGTGATGTATTATGAAAATGCATAAATAAGTACATTTTAAAACTTACGGGATGCAGCTAAGGCAGTAGTTAGAGGAAACATGGTTTTAATTTGTATATATGAAAAAAATGGAAATTAATGTTCTACATGTTCATCTCAAAAAATCAGAACAACAGAATTAACACAAATAAAAGGAAGGAAACTATAAAGATGTAATCAATGATAAAACAGAAAATGGGGACTTCCCTGGTGGCGCAGTGGTTAACAATCCGCCAGCCAATGCAGGCGACATGGGTTTGAGCCCTGGTCCAGGAAGATCCCACATGCCACGGAGTAACTAAGCCCGTGCGCCACAACTACTGAGCCTGCACTCTAGAGCCCACGAGCCACAACTACTGAGCCCGTGTGCCACAACTACTGAAGCCTGTGTGCCTAGAGCCCGTGCTCTGCAACAAGAGAAGCCACCGCAATGAGAAGCCCACGCACGGCAATGAAGAGTAGCCCCTGCTTGCTGCAACTAGAGAAAGCCCGCGCACAGCAACGAAGACCCAACGCAGCCAAAAATAAATAAATTAATTAAAAAAAAAAAAAAAACAGAAAATGAAAACATAAAACTAGAAGGCCACTCTTTTAAAATACTAAGATGGAAACCTCTAATAAGGCTAATAAGGAAAAAATATTGCATACAAAATAATTTTACAAATGCAAAAGGAGAAAAAAGTTAAACATAGCAGAGGTTTTTAAATTACAAGAGGATGTTATAAAAAAAAGTATGGTAATAAATTCAAAAACAATGATGAACTGGACAATTCTTAGCCTCAAAGTGACTCAAGAGGGAAAACAACCCAAAGAGTCCAATAACCATTAAGGAAAATCAGTAGTCAAAAAAACCTAGATCCCAAAAAATCAACACCAGGACCAAACTTTTGCAGAGACAGAAGAGAAGAAAGCATATCAAGTTTAAAATTTGGAAAATAAAATATAAGACAGCATCTTTAAGATAACTGTACAGGGAAGGATTTTTTAAAAATAATGTAACAAAAAGCATAAACCTTGAAGTAACCTAGGTAACTTATAGCAGAGAGAAAACACAGTACTTATAAACACTGAAAAATTACTCAACCAAACAAATGCAAATTAAAATTCTATGCGATACTGTGTTATATCCATTAGATTTGCAAAAAATTAACAAGTCTGATTGGCAAGGAGATATTTCTGGGTAGAAACATAACACTGGTACAACCATTCTGGAAGCCAGTTGGGCAATGGTGGTAAGGTTGAAAATATGCACGCCTTATGACCCGGCAATTCCACTTCTGGCTATATAAGCTAAAGAACTCTTCCAAACGTAAGAAAAGTGTGTAAACTTTAGGTTTAAAAAATAAATAAAAAACAAAAACAAATAGCTTCTAATAGAGGAATGGATAAATTTTTGTATTTACTCAAAACATTAATAGAAAAGTGAAAACAACAAATTAGAACTTCACATATTAATCTTGATATATCTCAAAAAATGTAATAAAAAAAGTAAACTTCAAAAAGTTACATGTGCTAGGACAGTATTTACTGGAAGTTCAAAACATTCAATGGATACATAATATATAGTTAAAGCACAAAAACATACATATTACAGTTTAGAATAATGGTAAATCCTGAGTTGTGAGAAAGTGGAAGAGGATAAGAATGCATTAATTTTATCTGCATATTTAATTCCTTTTTTAAAGAAGTAAATATGGAAACATGTTAACATCTGTCATTTAATAGCTAAATGTATACTCAAGTCTGGGTTTAAGAACACAAAAATGTTGTCAATTATCATCTATATTTCATGTTTGAAATATTCCACAATTAAAAAAAGAATTAGGTAAAAGATGAAGTTATTCATTAATAACTAGCATAGAAAAAAATTTTTTAATTGTATGGCCCTGTATTGTATCATGAAATATGTTTAATGTTTTTTCCCCCTTGATTAAAAAAGGAGTACACCATAGAAAACTAGATAAACAGGTATACCAAAAGGGGGGACAGGGAGGAGAGATTGTATCACCTTTAATCCTACCACCCAGAAGTAATGTCTACTATACATTTTACTTTCTGTCAACATTTTAGTGTGTCATTTTTCAGGAATTTTTAACATGGTTGAAATCATTCTATAAAAATATTTTTTTGCATCTCACTTATCTCATTTGACATTTGAAGATAGTACTTTCTCCAAATTGTTAGCAATTCTCCATAAACAATACTTTTAAATACCTGAGATGTTTGGTCATATGTCATCTTTTAAACTGTTATCCTATTGAGCAAATGTTCAAAAGGTGGCCCAATGTTTCTTTTACTGTAAATAAGTCAAGGATGAATATCTCTGTGCATAAGTCTCTGTTCACATTTCTAATTTTAAATTAAATTCTGGAAATACTGGATATAGGGAATAAATAAACTTGATTCAGAGAGGTTTATATTCATCTAAAATGGTATATGACAATATTTGTGTTTTTGTTACTTCAACAGTGTTCCAGACTACATTTCACTTAACAGAATTTTTGCAAGGAAATCAAAGCTATCTAATTGTTCTTTTAATTCATACTTCTACATTAGAACTGACAGTCTTCGCATAATTATTAGTTTATTTATTTTATAACTTGAATGGCCTTTTCATATCTTCTCCCCATATATTTATTTCTATGAACTCTTTAAATATTTAGAATTATTATCCCCCTGTCCTGTTCATTATGAATATAATGCCCAGAGGCTTGACTTTTGTTTGTTGACATTCAAATCTTATATTTTTATGTGGTCTTGTTTGCAATTACCTTCATCTGCTCTTTATCTTAAAAGATTTTATAATAATTAAACTTTAAAATCCATTATGTTTCCTCTTTCTCTGTCGCCATAAATCTGTTCTGCTCATTGTCTACCCCTAACAATGGTGGCCAGCAAAAAACCCTGAAAGCCCACCTAAACACTTCCCTTTCGGGACGATTAGAAGAATCAATGTTACTAAGCTAAGTAAGAAGAGGGGCAGGCCCTTCTCTGGCTTATCACTCCCATGACCACCAGTCATCCTTCCTGAGACCACCTTCAAAACCACAGATTGGGATATGACTCTTGCTGTCACATGTATAGTTTTACACTTGATGAGGTTTCAATAAGATAATGTATTTGAGAGCACATTGTAAACTATAAAGCGTTATATAAATATAATTATGAACGACCAATAATAATAGCAGGAAGAAATCAAGAAGGTTTTATAATTTTAAAATTCTACTGTAGAAGGACTACAACATGAGATAAAAATAAATTCACTAGAAATCTCACCTAAGATCCAGACCAGCTTCTTTCCAGAGTAAATCCATTAAGCGCAGCATTTGGAGTGTCAACATATCCTGCCGTAAATCTAAGGGGAAAGAACCCTGCTATGTTATAAGTGCTTTCCACTTTATGCTTAATAACATTTATTCAAGATTAGCTAATTCAACCAGAATTAACTGGCTGGGGAAAAACACTGACAAATAATGGCTCTGTTAATTTTTCTCCAGAATTTTAATGCTGACCATATTCATTATGTTAAATACTAGGTTTGTTGGTTAGCATGTTCCTGTAACTACTTCAGAAATTAAGTTTAAAAATATTTTTAGTTGTTTACCATGTGCAAGCTATTATATTAACTGTACGGGTGCTGTAATACTGCTATAATACAGTATTGCTGTGTTACAGCATCCATACAATTCACATTGCTAATTTTTTTTCTTCTTGTTTGTCTTTAGGGATGCAGAAGAAATTCTTAAGAATCACATAAGTTAACTGTATGATGGGTTCACAAAACTGTTATCGTTGATTTTATTTATTACCATGTCCAAGGGTAATTTTTAGGTAAGAGGTAGTGAAAGTACAGACTTCCACATAGTGACATTTATACTATCAAGTGGGGTTAAATGTCTAGGAAATACTAAAACTTCTTTTAAAAATAGTTGCAAGCAAGAGGAATGGATAAAGAAGATGTGGTAATATATACCATGGAATATTACTCAGCCATAAAAAGGGACGAAATAGTGCCATTTGCAGCGATGTGGATGGACCTAGAGACTGTTGTACAGAATGAAGTCAGAAAGAGAAAAACAAACATCGTATAATATTGCTTATATGTGGAATCTAGAAAAATGGTAAACATGAACTTATCTGCAAAGCAGAAATAGAGTCACAGATGTAGAGAACAAACTTATGGTTACCAAGGGGGGAAGGTGGGGTGGGATGAACTGGGAGACTGGGATTGACATATATACACTACTATGTATAAAACAGATAACTAATGAGAACCTACTGTATACCACAGGGAACTCTACTCAGTGATGTGTGGTGACCTAACTGGGAAAGAATCTAAAAAAGAATGGATATGTGTATACGTATAACTGATTCACTTTGCTGTATACCAGAAACTAACACAGCACTACAAAGCAACTATATTCCAAAACACAAAAAACAAAAAAAAAGTGGTAAGCACATACTAAGCTAAGCACATATACTTAATGTTATCTCACTTAATTCCATTTAATAAACCCAACACAGAGATGCTATAATCCTCATGGACAAGAAGATCCTGAAGCTCAATGAATTTTATGATTTGCCTGCAATCACAAAACTAACAAGTGGTAGCAGTCATGACTGCCTTCTGGTTGGTGTGATTACTTCACAGGCATTTCCTTTATGAAGTATGGGTAAGATATTTTAATTAAAACACAAAACTATGGCAGCAATATTAAAATTGCTATCATTGAAACAGGATGTATGAATATATTATTGAAAATATTCTCTTGCATTTCAGAAGCTTTTTACCAAAGGAGTAGACAGCTTTGTATTTTGTAGGAAAAAAGGAAGGTTTATTAGAACAATGTATGTAAGTAAGCTGTAGAAATCATTCTCCAAAGCGAAAATAAAAAGGGGATTTATGACATGCCAAATTCAAATTTATGACCACTGATAGCTACCTCTTGGCTGCCATCTGTTTGTTATACATTTACACATCACCTTTCAGATAAAGCAAATGGACAGCAAATGAAAAATACTAAGGAATTTGGCACTGTAAAAACCTCCGTACATACCATCACCATTTTTAAAAATCACTCCAACTGAATCCTCACCAAACACCTTGTTGTTGTACACCAGCCACAAAGGCTTCATTTTGGAATCCATGTATTTACACTTCTCAATACTGAAAGGAAGAAAGGGGAAAATTAGCCCACTTCAATTTAAAGATACGGCAAGACTGTAACGTTGCCATGATATACTAGGCTTGGGAAAACCCCTCACCTGTTCCAGGTATACAGAAGTCAGAAAGAGAACATTTCCTCTTGTCAGAAAAGCAACCGCAATGCTAGCCTTGGCTGGCATGTAGTGACGCCAGGTGAGCTGGACTGAAAACCCAGATTTGCCCTTCTTATGGCTACATTTAAAATTCCTCCTTTTCTTCCCTTATTCTTTCTTAACTTTATGTTATTATACATAGACAATAAAAATCAGAATGTAACACTGGATTGTAAGTCCATTCTTGATTTCTTAAAGAGGGATCAATTTTGCATACTGATATACTGAACATAATTATCACTTTCCCATTATTACTTTTGTAGGAAAAGTAAAAATGAGAAATAATTTTCTAAATTCATTCAAAAATCTCATTTTGAAATAGGAAAGTTTAATTAGTAAATAATCTATGATGGCTGCCAACATTTTGCTTACATAGGATTTTCAACTCTTAGAAACCAGTAATATAGAAAACAAATTTAATTACATACAATTGAAAGGAAATGAACTTGCATTAACTTTCACTAATCCCACAGGCAAATTTAGCTAGAAGGCATACATCCTATTAACACAAGAATAACTTGAGAACTTTAACATTTTCCTTTTTTAATTATATTCCACTTACTGAGGCTAACAGCTGTCCCTACTGCTCCCCTAAGGCAGTCACTCAGAAATCCCTTCTGCATTGCTATTTAATGGGAGATTCACTAAGCACAGTACAGAAGGTCACTTACTAGAGTTCTGAGAGGATAACACATGGGTTCAGAGGTGATTGCAGGTCAGAGAGGGCTTCCCGATAAGCATTCTGTTTTAAACAAGTGTGCATTGCTTCTTTCCCTTTGGTTCTATTTAGCTTCATTGCATTCAGTTTGATTAAACTATTTAAAGTTTTTAATTTATTGAGTGCGTCAACCTGAAAAATAAGTTTCCCCACCACCAAAATTCATTTATGTTAAAAATAATATCATGTGATAATATTAATCAATACCATTCCCTCACCACCCTCCTCCCCACAATACACACGCAGGACAACCAGCTAAAGTAAAAACAGTGCTTGGTTTATGACAAAAATATTATATACAACGAAATAAATTAATTGTTACCACTTGTTACTTAAAGCACCATTTTTCAAATGTTCTTGAACCCTTTTCTTAAATAAAATCTTATAAATTAGAGAAAAGAGACATAGATTATAGGTAAGAAGATAAGCATGAAACTTTACTCAGAACTCTGCAACTGAGTAATAGAATTTGAAACACAATTAATCTGAACCACTCTAATTGGGCAACTCCATAGTACGAAAGGAAAATCTATGTACAAGTAACCCTGGGGTTGACATTCAACCTTACTATCTTTGTCATCACTCTTGTGTAACATCTTCTCAGTGTATTCTCTTTCCACTAAGAGTATAAAGTAAATTTTTGTGCAATAAAATAGATATGAATATAGACAACAGTAGCTATTGTTCAAGTCTAAATTAAGTGGTTTTTATAATGAGGTAACTCTGGCTATCAAAACTTACGCAAAAAAAAAAAAAATCATGCAAGTAGTACAAGGGGAATCAACAATGGCCAACTGAATCAAAACCATGTGTTTGGGACTTCCCTGGTGGCGCAGTGGTTAAGAATCCGCCTGCCAATGCAGGGCACACGAGTTCGAGCCCTGGTCTGGGAGGATCCCAGATGACACAGAGCAACTAAGTCCGTGCGCCACAACTACTGAGCCCGCGCTCTAGAGCCCGCAAGCCACAACTACTGAAGCCCGTGCACCCAGAGCCCCGTGCTGCACAACAAGAGAAGCCACCGCAATGAGAAGCCCGCGCACCACAACGAAGAGTAGCCCCCGCTTGCCGCAACTAGAGAAAGCCCATATGCAGCAACGAAGACCTAGTGTAACCATAAATAAATAAATAAAACCATGTGTTTAAAAGTCAACTTTACTGGGCTTCCCTAGTGGTGCAGTGGTTAAGAATCCACCTGCCAATGCAAGGGACACGGGTTCGAGCCCTAGTCCGGGAAGATCCCACATGCCGCGGAGCAACTAAGCTCGTGCGCCACAACTACTGAGCCTGCGCTCTAGAGCCTGTGAGTCACAACTACTGAGCCCATGTGCCACAACTACTGAAGCCCGCACGCCTAGAGCCCGTGCTCTGCAACAAGAAGCCACTGCAATGAGAAGCCCGCACACCGCAACAAAGAGTAGCCCCCGCTCGCCTCAACTAGAGAAAGCCCGCACACATCAACGAAGACCTGACACAGCCAAAAATAATAAATAAAATAAATAAATTTATAAAAAAAAAAGAAGGAAAGAAAAGTCAACTTTATTGTTTAGTAACTCAAGGTCTTTCCATGTAATATTATGTCAAATTCTGTAAGACCCAGCCTCAGCCAGCTATAAAACATAAAAAGGAATATTTTATTTTATCATTATGTCATTAAAACTGGAAACAACAAATGATAAAAACAGAATACATATATCAACATGTGAATTGTGTATAACAAGCATATAAAATATGTAGGCAACAAACATTATGAACACCATGGCTTGCATTTTGATGAACAGGAGATTTATTTTACACCATGTTTTCATTTTTGAACTTTGCTTCTATGCAAGGAAACCACTAAGACTCTGTAGGGAGGTGAATTCGGCATGCAGTTTCTACAGACAGGCTGAGGGCTTGCTCACAGGAAACTGGGAAGGTTCTTTGTAGCCTGATGATAAAATTGAGATTGCTGAAGCTTGCCAAGTTAGCCATCTGTCAAAACCACAGACACCCCATTTCTCAACAATTTCAGGAGCTGTACAAACACTGGTGAAAAAAAAGGGAACTCGCTGAAAAATGGGCTATGCAAACAGGAACTTTTTGAAGTATTTCAAATTTGAATTTCTTCCATGTTTGTACAGTTGTGAATTTTCAGGGCCTAACCCTAATTATGTTGATATCCATTTCCTGGAACAGCGTTCTGAATACCCACATGGCCATAAGTCAAATACTTTAAGTGTTTCAACACCTTGTCACACTATAGGTTTACAGTGATAACAAGAACTGCCATGTAAAGGGTACAATCTTCCCCTGGCTGTTCATCTGTCAAGAAAAGAGTGAGAATAATATGATCAGATATATGTCATATGTTTGCTGGTATAAAAGTCAAACTGAGGTTCCCAGAGAACCAAAAAAACGTCCAGTGTTGTCTGCTCATATGAATGAGGCCAAAGAAGTAGGGACCTCATCAAGTGGGGTCTTAATAGACTTTGTTAAAATTTGGATTTTATTCTCTATGCAATGAAAATTACTGCAGGGATTTTAAAAAGGGAATACATCTACATTTTAAAAAGATCATTTTATCTGCTGGGTAGAGAATGAAGGTACGTGTGTGTGTGTGTGTCTCTGTGTGTGTGTGCACATGTGCGTGCGTGCAGAAGAATGGAAACAAGGGGCACAATTTAGGAGGTTAATGAAGACATCCAGGTGAGAAAGGATCGTGGGTTGGACAAGGATGGTAGCCATGAACACAAGAGAAATTGATAGGTATGAGATATCTTTAAAAGGACTATAAAATTAAGGGGACTAATAGTATCTATCTCATATTCTTGTGAAGAATAAATGGCCCATAATAAGTGGTGAATAAATGTTAGCTATTATTACCATCATTAAAGGGCTTTCCAAAAAGGAGGGATCAGATACAGTTATTTTAACATGAATAAAAAACCGTAAATATTAAAATCATCTATGAAAACCTACGGTAGTTCCTCTGGCAATGCAAATGAGTTAAAAAAGTGTAGTGGAACTGGAAATTATAATACTACAGAGAGCTGATATAAAAATAGGGTGTGATACCACAGAGGTATAGGAATGAACAGAAGGTTAGGAGTGGGGAAACAAATGGCCTTCAAATGAGATAGAGAAGTTAGAAAAGGTAAAAAGGTAGGGGAGTCTTTGCCACAATTAAAAAACAATGTAGTATCAAAAAGTAAAGTCTGGGAGAGAAGATTTAATACTATAGAAAATTTCAGTTAGGTGGATTGAATATACTGATTTCAGTTTATATCAGCTAGATGAAACTACCCTGCTAATACTTACAGCTTACATACTGTAATACTTACAGTCACATACAGCTTATGGTCTATGTTTACACCATGACAATAATAAACACCTCATTTCTCTAACATGTACTCATAGGCTTAGACACACTAAAAAGTTAATAAATCCCCCAATACTTTCATCAACGCTGAATGACGCCTGTGAACTCTCCTATATCAACCATACTGAAACTGACTTTCCCCTGGCTTCCCCAAAGGGACCCATGGCCTTTTACCATAGCAAATGCACACTGGGGGAAAGGAAATAATCAGAACTTTCAGGGACTTCTGGACACTGGTTCTAAATTGACACTAATTCGAAGAGACCCAAAACATCACTGAGGTCCACCAAAGTAGGGGCTTATGGAGGCCAAGTTAACAATGGAGTTTTAGCACAAATCTGTCTCATGGTGGGCCCAGTGGGTCCCAAACCCATCTTGTGGTTATTTCTCTAGTTCTGGAATGCATAACTGAAATAGATATACTCAGGAGCTGACAGAATCCCTATGTTGTTTCCCTGACCCGTGGAGTGAGGGTTATTATGATGGGAAAGGCCAGGTGGAAGTTATTACAACTGTCCCTTCCCAAGAAAACGGTAAAAACATTCCTGGAGTAACTGTACAGATTAGTGTTATCATCGAGGACTTGAAAGATGCAAGGTGGTGATTCCCATCACATCCTCATTCATCTTGCCTATTTGGCCTGTGCAAAAGATAGATGACTCTTAGAGAATTACAGTGGATTGTTACAGCATTAACCAGGTGGTATACCAGATGTAGTTTCATTGCATAAACACACCCCCTGATACGTGGTATGCAACTACTGATCTGACAAGTGCTTTTTTTCTCCGTATGTGTCAGTATGGACCCCCATAAGCAATTTGCTTAAGTTAGCAAGGCCAACAATACACTTTCATTGTCCTAACTCAGGGGTACATCAATTCTCCAGCTCTATGTAATAGTTTAGTTTGCCGGAATCTTGATCGACTTTCCCTTCAATAAGATATCATGCTGATCCATTACAGTGATAACATTATGCTGATTGAACCTAGTGAGTAACATGTAGCAACTACTCTAGACTTAAAGAAATTTGTATGTTAGAAGGTGGGAAATAAATCCGACAAAAATTTGAGGCCTTCAATCTCAGTGAAACTTCTAGGGTTCAAGTGGTGTGGAGCATGTCAAGATATCCCTTCTAAGGTGAAGAATAATTTATTTGCTTACAACCAAAAATAAGGCACAACACCTAGTGGGCCTCTTTGGATTTTGGAGGCAACATATTCCTCATGCACTTTGGCCTATTTACTGAGTGACCCAGCACCTCAAAAGGTGCCGGTTTTGAGTGAGGCCCAGAACAAGAGAACGCTCTGCAGCAGGCCCAAACTGCCATGCACATTGTGGCCACGTGATCCAGCAGACCTAATGGTGCTTGATCTGTCAGTGACATATAGGGATGCTATTTGGAGCCTTTGGCAGGCTCCTATAGGTGAATCACAGCACAGGTCCTTAGGATTTTGGGGAAAAACAAACAAAATCTACCATGCCCTGCTGATAACTACTCTCCTTTTGAGAAACAGCTCTTAGCTTGCTTCTGGGTTTTAGTAGAGACTGAACGCTTAACCACTGGCCACGAAGTAACCATGCAACCCGAGCTGCCTGTCATGAACCAGGTGTTATCTGACCCACCACACATAAAGATGGGCAAGCACAGCAGCACTCCATCATCAAGTGAAAGTGGTTATATACGAGACTGGGCCTAATCGGGTCCTGAAGGCACAAGTGACATGAAGAAGTGGCCCAAATGTCTGTGGTTTCTCACTCCTGTTATACTACCTTCTCTTTCCTAGCCTGCAGCATGGCCTCATGGGGAGTTCCTTATGATCAGTTGACAAAGGAAGAGAAGACTTAACCATGGTTTACAGATGACTGGATTATAATATGTAGGCACCATACAAAAGTGGACAACTGTGGTACTAGAGCCCCCTTCTGGAACATTCCTGAAGGACAGTGGTGAAGGGAAATACTCCCAGTGTGAAGAACTTCGGAAAGTGCACCTGGTTGTTCACTTTGCTTGGAAGGAGAAATGGCCATATGTGCAATTATATACCACTTCACGAGCTGTGACCAACACTTAGCTGATGGTCAGAGACTTAGAAGGAACATAATTGGAAAACTAGTGACAAGGAAATTTAAGGAAGAGGTATGTGATAGACCTCTCTGAATGGACAAAAAAATAAAAGATATTTTTGTCCCACTGTATGCTCACCAAAGTTTAACCTTGGAAGATTTGTATAATTAAGTGGCTAGGATGACCCATTCCATGTATGCCAGCCAGCCTTTCCTCAGCCAACCCGGTCATCATCCAACGGAGAACAGTGGCAGGGATGGAGGTTATGTATGTGCTCAGCAACATGAACCTCCACTCACCAAAGCCCACCTGCTACGGCCACTGCTGAGTGCCTGATGTGCCAGCACCAGAGACCAACACTGAGCGCCCGATATGGCACCACTTCCTGGCGATGATCAGCCAGCTATGGAATGACAGGTTGATTACATGGGACTGCTTCCCTTTTGGAAAGGGCAGTATTTTATGCTTACTGGAACAAACACTCTGGATATGAATTTGCCTACAAACAATGTTTCTGCCAAAACTACCATCCATGGACTTATAAAACACCTTAGCCACCATCATGGCATTCCACATAGCATTGCTTCTGATCAAGGAACCCATTCCACAGCAAATAAAGTACAGCAATGGGCTCATGCTCATAAAATTCAGTAGTCTTATCATGTTCCCTACCATTTTGAAGTAGCTGCCTTGATAAAACAGTGGAATGGCCTTTTGAAGACAATTACAGTGCTGGCTAGATGTGAATACCTTGCAGGGCTGGGGCAAGGTTCTGTAGAAGGCTGTATATGCTCTGAATCAGAATCCAATAAATGATGCTGTTTCTCCAATAGCCAGGATTCACAGGTCCATGAAGGTGTGAAAATGTAAGTAGTACCCACTCACTATTACCCCTAATGACCCACTAACAAAATTTTTGCTTCCTGTTCCTGAGATCTTATGCTCTGTTGGCACAGAGGTCTTAGTTACAGAGAGAAGAATGATTCTACTGGGAGACACAACAATTCCATTGAACTGGATGGTAAGACTCCTGCCCAGCCATTTTGGGTTCCTCATGCTTCTGGATCAACAGGCAAAGAAGTACATTATGGTGCTGGCTAGAATGATTGATCCTGACTACAAAGCAGAAATTAGGGAAGAGTATGTCTAGAATATAGGTGATCTCTTAGTATTACCATGTCCTGTGATTAAGATCAATGGGAAATTAAAGTCAATCCAGGTAGGACTACTCATGGCCTAGACTCTTCAAGAATGAAGGTTTAGGTCATCCCAGCATGTAAAAACACAACCAACTGAGGTGCTTGCCGAAGACAAAGGGAATACAGGATGGGTTAGAAGATGGTAGTGATAAATACCAGATATAACCACGTGATCAGTTACAGAAAAGAGAACTGTCATGAATATCTTATTTTGTTATGAATATGGGTGTATACACACATATATACACACATATATAACAAATGTCTTTGTTTCCTTCTCACTCTTATTCCCTTAACATGTAACATAAGATACATTAACTTTATATCATTACTTAAATCTTAATATTTAAGTATTATTAATTTTACAACATACTATTTAATTTACAGGGAATTAAGGAGAAGAACAAACGCCACTCAAGGATATTATCTCCTCCTCTGAGAAAGAAGTTAATGAGTAATTGGTGGTACTCAGGGTTGCTGTATCATGTTAGGTGGAATTTTGACCTTGTTATTGGCTTTATTTAGAGATTAAGTAAGGGTTTAAGGAGCTACATATGGATGCCAAGTTGACCTGTGATGGCTAATTTTACGTATCAACTTGACTGGGCCACGGAGTGTTCAGGTATTTGGGCCAACATTATTCTAGGTGTTTCTGGATGAGATTAACAATTGATTAGGTAGACTGAATACAGCTGATTGCCGTCCCTTATGTGGGTGGGCCTCATCCAAATATTTGAATAGAACAAAAGGCAGACCCTCCTGCAAGAAAGAAGGAATTCCACCTGCCTGACTGCCTTGAGCTGGGACATTGTTCTTTTCCTGTCTTCAGACTTGAACTGAAACAATGGCTCTTCTTCGGTGTCAAGTCTGTCTGCTTTCAGACTGGTACTCATATACTATTGGCGCTCCAGGTTCTCAGGCCTTCAGACTCAGGCTGGAACTACACCACCAGCTCTCCTGGATTTCCAGCTTGCTTGACTGCAGATCTTGGGACTTCTTGGCCTCCATAATCACATGAGCCAATTCTTTATAATAAATCTCAATCTCACCCACCTGCTCCCTTCACTCTTTCTCTATATAGACACAAACACAATTGTCTCTCTGTAGAGCACTGACTACCACACTCTCCAACTAGCTAACTAGATCATCAAAACCCACAAGTGTCACCTGCACTGTGACCTCTTGCCTAATGCCCTAAGCTAGAATATGTGCCTCTTTTTTGTGCTACCATACATAATACTCCCATTAATAACACTGCCATCATAATATCACTAATTTGTATACCTACTCTGTGGAATATAAAATCCTTGATGACAGCAACATAGCTAATATGACTTCACATCACCAATAGCAACACAAACCCTAGCATATAGCAAGTTCTGAGTAAATATGTATTAAATCATTTTTAAAAATCTTCTTGTGTTATGTTAGATAATACTCAATTTAGGAAAAACTATTGCTAGAGAACAAGAGCATATCGTTGCTATCTGTCAATGAAGGATTCCAGCATGAAGAAGCTAATACAGGGCTGCTTTACCTGATGGCAGAAATGCTCTCATCTCATCCTTCAGGGGACCAAGAAGCCACCAACAAATCAAGCTTGGGCCAAGGTTATGTTTCTCATTTGCAAGAAAGCTCTTTAAAAACCATTACTATTTGTAATTACTTAGTGGTATAAGTCAGGATTATGTCCAAAATAAAATACACAAATAACTGGATACTGAGACAACTGTCAACAATAACGCCTGATGAAATTCTGTGTTCAATAAAACAGCATCATGATTCTGTTTAATGGCTTATGTTTTATTTTAGCTTCAAAGATACATTTATACTGATAAAATGACATTGTTGTCTATTTTGTAAAATGGATCTATCTTTCAGTTTTGATTTTAAAAAGAGAGGTTTTGCTAAAAAGGTTTGAAAACTCCCGGTATAATAAAAAGAGATTTAGTTTTATAGTTGGACAGAGCTAAGTCTGAAACTTACTCTTTTACTTAATAGTTGTGGGTTTTTAGGCAAGTTACTTAATCTCTTGGAGAGATTGTTTTTTCACCTTGTCAAATCCAGACAGTAACAGTAAATACTGTGGCACATTATTAGGAGAGTAAAATAGCATACTTTAAACACTTAGTATACTTCCTGGCATACAGTAAGCATTTAATATCTGACCTATTAGTATCACTAATAACTCATCACCTGAAATGATTAGAAAATGAAGGCCTAGGAAGAAAATGAGGGAATGTGGGAGAGCATCACAATTTCAGGCATGTATATATAGTTTGAAAAAGCAGCTTGAGGATTCTGAATTCTAGAAGCTGTAACACCTACAAACTTAGGTGTCAAAATATCTCAGTTTAAAACAAATGGCAGAGCATATGAATCATAAATACTATACTAACTGGAAAGAATAACTCAGGGGTATGGAAAAACAGCGTCTAAAGATTTCATAATCTTTGTTACCATTAAATCCATTGTTAAGCATGTCTAAATAGGTATTTCCTACTAAAATTTAAGGCATGGTGTTAATACTATGAGGAATCCTAATTTTTCAGATAGCATTCAATTAATAATATTCTGCTAAATTTGTTGAAACTTCATTTCTTGGCTTACATTTTGATTAAAAAATGTATTAACTGGGTTCAGTTATTGAAACTTCTATGAAATACTGTGATAGGAGAACTAGCATATGACACAATTTATCAAATACCATGTGACAAAGTGAACATGAAGATTAAAATAAGCTGATACCTGCTTGGAAAGCGCTTTCATGTGACCTACGCTTCCCCGGCAGTAAGCTTCAAGGATGACACCAAATTGTACTGAAACAGCAGGAATGTGCACTTCTGACCTGCGGAAAGTTAATATTATGAAGATTTATCAAACACTTCAGGTCACCAAATAAAAATACTGACTTCTTTATTCTATTATGAAATTAACTTATGATGCTAATCAAAGAAAGGGAGAATACATCATCTTGTACACAATCACAGATGGGATGCTCAACTTTTAATTCTTTAAACACTATAGTTCAAAAAGATATGTAATTTTATCATTAGTTAATTGTTTACTCCAAGAAATCCAAAGTTATCATGTCTTATTTGTTTTTTGGAGTGAAATGGTAATATTACCAATTTACAGACAACTCAGATGAAACACAGATCTGACTCAGATCACACAACTGACTAATCCCTCAATTAGCTTCTATGTGATTTTTTTTTTAACTTAAAGAATGGTGTACACATTTGAAAAAGGAAGGAATACCTTATTTTGTTATTCCTTGAGGGATTTAAAAATAAGAAGATTGAAATGGATGAGAAAAGAAGACAAGTTAAAAACAAGAAAGGAAAAACTATGAATAATAAAGAAATCAAGATTCAGAAATATAACTCCTAAAATTAACATCAAAATACTATACAGCTTATTTTCCTTAAGAAGCTTAGCCAAAAAGGAGAAAAGTTATTTTTTTCTGTTAATGATTAGCTTCAGTACTCTGAAGTCCAGATGGAAAAAAATCACAAATGTCCAAGTATAGAGTCAGAAATGAGGAACTGACAATCTTCCTAGGAAACAAAAGAACTTTAGTTCTCTTTCCCGATTTTACTCCTATATTAACTTGGTTTAATAAGATTCATGTATTTCTGAAAATGACCTAGTTAATAAAGAAGCTAAAAATAAAGTTGCTGTTGTTATAGGAAAACTTTAAAATCTTTATTCATGCAATAGTAGCAATGATGATACCATTACCCAATAAGTACGTTTTTAGTCCAAAAATATTAACACAATAAGTATACTTTACTGGAAAATAGCAATACATTATAATAATTATTATTAATTATAATTATCATAATAAAAATTATTAATTTCAGTTATAAATCAAGGAGGCATAAAGGGACACTTATCTCACTTACTTTGCCAAATCATGAAAATTGAGAGTCTGGGTATCAAGAAATAGGAGTAGATACCAAGAAAGCATAAATGTTATGGATGGCTCATAAACAACTAAAGCAGCTAGACTGTTTTACTACATGCCCTGTATTATGCTGGTTAATATTTACAAAAGCACGTGGTGGACTTGATTTGAAATATAAAAGACTTACCTAAGGTGCCAAAATAAAAACTGCCCTATCCTCCGATTAGCAAGTGCTCTTTCTAGTAGGAATCTAGAGAGGGCACAATCAAGAAAAGGCTCATATTTTAAAACTTGCACCAACTGTAAAAGATATTGAGAGAGTTCTTCATCACTGAAAGAAACAAAAGACAGAGTAAGTCACTCAACAATCGGTGCTGGAAAAAGACCCCTTCCTATCAAACTTATCAAATACTAACTTACTGAAACACAATGGTTCTTTTGGGTCAAGCTTGGGGAACACTTACATTCACTGTTTCACTGTTACAATAACATAAGAAAAGCTGAGAATTTCTGATGGGCAGAAGAGTGAAAAGGAGCAAAGAGCAGATATATGGGGCATTTTTATTAAGTTAACTAGGTTTATACAACTGATGATTGTATTTACAATCAGCCGAGAGTTACAATAAAATTAGGTAATAGTTTTCTGATCATGCTGAAAAAGTTACGTACTCAGTCAACCAACCAGCTTTTTAAAATACAAATTCCATCAGTACTTCAACTTATTTTCCTTTCATATCATTGGGATTAAGTAATTTTTGCTCCCAGAAAATGAATGAACAATTAAAATCTTCAAATAGTTTGAAGGATAAAGAGTGTATTTGTAAGTGAGAATGGATTCATTGAATTGACATAATATTGTAATTAAATGAGCTGAATTAATGTTCGGGCTCTCTATTTTGTATCCATCTCCAAACTATTCACATGTAAACACACTCCCACCAAAGGCAATTCCAGTAGTCAGGTAAGATATGTATCCCAAGTCCTCTACTTGGTGACTATAGTCCTGGACAATAAATGGTTAAGCAGTAGTCTAAAGCAGACCTGGGAATGAAACCTAGGATACTGACCTGGGACTGAAACCTAGGACACTATACACTAGAAAAAAACCTCATACCAGAAAATTTAACATAGGAAGACACATTAGAATTACCTATATGGAACATGGGGATCACAGCAATCTCCTCCTAGGGGTCAATATATTTAAGAAAAACACTTAGCTCAGTCCAAGGGGGGCCAGGTAGCCCCTCCCCTTCAGGTCTCCAATGCAAACAGAGAGACTGAGGAACAACTGGGAGCCTCATTTTTTAAAACTATCTATAAAACCATCTTAAGTTTATTGTAAAATCCATGCCCACTATAAAATCTATAAATAGTGTAAAAGATAGAAGTATAGAAAAGAAGAGGCTTCCTCTTTCCTTACACTTCTTATTTCACTCCCCCAAAATAACCACTGTTGAAGAGCTTGTATAATTTGTTTTGGAGATCACACAATTTAAAATATAAATGATTTATTTTAAAAAGAAGAAAAGGAAAAAAAAAAGTATCACAGTATCCTTAATTTTCTGAGAACTTTTGTTTTTCAAATAACCATACAGTATAACCCCTCATTTTGAGGCTAGTAAGAAAATGGATAAACCTGAAAATGCCCATTGTCTAAGACTGTCTCAATAATGACATTTCATCCAATAAATCCTATAGATTCTCACACATGTACTACCCTAAAGAGACTGTACAAGCATGTTCACTGTAGCATTGTTTGTTAAGAGGGGAATTTTGAGAAAATTTAAAATGTTCCTCAATAGAGAAATGGAGTAAATACGATACATCTCTATGAAAGAATATTACACAGTAGTGAAAGGAATAAACTACACTTATATGGAACAGGAGAGACTGACCTCAAAAACCTAATGTTGAATAAAAGAAAAAAACTATGTAAAACAATATATATATGGGGCTTCCCTGGTGGCACAGTGGTTGAGAGTCTGCCTGCTAATGCAGGGGACACGGGTTCGGGCCCTGGTCTGGGAGGATCCCACATGCCGCGGAGCAACTAGGCCCGTGAGCCACAACTACTGAGCCTGCGCGTCTGGAGCCTGTGCTCCGCAACAAGAGAGGCCGCAATAGTGAGAGGCCCGCGCATCACGATGAAGAGTGGTCCCCGCTTGCCGCAACTAGAGAAAGCCCTCACGCAGAAACGAAGACCCAACACAGCCAAAAATAAATAAATAAAAATAAATTTTAAAAAAACAACAACAAAAAACACAGTTCGAGTACTTCTAAAACAAAAAACAAACAAAAAACAATATATATGGCAAGACACAGTTGTGTGATTTTTAAATGTACAATATTATCCCATATCTGTATTTTATAGATATATAAATGTGGTAAAAACAGAAAATTATGGTATAGAAGAATATACACCAAATTCGTGATAACAGTTGCCTCTGGGAAGTGAAAGTAATCAGGATTGAGTAAGGAAACTATGAGGACTTTAACTGTAACGTTAATTGCTTTAAAATACAAACTTAGGGCTTCCCTGGTGGCGCAGTGGTTAAGAATCCGTCTGCCAATGCGGCGGACACAGGTTTGAGCCCTGGTCCGGGAAGATCGCACGTGCCGCGGAGCAACTAAGCCAGTGGGCAACAACTACTGAGCCTGTGCTCTAGAGCCCACGAGCCACAGCTACTGAGCCTGCATGCCACAACTACTGAAGCCTGCGTGCCTAGAGCCCGTGCTCTGCAACAAGAGAAGCCACTGTAATGAGAAGCCCGCGCACCGCAACTAGAGAAAGCCTGCGTGCAGCAACGAAGACCCAACGCAGCCAAAGAATAAAAAAAACTTTTTTTTAAAGTTTAAAAAAATAAATAAAATACAAACTTAAAAAAAGTCAAAAATATTAACATTTAAAAAAAGAAAAAATATTAACATTTCTTAATTGTGGGTAGTGGACAGAAAAGAGTTAAAAGAGGCGCAAGCCTGACTGCTATCCTTTGATAAAGCATGCTTACAAGGTTAGCCCTTGACTGGCATCTCGGAATGTAGATTTCGGAAGGCTTCCCACCACCCTAACAGATAAGAGTGGCTTACTGTGCCTAAACTGTTTTTGCAAACAGTATGTTTTATGCTCAACACCCATTTTTGTTCCGGGAGTCTATAATTTGGGAATATGCTAGGCAGAGGGTGCTTATGTGACTAGCACTGCCCTCTCTGCAAAAAAAAACCCTGGCCACCAAGTCTCTAACAAGCTTCCCTGGTAGACAGTATTCAGGGGTGCGGTCACAACTTGTTGCTGGGGGAATTAAGTGTATTCAGTGTGACTCCACTGGGAAAGAACTCTTAGAAGCATCTCCCTGGTTTCCTCCAGACTTTGTCCCATGAATTTTTTTCCTTTGCCAGTTCTGCTCTGTATACTTTTTCTGTAATAAATCTTAGCCAAGAGTGACTATATGCTGAGTCCTGTGAGTCCTCCTAGTGAGTCATGGAACCTGAGGGTGTTCTTGGGGACCACCCGATGCAGTTTTTGTTTGTTCTGTTTTATCATATAGAGTGGGGACTTGCCCCGTGGCCCAGTGGTCAGGACTCTGCGCTTTCACTGCAGGGGCGCGGGCTCGGTCCCTGGTCGGGAACTGAGATCCTGCGTGCCAGGCAGCCAGGCCAAAAAAAAAAATAGAGAGAGAGCGAGAGGGGGGGAGGATCGGAGGATATGGGGCGGGGGGTGGCGGGTGAGAAAACAGGAGAGGCTGAGAGTGGGAGAGAGTGGGAGGGAGGAGGGAACAAATGCTTTGAACTCAATCATTCCTATCCTTTTCCTTTCTTACAAGACATTCAAGCAGACATCAACTTCTCTTCCCACCCACAAGTTATTCCTTGACCCAAAAAAGCCTCCTGCAGGAGATACCTCATCTGTTGCAGACAGCCCACAGCATATTCTCGCACGTACTGATCTGGATAGTTGAAATCTAGAAGCTCCAGTGCCTCCCGGGGGGGCAGTTTAGGCCAAATCTGAAGTAGTGCCTGAAGCTGTTTAAAAATTGAAACTGGTTCAGAAATTATAGGAAAGAAAAGTAATCTATTTTTCCTTGGTACACAGGAGCAGAGATGGGTCAAAAGAAAGGAGAAGCATACTTGCAGTTACTAAGGCCTCAAAAATCCATTGCTGTTAATACAGATTAATAAAGATTGTCTCTGTTGAAAGATTCTATTGGTAAGCAAGTAAAAAAGCTATTATGTACTTACCTGGAAGTAGAATGATACACTGAATATATGAATTCTACAATCATTAGCCATTAAATAATTTTTTAAAGGAAAAACAGGTGGGGGCAGAAGGTGGGGGGGAAGGTGAGAGGAAGGGGAGAGGGGAAACAGCAGAGGGATATAATCAAGAAATACTTAAAGGTCAAATTCAAAGTACAAATATAAGCTGCAAGGTTCAAACTAATGAAAGGCAATTTACATATAAAAAGTACATTAATAACAACAGAAAATTATCTTGAGGAAGTTTACTTTTAGTTCTTAATATTTTTAAGAGTATCACTTTACAAAACTTTATTGACTATAACATGTTTAAATCTGTTAAATCACAGTACCTAGTTATTTTATATACACAAGATAAATACAGCCAGTTTCCCATTTACAGATGCCACTTAGAAATGACCTAGATATAGGATAAAAAAGAATCCCATGGGGGGATGAGCTGGGAGTACTGGTGAAGGGTGGGTTCAGGTGGACATGGTCACATCTTTGGAAACCCTAGTTCCAGAAAACCCAAATCTCTAGAAAGTATTCTCACCTGCCTCCCATCAGAACACAGTGAGACTCATCAGGTTGATTTTTTTTTTTAAGGGTCGATTTTGGAAAGAGTCCCTTCCTCCTCATGGTTTTGATATGTTTATAGCTTACATTCTTATCAGGGATGGTAAGTGGGAAGAAAAGTGGTTATGGAGGAAAGCGAAACATTTTTTGATAATTATGATTTGTGGCCCTCCAAAGCTCAACCCTATCAGACAAAATCTTATTCCTTAATATCTGATTTATATTGTTGGGTTTTCTTGGGTATCACTTATGTAGCACTGACATCAAGTCCAAGGAAGAAACACAAAATGTATGCAAGATGAGAGCTACAAGAATATGGCAAATAGATGGCAATGGTTGGAGGCTTTTCTCTCAATTGCCTGCTCAAAGTCATGTTGCAAGAGATGGCCTGCAGTACCTGCTGCCTGCCTTGTCGTTTGTCACTTGAGCATCTGTGAGAGACTTGGGCTTTGAAAATTACATAAAAATAATTTATTTTATTATTTTAATTCTCCAAATTATTCAACCTCTCATTAACTTGTCAAGTGCTCAAAAAAAGTCAATATCTAAATGAGTATCTAGCAGCTAAGTTAAAAGGTATCTTCTCATATGAAGCAAATTTAAAAGTTCTCTAATGATAATTTTTTAAAAATTAATTTTCAATTATTTTACATTAGCAGAAAAAAATAACCCTTTTGAATAATTTTTAAAAGTTGACTGCATTGCCTTTTTAGTATACATTTACATAAATTACTAACATGGATATGAAATGTGATACATTACAATTTACATAATGAATTACATCAGTTATTCAACAAATACACTGAAATGTTAGTTTTCACATTTTAACTTTTACCTTAAATTTTGGTTCAATTATTCTTAAACTTGTACTGAATAAAAAGATTGTCTTATACTTGCTCTTTTAACATATAAAGTACATATATGCATACACTACATAGGCAGACATACACTTACCTGTGGTATCAAAATCCCATGGGGATGGGGCTATTAGGGGAAAATATGTAAAAAGGGTCCTAAGGAGTGTAATAATGAACAAAAGTTTGAGCAATACTGCTTTAAAGATATGAAACACCTACATCACCCCACGTTTTATCACTGATGGGGCTCCCTGCCCACTTTCCCCAGGGCCCTAATGGACTAGCAGTCCTCCTTATGGATAAAGGGGACTGTTTCTTGAGGGTCTGAAAAGATAGTTTAAAAAAACCTCCTAGCATCCCCAGTTAACACGTGGAATACACTGCTCCACAAAGACAATACTGTAAAGGACAGATAATGTTATGTAATACCAGAGGTTCAACTATGGTATAGGTTTAAAAACAGACCTACTATTGAAAAGTTATAACTTTTTCTAGATTATTTATAATTATTAAATCAATAATATAAACATAAAATTAAATAAATTACCAAAACTCATCACTTCAGTTTGGGGAAAGCTATGGAAGCAAATAGGGAAGGGAAATCTGACTCAGCCATATAAATAGTGAAAGCAGTGCTGACTAATTAATTACCTGTCTGCTGCAGAGACTATTGAAACCCCTTCTGCAGTATGCCAACAGAATGTTTTCCTGTGGATTAATGGGAGGCTACCCTTCTATAGAATTTTCACCCGTGGCATATGCCTGCAGAATATGTGCACCAGGCTCTGACTCTCC
Organism: Balaenoptera borealis; assembly: GCF_965194805.1. Taxonomy (NCBI): domain Eukaryota; kingdom Metazoa; phylum Chordata; class Mammalia; order Artiodactyla; family Balaenopteridae; genus Balaenoptera; species Balaenoptera borealis. The sequence goes on along the minus strand of NC_138862.1, from coordinate 127,166,893 downwards.
ACTTCTCTTAGGTAGTCAATTCATTGAAAATACAGTTTATATTCTCTTGTACCAGTTCAGTGTAACTGGCAATGGGATAGGGTTGGGGAAGAAGCCAAAACACATTACTTTTTATTCCGCTGATTTTCTTTTCTAGACTACTAAAAGGGGGGATTAGGATTGTGAAATTCATGCCCTCCTATACTTCCTTACACACATTTAGGTTTTTCTATAAGAATACTAAGTTACACTACAGACTTTCTTCTACCACAATGGAGGAAGTTAAGTTATATCTGAAAACAATGCTTTAGATTTACTCATGGAAATGAGACAAATATACTAAACTAAACTCCTCAGTGTAAAAATTTCTGCCCCTGGGGTTCGAATAAAGAAATATTAAGCCTGAATTGTCTCATTCCATTTTCTGACAGTTGACATACAAAACCTCCCTCTCAGATATCTTAAGAGTACAGCAAGAAACTTTTTTCTATTCTAATTATATGCAAAATAATAATATGATGCATTTCTTGGATAGGCACTTAGAACTGAATGCTATTCATTGAGAAGTAGGCAAATGTGCCAGTTAAAAAATGCTTATATTCAACCATTAGGGGGGTTCATAGAAAACTAACCTTGAATTTAAATAAATAAATGGTTAGAAGACAACTGTGTCAGAACAATTAAAATCTATCTAGATGACAAAAATAGTTCCTTTTCAGAGTAAGTAATTTTCATGTGGTCTGTGTAACCAGTTTAACCAAGGCACATCATATAATTTTGTAACATGATTCCAAAAAAATTGTTAGACCCTAGGAATAAACTCAAAAGAAATCCTTTCTAAACTTAATTTACGAAGTAAAACAATAAAATCAAAGATTTAAAAAAATATACCTGATTAAAAGAAATATACATTTCTTGACTAAATTTTTAAAGTCATTATAGATTTAATAAGACAAGAAAAAATTTTAAAAGATCAGTTGAATTCAAGTAAGGTGAATATCGTTATTTTAATATGCCAAATGTATTCATTCTGATTAAAAAATAATTCCAAGAATCTTTCTGTAGAGCACTGATGATCAAGTGAATTTAATAATGCCAGTGCTTTTCAAGTAGCTAAAATCTGGTGGTTTTTTTTGGATCAAACATTTTTTTCCCCTTTTTCTTTTCTGCTTAAAGGCAAATATTCATCAACACTGACCAACTTTAAATAAACAGTAAAATTGATCTAAATGGCTTATGATCTAAAACGTTAACTTTTACAAAAGAGGTAATTTTCAAACAATACATATTCATTTTAGGACACTCACTGCAAAGCGTCTTAAGATTAAAACCTTGGAGTTCATTGATGAAACTGTTAGAAGTAGCCCAGAACCTACCACATGCTGGTAGTAATTACAGATGATTACACCAAGACCTAAGTCTTAATTATCTTTAGTAAAAGATATAGAAAACCTACCCAGAATCTGGGATTTTGAAATCTTAAAACTTTCTGGTTTACCATTTAGACCAGAATATGTAAGAGTTTAAAACCTCAAAATTTCTCCTGCAGAAAATTAACCAACCTATGGAAACGTACCTATGTAGGAAAGGACAATTTACATGAAATCAACAAAGTAACATATACTGCTGAATGGAGTTACAGAAATGATCTTTTGTTACCTGAGCAACATCCTCAAGTTTATTCCACTTGATTGACAGCAGTAATTTTGGCAATGACTGTGGGAAATTCTCTCTGCAGTCTTGTCGCAACGTCCAAATAAGATCCATTTCATTCTCACACAGTTGAGACAAGGGATCCCTGTCCAAGATTTCTTTCAGTACAGCAAGAAACTTCTTTCCACCTCGACTCTAAGAAAGTAAAATTACTCATTACAACAGAACTGAACTGTGTAAACATCACAGGCAAACCTTGAACACAGGGGTTAGAGGCACCAACCCCCAAGCAGCAGAAAATCCCTAAATTCGTAGATCCAACCAACCACGGTTCACGTAGTACTGCAGTACGTGTTTATTGAAAAAAATCCACTTGTAAGTGGATCTGCACAGTTCAAACCCGTGTTGTTCAAGGGTTAACTACGCAATGAATTTTTCAACAATTTATGAGCTTTAAAATTTCAGATATTAACAATCTAATTCCGTAAAAAGTTGGATACCCCTTTAAAAGTTTTTCTTAAGCTGAATATTAAATTTGTAAGCTAAGGATGAAGGAAAATATTATTCTCAAACAGTTTTTTAAAAGGAAGAAAAAAGAATACTGATAAAAAATCCGTATGCAAACACTAGGTGGCAGAATTGTAATTTGGATTAAAAAGAAGTCATTATTTGAACTGAGTTTCTCATCATTTTTAATTTTTAATTTCTATAAAGAAAAAAACAAAATCAAAGATGAACCAAATTTATAAAGTTTTAAAAAAAATTAATAGGTGCCTTCTTGGCTCTGAGGCATTAAAACATTTAGAGTAAGGACTGAAACTTGGCTAAAAGTAAACATAAAAAAATACAGTTATCCCATTTTCTTTCCCAATCCTTATAAGAATATATTAAAATAAAGAAAATGGACCATACTATTTTTTGAATCCAGACTCTGAATTATACTAACATTAAAAGAAAAAGGGGGGCTTCCCTGGTGGTGCAGTGGTTAAGAATCCGCCTACCAATCCAGGTTCGAACCCTGGTCTGGGAAGATCCCACATGCCATGGAGCAACTAAACCCGTGTGCCACAACTACTGAGCCTGTGTGCCACAACTAGTGAAGCCTGCGTGCCTAGAGCCTGTGCTCCACAACAAGAGAAGCCACTGCAATGAGAAGCCTGTGCACCGCAATGAAGAGAAGCCCCTGCTTGCTGCAACTAGAGAAAGCCCGTGCGCAGCAATGAAGACCCAACGCAGCCAAAAATAAATAAATAAAATAAATTTATTAAATAAAGAAAATAAAAAGAAAAAGGTACATTTCCCCATATTTAAAGAAAAACTAAACCATTTAGGCGAAAGTATATCCTTTCCTTACCCCCCACCCCCCCAAAAAAATCTCCAGAATTATCTGACAAGATTCTGTAAGGATTTATATTCCATTAGCATATTATTTTGTACTTGAAATTATTTTAACTGGGATTTCATATAAACATTAAAATAAATAAAAGTCATATCACTAATTTTCTAAAGTAGTGAGATTCAAAATAGTATATGCATATGTTAAAATAATTAGGATGACATGATTGTCTATGTAGAAAATCTGAAAGAATCAACAAAAACACCATTGGAACTAATAAGCAATTACAGCAATTGTGGGATACAAGGTCAATATATAAAAGTAAATCCTTTTCTTATGTATTAGCAATAAATAAGTGGAATTTGAAATTTAAAACGCAATAACATTTACATTAGCACCCCAAAATAAGGAAAAAGGTATGAAATTAACAACATACGTACAAGATCTATATGAGAAAACTACAGAACTCTTATGAAAGTAATCAAGGAATTAAACAAATGGAGATATATTCCATGTTCACGGATAAGAATATTGTCAATATTCTTATCCATGAACTGACAATCACAATATTGTCAGTTCTTCCCAACTTAATATCAACAGATTCAATTCAAACCCAATTTAAATCCCAGTAAGTTATTATGTGGATATCAACAAACTGATTCTAAAATTATATGGAAAGGCAAAAGACCCAGAATAGTCAACACAGTATGGAAGAAGAAAGAACAAGGTTGAGGGACTTCCCTGGTGGCGGTTTCACATTTCCTTATTTTAAAACTTACTACAGGGACTTCCCTGGTGGTGCAGTGGTTAAGAATTCACCTGTCAATGCAGGGGACATGGGTTCGAGCCCTGGTCTGGGAAGATCTCACATGCCACGGAGCAACTAAGCCTGTGCGCCACAACTACTGAGCCTGCATCCTGGAGCCCGTGAGCCACAACTACTGAGCCCATGTGCCACAACTACTGATGCCCACACGCCTAGAGCCCATGCTCTGCAACAAGAGAAGCCACCGCAATGAGAAGCCTGTGCACTGCAAGGATGAGTAGCCCCCACTCGCCGCAACTGGAGAAAGCCCACGCACAGCAACGAAGACCCAACACAGCCAAGAATAAATAAATAAAATTTATTCTAAAAAAAACAAGGTTGAAGGACCGACACTACCTGACTTAGATAAAAATAAATGTGAAAAGCAAAACTATAAAACTCCTAGAAGAACACAGGAGAAAATCTAGATGACTTTGGGTTTAGCAATAACTTTTAACATGTAACACCAAATGCATGATCCGTCATTGAAAGAACTGATACCTTGGACTTCATTAAATCTAAAATTATCTGCTCTGCAAAAGACATTGTCAAGAGAATGAAAAGATAAGGCACAGACTGGGAGAAAATATTTGCAAAAAGACATATCTGATAAAGGACTGTTATCCAAAATATACAAAGAACTCTTACAACTCAACAACAAGAAAACCACCAGACAAAAAAATATGGATCAAAGACCTGAACAGACACCTCATCAAATAAGATATACAGTTGGCAAAAAAATATATATAAAAAGATGCTTAATATCATGTCAGCAGGGAAATGCAAATTAAAACAAAAATGAAATATGACTGCATACCTATTAGAATGGCCCAAATCCAGAACACTGACAACATCAAATGCTGCTAAGGATGTGGAGCAACTCCTATTCATTGCTAGTGGAAATGCAAAATACTACAATCCCTTAGGAAGACAATTTGGCGATTTCTTACAAAACTAAATATACTCTTACCATACGATCCAGTAATCATGCCCCTTGGCTATTTACCAAAAGGAATTGAAAACTTATGCCCACAAAAAAACTTGTAAACGGATGTTTATTTGGCTTTATTCAAAACTGCCAAAACTTGGAAGCAACCAAGATGTCCTTCAGTATGTGAATGGATAAACTGTAATACCTACAGACAATGGAATATTATTTAGCACTAAAAGAAATGAGCTATCATCCCGCAAAAAGACATGGAGGAACCTTAAATGCATATGACTAAGTGAAAGAAGCCAATCTGAAAAGCCTACATGTAAAATGATGCTGACTACAACATTCTGGAAAAAGGCTAAACTATGGAGACAATAAAAAGATCAGTGGTTGCCAGGGATAGAAGGTAGGGTGAGGGAATGAACAGGCAGAGCACAGATTTGCAAGGCAGAGAAATTACTTGGTATGATATTATAATGATGGATATATGTCATTATACATGTGCCCAAACCCACAGGATGCACAACAGCAAGAATGAAACCTAAGGTAAACTATGGACATTTGAGTGATTATGATGTATTAATGTAGATTCATCCTTAGTAATAAATGTACCATTCTGGTGAGTGATGTTGATAATGAGGGAGGCTATACATGTGCAGGGGCACGGATATATGGCAAATCTTTGTACGGTCCTCCCAATTTTGTTGTGAGTCTAAAATGCTCTTTGCAAAAATTAAGTCTTACACACACACACACTCTCTCTCTCTCTCTCTCTCTATGTATGATTACAGTTTTATACTTAGAGCCTCAATCTAAAAAGGGTATGCTGGGCTTCCCTGGTGGCACAGTGGTTGAGAATCCGCCTGCCAATGCAGGGGACACGGGTTCGAGCCCTGGTCTGGGAAGATCCCACATGCCGCGGAGCAACTGGGCCCGTGAGCCACAACTACTGAGCCTGCGCTCCGCAACAAGAAAAAGGCCGCGATAGTGAGAGGCCCGCGCACCGCGATGAAGAGTGGCCCCCGCTCACCACAACTAGAGAAAGCCCTCACACAGAAACGAAGACCCAACACAGCCAAAAATAAATAAATAAATAAATAAATAAAAATTAAAAAAAAAAAAAGAAAGAAAGAAAGAAAAGTAAGAGCTGGGGGGATAAACCCATGTAAATTAAAAAAAAAATAAAAATAAAAAAAATAAATAAAAAGGGTATGCTTTATTTTACAAACTTGACTGAGTTTCTTTTTTCTTTGCAAAATGATCAGAAGAAGTTATCAAAATTTGAAAATGTAACTCCTACATTTACATATAAAAGTGAAACCTGTTACTGCAAACAACAAAAAGTATAAATTGCTCATGCCTGAGAAAGGCAGACTGCTGTTAAGTTAAATAGCGCAAAACCTAGCAGACTACTGTAATTTCATGGATCAAAATTAGACGCTACAGACCTACTGTAAGTAAATATCCTGAAGACCTAGGAATAAATGAAGAGGGAAGAGCAGGGGGTTAGCTGTATAATTGTAGTGTGATTGTTTACTGAGCTATGAAAAGCACAGCACTGGATAAAGCCAAGGTAAAAACAAACAACTACCAGAAATGTGGCAGTAAGCCAAAAAAAACCACAGAATCTTACATCCTTTTACAAAACTCAGAACAATCAGCAATGAAAAATTACACTGTAGTGCAATTGATGAACTTACACACATGTTAAAATGCTTGCATTAAAATAATGGTAGAAAGCAATGAAAGTTAACACCTATATTCTCTGCTTTGTTTTTATGTTTAGATTTTTCATAATTATATACACATTATAATAGTGATTACTGACCAAAATAAAACACAACATATATATCTTGCCATAATCAAATGAAAAAAAGACTGTGGCTCTTTCCCGTTCCTTACTGGGGTGGTGGGGCTGGAAAACTCATCTGTCATATTCAGAGGGGCTAGAAACTCAAAACAGCGTGTTAGCCGTGTGCTTGTCAAGGATGGAATTAACTATGTGTTGGCCAGACTGACCAACACACAACCGGAGGATGAGACAGCCCATGTAGTCAGGGCTGGTGGGAAAGAGACTGAGAAGATGTTTATATGATTGGGAGACTGATTACAGAGGATTGAGCAAATAAGTAAATATGTTAAGGTTCATAGGAATCCAGATTTCTCACTGTCAGAAAAGGTAATTTAAAATATGTTAAGGCAAAAGGCTAGAAAAAAATCCTGTGGTGGTGAATCCAAATTGGAGACATTGATAAGAACTTATAGTTTTTAACAGACAAAGAAATATATCTCTGTGCTTATATATGCTCAAATATTATGCAGTCAAACACATACTACCTAGTTCTGTTTCATGAAAAGGCCTAGATGCAATTGCATGCCAAGGATAATGAGCATACCCAGTGCTCAGAACTTGGATTCTAAATACTTTTAACAAGTAAAAGGAATCAGGTCTCCTGGGAGAAATGACTGAATCCAAAGCTAGGGTAGAGAAAATACCAGATGAGCCTTGGAACACTTTGTTGCACCAGAAAGAAGGAAACGCTCAAAGAATCGTCTATAAAGACATGTCAAAAAGACTCAAGACGGAACTTGAATGGGTTGCCACTGGCCAAATCTAGGTAAAATCTGAACATCAAAATTAATGACAGTTACTAATTATAAGTCATTAAATAAAACAGAAATCACAAATCCAATAATTTTTTTTAAAGTAAGTAAATAAATGGGGGAGAAGAAAAACCTCGACCCCATGGTATAAGTCAACTAACAAATCCAAAAGGAAAATAAATTTGAAAATCAGCATATGGCAAACCATTGTAATAATACTGGTTCAGGCAAGATATATTAATAAATATTAAAACAAGTGGGTGAAAGTTAGATGTGAAACAGTATGTTTACTTAGTCTCAAAATATGCCCACAAACTACTTACTTATTAACTTTACAGTAGAAAAACCTAGTAGACACTATACTAACCAAGTGATAATAATTAACGTCAACAGTAATGGGACAGGTTGACATTGTTTGCCTTTGAGTAAAATGCAGTAAGAACAAACTACCACTTCAATCTATTTATGCTAAAAATGCGTAGCTGGAATCTGATCATGACAAAACATTAGGCAAATTCAAACTGAGTGACATTCTACAAAGTAACCGGCTTGTATTCTTAAAAAACATCAGAGTCGTTAAAGATAAGGAAAGACTGAGGAACTATTCTAGAATGAAGAAAACTAAAGACACATGTTAAAGAAATGCAACAAGTAATCCTGGGTTGGATCCTGGACCTATAAAGGACATTATTGAGACAATTGGCTAAATATGAATGGAATGTGTGAATTAGACAACAGAACTGTATCAATATTATTTTCCTGATTTTTATGAATTGATTCTGGTTAGTTATGAGAATATCCTTGTTTTTAGGAAATATACACTGAAGAATTAAAGGATAAAATGTCATGATGTATGCCACCTCATCTCAAATGATTCAGAAAGAATTGAATACACACACTCAAAATGATAAAACAAATGTGGTAAAATGTTAACCGTTAGGGAAGCTGGATGAAAGTTGTATGGGAATTCTTTGTACTCTTCTCCCAAGTTTTCAGTGAGTTTGAAATTTTTAAAAACATGTTTGCTCTTTCCTTCCCTAAAATTGAAGGCTGTAAAGACCCCAAATCATTCTACTAAGAAAACATTCTAGGTAGATCTCCAGAACCTCTGAACTAAAGGCTGAGTCATCATCTTCATTCACAAAAGCCAGCCATTAAGATTTTGTGTCTGGGTTTCTGCAATAAGAAAATAAGACAAACTTGACAACACACATTTTAAATTAGAGCAGGGTTTCTCAACCCCCATGCTATCTTGTTGTAGGAGGATGGTCCTGTACATGGTAGACAGTTTAGCAGCCCCTGAACTCTACTCACTATGTGCCAGAAACAACCTCCCATGACTTGAGATAACTAAGAAAATTTTGAGACAATGCCAAATGCCCCACTGAAGGCAAAATAGCCTCAGGTTGAGAACCACTGGATAGGAAGATCAAAAGCTGCCAATTCAATAATCATAATTCACAAAGACCACATTTTTTTCTATTCTACTGACCCATGATCCTTGACAACCACCTGCTTTAAAAAATGCCAACACTGGGACTTCCCTGCTGGTCCAGTGGTAAAGAATCCACCTTACAATGCAGGGGATGCAGGTTCAATCCCTGGTCAGGGAACTAAGATCCAACATGCCACGGGGCAACTAAAGCCCATGAGCCTCAACTAGAGGGCCTGCGTGCCGCAAACTACAGAGCCCATGTGCTCTGGAACCCTCACGCCACAACTACAGAGCCCACGTGCCCTGGAGCCTCCGTGTCACAACTAGAGAGAAGCTCGTGCACAGCAACAAAGATCCCATGTGCCGCAACTAAGACCTGATGCAGACAAAAAAAAACAAAAAAAAATTGCCAACACCTATTAGGCTTAACACCATCAAAAGAACAGAAGCGCTGGGAAGGATATGGAAAAACTGGAATCCTTTTGCAGTTGGTGGGAATGTGAAATGGTACAGCCACTGTGGAAAACACTGGCAGTTCCTCAAAAAATGAAAAATTGAATTACCATATGATCCAGCAATTCTACTTCTGGGTATATACCCAAAAGAATTGAAAGCAACATCTCAAAAATATATTGTACACTCATGTTCATAGCAGCGTTATTCACAATAGCTAAAATGTGGACGCGAACCAAGGGTCCATTGACGAATGAATGGATAAACAAAATCTGGTACATACACGCAATGGAATATTATTCAGCCTTAAAAAGGAAGGAAATTTTGACATGCTATAACATGGATGAACCTTAAAGACATTACACTAAGTGAAATAAGCCAGTCACAGGAAGATAAAATACTGTATGATTCCATTTATATGAGGTTTCTAGAATGGTCAAATTCATAGAGACAGAAAATAGAACAGTGGATGTCACGGTCTGAGGGGAAGGGAAAATGGGGAGTTGTTTAATGGATACAGAATTTCAATTTTGCAAGATTAAAAAGTTCTGGATATCAATTGCATAACAATGTTTTAAGTATATTGTGAATATACTTAACACTTGTGAACTGTACACTTGAAAATGATTAAGACGGTAAATTTTATGTGTACTTTACTACAATTAAAAAAATTTTTTTTAATTCCAAGAGCAGGCTTAAGTTCCTTTGTAAGGTGTTGGTAAATTCAAAAATAAATTGTATGTGTGTACATATTATACATATACATGTTTAATATATATCTATATACCTATAAATGTACACACTCACACAATTCAACAAGTCAACTTACCATGATCTTATTAAGGAATGTAACATGCTCTTGGCATACACATGAAGAGTGGATTAAACAGTGGAATGAGAACTTAGTTCTCTTCATTCCTTTCATTCAAAAGACCATGAAGTGCCTTAAGTATTTAAAAATACTAATCAGTGGGACTTCCCTGGTGGTCCAGTGGTTAAGAATCCACCTTCCAATGCAGGGGACGCGGGTTCGATCTCTGGTCGGGGAACTAAGATCCCACATGCCGCGGGGCAACTAAGCCTGCATGCTGCAACTACTGAGCCCACACACCACAACTAAAGAGAAGTCCACACCACAACAAGAGATCTCACATGCTGCAACAAAGATTCGCGGGCTGCAACTAAGACCTAACGCAGCCAAATAAATAAATAAAAATATAAATATAAATCAGTAACAGTTCTAGGATACAAGGGAAAATGCGTAACATAGGAATCCTTTAATGAGAGAAAGTAGATAGGATCAGGGATCAGATCTGCTGAGATTCAAGCGGTAGTGAAACACACAGTTCCAGGAGGCATTCCAGCTCAGAATCAGAGGATACAAGGGATGAGAGGAGGCCAGGGGGAATCGTCAGGGGAGTTATCACAGGATCTGCACATGGAGCAGCTGCTTTGGTCAGGCATGCCCCTTGCTCTGTTTATGCTGAGCTGAAACAGCAATGGGATCAGCCCTAGACTGAGGTGAGGAGCATGGGTACTGAGTCATAAGGAGCCACCTGATCTCAGAAGGTATGGAAATCTTCATACAGGAGACCCATTGTCAGCACAGTCTACCCTAAATCTTACAGATATTGAACACAGATTACAGTGAATAAGCAAACAACCAGGGAGTCACAAGTACAAAAGAGCTAAACTAAGAATCACCAAATATTGAGAAAAACCCATATGAAGATAGACAGATGTCAAAAGCAGAAGCAAGACCACTTCAAAAACAAGATTATTTAATTCCTCAGAGAGAACTAAGGTGACATTATAGCCATGAAAAAGGAATTAACAGAAATCTTTTAAAAGATAAATAAAATTTTAAAAAGAAAAAAGAAACAAACTCCAACCTGACTAATAATAAAAGAATGCAAGTTAAAATAATGACACCATTTTTATGTTCACAGTGTGGGTGTGTTGTAAATTTTAACTCTTTTAGGGTATGCAATTTGGCAGAATTCTTATTAAAAAGGGACATACCTTTCAATCTATAATTTCATTTCTAGGAATCCATCGTACAAAATACAAACATGTATATAAAGATGTACAAAGTATTCATTGCAACACAGCTTCAGTGGAAAATAATTAGAAATAAGCAAAACATCCATCAGTAGAGGTATGAATATTTAATAACTAATGGCTACCAATAATTAATGCCATGAAATGTAAACAAGGCTTTATAAAGAGAGCAGGGGAGCTCTTCATACAGACATGACAAGATCCATAAAATGCATTACATGAAAAAGGAAGAAACTATATATATAAAGATCTCATATATTTTAAAAATATATAGATATTTACACACAAAGCTAAACTGTTTATATAGTTATCTCTGAGCGAGAAAGGTAAGTGGCAGTTATTTTAAAAACTTTCATTTTTGGTTTCACACAATCTATTAATGTACCCACCAAAAAAGAAAAAAAAGTACATCAAACCTGGGCAAGAGGGACTTCCCTGGTGGTCCAGTGGCTAAGACTCCACACTCCCAATGCAGGGGGACCGGGTTTGATCCCTGCTCAGGGAACCAGATCCCACATGCCGCAACTAAGAGTTTGCATGCCACAACTAAAGATCCCGCATGCTGCAGCTAAAAAAGATCCCGCATTACCATAAAGAAGATCTTGCACGTGGGATTATTTAAAAAAAAAAAAAAAATCCGGGCAAGAATATTGCATCGTCAGTAAGGAGGGAACTCTCTGATTTAGGTAAGGCAGCAGTAGATCACAGCAGAAATAATAAAAATTAATTTATGCTTCTGATGTTCAAGGAGCAATATTAAGACTAATAAAAGGTAACTAAAAATAGGCATGAGAATGAAGATAGGCCTACATAACTGTTATTTCTTAAACTGTAATTATATGTTTCAGTAATTGCCAGACAAGCTGGTAAGTGTATACTTATAATAAACTTATTTCATTATAGAGAGCTACACTTGACCCTTGAACAATATGGGGATTAGGGATGCAGACCACCTGCACAGTCGAAAATCCATGTATAATTTTACAGTTGATACTCTGTACCCAAGGTTCTGCATCCATGAATTCAATCAAACTGCAGATCATGTGGTACTGTAGTACCTATTTAATGAAAAAAAATCTGCGTGTAAGAGGACCCACACAGTTCAAACCTGTGTTGTTCAAGGGTCAACTGTACTCTTAAAGTATCTGTAGTAGCAAATAACTTGCACTGAAAGGCTACTGAAATTTTTGAGAACTCTAATGGTAAAGCAGAAGACAGCCTGCGGAATAGCCAAAACAATCTTGAGAAAGAAGAATGGAACTGGAGCAATCACGCTCCCTGACTTCAGACTATGCTATAAAGCTACATTTGATTACTCAAAACAGTATGGTACTGGCACAAAAACAGACACATAGATCAATGGAACCGAACAGAAAGCTCAGGAATAAATCCGCACATTTATGGTCAATTAATCTACAACAAAGAAGGCAAGAATATACAATGGAGAAAAGACAGTCTCTTCAATAAGCTGCACTGGGGAAACTGGACAGCTACATGTAAAAGAATGAAATCAGAACATTCTCTAACACCACATACAAAAATAAACTCAAAATGGTACTATAAGATTCCTAGTGGAAAACATAGGCAAAACACTCTGACATGAATCAGAGCAATATTTTTTTGGATCTGTCCCCTAGAGTAACTGAAACAAAAGCAAAAATAAACAAATGGGACACAGTTAAACTTAAAAGCTTTTACACAAAGGAAATCGTAAACAAAATGAAAAGACAACCTACAGAATGGGAGAAAACATTTTCAAACGATGCAAGCAACAAGGGATTAATTTCCAAAATATACAAACAGCTTATACAGCTCAATATCAAAAACAAACAAACAACCCAATAGAAAGATGGGCAGAACACCTAAATAGACATTTCTCCAAAGAAGACGTACAGATGGAAACAGGCACAAGAAAAGATGATCGACATCTCTAATTATTAGAGAAATGCAAATCAAAACAACAATGAGGTACTACCTCACACCAGTCAGAATGGCCATCAACAAAAAGTCTACAATTAATAAATACTGGAAAGGGTGTAGAGAAAAGGGAACCTTACTACACTGTTGGTGGGAATGTAAACTGGTGCAGCCACACAATGGAAAACAGTGTGGAGTTTCCTTAAAAAACTAAAAATAGAGTGGCCATATGATCCAACCATTCCACTCCTGAGCATATACCCGGAAAAGATGAAAACTCTGATTTGAAAATATCCATGCACACCGATGTTCATAGCAGCACTATTTACAATAGCTGAAACATGGAAGCAAACTAAATGTCCAATGATAGACGAACGGATAAAGAAGATGTGGTATTTGCATGTACACACACACATGCCACAATGGAATATTAGTCATAAAAGAATGAAATAATTCCTATTGCATAGCACAGGGAACTACATTCAATATCCTGTGATAAACCATAATGGAAAAGAATATGTGTATATATATGTATAATTGAATCAGTTTGCTGTACAGTAGATATTAACACAACATTGTAAATCAACTATACTTCAATAAAATAAATTTTTTAAAAAATGAAATAATGCCATTTGCAGCAACATGGATGAACCTAGAGATTACCATACTAAGTGAACATACAAATGAACTTATCTACAAAACAGAAATAGAAGAGACACAGAAAACAAACATACAGTTACCAAAGGGGTAAGGTGGAAGGGATAAACTAGGAGTTTGGGATTACAGATACACACTACTATATATCAAATAGATAATCAACTTTATTCAAACTACTGAATATAGTTTCCTGTGTATAGCACAGGAAACTATATTCAATATCTTGTAATAATCTATAATGGAAAAGAATGTGAAAAAATATATATAAATATATATGAAACCGAATCAGTTTGCTGTACACCTGAAACACTGTAGATCAACTATACTTCAATTAAAAAAGAAAAAAAGAAAAGAAAAAACAGGGAAACAAACAAAAATAGAAGACAGCCTGGGCCAGATGCTTCTCCAACTAACCAACATTAAATAGTGCTTTCATTCTGTGCAAATGACAAAAGCATATACATTATCTCCATTTGTCTCCTGGCTTCTATCTAATTACCATTCTATATAGAATGGCATTACTAAAGTCACTTGAAAGTTATAAACTGGTGACATGAAAAGAAAAAAACAGATTAAAACTCAGCAAAGTCTTAAAGTGAAAGTCAAAAAATTAAATTAAAAAATACAGATGGTAGAAATATTATATATATTGTAAACTAAATAAACAAAGTAATCTATTTTGTAGTCTTTGGGCAGAAACTATGGGAATGGTGTATGTAGCAGAGACTGCTATTTGTTTCTTAATATGCATTCTCCCCTTCTTACTTTATTAACTACAATCTCTTACTCTTAGCCAAGCACACGACTGCCCAGCTAACAACTACATTTACAAGCCTCACTTATAGTTAGGTATGGCCATATGACTAAGTTATGGCTAATGAGACGTGAGCAGAAATGAAGCATATTAATGATATCCTCAAAAAGAATGGGTGCAGCCTCTAGTCTTGCTTTTCCTGTTCCTGTGGGCTGGAAAGTAGTAATGTAGGAAGCTGAAGCACCAATATTACATGAGACAAAAACTACATATTAACATGAAAGAGCACCAAGATGCAAGAAACCTGGGTCCCCAGCATTGCGAAACTTGCCTTGAATATATCTGCTCTGTTATATCAAAGAAATAAAGAAAATTACAGCCTCCTCATTCAACTGAATAATATTTAAAAAGATGGTATTGTTAATCTATGAAGTGTCATAGCATCCCTTACAGACTACCTGCTCAACCTGTGCTTGTATCAGAAAAGGGCTTACCAGCTGAACACAGACCAACCACAAACAGCTGCCATTTAACAAAATATTAGCATGTACATACTCACACACACTCAGACTGTTCTTGCATATGAGCATGGTCTCCTGTATGACATGAAGGTAACTAATAATGAACACAACTTTGTAATAAGGGCTATTTTAAAACCTTGATACTTACTGATACATTAGCACTATCACTGCTTGCAATCTCAGCTGCCTTTTCAATAATCTGTTTAAAAAAATTAAGAAAATTACAATTTGGCTCTTGTATTTGTAAAATTTTAAGTGTAAATTACTACACTTGTACATAGACTATAAGGAGCTACATATGATCTGGCATTTCTGTGGTTTATAACATAAGCATGAATTTTAAATGCAAAATGGTATTATGCAGTGATTCCCAGTCTTCAAACTCTTGACAACCAGGAAGCAATGGTATTACTATAAAGGACTGTTAACTCCCAGGGATTGTCTATAGATAAAATAAGCAGTGGCTTGTAATATGTGAACAAAATTTTAATATAGGTAAATATTTTCTGGTTAAGAAAATGCAGTTATGTAAGAGTTACGAAACAAAGAATAAGTTTCTGTCATTTGTCATGTTTTCTTCTGAATTAACAGATATCAAAAGTAGAAGTAATATCAAGGGAGAACCTAAAAATATTTTTTAAATTCATTAAGTTCAAAAGAGGCTCTGATTCTTGAAAAGATGGGAAACCCACTAGTCTATTGGGAAGGCTCAGCAGGTAAAAAAATCTGAAGATCCATGTCCAGTTACTGAGTTGACTAATTCTCCACAAATAATTTAATTGAATCCTTATGTGTAAAATGTACTGGTAATTTCCATCCTATTTCATAAGGTTGTTATGTGATAAAATGAGATTATATTTAATAAAATTAAGTAATAACCATAAAAGTTGATTTGAAAAGCAAAATGTATACAAGTACAGCAAAAAACATTAAATAAAAATACAAGGAACTTTCACTTTTTATATCTGCATTATATTTTTTAATGATCATATATAAAATTGTACAATTACAAGAAAACCAATAAATATATTATACATATTTAAAGACTAAAATCTCCATCCCAAGTAGATCTTCAAAGACAGACTCTCCAAGGGATCAGAAAGGCAAAAGGAAAGTTTAGTGGCCAGTTGTAGACGACTCTGTTGACAACAATGCTGAAACAGAACATTTTAAAGACACTGGACTTATCCTGAAATATTAGATTAAAAATACTTAAATTTTCCCAAGATATTATATTTGTAAAAACACTTCAAAAAGCAACTCATTTGATCCAAAAGAAACTATAAATGACTGTTGAACACATACCATAATTGAACACAAAAAAAGTCAGAGCTTGGACTTTTAACTGTATCACAAGTAGCTATAGTTTATGGATAAATTCCTATTCTAAGGAATAAAGCCATAGCAGAAATGTAATGGATGCATCAAAATGTACCTTCTTCTACTCAGTGTAACACTAAGGTATATGGTTCTTGACATGTGAGATTTCTACTGTTGTAATAATCACAAATTTTAATTTTGTTGTATATTACTGATCAGAAGAACATTTAAAAAAAAATGAAATGAAAAATTACTTCTAACGTGGATAAAATTCAACTAAATTGAAAATAAAGAAACATTTGAGTTACATTAATTTAATTTACACACTATATTTAAAATCTACTCTGTATAGGTCTGATAGTGCTGAATGTTAAATACAATTAAGTGTATAGGTAGATTAGTTGAAATTTTAGTATAATACCAATTTTTAAAGGCAGCTTGGTCTCACATGCATTAAGTAAATCAAATAAAATTCCTGTTTATTATGTGAGAATTTGCTCAAAGATTTCCTCACGAAAATCAGCATCAATCATACCTGAAACAAAGAGGCCAAACCTGAAGGTACAACATATGACAGCTCAGCTCTCTTAGCACGTAAATGATCATAGCCCAGTTTTCAACCCCCACCAGACACTCTCGATATCCCCAAAACATGCAGCCTATAGACTAAGGAAATGTGTTGAGAAATAGAAGCCCTTGCTATAGATTCTACAAAAATAACAGCACCTTAGGAAGTCCTACTATATTAATATTCAACATAAATAATCTGTTCTTTGAATACCAACTCTAACACAGTAGTGATTGTCTTTAATCTGAACCAACATGCTGGGCACGTTTCACTGCACGTTTCACATGTTTATTAGATTTACATATGAATGCATTTATAGCCCTTGTAATTGAAAAGGACCTCAGAGAACAATTATGATTTCCTCATTTTATAAATGAGGAATCTGAACTCCAGAGGGGCCATGTCTCACTCGGTCAGTGATAAAGCCAGTACTAAATACAGTTGGCTTCCTGCTAAGTGGTCTTTCCACTGAACCAAGATGTAAATGTATATGACGTCTTGAAAGAGAAAGATATATATCGCTTAAATGATAAACATATAGAGCCGAGAACTAATAATCCAATTATTTCATACACAGTGGCCCTTTAAATAATTAGCTTACCTTATCAAAGGGAGGATAGTAATAAGGTTGTTTTTTATTCTCTGGGAATCTGATGTGCAAAGCTGTTGCATTTTCAGTATATGGATTTGTTTGAACAGTTCCCATTGGATTCAACATTTCTTCAAGCTCATCTAAAACATGCAAATAATTTTGATTCTTAGGAAAATGTTTTTGAAACTAAAACAAAACTTTAATGGATTTCAATCCATTACTTTAAAAGTGTGTCACCTAAGGAAGTTTGGCAGACAGTATCAGTAAGCCTCTAATTTTCTTAATGCTTGGCACAAAATTTGAATATGAGTTTATATACATCTTTAAAATGAAAAACTTAACAGAAATTAATAGCTACCTCACCTCTTTCTTCAAATGTGTTCAAGTATTCTAAATCTACAAAAAAAAAAAAATTGGAACTGCTCTCGTCCCATCAAAATTAGGTGGCCCATAGGAATTTTTATTATTTCATCACTATATGTTAATTTCTTAGTCACATATGTTCTGATTTCCAGGGTCATCACAGTACCCAAACTGATATTTTGAGAGTCATTAATAACATTCCTTTTGACAAACCTAATGTTGGTAATGTTCCTCTATAATCTCATAACTGCTGATGTAGTTAAACACCTTCTCTGGTAGTTTCTCAAACATTCCATCCAAGTGGTACTTCTTTAACCTCACCAACTGTGACATTCTTCAAGGCACTCCTTCCTCATCTCTACCACCCTAAATATGTTCTATTCACAGATTGGGCATGGGAATCAGAATTTCAATGTTATCTTAAACCCTAGAGCTCATATAACTTTCTCATTTCACAGAGAAGTAAACTGTTGAAGAGACATTAAACCCTGAGAAAACAAGAGTTAGCAGTACAAACTAAAGTCTCCTCTCTGCAAACTAATTTCTCTTTTCTTATAACTGATTTTTTGCACAGTTGTTCTTTTGTACTTCCTAAGGAAATAAAAGATAAAAGTACATTCTGTCCAGGCTTAATGTCCAGGTAGTATGCACACTGAGAATTATCTCCCAAAGCTAGAAAATCTTGAAAAAGTATTGGGTGGTCCAAAAGGTTCGTTCAGTTTTTTCCGTAAGATGGCTCTAATAGCACTTAGCTGTCTTTAACTTCATTTGAAACAATTTTGTTAGATTGTGTGTGACAGCTGTCATATCAGCGTGCATTTAAAAAAAGACTTATCAAAATTGGTGAATTTCTGTGTAGACATTTTAATATTGAAGATGGAAGAAAAAAAGCAACATTTTCGGCATATTATGCTTTATTGTTTCAAGAAAGGTAAAAATGCAACTGAAACACAAAAAGATTTGTGCAGTGTATGGAGAAGGTGCTATGACTGTTCGAACGTGTCAAAAGCGGTTTGCAAAGTTTTGTGTCGGAGATTTCTTGCTGGACGATGCTCCGCGGTTGGGTGGAACAGTTGAAGTTGATAGCGATCAAATCGAGACATCAATTGAGAGCAATCAACGTTATACCACACGGGAGACAGACGACATACTCAAAATATCCAAATCAAGTGCTGAAAATTATTTGCACCAGTTTAGTTATGTGAATTGCTTTGATGTTTGGGTTCCACATAAGTTAAGCAAAAAAAAACCTTCTTAACCATATTTCCACATGCAATTCTCTACTGAAACGTAATGAAAGCATTCCGTTTTTAAAACAAATTGTGACGGGAGATGAAAAGTGGATGCTGTACAACAATGTGGAATGGGAGAAATCGCGGGGCAAGCGAAATGAACCACCACCAACCACACCAAAGGCCGGTCTTCATCCAAAGAAGGTGATGTTGTGCATATGGTGGGATTGGAAGGGAGTCATCCATTATGAGCTCCTTCCGGAAAACAAAACAATTAATTCCAACAAGTACTGCTCCCAATTAGACCAAGTGAAAGCGGCACTCGACAAAAACCGTCTGGAATTAGTCAACAGACTAATCTAAAACGTATAATCTTCCATTAGGATAATACAAGACTGCATGTTTCTTTGATGACCAGGCAAAAACTGTTACAGCTTGGCTGGAAAGTTCTGATTCATCCGGCTGTATTCCCCAGACATTGCACCTTCGGATTTCCACTGATTTTGGTCTTTACAAAATTCTCTTAGTGGAAAAAATTTCAATTCCCTGGAAGACTGTGCACCTGGAACAGTTCTTTTCTCAAAAAGATAAAAAGTTTTGGGAAGATGGAATTATGAAGTTGTCTGAAAAATGGCAGAAGGTGGTGGAACAAAAAGGTGAATATGTTGTTCAATAAAGTTCTTGGTGAAAATGAAAAATGTGTCTTTTATTTTTACTTAAAAAAACCGAAGGCACTTTTTTGACCCATCCAATATTTACAAGTTTCAGCTCCTTAATCAACCCTTTGCTTATCTTGTTTAATACTCTCACATCTCACAGATTCCATTTTGACCTGGACTGAAGGAATTCTCATAATTTATACACTTCTGAAGCTGATTTCTCAGCAAATTAATATCCTATATTTGTGCTATCTAGTAGCGTTATATTTATTAGTCCTATCAAATGCAACCTATCTAAAGTCAAGTGTAGCAATTTAGTATCATCTGCCCCAAACATATGGAGAACAGAACACTGCACAGAATATGCTATTTTATTTAAGAATAGGGAGAAAAGTAGAAATTTATATTTGTATTTTCTGCTATATACATGAAGAATTCTGGAAATACAAAAGCAACCAATAAATGTGATTATAAACCTTCTAATGATGACCTAGGTACTCTAGAAATTAGAGTATTTGTAGTTCCTGTGTTTCCGGCTTGCTCCTACTAGGATAAATGTGAATTCTAGAACCAAACATGCAGAACAAACATCTCTAACATTTTGTTAGAGATAAATTCAGGTCCATGATATACCAAGTTAATTGCAAAAAATTGTCAATTTTTCTAAAAATATCAGTTAAGTTGCTTACTGATTTTGGAGAACATGTGTGAGTCTAAATTAAGATTTGCAAAAAAGTTTACTGCTGAAATGAATAATTTTTACTCTAACTGTGAAACTACAGTTCCTCTTAAGAAGAGCACACTGCTCTCCTATATTGGGGGAATAATGTGATTAGTGAAAATTATTGGAGGTATATGCAGGAAAGGGTAGGAATAAAAGAATATATACAAATAAAATGCTAGGATGTGAGCAGTTTATAAATATGTTCATGGATAACTGATTATCCAAAAACAATTTCTCAGGTAGCAACTACTAAAATAGAACATTTTTAAATGTGTCACCCACAAAATAATTTTTAAATGCAAATAAGTGCACAATTTTACTATATATATTAACCAACTATGAAGACCAAAAAAAACCCCTCACTATTATAATGCAAAGATAACACTGAAAATTTCCCACATTTGGGAAAGCAGTAGGAACAATGGAAAGAGTCAAGCAATCTTTTGGACAAATCCTAGGTTTGAAGAACCAATTATGTAAGACTGGCTTATGGCTGAACTTCACTTTTCTCATCTATAAAATGGGACAAAGCCATCTACCTCACAGGGATACTCTGAGTAGTATTTGAGAAATACAGGCTTGTGGAAGGTGTTCCTCTTAGCTCAAATTTCAAGATAACACCAACTAAAGAGGAAGGAAGGGTCTTTACTATCCTTCCCATGTTAGTTAATGTTCCTTCTAGTGCAGAAGCAGAAATTTAGTACAACTAGGAACCACAGAGATTGTTATAAAGAAGACATTGTTCCTTAGGAGAATGTCTCAAAAACCTGTAACAATAAAACATTTAAAGTGAGAAAATCGTCATCAAAATAAATATATTCAGATACAAATCACTTTTAAGTATATTAAAATAATCTTGGGAAATCTGTTTTAGAATAAACAATAAAAATATGAAAAGATGGTTTCTTTACTGGACTGAAAAAAGAGTGAGTCATAAAAAAATGTTAACTACTCCACATGCCAAAAATTATTCTTTAACACTAAGGATTAGGATGTAAATCTTACCAGGAAATGAAGACCAGCTGTGCAATATTATATCTCCAGATCTCAACTGTCCTTTAAAGTCAAAAACCATCGTATTTACCCAGGCTACAGGATAATCCTGTTGAAAAAGATACCATTCCATAAATATGCTAAGAATAAACTTTAAGGTGTGAACACGCACATACCCTTTGCTTCAATAATGTTAGTTCTAGAAGTTTCTAGCTTTCTAGATGATTTCCCCCAAAACCATCCAATATAAAAACAAGATGTACATGGAAAGATGTTCAACATCTTTATAATGGTTAAAGAAAATCCTAAAAGCCAATTAATGTCTCAGAATAAAATACAGTATCCAAAAAGTAGAATATTTATTGTGCAGCCATTGGAAATGATGAGGAATTTTTAATGATTCAAGAAAATATGTGTGATATGTTAGATTATATGTTTTAAGATCTTTCAGTCTATATAAATCTTAATTTAGCAGAAGGCAATGTCTCTAGGTATTGTAGAATTTATTTATATTTCTAAAAAGGAAGCACCAAGCTAATAGGACTTTTATGTAGACACTCAGACTAATTAATCTGGTCACAGTCTATGAAAAAACTATAAATACTTGAACACTCTGAGTAAAATTCTCTATCGGTGGAGGAAAAAAACTAAGGAAATAACTCTTATGTGACTTTTTAGACAATAAAATTCATTTTTTAAAACACTATATGATAATAACCAGAGGAAAGGCTTATATTCTCATGTTAAGAATAAAAGGATACAAATTCATGTAGATAAATATAGTCACCAGACTTTTTAAAATGTATAAAATTCATGTCTCCATCCTCCAAAAAAAAACTTTCCATAAAGTAAGAAGAAAATTAAAAAGACTTGAATAAAAATATGAAATGGAAGATGAGAACATAAGAACATGTTCACCATCTTTTATCCACAATTTCAAAGTCCAAGATACTCTGACAACTAAAGGTTTGTTCATAACTCATATAACAGTAAAACATGACCAGAAATAACATGAAGCTAAATGACAGCCTTCATTTGTCTCATTTAGTGTGAATATTCATATATTTCACTGCTAGAAACTGATGTGTTTGATTACAGAGTTGTGTCCCAGACCCTACAAGGTGTGTTGAGTGATCTATGAGCTTTCTAAAATGCATAAAATTTTGAATTCTCAAACATATCTGGCACCTGAAACTTCAGTTAAAGGACTGTGGACCTGTAATATTTTAAATCTCTTCATTCTTTTTAAACTATTTTCTAAAAAGGATTACATTTATAATAGAACACTTACAGTATGACATACACTAAAAGTTGCCAAAAGAAAAATGAAAAGGACATAAAATGGAGACTTACTGTCTTTTTTAGAAATCAGTTCTTAGGGACAAAAGTTATATGACATAATTTCATTTATATTACTCTATTATTTCAAAGTTTTTAAATTATTCCATTATGTTATTATTAGTCCATTATAAAAAATTTTCAGAAGTTAGTATATAATTACCACTTTTCCAGATTTCCTGATGGTCTGATATTTAGAGGGATTAATAGCTTTAGTTGATTTCTTCGTTTTCACTTTATCCAAAACTGCATAAACAGCGAAACATAATCGAGCCATTCGTGGCAGGTCACAAGTATTGATATCAAATTCCAGTGGTTCATTCCAAATATGATCATTTTTCCCCGATATCTCTGAGCTTACAACGGTTTTACACAGGAGTTCGGTACCATGAAAAAGGCCAGCCCTGACATGAACCTGTAATGATGGAGACAAAAACAAATACAGAATCATGAATACTGCACCACTAAAACACCTTTATTTGGGAGAATGAAGAAACACATACTGGCAGAAGCAGACAAACTCTAGGAAAGCCTATTCGTCCACAGAACCATTAGACTATAATTCATCAGCATATAATTCACCACACTGTTAGTATAACCTATTTTTCACTTACTAAGCAGACCAGCTAAAAAATGCCAAAGGTCTCAATGGTATAAATGGGTCTAAAGAAACCAAGACCATAAATATAAAAACTACTATCATATGCTTACTTCCACTCACTTCATTTACTTGGGGCCTTGTCTTAGTTATCTGTATAGTTGGGAAAGAAGGGGTGGATAAAATGTCTCCAAGGTCTCCTTCTACTTCCAAATAATTTATGAATTGGTCAGTATAAAAGTCAACTTAAAGTTATCTAACCATATTTATGATTATCCTACACACTACTGTCTTTCATTTTTCTCCTAAAGACTCAGGTCCAGAGTGATGCAGGAAACAGGTAAAATGTCCCAGAAAATTTTGTTCAGTCATTTATATAGTTTTTTTAAAACAACACATGATTATCTCTGATTTAAAACTGAGTGGTAAAAGTAGAACTAAAAACAGTACTAAAACACAGAGACTGGGAATTCCTTGATGGTCCAGTGGTTAGGGCTCCATGCTTCCACTGCAGGGAGCATGGGTTCGATCCCTGGTCAGGGAAAGAAGATCCTGCAAGCTGTAAGGCACAGCCAAAAGAAAAAAAAACAAAAAACAAAATGAAATACTTTAAGATGAAACTTTTTTTAATCAATTAATTCAGATGTGACATCAGCACACAGTAGTACTCAATAAATATTTACGGATGAAATAAATGCATATGTGGAATTATTTAGGTTTGTCTTTCATTAGTTTAAAAAAGCTTATCAGACTTCCCTGGTGGCACAGTGGTTAAGACTCCGCCTGCCAATGCAGGGGACACAGGTTCAAGCCCTGGTCCGGGAAGATCCCACATGCTGTGGAGCAACTAAGCCCGTTCGCCACAACTACTGAGCCTGCGCTCTAGAGCCCGCGAGCCACAACTACTGAGCCCTCGTGCCACAACTACTGAAGCCCGCAAGCCTAGAGCCCATGCTCTGCAACAAGAGAAGCCACTGTAATGAGAAGCCTGCGCATCGCAACGAAGAGTAGCCCCCACTTGCCGCAACTAGAGAAAGCCCGCATGCAGCAACAAAGACCCAACGCGGCCAAACATAAATAAAATAAAATAAATAAATTTATTTTTTTAAAAAGCTTATCAATAAGAATTTTGACTTGTTAAAAGAGTTACTGTCATAATTTTGAAAAGGTAGATACCAAAAAATGTCTAGATATTAAAACATATTCTATAGTAACATAAAATTTTAAATGTTGATAATACCTTTAATTTTTAAAATTATTACAAATATTTATAATATATTACAAGTATGAGTTTTAACCTATAAAATAATTAAAATGATGCTGTACTGGCATAAATAAAACTATAGGTTAGTAGACTACACTCTTCATAATGTGACAAGGAAAGGACAGCTTACTTTAATAAATAGTACTCATTTATCTAACTCCTGCAAAATAAAGAGATGGATTAATGGTTAAATATTTTAAAATCACAGAAAAGCAAATTAAAAAGAAAAATCTTTAAAAAGCTATCAGAATAATCATTGAAGCTGGGTGATTAGTTCATGGAAGTCGATTACACTCTTCTATTTTTGTGTATGTTTGAATTTTCCTTTAAAAACATTTTTAAACTAAAGGAAGAAAACTGAAGGACTTCCCTAGTGGTCCAGGGGTTAAGACTCCGAGCTCCCAATGCAGGGGGCCCGGATTCGATCTCTGGTCAGGGAATTAAATCCTGCATGCCGCAACTAAGAGCCCGCAAGCCGCAACTAAAAGATCCTGGATGCAGAAACTAAAAAGATCCCACATGCCGCAAGGAAGATTCCCATGTGCCGCAACTAAGACCTGGTGCAGCCAAATAAATAAATAAATATTAAAACAAAAAGAAGAAAAAGAAGAAAATTGATTATTTACTCCAAATACAGATAGATTTAAAGATTAAAGTATAGGAGTTACAAAGGATTACTACAAACACTTTCAGTAAACTCTCAGGCCACCAGGAATTTTTATCTGAATACACAGCTGATTCCCCTCAACTTCACAGGAAAAGGGGTATTCCTTCTGCTCAAGGCCCCTGGTTCCATCTTGCTCCAACTTCCCAAGTACTTAGACCTTTCTCCTTTGCTCCTCTACATTGAAAAATAATCTTCCTCCCCAGGAGGCAATGAACCTATGTAAGTCTCTCCCATATCAAACTCAAAAAAACAAAGAAACAAAAACAAAAAACTTCCCTAGAACCTAACTAATCTTAATGAGAATAGCATCAACAGCTTAGACACTCTATGTCTCCTACATTCAATCCATCATGAAGCCTACACTGTATACAAGGAGGAAATGATTTATGATATAATCTTAAATGAAAAATAAAATAATAAATACTATATATACTCATTAAAAGCATATTCACATTTTGACAGTGTGCAGAGAAGAATACAAATAAAAGTAGTTTATAGTAGGATACCAAGAATATTGGTGTTTTGTCATTCTCTTAAGTGATCTTGGATTATATTTCATAATTTCATCTTTCTTTTTTCTTGGTGACTGAATGTATGGCACAGGATTTTTTTTTAATAGATCTTTACTGGAGTATAATTGCTTCACAATATTGTGTTGGTTTCTGTTGTACAACAAAGTGAATCAGCCATATGCATACATATATCCCCATATCCCCTCCCTCTTGAGCCTCCCTCCCACCCTCTTCAGGTCATCGCAAAGCACCGAGCTGATCTCCCTGTGCTATGCTGCTGCTTCCCACTAGCTATCTATTTTACATTCGGTAGTGTATTGCAGCACTATTTACAATAGCCAGGACATGGAACCAACCTAAATGTCCACTGACAGATGAACAGATAAAGAAGATGTGGCACATATATACAATGGAATATTACTCAGCCATAAAAAGAAACGAAATTGAGTTATTTGTAGTGAGGTGGATGGACCTAGAGTCTGTCATACAGAGTGAAGTAAGTCAGAAAGAAAAACAAATACCATATGCTAACACATATATATGGAATCTAAAAAAAAAAATCGTACTGATGAACTTAGTGGCAAGGCAGGAATAAAGACGTAGATGTAGAGAATGGACTTGAGGACACAGGTGGGGAGGGGGAAGCTGGGGTGAAGTGAGAGTAGCATTGACATATATACAGTATCTTTTTTTTAATTGAAATACAGTTGATTTACAATGTCATGTTAGTTTCAGGTGTACAACACAGTGATTCAGTTATATATAACTGAATATATATATTATATATGTTATAATATATATAATTCTTTTTCAGATTCTTTTCCCTTATAGGTTATTACAAAATATTGAGTACAGTTCCCTGTGCTATACAGTCCTTGCCGTTTATCTACTTTATATACAGTAGTGTGTATGTGTTAATCCCAGCCTCCTAATTTACACCCCCCTTTCCCCTAGTAACCATAAGTTTGTTTCCTATGCCTGTAAGACTCTTTCTGTTTTGTAAATAAGTTCATTTGTATCTTGGACAACCTAAATGTCCATGGACAAATGAATGGATAAAAAAGATGTGGTACATACATACACAATGGAATATTACTCAGCCATAAAGAAGAACCAAATAATGTCATTTGCAACATGGATGGACCTAGAGATTATCATACTAAGTGAAGCACGCCAGAAAGAGGAAGACAAATATGATATCACTTATATATGGAATCTATAATTTTATCTTTAAAATATTTTAAGATTAATATTCTAGAAAGTATCACATAAAATAGACAGATGCTCTAAATTTAAGATCCTAAACACCAATGTAACACCAAATGCACATGATCAATCCAAAACTCATTAAATTTAATGAAGGTATGCATGAAAATGGAAATGATTTTTTTTGGTATTACTTTTTTAAAACAACCATTCAGATTTCTCTCCTTGTTTTTAAACCACTAGTTTCAAGATTTAGTAGCCGTAGCCTTAACCAACCTTCGTTTAAGTCCATGGCTCTATACTACCTTAAATAATATTTCGTGTATCCTGAAATTAGGCAAAGAAGTCTGGGGGCTTTCATTTTTAGTTTGTGAAAAACAAAATATGGATAATTACAAAGAAGGATTTACGTAACAGTACTTTTAGGAAACCTTTGTGTCTATCTTTATGCTATCCTCAAAGTATCTAAACTATGAGAACCTGAAAAGACTACTATTTTTAACAGCCAAGACAGAATAGGAATAAGCAAAAGCACACTGAAACACAATTTCTCATTTTCATAATTACTTTATTCTGTAAAGAAAATTTTAGTTGCCTGTAAGAACTATAAAACAATGCTTTCTCCTAAGCAATTAAGAAATGGTCCCATCATGAAATGCTCAATAAATGGCATTTAGTGTTAGTAAAATTATATGAAAGGTAGGAAGAGAGAGTGCACCAAACCTGGATTTCTAAGTTTTCTATTCCTTTCTAATATACCTCAGGAAGACAGGCAATGGATGGGAGGTCTTAATTTATCAGGAGGTTAAGAAAGGTTCCACCACTGTTGTACCAAACATTATATCAAAAGGAGTTCAACAGGCAGAGAAAAAAAACGGAGAAACCTACTGTCTGTGCAAAGACAAACTCCCCTGGCATGCCTGAAGAACCAAAAAACAGCCTAGTACAGCTAGATGCACATGAGGACCGTGGCAGGTGCCCGAGTTGGAGAGGCTAGCAGCAAAGTCCGTGCCACTTAAGACCACCAAGCAGAATACAACTTAAACAGTTAAAGGACTACTTTGTCTTCAGGGGGTAGAGATGCTTGGGCATAAGGAAAGGTGTGAAAATAGAGGCAAGGAGAGCAGTGAGGAGGCTGTTGTTGTAATTCAGGGAGAGACAGTAAAGGCCTGGCTATGAAAAGGTCTGGAAGGAAAAGAGGAAGAAATACATAGTAAAGAATATTAACGAAGTAGGATCAACACTATGTGATCAATTGATTATCGATGGTAGGTAAGGGGGAAGGGCAACTCTAGCTGCCTTACCAAATATAAGAGGAACGGCAGTCTCGGGGGGAAGAGAATGAGATGGGGAAGTTAAACATAAGTTGGCTTTAAAAATGTGTATGTACCATGTGAAAACAGAGAATGGAACTGAATAGATATCTGGGCTGGAAGCAAAGGCTTGAGAACCATAAGCAAAGGTAGTATAGTTTTTTCAATTTTCTTACAAAGAAGATATTAGTTATTGTTTTCCAAGATCTGAAGAATATCAGCAAGAGGTAAACCACTAAGAGGTATTGAGGCAGGGTCCACATGCCTGAAGCAAACAATCCATCTGACCTCTAAGGACCTTGCCATCAAAATCTCCACAGTACTTTCTCTCACTCCCTTCAGCCACACAATCCACGATCACACCCTGAATTTGACTTTACCACACCCTAGCACCTCCAAATCAATAATTCCTACATCTTACTCTCCAACTATCTCACCTTCCAACTCACTCCAACACTCCCAAAGGAACACTTCCCTGCCCTCACTAAGGCCTCCATTTCAATAATCAACACCTCCCCATTTCTCCATTAGCTTTGTTTGCCTTCACCCTCACCAAAACCCTCTGCCAGTGCCTGTCTCTCCTTTGGCATACTCATCTGAGGCCCATGTCCTGGATAAACTTGATTACCTGCCTCTCCTCCATGCCAAATATTATTGGGCAGACCAGCACCATGACCGACCAAAGCCAAACGTAAAATTATTCTTTCATCACTACAAGAACTATTTCTTGCCTTTCCTTCACTGCTGAGAACTTCCACAGAGTTACTCTCCTCTGAAAGCCCTATTTAAGCTACTTGTTTTGTCAGGTTGTCTATTACTTGAAGATGACATGTTCTGAAGGATATGTCCTATCTGTCAATCTACTCTATTTAGAAGTTATGAAAAATTAGGGCAATAAAATACTAAACAACTATTATTTATAAGGAAAACAAGTAATGAGGAAGACCAAATTATGTACCGACTATAAAAATCAGAATCCAATACTTACCAACTACAGATAGATCATTGTTACTAAATTCTGAAGTCATGTGGGTGGGGCAGATTGAGGATAGGGTGTATGTTACATGAAGTAGAAGGCTTAAAGTGTATTTTCTTCCTGAAAAATGCAGGTTAATTCATAGACACCTGACACTCCACAGATCTCCATGTAAAGGTGTACGGCTGATGGGATGGGGTTGTCATCTATTCATATGTAAACCTCACGTAAGAACTTCATGTCTATAAGACTACTTTAATTCCACTCTAGGCTTT
Source organism: Balaenoptera borealis (assembly GCF_965194805.1). NCBI lineage: Eukaryota > Metazoa > Chordata > Mammalia > Artiodactyla > Balaenopteridae > Balaenoptera > Balaenoptera borealis. The sequence continues at coordinate 127,137,184 of NC_138862.1, read as the reverse complement.
GATCTTATATACATATATCAATAATCAATATCAGATATATATATATATATATATATATATATATATATATATCTGAGCTTAAATGGCCACAACAAAGTCTCTACTGCCTAATCTTTATCCAAAACCCATTTTTGAGTAAAAATACATATACGGAACTTCCATAAAGTCATGCAATATATTTATTTCTTCGGAAAGTCCAAATATTACCATTCAACTAAATACTCACATGGTTGAGTACGGTACTTAGACTGAATTACACAGAATGACTTTGGTATCACACAGAATGATTTTTTCTGAATTGCACTGTCAATATTATATTTTAAGTCTACCCAGTGAAAGATATTATAAGAGACAGATATGTGAAACATTATTTTACCCACTCTAATGATGTTGGCAGGGATTTTGGTGCGCACTTTATCACCCACTGTGTCTCCTTCATAAGGAACTGCTAAACATCTCTCCATTTCCAACATAAGGATGAACTACAACCATATGAATAACTAGATTATTTTTATCTCAAGAGATTCTAAATATTATAACTGATCATGTTTCCTTTGCTTTGGCTACTACCTATATTGCCAGCAGAGAGTGAAATCGGTAGTCCACATCAAGCAGTTATACAGGATCCTATTATATAACTACCTACTGCAAATCTTGCTCTTGGCTTTTTCAACTATTAAATATCCTCGATTATTTTTTAAAAAGTCACACTTTGTATATTTTTTTGTGTATATATGAGAGACTGGGTGTGTGTGTGGGGGGGGACACGCAAGCGAGCTTACCTCAAACCATTTTGTGAAATGAGAGTAGATAAATCATAAATAAAACAAAACATACATAAAACTTTCGTATGATAGGATGGAAGATAGGCATTTCAGAATAAAAATGATATTCAATTCTTACTCTCAGTGACATTAAAGACTTATGAATTTATCACCTTTTGTATACAGAATATATAGTTTATCCAGAAAAATCACAAGTTTAAAAATAAATATTTTTCCACGTTTTTGTGATAAAAACAAGCTACTTAAAATAAATTGCTGAGCTTAAAAACGTTTGCGTCTCTTGGTTTTTGAGTTTTTGAGAAATAAAAACAAATGAGCCCACTACATTATAAGTACTCAATAAATGTTAATACTTAAAAAACCAAAACAAAAAATGCTGGTTATAGTTCTATCAACCAACTTCTGGCAAAATTCAGATATATGGAACACAGTAAAATTATGGATCAGTTGGATACAAAGCTCAAAAAAGCACTCAAGTATAATGACCTAGCAAAGTCCTATACTAGCTGTAAACAGCAACAGCCAAGGGTGTGGTGTGGAAAAGAATAACAATAAAGAATGAATCTAACTTGGGTGTGGTAACAATAAACAAAAATGACCCTGCACATTCTGAAGAAAACTGTTGAAATATCAATCATTCTCTAATAGTCAAAGTGTGATATACTTAAGACCAAGTCATTAGGACTATGTCTGATTGAGAAATCTCCTGGTAATTCACTAAAATAATTGAAGTTCATACATGGTTAAAAACAAACAAGAGAAGAAAAAATTATCTACATTTAAAATAAAGTGAAAAAATTTGTGTTTTCTGAGCTTAGAATTTCCCATAGTAGAAGACATTAAAAAAGGTTTTTGTTTTCAGAAAAAGCAGTAAGAAAAACCATTCTCTAAATTTATATCATGTGAAATTTTGTCAAAATTGTCACATTTCCTGATGCTTTGTCTGAATCACCTTCAGGCTCTGAAAAGTTGAGAATTTTAAAGGACCATCAAGTTTAATTACAGTCACATGTTTCACTGTCCAACTTCAGTAAGCTTCCAAAGAGACACTTTTTCACAAGTCCCAGAATACTTGGAGACGGAGAGAAGGCAGGCTTTGTTATGTAAAGGACGTTCCACAGTGCTACAGCAAGGGTGTGCCAAGCCTGCAGAGACCGCATTCCTGAACTCACCAATTAAAAATGTTGTGTTGGCCAAGATATGAAACTTTTTCCCAACATCAACACCTAATTTCCTTCTTGTTCGACGATATGGCCAAAATCCACTACATTTACCCTTCTGATATTAGAACCCAAAAAAAGATCAGTAACATGAATAGGCTGAAATTCCCAGGGTTTCATGAAGTATATCACAATAAAAAGGCAGGTTTGTTCTGGCTTAGTGGGAGGAGTCCTGTGCTACCTTTAACTAAGGATATAAAGATGTTAGAGACAGTTACATTAAAATGTATTCATTCATTGCACAAATATTTATTGAGTGTTCTAGGTACTGAAATAAGAAGACAAAAAGATTAAGATAGTTTTTTCTTTCCTGAGGTTATATCTATTTTAACAGGTTAGGAGTGGTGAGAGCCATGTAACTAGGCTTATGAGGCGTTATGATTTTTAACTAGGAAGAGCCAAGTTATGATTTTTGATATGGAATATATCTGAGCTTGGAATTCTCTGGGTTTATCATGCTTAGGGTTCGTTGGGCTTCTTAAACATGTTATATTTATGTCTTTTGCCAACTTTGGAAAGCTCCCAGTGATGATTTCTTTAGTTTAGTTTTTCTCAGCTTCATTCCTTCCCTTTTCCTTTTGAGATGCAGATTACACACGTGTTAGACCTTCTGATATTGTCATACAGGTATCTGAGACTCTGTGAAGTTTTTTCTCCTCCAACCATTTTTTTCTCCTCCAACCATTTTTCTCTCCGTTCAAACTAGAAAATTTTATTGATTAATCTTCAAGTTCACTACTCTTTCCTTTCACACTACTTCCATTATTGAGTCCATTGAGGGTTTTTTTTCCCCCAGAGTTTTTTAATTAGCTGGCCCTCCTTATCCACAGGTTCTGCAACCACAGATTAAACCAACCACTGATCAAAAATATTTCGGAAAAAAACTTCCAGAAAGTGATAAAAAGAAAAACTTGAATTTGCTGCACTCCAGTAACTATTTACGTAGCATTTACATTGTATTGGGTATTACAAGTAATCTACAGATGATTTAAAGTACAGGATGTGGGGCTTCCCTGGTGGCTCAGTGATTGGGAATCTGCCTGCCAATGCAGGGGACATGGGTTCAAGCCCTGGCCTCGGAGGATCCCACATGACGCGGAGCAACTGAGCCTGTGCGCCACAACTATTGAGCCTGTGCTCTAGAGCCCATGTGCCACAACTACTGAAGCCCGCACACCTAGAGCCCGTGTTCCGCAACAAGAAAAGCCACCTCAATGAGAAGCACACGCACCGCAACGAAGAGTAGCCCCCGCTCACCACAACTAGAGAAAGCCCACGTGCAGCAATGAAGACCCAATGCAGCCAAAAATAAAATAAGTTAATTAATTTTAAAAATAATAATAATATGGGGCTTCCCTGGTGGCACAGTGGCTGAGAATCTGCCTGCCAATGCAGGGGACACGGGTTCGAGCCCTGGTCTGGGAAGATCCCACATGCCACAGAGCAACTAGGCCCGTGAGCCACAATTTACTGAGCCTGCGCGTCTGGAGCCTGTGCTCCGCAACAAGAGAGGCCGCGATAGTGAGAGGCCCACGCACCGCGATGAAGAGTGGCCCCCGCCTGCCGCAACTAGAGAAAGCCCTCGCACAGAAATGAAGACCCAACACAGCCACAAATAAATAAATAAATAAATAAATAAATAAACCCAAAAGTTAAAAAAAAAATAATAATAATAATAATAAAGTACAGGATGTGCATAGGTTGTATAAGAATACTATGCCATTTTATATAAGGAACTTACTTGAACTTCTGTGGCTTTTGGTGTCCTCTGGGGGTCCTGGAACCAAACCCCTGCAGATACTGATGGACAACTGTATATCTTGGTTGAGACTTTCTATTTTTCCATTCCTTTTCATTGTTTGTGTTTTGCCCTTAGTTGTTAGAGCATTTGTATAATAACTACTTTAACAACTTTCTGAATAATTCCAACATCTATGTCATCTCAGCACTGATGCCTGTTGATTCTCATGGTCCATACAACTTGAGGTTTTCCTGGTTCTTTACATGCCAATTAATTTTGAAATATATCCTACACATTTTGACTATTATGTTATAAGACTCTCGGTTTTGTTTATATTCTACAGAGAATGTTGATGTTTGTTTTAGGAGACAATGGTTAGGTTCTGGCTGCAAGTTCCAACAAACCTTCTGTGAGTTGTGGTTCCAATACCAGTTCAGTTTTCAAATCCTTTGCAGGGCTATCTGGATCTGTCCTGCATGTGCACCATACACTGACTAGTCTGAGACTTGGGTGGTGGTTTAGGCCACAGTTCAGTTCTCAAAGTATATAGGCAGTTATGACGCTGATCCATATATGTACAGCTCAGGAATAAACCTAGAAGTTTCCTGAGCTCGTCCCACTCTGAAATCATCCAAGTATTTTTTTTTAATTAATTAATTTACTTATTTTATTTTTGGCTGTGTTGGGTCTTCGTTTCTGTGCAAGGGCTTTCTCCAGTTGCGGCGAGCGGGGGCCACTCTTCATCGCGGTGCGCGGGCCTCTCACTGTCGCGGCCTCTCGTTGCGGAGCACAGGCTCCAGACGCGCAGGCTCAGTAATTGTGGCTTACAGGCCCAGCTGCTCCGCGGCAAGTGGGATCTTCCCGGACCAGGGCTCAAACCCGTGTCCCCTGCATCGGCAGGCAGATTCTCAACCACTGCGCCACCAGGGAAGCCCCATCCAAGTATTTTTTGGTTGCCTGGGGCTCCCCTCCTCTTGTCACCTAGCCAGAAAACTGAGGCTTTATTCATCCACATTTCCTACAACTACTCCAAAAAGAGAAGGACAGAAAGGGAAAGGAGGGAGGCCAATCAGGATATGTCCCATTCTCTTAGGGCTACAACTCCTCTAGTCAAAGAGGAAGGTTCAACTCTGCATTTTAGGCCTGTCCCCAATACTGTTGCTTCTGCCACTGCTGCTCTGTTACTGCCGCCACAGGACTTCTTGGGAGACTAGGGCAAATGAGAACAGAGAAAAGAACAGAAAACAAAAAAGAGAGGGAAAAAATGGGGAGATCCCCACTCTCTCTGAGAGTTAGAAGAACCCATTCCAACTAGTGCTATAATTAGAGGGCTTTCTGAGTTCTCTATATCTGCACTAATACCATCTTCTAGATTTTGAGCAGCACTGATTTAAGGCTTCTCCTGAATATTAAGATGCAGACCTGAAAAGGGAAATGCCACGAGGCGGGGAAAAGATCAACCAGGAAGCTGTATACTACAGAATTCTAAGCATTTTAACAGTGAAAGACATTCAAATGCCAGCCAGGCACAGTAGTGAATCTTCACTGAACACCTAGGATTTCATTACAGACTCCAGAGAATCATGTGCCCAGTAAGACTGCCATTACAGTGGATTTCACTACAGTCCCAGTCTCTGGGACTGCCATTACAATGGATTTCACTACTGTGATTACGTTTTACTATATGACATAGGGTCCTTTAAGGAAGGGAGGGATTTCCCTGGCAGTCCAGCGGTTAAGACTCTATGCTTCCACTGCAGGGAGCGCCAGTTTGATCCCTGGTCTGGGAACTAAGTTCCCACATGCTGAGCAGCATGGCCAAAACAAAACAAAAGAAAGGGAGATTATCCTTCCTGGGCCTGACCCACTGGTGAGCCCTTAAAAGGGACCAGGATCTTCTGGCAAGAGATTCAAAGCAAAAAAAGGATTTAATGCTTAAGAAGTTCTCTGTTTCTAGAGTTGAAAATAGAGAGAGCCACAGAGCTAGGACCTGAGAGGTGCTTCTAGTGACTGAGAGCAATCCCTAGCCAAAAGCCATCAAGCAAAGGAGAACCTCAGGCCTACAACTGCAAGGAACTGAATGTGGCCAATAACTTGAATCATCCTGGACGCAGATTCTTCCCTAGAGCTTCAGGAAGGAATGTAGCCCAACTAACACCTGGATTTCAACCCTGTAAGACCATAAGCAGAAAACCCAGCCACACCATGCCTAGACTTCTGAACAACAGAAATATGAGCTAATAGATAGGTGTTGTTTTAAGCTGCTAGGTTTGTGGTAATTTGTTACACAGCAACATAAAACTAATTTGAGGGGTTATTATGAACTTAATGCCAATAAATTTATCAACTTAAACCAAATTCTTCCAAAGACAAAAATTATCAAAGCTGACACAAAAGAAACAGAAAATATGACTATCTATGTATCTATTAAAGAAATTAAATTTCTAATTAAAAACCTTCCCATAAAAAAAACTCCAGGCTCAGGTGGCTTGGAGTAAATCCTACCAAATATTTAAGGAAGAAATAATACCAATCCTACGTAAACTTGTTCAGAAAATTGAGGAGGGGAAGGTTTCTCAACTCAATTTATAAGGTCAACATTTTCCTGATTCCAAAACCAGAGGAAGACATTACACAAAAAGAAAAGTGCAGACCAATATTCCCCGTGAACACAGACATAAAAATTCATAACAAAATATTAATAAATCAAATCCAGCAATATATAAAAGGGCTACTACATCTTCAATGTGTGGTGCCTATTTCAGAAATGCAAGGTTGGTCTTAACTTTTGAAAATCAATCAAATTAACTGACCAAAATATAAAAACTACACAATCACCTCAATAAATACAGAAAAAACAGTGGACAAAGTGCAACTTTTTCTATCCCTTTCACGATAAAATCTCTTGGCTAAGTAGAAACAGAAGAGAATTTCTTGAATAAAAGGCATGTACAAAAAACCTACAGGTAATATTATACTTAAAGTTGAAAGACTAAATGCTTTTCTTTAAGAACAAAACAAAAATGTCTACTGTGATGGTTAATTTCGTTTGCCCGTTTGACTGGGCCTTGGGGCATCTAGATATTCTAGGTGTTTCTGTGAGAGTGATTCCCCCCCCCCCCCCCCCGCTAAGATTAACATTTAAATGGTAGACTGACTAAAGCAGATTACCCTCCTTAGAGTAGGTGGTGGTAATCCAATCAGTGAAAGAAATGAATAGAACAAAAACACTGGTCCTACTTAGAGTAAGAAAGAATTTTTGCCTGACTATCTAACATCAGCTCTTCCTGGGTCTTGAGCATACAGAACTTCAACAGGAACTTCATGATAGGTGCCTCCTGGTTCTCAGGCCTTCAGACTAAGACTAGAACTAAACTATTGGCTCCTCTGGATTTCTAGTTTGCCAACTAATTATGTGAGCCAATTCCTTAAATAAATCTGTGTGTGTATGTGTGTGTGTGTGTGTGTGAACACAAACATGCACGCACACACACACCCTATTATTTTTTTCCCCCCTTTGGAGAATCCTGACTAATACATCTACTCTCAGCAGTTCTATTCAACATCATACTGAAAGTCCTAGCCAGTACATTAAGAAAAGGATAAAGTTTGGAAAGAAAGAAAGAAAGTTCCCTGCTCCGCATCTACCCCTCACCTTTTTTTTTCCCCCACATTTCTCTTCAACATTGTAATGGAACTCCTAACCTGTGTAGCAATTAAAAAGAATGAGGTGTACCTACAAGAAAGTCATGCCATAATTGCATTGATTTACTTAAATTCAACTATGTAACCCCACTGGAAAGAGAAAAAGGTGGAGGAGGGGGAACTAGAGAATTAGATGGACTGGGGGGGAGGGTACTTTTAATTAAGCCCATTATTCCTATGAATATATGACCACAAACAATAGAATCAATCCACCTTGAAATAGCTGATGGAAGTTGTTAAAACCTATGGAAATAAAATGTCACTAACAAATAATCTGTCAATGACAAAAATAAAGCATAATGCTCAAGAAAAATAAAGCATGTAGTGAATGCTTCTTTGGTCTTCTTCAGGAAGAAACTAAGTAACAACAAAAGGCTGTAGAGAAATAATAACTACAAAAGCATTAAATAAGTAATAAATACAATAACCTAAAAAATGGGAAGAACAAGTAGGAATTCCCATTTTTAGAATGCAAATTATACATGTATACATACAAACTACTAAGCAAAATCATACATATATGTTTAAAAAAAACACTCCATATGACTTGAGGGTGTATTTGCCTATACGTGATTTCTGCCTTTAGAAATATAATACCCGAGGGAGGAACCAAGATGGCGGAATAGAAGGATGTGCTCTCACTCCCTCTTGTGAGAACACCAGAATCACAACTGTCTGCTGGACAATCATTGACAGGAAGACACTGGAACACACCAAAAAACATACCCCACATCCAAAGACAAAGGAGAAGCCACAATGAGACGGTAGGAGGGGCGCAATCAGACTAAAATCAAATCCCATAACTGCTGGGTGGGTGACTCACAGACTAGAGAACACTTATACCACAGAAGTCCACCCACTGGAGTGAAGTTTCTGAGCCCTACGTCAGGCTTCCCAACCTGGGGGTCTGGCAACGGGAGGAGGAATTCCTAGAGAATCAGACTTTGAAGCCTAGTGGGAATTGATTGCAGGACTTCGACAGGACTGGGGGAAACAGAGACTCCACTCTTGGAGGGCAGACACAAAGTAGTGTGCACATCGGGACCCAGGGGAAGGAGCAGTGACCCCAGGGGAGACTGAACCAGACCTACCTGCCAGTGTTGGATGGTCTCCTGCAGAGGTGGTGGGGTAGGCCTGTGGCTCACCGTGGGAACAAGGACACTGACAGCAGAAGTTCTGGGAAGTACTCCTTGGCGTAAGCCCTCCCAGAGTCTGTCATTAGCCCCTCCAAAGAGCCCAGATAGACTCCAGTGTTGGGTTGCCTCAGGCCAAACAACCAACAGGGAGGGAACCCAGCCCCACCCATCAGCAGTCAAGTGGTTTAAAGTTTTACTGAGCTCTTCCCACCAGAGCAACAGTCAGTTCTACCCACCACCAGTCCCTCCCATCAAGCCTCTTAGATAGCATCATCCACCAGAGGGCAGAGAGCAGAAGCAAGAAGAACTACAATCCTGCAGCCTGTGGAACAAAAACCACATTCACAGAAAGATAGACAAGATGAAAAGGCAGAGGGCTCTGTACCAGATGAAGGAACAAGATAAAACCCCAGAAAAACAACTAAATGAAGTGGAAATAAGCAACCTTCCAGAAAAAGAATTCAGAATAATGATAGTGAAGATGATCCAGGACCTCAGAAAAAGAATGGAGGCAAAGATTGAGAAGATGTAAGAAATGTTTAACAAAGACCTAGAAGAATTAAAGAACAAACAAACAGAGATGAACAATACAATAACTGAAATGAAAACTACACTAGAAGGAATCAATAGCAGAATAACTGAGGCAGAAGAACAGATAAGTGACCTGGAAGACAAAATGGTAGAATTCACTGCTGCGGAACAGAATAAAGAAAAAAGAATGAAAAGAAGTGAAGAGAGCCTAGGAGACCTCTGGGACAACATTAAACGCAACAACATTCGCATTATAGGGATCCCAGAAGGAGAAGAGAGAGAGAGAAAGGACCAGAGAAAATATTTGAAGAGATTATAGTTGAGAACTTCCCTAACATGGGAAAGGAAATAGCCACCCAAGTCCAGGAAGCACAGAGAGTCCCATACAGGATAAACCCAAGGAGAAATACGCCGAGACACATAGTAATCAAATTGGCAAAAATTAAAGACAAAGAAAATTTATTGAAAGCAGCAAGGGGAAAAAAAAAAATAACATACAAGGGAACTCCCATGTGGTTAACAGCTGATTTCTCAGCAGAAACTCTACAAGCCAGAAGTGAGTGGCATGATATACTTAAAGTGATGACAGGGAAGAACCTACAACCAAGATTACTCTACCTGGCAAGGATCTCATTCAGATTCGATGGAGAAATCAAAAGCTTTACAGATAAGCAAAAGCTAAGAGAATTCAGCACCACCAAACCAGCTCTACAACAAATGCTAAAGGAACTTCTCTAAGTGGGAAATACAAAAGAAGAAAAGGATCTACAAAAACAAACCCAAAACGATTAAGAAAATGGTCATAGGAACATACATATCGATAATTACCTTAAACGTGAATGGATTAAATGCTCCCACCAAAAGATACAGACTGGCTGAATGGATACAAAAACAAGACCCGTATATATGCTGTCTACAAGAGACCCACTTTAGACCTAGGGACACAGACAGACTGAAAGTGAGGGGATGGAAAAAGATATTCCATGCAAATGGAAATCAAAAGAAAGCTGGAGTAGCTATACTCATATCAGATAAAATAGACTTTAATATAAAGAATATTATAAGAGACAAGGAAGGACACTACATAATGATCAAGGGATCAATCCAAAAAGAAGATATAACAAGTATAAATATATATGCACCCAACAAAGGAGCACCTCAATACATAAGGAAACTGCTAACAGCTATAAAAGAGGAAATTGATAGTGACACAATAACAGTGGGGGACTTTAACAGCTCACTTACACCAATGGACAGATCATCCAAAATGAAAATAAATAAGGAAACAGCAGCTTTAAATGACACAATAGACCAGAGAGATCTAATTGATATTTATAGGACATTCCATCCAAAAACAGCAGATTACACTTTCCTCTCAAGTGCGCACGGAACATTCTCCAGGATAGATTACATCTTGGATCACAAATCAAGCCTCGGTAAACTTAAGAAAATTGAAATCATATCAAGCATCTTTTCTGACCACAATGCTATGAGATTAGAAATGAATTACAGGGGAAAAAACGTAAAAAACACAAACACATGGAGGCTAAACAATACGTTACTAAATAAACAAGAGATCACTGAAGAAATCAAAGAGGAAATCAAAAAATACCTAGAGACAAATGACAATGAAAACACGACAATCCAAAACCTATGGGATGCAGCAAAAGCAGTTCTAAGAGGGAAGTTTATAGCAGTACAAGCCTACCTCAAGAAACAAGAAAAATCTCAAATAAACAATCTAACCTTACACCTAAAGGAACTAGAGAAAGAAGAACAAACAAAACCCAAAGTTAGCAGAAGGAAAGAAATCATAAAGATCAGAGTAGAAACAAATGAAATAGAAACAAAGAAAACAATAGCAAAGATCAATAAAACTAAAAGCTGGTTCTTGGAGAAGATAAACAAAATTGATAAACATTTAGCCAGACTCATCGAGAAAAAGAGGGAGAGGACTCAAATCAATAAAATTAGAAATGAAAAAGGAGACGTTACAACAGACACCACAGAAATACAAAGCATCCTAAGAGACTACTACAAGCAACTCTATGCCAATAAAATAGACAACCTGGAAGAAATGGACAAATTCTTAGAAAGGTATAACCTTCCAAGACTGAACCAGGAAGAAACAGAAAATATGAATAGACCAATCACAAGTAATGAAATTGAAACTGTGATTAAAAATCTTCCAACGAAGAGAAGTCCAGGACCAGATGGCTTCACAGGTGAATTCTATCAAACATTTAGAGAAGAGCTAACACCCGTCCTTCTCAAACTCTTCCAAAAAATTGCAGAGGAAGGAACACTCCCAAACTCATTCTATGAGGCCACCATCACCCTGGTACCCAAACCACACAAAGATACTACAAAAAAGAAAATTACAGACCAATATCACTGATGAATATAGATGCAAAAATCCTCAACAAAATACTAGCAAACAGAATCCAGCAACACATTAAAAGGATCATAAACCATGATCAAGTGGGATTTATCCCAGGGATGTAAGGATTCTTCAATATATGCAAATCAATCAATGTGATACATCATATTAACAAATTGATGAATACAAACCATATGATCATCTCAATAGATGCAGAAAAAGCTTTTGACAAAATTCAACACACATTTATGATAAAAACTCTCCAAAAAGTGGGCATAGAGGGAACCTACCTCAACATAATAAAGGCCATATACGACAAACCCACAGCAAACATCATTCTCAATGGTGAAAAACTGAAAGCATTTCCTCTAAGATTAGGAACGAGACAAGGATGTCCACTCCCACCACTATTATTCAACATAGTTTTGGAAGTCCTAGCCACGGCAATCAGAGAAGAAAAAGAAATAAAAGGAATACAAACTGGAAAAGAAGAAGTAAAACTGTCACTGTTTGCAGATGACATGATACTATACATAGAGAATCCTAAAGATGCCACCAGCAAACTCCTAGAGCTAACCAATGAATTTGGTAAAGTTGCAGGATACAAAATTAATGCACAGAAATCTCTTGCATTCCTATATACTAATGATGAAAAATCTGAAAGAGAAATTATGGGAACACTCCCATTTACCATTGCAACAAAAAGAATAAAATACCTAGGAATAAACCTACCTAGGGAACCAAAGGACCTGTATGCAGAAAACTATAAGACACTGATGAAAGAAATTAAAGATGATACCAACAGATGGAGAGATATACCATATTCTTGGATTGGAAGAATCAATATTGTGAAAATGACTATACTACCCAAAGCAATCTACAGATTCAATGCAATCCCTATCAAATTACCAGTGGCATTTTTTATGGAACTAGAACAAATCAACTTAAAATCTGTATGGAGACACAAAAGACCCTGAATAGCCAAAGCAGTCTTGAGGGAAAAAAACAGAGCTGGAGGAATCAGACTCCCTGACTTCAGACTATACTACAAAGCTACAGTAATCAAGACAATATGGTACTGGCACAAAAACAGAAACACAGATCAATGGAACAAGATAGAAAGCCCAGAGATAAACCCACGCACCTATGGTCAACTCATCTATGACAAAGGAGGCAAAGATATACAATGGAGAAAAGACAGTCTCTTCAATAAGTGGTGCTGGGAAAACTGGACAGCTGCATGGAAAAGAATGAAATTAGAACACTCCCTAACACCATACACAAAAATTAACTCCAAATGGATTAAAGACCTAAATGTAAGACCAGACACTATCAAACTCTTAGAGGAAAACATAGGAAGAACACTCTTTGACATAAATCACAGCAAGATCTTTTTTGATCCACCTCCTAGAGTAATGGAAATAAAAACAAAAATAAACAAATGGGTCCTAATGAAACTTCAAAGCTTTTGCACAGCAAAGGAAACCATAAACAGATGAAAAGACAACCCTCAGAATGGGAGAAAATATTTGCAAACGAATCAACGGACAAAGGATTACTCTCCAAAATATATAAACAGCTCATGCAGCTCAATATTAAAGAAACAAACAACCCACTCCAAAAATGGGCAGAAGACCTAAACAGACATTTCTCCAAAGAAGACATACAGATGGCCAAGAAGCACATGAAAAGCTGCTCAACATCACTAATTATTAGAGAAAGCAAATCAAAAGTACAATGAGGTATCACCTCACACCAGTTAGAATGGGCATCATCAGAAAATATACAAACAACAAATGCTGGAGAGGGTGTGGAGAAAAGGGAACCCTCTTGCACTGTTGGTGGGAATGTAAATGTCTACAACCACTATGGAGAACAGTATGGAGGTTCCTTAAAAAACTAAAAATAGAATTACCATATGATCCAGCAATCCCACTACTGGGCATAACCCAGAGAAAACCATAATTCAAAAAGACACATGCACCCCAATGTTCATTGCAGCACTACTTACAATAGCCAGGTCATGGAAGCAACCTAAATGCCCATTGACAGACGAATGGACAAAGAAGTTGTGGTACATATACACAATGGAATATTACTCAGCCATAAAAAGGAACGAAATTGAGTCATTTGTTGAGACGTGGATGGATCTAGAGACTGTCATACAGAATGAAGTAAGTCAGAAAGAGAAAAACAAATATCGTATATTAACGCAGATATTTGGAACCTAGAAAAATGTTACAGATGAACTGGTTTGCAGGGCAGAAGTTGAGACACAGATGTAGAGAACAAACGTATGGACACCAAGGGGGGAAAACCGTGGTGGGGTGGGGATGGTGGTGTGCTGAATTGGACGATTGGGATAGACATGTATACACTGATGTGTATAAAACTGATGACTAATAAGAACCTGCAGTATAAAAAAACAAACAAACAAATAAACAACTAATATTAAACTTTGGTTTATTTGTATGGAAATACGTTAATATAAATGTTTCAGACATTACATGAAATTTCTAAAAATCTTATATGTTCTGGTATAATGTTATAAGTCATAATTCTAGTTATTACTTTAAAATGTATATCTCAGAAATAACTAAATTTCTTTGTCAATTGCATTATTATGAACTTTCATCAAATCTTTAACCATGGTCATTTTTAAGTCTTTTGTCAATTACAGACAGTTCTGGGTGTACTCTGATGCTTTTGCAAAAATGTTCCTATAAAAGGGTTTCATCTTCAAGGAATTCATGGAAAAGACTCTTGACAAGTACAGGTTTCTGGTAACTGACTATACTGCTGAACTGAATGAATACGCATTTTCAGAACTCTAATGGAAAACTGATGAATTCATAAAAGTGCTAACAAAAGATCAAGATAAAAAAAAAATTAATTCCATGGGACTGAGTGAACTGATGAGGATGACTATAATATTGTGACTTTGTTTGAATTAAAAAAAAAAAAAATCCCACAAGGACTCAGAGGCAAAAAATATACAAATCAATTTTCACTGCAAAGTAAAGGAGCTGTTACAGTGGAGGATTACTGGACTGAATGTCAATGTTATGACATAGTATGAGTGTGTTTCGTGTTTGGTAATTGCAATCATTGTTGCTTTTGTTGTGGTCATCCATTTACAATGCTTGGTGTCAGTTTATCTCTTGTAAAAATAAAATACAGTGTGTGTGCGTGAAAAAAATAAAATAAAATAAAATAAAAAGTCAAAAAAAAAAAAAAGAAATATAATTCCCGAGGAACTCTACTAAATATTTAATAATCCAGAGGACCATCCAAGATACAAAGTGAAGAAATCAAATTATAGAATAATATATATAACATCATCCCTTTTCTTTAAGAAACCGACCAATCAACAAAATAAACACAACAATATGTTTATATATATTTGTATAAACCATATGTGAATATATATTTGTATAAACATGGAGGTCACTCAAGGCCTGTTGACCTTGAATCCCGTATGATGGTAAAGAGATGGGGAGGAGAGATCAGCAACTTTTTTCTTAAATCATGTTTGGACTTTTTTTGCCTGTTGCAACAATCATGTTATACTTTTGCCATTGGAAAAAATTAATAAAGAAAATTTAAATTAAAGGGAAAAATTAAATTACCACTAAAATAGAAAACAAAGGCTAATTGGCCATAAGCATACTCATTAAAAATTAAAATCTAGGACTTCCCTAGTGGCGAAGTGGTTAAGAATCCGCCTGCCAATGCAGGGGACACAGGTTCGATCCCTGGTCCAGGAAGATCCCACATGCCGTGGAGCAACTAAGTCCGTGCACCACAACTACTGAGCCTGTGCTCTAGCACAGCCACAACTACAGAGCCCGCATGCCACAACTGAAGCCCGTGCGCCTAGAGCCCGTGCTCCACACCACAACGAAGAGTAGCCCCCGCTCACCGCAACTAGAGAAACTCCGCGTGCAGCAATGAAGACCCAATGCAACCAATAAATAAATAAATAAATAAAATTTAAAAAAAAATTAAAATCTAGCTAAGAATATAAGTGAAAAAAATCCCTTATTTTAATGACAGCTACCCAAAGAATCTTTAATGTCCATTTATAAAAGCAAGCCACTGGTAATCTTTGGCAAGGTGCTCCTGAATATATCCTCATGCCAGCAAACATCTCAAACTAACTGACTCTCTTTCTTGGATCACAAAACTATTCACTTAATTTCCTGCCAAGCAAAATAGAGGGAAATGTATGCTTTACACTTTCAGACAAAATGCCTTGTTAAGTCTTAACTGTAGGGGTAGTGCAATAAATCCTCATGTGTTAACAAGTTGTGGTCTACAATAGAGTCATCTATTTTATTTCAGGAAATAATATTACATTTTCTGAAAGTTTAAATGGAAAAAAAAGGGGGAGGGGGTAAGAGAGGCTATTGTGCAGCTCTAAGCAAAGCTGAGAAAGGAGAGTAAGCCTGCACAGAAACATGTGACCTATAGGTTTGGCTTAAATTTTACTTGCTGAATTCTTGATCTAAACCAATTTCTTTTCCATTATATACACTGGGAAAATGTCAATCTATCCAGTACATCTCAAACTATTCAAAGAATATTTTAAAACAAAAATTCTTAATTGTCCTATATACCATACTCTATCTCCTGTAGTTAACCAATATGGGTAAAATTCATCTCCAATGTGACTTTGACTGAGCATATCAGTGACTTATTCAAATAATGGAGCAGAAGATAAATTCAAATCTTAACAAGTACTCACTTTTACAGTTTCTTCTGTGTTAAGTTTATTTCCCTTAACCAAGACAATTTGGAAAGGGTTGTTATTTTCCCAAACATGCTGTAAAAAAATGAAATAAAGACAGAGTATTTTAATGAACGAAATGAATATTCTATGCTAGCAATGAAATAGCCTTATCAGTTCTCATTTCCATTGGTAAAATAATGAAAATACACCTCTGAACTAACAACTGAAAATCACATATATTAAATTAACCATCACAACCACTAGCACTTAGTTCTCAAGGCAAAACAGGCAGCATTCCAGTATTGCTAAGAAATTCACTAAACACCATTAAAAAATAGTATTAAAAGTTTTGCATAAATTAAGAATTGACCAATAAATTAATATAACGATAATAACTTAATCATCAAGGAATGGTTAAACATGCAATTTCTTAAGACTGAAGAACTATTTTAAAACTGTTGTGTTCTAATGAATACAAACTTAAGATTTGCTTTATACAAATATATTACATTCTAGAAAAAAATGATGCCTTTGTTACATTTAAAGTCTAAAAGTATTCAATCAGAAAGAAAGAAAACAGACAAATTATACCAAAACACTATTATAGATAAACTGACAGAAATGAGATATACCAGAAAATCAACTATCTCAGCACATCTAACTTTTCTACTAGAATGCTCAACTTGCTCTTTGAAGTCCCACATTTAGCTCTAATCTCAAAATATCTCAAATTTGAGGGCATTTATCTTTAGCATTAGCACCAAAAGATAATTGAAAACATAAATGGCCTGTTTACAATCATATGTAGCCTGAGTAAGGAAAAAGAAGGGTAGCTAAAAAGATAATTACTAATAAATGGTGATGGATCTTTGGCAAATATGCATTAATATTCTGTGGAACATTAATATTAATTCATATTAATATTAATATTCTGTGGAAAAGATGCATTTTCCACAGAAGGAGAACTAAGCAAAGAATATACGTGTGAGGCTTAAGCATACAACCTAACCAAAAAAATCACGTGCCTTTTGGGGTTACCAAAGGTTCACACGTGAAACTTACAGAAATAATTCGAGTTTTCTTTGGTGGTAAAGGAAGAGGAAGGTTAGATGAATTTCGATTTATGGCAGCCTCTATGGCAATCATTTCCTGTTCATACAGCTTCTTGATCTTGCAACATTCCACAAGTATAAAATGGGGCAAGGCTCTATTCATTACACAGTTCCGGATATACTACAGTGGCAAGAAAGAATAAGGTAAGGATTTTCAAGCAAAACTTAAATCAACGAAGAATAAAATTAAGCTGAACAACACTAGAACAAATGCACTGTGAAAGTGTATCTTAAACAACAACTCAATGTCAAGGATATGAGAAATAAAAATCACAACATAAAACTGCTACAATTAATTGAACATCTACGTACCTGAGAACTGAACTAGATACTTCTTGTACGTTAGAGCTAATCTTCATAACTCTAAAAGACAGATTTTCCCCTTTTAATAGATTAAAGAACTGAAAATCAGAAGGCTAAGTTACACAGCTAGTATCTTTAACACCTGGATTTAAATCCACCTGTCTGACTTCTTTTCTGTTTGCTAAACCTTGGAGAAATATGTGCCACAGTATAGATGTTTTGTTTTCTCTTCTCTGCACTTAATACATGACAGTATGACCAACTGGCCCACCTTTCCAGGGGCAGGACTTGATCGTCATAGACTGTGATGCCACACTGCAAGCTCTGACCAGTAAGTCAGGAAAGGTGAATACGTAGTACACCTGTGGCCATTGTTTCTAAGTCCTGAGGTGGCCACACTTCCACGGATCTCTGAGGCAGACCTGGTACCTTTGCAGCACAGGGCTCCAGGCATCCATTACTGCCTTTCCATCAAAAACTTACTGGCCATCCGAGCTTGATGCTCAGTTTCATTTCCATGAAACCAGGATGATTCTCCAGAGGCATATAAGAAGAGGGGTGGTTATTCACATTACCAAAGATTCCTAACATAATGAATAGAAATCCAATGTACTCCTCACTATAATAAATTTCCTATACAGATATAAAGTGTGACTCAGTATATTGTATTCAATTCAGAACCACTGAAAATACACTTTTGGGAAAAAACAAAAAAAAAATTCCAGACTGGCGTACAAGTGGGAGTTAACATGACAGTATGATAAATATATTCATTCAAAAACTTTTCACTATGAAAGATGTATCATTTCATTTCCTTCAGGTTCCTTCACCTTCATTGTATATTTTCTTTCTCACATGACCTTGTACAAAAAACACACACGTCTTTAGTTTTCTTTGTAATAACAAATTCCAGTTTGAGCAAAACAATATACTTTCCCCTTATTAAGGTTTAAAAAAAAGTGTTAAAGAAGCAGGAGGCTACTTAAAAGATGGCAGAACATGAAGGGAAGAAGTCAGTACTTAGATGTTACCACCAAGCACTTTTCATCTTCCTTCTTCCTCTCACAGGCTAGAGTTCAAGCACTTACTGTCAGAATGCCACAGATCCCAAAGCTGTGCACAGAGGTTATAACTGCTGCTAGACCTTCTACCTACTAAACCAAGGATTAAGGGCTACACTAAAAATTTGAAAAAAAAAAGAAGGGGAGGATACAAAATCCCCTGTTACCTGGTAATAAATCAGAGTTCCTTCTGAAACAGACATCACTTAATAACTGGCATGCCTGTATCCCTCTTGCTTAAAACAAACAACAAAAATCACAAATAAGAGTAACCACAGGTTTCCATGGTGGCAGAGTGGTTAAGAATCCGCCTGCCAATGCAGGGGACACAGGTTCAAGCCCTGGTCAGGAAAGATCCCACATGCCGCAGAGCAACTAGGCCCGCGCGCCACAACTACTGAAGTCCGTGAGCCTAGAGCCCACGAGCCACAACTACTGAGCCTGCGTGCCACAACTACTGAAGCCCTTGCGCCTAGAGCCTGTGCTCCACAACAAGAGAAGCCACGGCAATGAGAAGCCCGCACACCACAACAAAGAGTAGCCCCCGCTCGCCGCAACTAGAGAAAACCTGAGCGCAGCAATGAAGACCCAATGCAGCCAAAAATAAATAAATAAATAAAATAAATTTTTAAAGAAAGAGTAATCACATATTTTCCTAAAATTCTGTTACTATTTACCTCTAACTTGGCACTTAACCCAGCATTCTTTATGTAACGACCATTTTTTAGTCTCCAAATGTAATTTCAACAAAAATATCCTCAAGTTCCTTGAAGGCAAAGCTTCTTTAAATAGCATAACTTATGCTGGGGGAAGGGGTGTCGCAATGCACATATCTTATTTAAACTCCACTATACTCCAAAAATAACCTGAGGCACATCAATTCCCAGCATAAAACATCTACTCAAAGAATTCATGACTAAATGTAAATAAATGGTAAATTGATAGTTAAAACACATACCTGGAACTGAATTAGTGGGTGATCACCAAACACATATTCTACTCTCCCACTGACTTGCAACACATAGTCATAGGGGCTAACTTCATCTTCTTTCCCATGAATAGTCAAACGTTTTTGGATTGCCAATTCATTTATTTTGATAGGATTCATATTAGGAGATACTTGAAAGCTAAACACATCCTAAAAAGGGGGGTAGAAAAGAGAAGCAATTTTGTATTTACAATGGAAAAAAAAATCACTCTTTACATTTGTACTTATTATTAAGTACTACACTGTATACAACTATACATAATGTTTACACATGTACATCCTTTACATTTAATTTCCAGTAAATTTTCTTTCCCCCTACCAATCCTGGAAAATCATTTTTTAACCTAAATGAATACCTTGTTACAGTTCATCTCATTTTTAGTTTAGTGTTCCCACATGCTGCTTCCCAATGCTGGTTATCAGCAGTGATGGTGAAATGGCCAAATGAGAATTTTATAGAATTTGAGGGGGGGTGGGCAGGGAGATGCATGTATGATGGAGTAGGTTGCCAAACATCCTTTATTCTGAGATTCTGTCATTCCTATTTTTTGATGGTAAAATGTTTATTCACTTATGAAATAGTGTTGGCAATAAATTATGGTATGGGGTTTGGTTTTTTTTTAAAGCAATAATAGCCTAAATAAAAATCTATAAACTCGGGCTTCTTTGGTGGAGCAGTGGTTAAGAATCTGCCTGCCAATGCAGGGGACACAGGTTCGAGCCCTGGTCCAGAAAGATCCCACATGCTGCGGAGCAACTAAGCCCGTGCGCCACAACTACTGAGCCTGAGCTCTAGAGCCCGCGAGCCACAACTACTGAGCCCACGTGCCACAACTACTGAAGCCCGCGTGCCTAGAGCCCGTGATCCGCAACAAGAGAAGCCACCGCAATGAGAAGCCCGTGCACCACACCGGAGAGTAGCCCCCGCTCACCGCAACTAGAGAAAGCCTGCGCCCAGCAACGAAGACCCAACACAGCCAAAAATAAATAAATAAAATAAATAAATTTATTTTTTAAAAAAATCTATAAACTCTATGTGACTTCCTAAAATTATTTCATAACTTAAAAATTTACTATTCTGTATGATCAAAAACTCTACGAATTTTTGGTTTAATCCCTGGGAAGTATCTAGCCAGAAGAAAAGGAGACTAAGGAGACATGTGATAGCTATATTCCAATTATCTGAATATCTGGCATGTAGAATAAAGAGAGATTGAATGGATACTTATTAAATAGGAAAGTATAACCAGACGAGCAGAAGTCACAGAAAGACCATTTGAATTTAATTTTTTAAATTCAAAATTTAAATGTGTGCTTGCTCACAGTGAAAACATGCTACTTCAGTAGGCAGAGGGCTCCCATAGCAACTGGATGTATTTGGTTAGAGACACAGGATATAAAGGATGGTGAAAAGAATTATTATGTTATATAAAGAGTCTGCCTAGATGATGTCTAAACTCCTTTCACCATTAAGTTCTATGACTGCTTGAATCCAGTAAGATTTTACATCTGTATTTCTCTTCTAACTTCAAAACACTTCTTTTCACATATACTTTGTTACAATGATGTTAACATTAAAATCTGTATATCCAGTAGAGGTTTGACCCATATGTGATGAAATTCAAACTGACCTAGATGGACAAATTGCCCGGAGCAGGTATTTTCAAGTTGAATTCTAATCACCTTTTAACAGTAAAATTCCCTATTTCAGCTCTTTCAACAATGCAGAATTCCCTAAACAGTATTTTAAATTTGATCTTTACACTTTATGATATCCAATTCTTGGCTTAAATTGAACTTGAGTCTCAACATATCTCAGTATAGAGTGGCAAATTGTTTTCTTTTTTTTTTCTCTAGACAAACTTCCCTTGCAAAATGCCTGAATGTAGGATCCTTTTTTTACATCTGACCTAACAAATACTTAATAACGTGTTTTTGGAAAGGAGGCCAACTTGATAAAATGAGAAACACCTGGAAAAAATCCTGGCTCTACCACTGACCAGCTATGAAGCAGGGCACAAAAGAACTCAAACTTCTCTCCCTTTCAGTTTCTTCACTATAAAATGGGGATAAAATAACAACACTTTATTGGGTTGTTGTGAGAAGTAGAGAATATATTTCAAAAATACCTTTCATAATTCCTGGCATAGTAAAGTGCTCAATATAGAATGGCTACTGATAAAGGTTTCGTTAATTGAAGAACAAAACAAAATATCCTTGTACTCCTACCCTAATTCCAAGGCCAGAGACTAGATGATAAAATGAGCACACTTCATATAAAGGCAGTAGCATAATCTAGTTTGTAAAATTGCTATGAACATTCAGATACAGATTAACTATATATACACTCTATTATAATGCCCAATTCCGTATCGGCACTTAGTTCACATATTCACAGAACGCAAATGTAAGAAAATGGAAAAAAAGAGCTCTTTGATCAACCTTTCATTTTATAGAGAAGAGAAAAATCACATGAGAAAATAAAATTATATCTACATTAAACAACATTATCGGGGCTTCCCTGGTGGCGCAATGGTTGAGAATGTGCCTGCCAATGCAGGGGACACGGGTTCGAGCCCTGATATGGGAAGATCCCACATGCCACGGAGCAACTAGGCCCGTGAGCCACAACGACTGAGGCTGCGCGTCTGGAACCCGTGCTCCGCCACAAGAGAGGCCGCGATAGTGAGAGGCCCGCACACCGCGATGAAGAGTGGCCCCTGCTCGCCGCAACTAGGGAAAGCCCTCGCACAGAAACGAAGACCCAACACACCCAAAAATAAATAAAAATAAATAAATTTTTTTTAAAATGTTTAAAAAAAAAAAAAAACCTTTAAAAAAAAAAAAAAACATTATCTATACCAGGGGTTGGCAAACTTTTTCTCTAAAGAACTAGGCTTTGCTAACAACATATGAGTATCTGTCGCATATTCTTCTTTCTTTTCTTTTTAACATCCTTCAAAATTCTTTGAGTTTTTTACATCCCTTTAAAAATATAAAAACCAGGGGCTTCCCTGGTGGCGCAGTGGTTGAGAATCTGCCTGCCAATGCAGGGGACACGGGTTCGAGCCCTGGTCTGGGAAGATCCCACATGCCACGGAGCAACTGGGCCCGTGAGCCACAATGACTGAGGCTGCGTGTCTGGAGCCTGTGCTCCGCAACAAGAGAGGCCGCGATGGTGAGAGGCCCGCGCACTGCAATGAAGAGTGGTCCCCGCTTGCCGCAGCTAGAGAAAGCCCTCACACAGAAACGAAGACTCAACACAGTCATAAATAAATAAATAAAAAAAGAACGTGAATTTCTTTAAAAAAAAATATATATATATAAAAACCATTCAAAACCACTGCAGTTTGCGGACCCCGATCTAGACAAAAATGCATCAAAAAACCATATATGTGCAAAGGATGTGTCACTTTAGGTTGTCAGATATAATCCTAAATATATTTCCATCTTAAATCTAAAAATGCTCTTTGTCAGTGTTTACTAGGTGAGCAACAGCCTCCTCTAACATTGGTGCTGCATTCTGGTAAAATTCACAAATTTATTATAAAGTATTTCTTAAAATAATATAATACTACCTGACAATTTTCAAAATGAACAGCCACAATGAGCTTTCCTCCGTAAAGTTTATCTTCTAAATTTTCAGGAATGGATGGTTCATGCTCTGGTGGATAGGTGTGCTTTAGCCAATCCATCCAAGACAATCCCACAAGCGACTGAATCTTTTCCTCACTGAATCTGCGCATTTTTATTCGGAATTCATTCACCTCAGGATCTTTCAAGGCATCAAATTCATGCAGACCTAAACAAAAATTTTAAACGTGTCATTTTGAGCAGCTAAGAGAATACAAAATATACTCAAAAAAAGATAATTTGGATGCTTGGTTTTTATGAAGCCAACAAAACTGAGCAGGAAAATATTATGAAAGATAAAGAGAATATTATGAAAGATAAAAAGAATATTCAAGATAAAATAACGAACTTCATGTATAGAAGATGAACACACAATTAGATTTCTAAAGAATATAAACTTGAAACCTCTTAAAGAAATATAGTTGGTTACCAATTTTAAAAAGATAATCACTGAAATTCACAGTACTATTTTAAAACCACATATGAAAGAGCCACAGTTTTTCTTTACAAATCAAGTAAATCACATTTAAAATATTTAAGAAAGGCTAAGAATCTGAAAACTTTACAAATAAGCCTAAAACTCAAGTTATTACTTAACTTAAAACTCAGTAAACTTAAAATTTTATAAACTTTCAGTTTACTGTGATTTTTCAACAATGGTTATAGTATATCAATTAGTCAAAAATCTCATAAACATAAAACTATTTTTTGTTGTACTGAATTATGAACCACTTCTGCCATGAAGATAACTATATAACAGCCTGTTCATAAGCTTATAATTATTCTAATAAATAATTCTAGATATCTAAAATAATAAAAGAACATGTATAAATTTTTATATGTGCATTAGTTTTTACCTGTCAGATTGGCAAACATTTTAAAGTTGGACAAAACCTTAAGCTGGAAGGGATAGAAGAGAAATAGGCATATTTAATATTTATTAGAACTCACACTCACACACATACACACGTTTTGACCTTGGTATTCCACCAACAGGAACTGCAACCTGAGAGAATCAGGACCAACCAGTGAAAGTCAAATATGTTCCCCAAACCAACCACGTAAGATGCCCAGCTTCTCGTGAGCCCACCTTGAGCTTCCTTCCTCCTGCCAGCAACTTCCATCAGGCATACATGAAAGCCATCCACTTTCTCTACCGTAAAACTTTATCACTCCCCTGCCTGACTTTGAGTCACTGCCAAACACAAAATTCCTTTATTATAGCAAGCTCTGAGTAAAAAGTCTGTTCTCATTTGCATGATTGTTTATTTCCACAAATCTATGGAAATAATTGTACAGATAACATGATATCAGTACAAGCATGTTCACTGTAGCTTTGTTTATAATAAATAAAAAACTGGAAATAACCTAAAGATAATCATTAAGACCTGGTTAAAAAAATTAAGATACATCCATATACCATGATAGAGTGGTACAAGTGCTAAAATGAATGAAATAGATCTGTGTTGTTAGGATAAAAGTCCCAGATATATTAAATATATAAAGCAGGGACACAATGGGTCTCTCAAGATTCCTTTTATGCAAATTCAAAACAAAGAATATAGAATGCATATAAATTTTTGCCTTGAAAATTGAGATAATATTAACAGCATTTCATAGTGTTGGAGAGGGAAGCACAGTGGGGCAAGCTGTTACTTTTCATTCTGTAGGGCCAAATCAATACCATATCATTTGAATATATGCACATCAATGAGTGTTATCTTCATAGTGGACTTACCTGCATTGTCTGTTTACATCTATTAAAACAGTCATTATTTCTAAAATAAATATTAGCATCGATTTGAGGTATTAAATATAGAAAAATTAAAATGTTTAAGTTCCATAACACAACAAAGGTAAAATCTTGAGGGTAAAATATGATTTCTTGGATAGTTTTAGATCTGGAATAAAATATATTACTCTAAATCAGCTATATGAATGAACTGTAATTTAAGCAAACTACCTTAAGTATCTTAGAGCTTCTTCCTTTGCACTGTTCAAACTAATTCTATTCACAGATCATCGGTACTACAGATAAGGAAATGGAACTGAATACCTAATAATAGATACATCTAACAAAAATCAAACTCTTTATCTCCCTTTATCTACCAAAAGTCATGTCTAATCCACTTTCTAAATGTCTCTCAACTCTGTCCAGTTCTCTTAGGTCCTATAGCCATTACCTTAATCCTAGCTACCACCATCTCTCCCATGGATTAATTATTACATCAGTTTTTCATTAATTTCTCTACTCACAATCTTAATCCCTCCAATGCACTTCCATTCCCCAACCTAAATAATTTTTCTAAAATGAAAATCTGATGATGTTACTCCCCTACTAAAATCCCTTCAACAGCTTCCCAACTGCTCTTATGAATTAAATCTCTACTTTTTACATGGCCTGGATGGCTGTGCATGATCTGAAGCCAGTTGCCTCTCTGGACTTCCTGCTTATCCTAGCTGTCCCCTTAAGCAAATCATAGTCAATTTCCTTTATTCCTTGAATAGGCCATCCTTCCTATATGCCATTCCCATTTGCTTTTCCTTCTTCCATCTCCTTTCACCTACTCAACTCCTAATGAGCGCTTAAGTCGCAGTTTAGCTGTTTGTCTGCAAAGAGGAAGTCCGTGACTCACCCAGTTGATTTAAGTGATCCTCCTTGACTTATAGCAGCTTATACATTGTATTGTAACTGTCTGTTTACTGATCCATTATTTCCCACTGGATTGTGAGCTCCAAGCAGACAAAGACCATATCACCCAAGTTCAGTGCTGTGGTTCTCAAGCATAAATACTCAATATAAACTGTTGAATTGCAATTGCTATTGTTTTGGTAATTTTTTTCAATATAATATAAATAAGGGACTCTTTTCACGTAACTATGAGAGTCAGCTGAAAAGTACAGATTTCTTTCATACATCCCAGACTCACTAAATCCCAATCTCTGACAATCTGCTTTTTAAGAAACTGATGAATGGTTATCTAATCTATAACAAAGGAGGCAAGTGGACTTCCCTAGTGGTCCAGTGGCTAAGACTCCGCGCTCCCAATGCAGGGAGCCCAGGATGTGATTCCTGGTCGGGGAACTAGTTCCTGCATGCATGCCACAACTAACAGTCTGCATGCTGCAACTAAGAAGCCCGCATGCCACAACTAAGAAGTCTGCATGCCACAACTAAAGATCCCGCATGCCACAACAAATATCCCGTGTGCCACAACTAAGACACAGCACAGCCAAAATAAATAAATATTTTAAACAACAACAACAACAAAACAAAGGAGGCAAGAATATACAATGTAGACAAGACAGTCTCTTCAATAAGTGGTGCTGGGAAAACTGGACAGTTACATGTAAAAGAATGAAATTAGAACACTCCCTAACACCATACACAAAAATAAACTCAAAATGGGTTAAAGACCTAAATGTAAGGGCAGATACTGTAAAACTCTTAGAGGAAAACAGAGGCGGAACACTCTGACATAAATCAAAGCAAGATCTTTTCTGATCCACCTCCTAAAGTAATGAAGATAAAAACAAAAATAAACAAATGGGATCTAATTAAACTTAAAAGCTTTTGCACAGCAAAGGAAACCATAAACAAAAGAAAAAGATAACCCTCAGAATGGGAGAAAATATTTGCAAACAAAGCAATCAACAAGGGATTAATGTCCAAAGTATACAAACGGCTCAAGTAGCTCAAACAAAAAAACAAACAACCCAATCAAAAAATGAGAAGAAGACCTAAACAGACATTTCTCGAAAGAAGACATACAGATGGCCAAAAAGTACATGAAAAGATGCTCAACATCACTAATTATTAGAGAAATGCAATTAAAACTACAATGACATTATCACCTCACACCGGTCAGAATGGCCACCATCAAAAAATCTACAAACAATAAATGCTGGAGAGGGTGTGGAGAAAAGGGAACCATCCCACACTGTTGGTGGGAATGTAAACTGGTACAGCCACTATAAAGAACAGTATGGGGGTTCCTAAAAAAAACTAAAAATAGAACTACCATATGACCCAGCAATCCCACTACTGGGCATATATCCAGAGAAAACCATAATTTGAAAAGATACATGCACCCCAATGTTCATTGTAGCACTATTTACAATAGCCAAGACATGGAAGCAACCTAAATATCCATCGACAGAGGGACTGATAAAGAAGATGTGGAATATATGTACATTGAAATATTACTCAGCCATAAAAAAGAACGAAATAATGCCATTTGCAGCAACATGGATGGACCTAGAGATTGTCATACTGACTGAAGTAAGTCAGACACAGAAAGACAAATATCATATGATACTGTTTATATGTGGAATCTTAAAAAAAAAAAAAGGGTACAAATTACCTTATTTACAAAACAGAAGTAGAGTCACAGATGTAGAAAACTTATGGTTATCAGGGGATATGACTGGGGGAGGGATAAATTGGGAGATTAGGATTGACATATACACACTACTATATATAAAATAGATAACTAATAAGAACCTGCTGTATAGCACAGGGAACTCTACTCAATACTCAGAAATGGCCTATATGGGAAAAGAATCTAAAAAAAAAAAAAAGAGTGGATATATGTGTATGCATAACTGATTCACTCTGCTGTACACCTGAAACTAATACAACATTGTAAATCAACTATACTCCAATATAAATTAAAACAAAGAAAGGAAGGAAGGAAGGAAGGAAGAAAGAAAAAAGAAAGAAAGAAAGAAAAAGGAAGAAACGGATAAAGCCTGAATTGGGGAACTACTATAAACATCTCTTAAAAATAGAAACTTTGCCAAAAATAAAAAGTTAGGCTAAGGAATTTAATTTTAAGCCTAGTTAATTGCCTATATGTCTTGTGGTATGAAAATTTGATAGCAAAGCTTAAATTTTAAGATAAGAGTACTGTATAGTTTACAGTCAAATATAAATTTTTGATATTAAAAAAGTACTGAATGAATTATTTCTTCATATTAAAGATACTGTTAAAATCCTACAGACTATGTATTTCCTTCACTTTAAGGTATGCCACAGCTTTAGATAGGTGAGGAGAAAAAGGAAGTGTTCAAATATTTTTTTCAGGATGCTGACAAAATCCTCTGATCAAGATTTACTACTGGGTATTTGGAGAAATTAATGCAGGAGTAACAAGTACCTTCACTACAGAGAATAATCAGAACCTCAACAGTAGCTCTATAAATAATTATTGAGGATAAACAGAAAATGAAATAATTAGGCATATCGTCTTTCAGGAAAAGGTATTTTTAGACCCGTCAGGGCAGTTATGTCTGTAAAGGTTCTATTGTTTTCGCTGGGGAGGAGGAGGCAGCAAACTTGTTCCTGAAGTTAAATTGAAATAATTGTTCATTGTTTTCCCAGGAGGCATGACCTCACAGAGTCCCGGTTGTAGTCATCACATACAAATCAGCAACTGCAAAAAATGACTTGTTAGGTATTTAAAGTAAAATTTCATTCTAAAACATCAAAACAGACTTACTCAACTTCCTAAATGAATGTTAACATTTGAATTTGTGTATATGATCATAAGGCCAGCTTTCCTAAACTGCTGAGGATCTAAAGTACAATTTATAAATTTTAAGAGCTTATCAACTGTTTAATTCAATGCAATAAAAACACTCGTGGCATTTTCTTAGTCATTCAAATTGCAGGGCACATTGCATAAAAAATTTTTTGTACAATAAGCTTTATACACTAAATGAAATATGAAATATGGTACATTGTTTATATAAAGAGAAATTCAATTTCAATATACATTAGATCTCTGTGCTGTTAGTAGGGTAAAGTTAGAGTTGTCAAATTTGAAAAAAAACAAAAACAAAAAAAACCCACCGTATGTCCATTCTATTTGAATTTTAGATAAATAGTGAATGACTTTTTGGCATTAAGAGTATCCCATGGATCTACTGTATTTTTATTTGGTAAATCTGACAAGCTTAGGTACAGATAATGGTGGCTAATGATTCCATATGCTTTGGAGATCAAGACCCAAAGAGAGCACAGTGATCTAAGTTTTGAAAAGATGGTAAATCTCAAAAAGACACCTATATTCTCATAAAAGTTAACTCTCTCTGTGATGCTAACCTTTTGAACTGTCAAATATTTCAGCTTCCCTAAATATCAGCAGAAAAATACAGAAAAACAATATTTTCACAAACACGCACACAAAACTGCTTAAAAAGAACTATATCAAAATATTATCAGTGGATATTCTTGTCTTGGATAAGACTATAAGTGATTTTTTTATTCTTTCTACTTTTACATACACTATTTAATTCAAAGGAAAAATTTTTACTAATGGAGAATAATTAAAAGTTTAAAAAAATCTTTGGAGCTCTAAAAAATAGAAAGGAATGCTTTCTATTGAAGCTATTAATATATTTGTGAAAAATCTGTATGGTATACAATTACAAGCCTATTTAATGGGGGAAAAAGTCATTGCCAAACCAAACTAGCTATCATCTGAAATAATCAAACATTTTTAAATACCAGGGTGTCATTCAGTAAATAAACAAGCTGCTGTTCTAAGTACTCAAAGGGAAGAGTTTAGTCCCACTGTGTAATCATTAGCTAGCCTGAATTAACTATAGGTCAAGATCAAAGAATAGTATCTTAAAGGTACTTACTATCTTAAAGGGGATGGTACTATATTATCCTATAAGAGTGAATGTGATCAATACAGGTAGCCAATCCAGATCCAACACTCTACAGATTTTTTTGGTTTTGTACTTAAACTTAAAAGCCTCCTCCTCAGTAATCCCCTGCAGTATGCAATTCAAGTTAATACCTTGTCTTAAGGCAGGATACCATTGGCCCTTTAGACATCTAAGATTACTATAGCAAGAGAGACTGCTCCGTGTTTATTGTGTTACAATTCTCCCTGAAATTAATATGCAAAGAATAATGTGGGCATGATATAGCTTGACTTGCTATAAAAGTAACTTCTACTTAAAAGATAATTTTAGGGCTTCCCTGGTGGCACAGTGGTTAACAATCCGCCTGCCAATGCAGGGGACACGGGTTCGAGCCCTGGTCCGGGAAGATCCCACATGCCACGGAGCAACTAAGCCCGTGCGCCACAGCTACTGAGCCTGCGCTCTAGAGCCCACGCTCCCAACAAGAGAAGCCACTGCAATGAGAAGCCCACGCACCTCAACGAAGAGTAGCCCCCGCTCGCCGCAACTAGAGAAAGCCCACGCGCAGCAAGGAAGACCCAACACAGCCAAAAATAAATAAATTAATTAATTAATAATTTTTAAAAAAAGATAATTTTACTTATGGAGTAAAATTTATGGAAACATCAATCAGCTTAAAGTCTCGGTTAGCATAGAGAGTTGTGCATAAATTACGTTCATACTACAGGGGTAGTTCACAAGAAACTGAGGATGCATCTCTAAAAAAGGGCTTCTCAAAGTACCTGAGGCAAAGGAACAACTTTTTAATTTCAAATTTGCAAAAAACCAATACTTTTATAAAATAAAAATAATTCACTAGACATATAGATTGCCAACAAGCACATGAAAAGATGCTCAACATCACTATTAGAGAAATGCCAATCAAAACTACAATGAAATATCACCTCACACTGGTCAGAATGGCCATCATTAAAAAGTCTACAAATAGATGCTGGAGAGGGTGTGGAGAAAAGGGAACCCTCCTACACTGTTGGTGGGAATGTAACTTGGTTCAGCCACCGTGAAAAACAATATAGGAGGTTCCTCAGAACACTAAATATAGAGTTGCCACATGATACAGCAATCCCACTCCTGGGCATATATCCAAACAAAACTATAATTCAAAAAGATACATGAACCCCTATGTTCATAGCTGCACTATTCACAATAGCCAAGACGTGGAAACAGCCTAAATGTCCGTCGACAGATGAATGGATAAAGAAAATGTGGTATATATACACAGTGGAATACTACTCAGCCATAAAAAAATGTAATAATGCCATTTGCAGCAACATGGATGGACCAAGAGATTATCATACTAAGTGAAGTAAGTCACAAAGAGAAAGACAAACACCATATGATATCACTTATATGTGGAATCTAAAATATGACACAAATAAACTTATCTACAAAACAGAAACAGACTCACAGACATACAGAACAGACTTGTGGTTTTCAAGGGGGAGGGGAGGGGGATGGATGGAGTGGGAGTTTGGGATTAGCAGATGCAAAGTATTATATATAGGATGGATAAACAACAAGTCCTACTGTATAGTGCAGGGAACTATATATAATATCCTGTGATAAACCATAATGGAAAAGAATATGGAAAAGAATGTATATTTATGCATAATTGAATCACTTCTTTATACAGCAGAAATTAACACAACATTGTAAATCAACTATACTTCAATAAAAAAAATTAAAAAAAAATAAGTCACTGGAAAAGAAAAAGATAAAAAATACACACACCCTTGGATGTTGTGGCAATATCACATCGCTAGAGAAGTTTATTCTTGATTTCTATACTTACTTTATCTCAGACTGGTAACAATGTACAGACCAGCATTGGTCCATGGACCACACCTTGCAAAGCAACGTCTCAGATCATACTGACTACATGTCTATACAGATAGCAACAAACATGTTAAAAATTCATAATAAGAATTTTTTAAATTACCTCTTCCTATAAGGACTCCAATTTTTGAGTCTAATTTTTCCCCTGGGTCACAACTTCTTGTCACTAATTTGAGAACTGGAAGAAAAGGTCTGACGTCACAGAGTCTTCTTGTTTCATCTTCAAGCTCCTCATATACAGCAGTTTGATTCACACATGCAAACATATAGGAGTCAATTTCCATAAGGAGGTTAAACATTGGGTAATTATGAACTTGTTTCCATAACATCTGCAGGAAAAAGTAATAAGACATCTTCTGAAATGGAAATACTTGCTCAAGTGTACAAAGATATATCTACAAGGATGCTCACTGCAGCACTCTTTGGAAAACTCAAAAACTGAGGACAAGCAAAATGCTTAGCAATAAGGGATCAGTTAAGTGAATTACGGAATATTACAGAACTGTGAAAATTAAACAGAAAAACACGGTAACATGGAAAGCTATACGAGATATATTAAGGTTGGTTTCTTTTAAAAATAGCAAATTGTAAGAGACTATGAAAGGTATTTAACCCACTTTTGTAAAGTAATATAATGGTATAATGCAAAAAAATGCATTTATATAAACAAAAGTATTAAACATGAAAATCTATGAAGAATAAGAATCACTGAAGACTTCCACATTTAGCATTCTTGTGAACATAAATAATTTCTAATTAAAAAAAAGAACATTTAAAGTATGTATCATCTATCACCTCTATACAAAATTTACATTATTTTTGTCCTGAATTCTTTTCTATTCACCAGAGTTATCTCCATTAACTAGCACTGTCCTGTCAGGATGAGCAGAATCAATTTCTCATGATCTCCCCTGAAGTCTCCTGGATGAGATCATATAAAAGGTCATCACACAAACACAAGGTGGATTACATATTTTAACTGCAACCAGGACAAAAGCCAACAGCTGAGGGATAAAAATCGTGGCCAATCCTCAGATTCAGTTACATAAAACAAACAAGAGAAATTGATGCTAGGCAAAAAAAAATAACAAAAAATAGGTAAACTGGACTTCATCAAAATTAGAAACTTTTCTGTATCAAAGGACACTATCATGAAAGTGAAAAGGCAACTCACAGGAGAAATTATTCTCAAATTATATGTTTGATAAGAGATTACCATCCAGAATACATTAAAGAACTCCCATGACTCAAAAACAAAAAACAATTGAATTAAAAAAATAGGCAATGGTCTTGAACAGACAATTCTACAAATGGTCCATAAGAACATGAAAAGATGCTTGAAATCATTAGCAGTTAGGGAAATGCAAATAAAAACTAAAATGAGATACCACTTCACAGTCATAAGAATGGTTATTACTTAAAAAAAAAAAAAAGGAAAACAAGTGTTGGCTAGCATTTTGAGAAACTGGAACCCTTTTGCATTGCTGGTGGGAAAGTAAAATGGTACAGTCATTGTAAAAAAAAAAGTTTAGCAGTTTCTTAAAAAGTTAAAACAGAATTACCATATGATCCAACATATGGAGAGCAGGGATTCATACAGATACTTGTGCACCAATGTTCAGAGCAGCATTATTCACAAAAGACAAAAGATGATTATAACCAAACTGTCTATCAAAAGATGAATGAATAAACAAAATGTGGTATATTCATACAATGGAATAATATTCAGTCTTAAAAAGGAATGAAATTTAGATACCTGTAACAACATGAATGAACTTTTAAAATATTATGCTAATTGAGAAAACCAGACACAAAAGGTTGACTACGGTGTGATTCCACTTACATGAGGTAGCTCGAATAAACAAATTCATATAGACAGAAACTAGAACAGAGATTACCAGGGACTAGGAGAGGGGAAGTTTATTATTTACTAAGTACAGAGTCTGTGTT
Source organism: Balaenoptera borealis (assembly GCF_965194805.1). Taxonomy (NCBI): domain Eukaryota; kingdom Metazoa; phylum Chordata; class Mammalia; order Artiodactyla; family Balaenopteridae; genus Balaenoptera; species Balaenoptera borealis. The sequence continues at coordinate 127,103,354 of NC_138862.1, read as the reverse complement.
TAGGATGATGAAAAGTGCTGGAAATGGATAGTGGTGATGGATTGGGCAACACTGTAAATATACTTAATACCAAGAAACTGTGTGCCTAAAAATGACTCTTATGGTAAATTTTATGTTATACATATTTTACAACAATAAGTTTTTTTTAAAGGAGCAAGGTTTCAATGGTTAATTCAGCTTCAGCTATAGCCACAGGCATCCATACCTGTCACTTGTGACTATAAAAATAAGTGTACTATCTGCCCCTGTAGGGTGCCCAAAACAATTAAAAAGTGATCCTTTTCACTTAAGGGATTATGCAGTTCTAGAATTCTTATGTCTCCCTGATGAAGAAGCTTGGAAAAGAGTTAAAAGGCTGTCCAAAGTCAAGCGCTTTAAAAAGGTTTGTCATAAATACTTTTTCTTAAATATATCATAAACCCCAATTTCCATATTGGGTTCAGCTATTTGAAAAACATTAAAGAGAAAGTTTAGGAAAATAATTTTACTTATAAGTCATAATCTTCACAAATCAATAGTACTCACCAATTCGCTTGAAAAAAATCATCCAACAAAACATGCAAGCCTTGTTATGTGAAACAATTTGCTTTCAAATGAGGACACAGCATTCATTACTGGGGGAAAAAAATCTACTGAACAGCAGAAAACCTTTCTTTCCCCCAGAGTGACCATGAAAAATAGTGGGGATGGGGACAGAAAATGGGGATTAGAATGGGAAGGAAAAGGAGAGAAGAGACAACCAACGAAAAATCACTTGAGGAAAAACAAACGTGATAAGCTCAAAGACAATTAGTACAAAGATCTTACCTCAAAATAAAACTTTCTAGAACAATGTCAAATTCCTTTTGATAACCTGAAACAAACCTTTCAAACTAGCTAATATAAGCTAATTTGTCTTCATTCAGGTATCACACGTGGATTTTTTAAAAAATTAAAAGTGAAAAAAAAAAAATTAGAAGTGAGTGGGAGTGAGAATGAGAATGTTTTATATAGCCAATAAACAAGATCCAAGACACAGTATGGATCAAAATCTTTAACATGTAATGACTTATAAACTTCTCTCAAATTTACCATATGATTTACATTAATAACATTCTAAAATGGAGGAACATTTTCCCCTAAGTGATATAGTAAGTAAGCTATGTTTATAGAAATTCAGCCTGATAACATACCTGTTTAATATAGGAAATGGTAGCTTCCCGAGGTACCTCCAACTGGATATAAATCCCAGTGGGCAAAAGGAAATCCACGGGTATGGAGCCATCAGATGCTATCTGTGAATCCACTGCCCAGATGTCAAGGATGTCTGCCATAGCAGGAGGCATTATGAAGCGGAAGCACATTCATAACCATGGGGCTCTAGAAATCAGTAAGTAAAACTTAGTGAATTAATTAGCCAAATTTTATAGTAAAACATGATAAAGCTCACCAATCCATAATTAGTCCTTGGATTTCAATATAGCCAACAATGTAACAGGAGGCCAATTAAGTTAAGCAAGAGTAAGCCACTGTAACTTAAAAATATTTTTCGTTATCACTACATAAATTATGTATATATACCATACTGATTCAAATTCAACATAATAAGTATATGACATGTGAAAGATGAAAGGTTTAAGGAGTACAGGCTCCTGAGAAATCCAGTTAAGAACCACTCAACAGGGGATTCTCTCCAGACTTTACTTAGAGAATTGATATCTGCTTCTTCAACCAAATTTTTCTTGGCAAACTCCATGAAAAATGGCAATGAAGAGAGCCTTCCTTCAAAAATAATTTTCTATCAAGCTCACAAGAGAAACAAAATGTCATGAACTTAGTCCCATGACCCACCACCAAAGTATTAAAAAGACCAAATCCCCCAAACCAGCTGGCAAGGCCCTTTACGCTATGACTCTGGCCTGTTTCTCTTTGCTTCTCTGACTACTCCACAATCTAGGCTCTTGTGCCACAAGTGCCTTTTGCCTCCTGCTGCTAGACCTATGTTCACAGATATGTTGACACTGCCCGTACCAAACCACTATTCCAACAAATGCACCCTTCAACTGGGTCATTTAAGTCTCATCTATTCCTTAAGGGCTTCAGTCAAGAAAGCACAATGATAATCCTGGGAAGAACATGGGCACTGAAGTTAAAAAAAACAAAAAAACAAAACAAGGTTCAAATCGCATTTATTCAAAACATTCAAGTATCGTGTCAAAAGAGACAGGCGCCAACTTGAAGCATTTTGGGGCATCAAAAACAATAATGACCTCCATGGATTGAAACACATCAAATACAAATATGAGACAATAATGATAGAGAAAAACCCTTTATTGGTCAACTTCGGAGACTGATTTGAAACAACCTGGGAAAGTTAAATATGGATTAAATATCAGATAATTTTAAGGAAACTGTTCATTTTGTGAAGTATAATAATGGAATGTTATGTTTCTAAAAACCAGTCTTTATCAGTCAGAGACACATAATGAAGTATATATAGGGATAAAATGACACTATGCTTGGCATTTGCTTTAAATTATTCCATTTTTTAAAATGTGAATGGGCAGCTGATTTCAACAAAGATGTAAAGGTAATTCGATGAGAAAAAAGAAAGTCTTTTCAACAAATGGTGTTGGAATTAGTAGACATCCATATGCTAAGAAAATGAAGCTCAAGCCATATCTCACGTCAAAAATTATAAACTCAAAATGGATTGTAGGCCTAAATGTAAACACTAAAACTGTAAATCCTCTAGAAGAAAACATAGGAGAAAATCTTGTGATCTTGGATTAGGCAAAGAATTCTTAGATACAACACCATAAGCACAATTCATAAAATAAAAAATTGATATAATGAACATCACCAAAACTAAAAACTTCTGCTCTTAAGGAAGACACTGCCCATAATATAAAAAGACAAGCCACAGACAGGAGAAAATGCTTACAAATCATATAAAGAACTTGTATCCAGAATACATAAAGAACTCTCAACATACAATAATAAGAAAACAGCTCAGGGCTTCCCTGGTGGCACAGTGGCCAAGAGTCGGCCAGCCAATGCAGGGGACACGGGTTCAAGCCCTGGTCCGGGAAGATCCCACATGCCGTGGAGCAACTAAGCCCGTGCGCCACAACTACTGAGCCTGCGTGCCGCAACTACTAAAGCCCACGTGCCTAGAGCCCATGCTCTGCAACGAGAAGCCACCGCAATGAGAAGCCCACGCACCGCAACAAAGAGTAGCCCCCGCTCGCTGCAACTAGAGAAAAGCCCACGCACAGCAATGAAGATGCAACACAGCCGAAAATAAATAAATAAATAAACAAATAAAAATTAAAAAAAAAAGAACATCCTGAATTCCTAAATTTGTTTAAAAAAAAAAGAAAAACAGCTCAGTTTTTTTAAATTGGCAAAAGATTTGAACAGAGGCTATCAAAGGAGATAGATGGATAACAAAAGGGCTCAATATCATTAGTCATATAAATTAAAACAACAGTAAGACACCACTACACACCTCTTACATGGCTAAAATTAAAAAGACCAACAATACCAAGTGTAGACAAGGAAGAAGAGGAAATGGAACTCTCATACACTGCTGGTGGGAATGTTAAACAATAGAGCTACTTTGGAAAACAGTCTGGCAGTTTCTTAACATACACTTAGCATATGATCAAGTCATCCCACTTCTAAATATATACCCAAATGAAATGAAGGCATATATCCATGTAAAAACTTGTACATAATTGTTCATAGCAGCTTTATTTATAGTAGCCAAAAATTGGGAAAAATTCAAATGTCCATCAACAAGTGAATGAATTTTTTAAAAAGTGGTACACTCATACAATGGAATACACTCAAAAAAGCAAAAACAAACAAACAAAAATCCACTACAGACACATTCAACAATGTGGATGAATCTCAAAATAATTATGCTGAGTGAAAGAAGCCTGACAAAAAGAGTACATACTGTATGACTCCATTTATATAAAAGTCTAGAAAACGTAAACTCGTGTATAGTGACAGATCAGTGGTTGCCTTGTGTGGGAGAGGGCAGGGAAGCAGGAAGAGGTAAGAAGGAGGGATTACAAAGGGACACAAGGAAACTCTTGGGAGTGGTGGATATGTTTATTTACCTTGATTATGGTGATGATGGTTTCAGGGGTGTGTACATACGTCAAAATATATCAAATTATACACTTTAAATATGTGCAGTTTACTTTAAGTCAATTATCCCTCAATAAAACTGTTTTTAAAAGTGACAGAAATAGATGAAATGAGAGGCAAAATGTTGGTATTTACTGAAGCTGGGTGATGAGGAGTACACTGTATTACTCCTCTGCTTTTGTATATGTTTGCTATTTTCGTAAAAAAGGTTTTGTTAAATTCCATCTAAGAACATTCCTGGTGGCGCAGCGGTTAAGAATATGCCTGCCAATGCAGGGGACACAGGTTTGAGCCCTGGTCCGGGAAGATCCCACATGCCACGGAGCAAGTAAGCCCACGTGCCACAACTACCGAGCCTGCACTCTAGAGCCTGTGAGCCACAACTACTGAGCCCGCGAGCCACAACTACTGAAGCCCATGTGCCACAACTACAGAAGCCCACGCGCCTAGAGCCCATGCTCCGCAACAAGAGAAGCCACTGCAATGATAAGCCCACGCACTGCAACAAAGATCCAACGCAGCCCAAAATAAATAACTAAAATAAATAAATTTTTTAAAAAAAAGATTAAAAAAAAAGTCCCCTCTATACCATTTACCAGCTATGTGAATTTTGGTAAGTCACTTAAACTTCCTGAGCCTCCATTAACTAAAAAAGGGATTCATAATAAAATGCTCCTCCTGGGAACACTGTGACAAATGAAGGAGCTAATATGTGAGAGCCTGACACATTGCGAGTTCTGCTAAATGACAGCTTTCTCCCTTTACTGAACATCCTGGCCGTTACTGATTCCTCCTCCTAACTCTTACACCACATAGCCTAGATCCACCACACTGACACTGTCATAAACAAGCCTTGTTTCTGTAGGCAGAACAGAACAACGATTAAAGATTGTGTTCTCAGAGTCTAACAGCTTAGTTGTAAAACCTGGCTCCATCACTCCGCTAGCAGAGAGATCTTGGGCAAATCACATGTCTTCTTCCTACTTAAATTCCTTTATCTGTGAAATGGTGAAAACAACAGTAACTACCTCATAGCATACTTATTAACACTGAGTAAAGAATGCCTGGAATATAATAAGCCCAATGTTTGTTGCTACTTATTAATTTTTTTAATTCAAAAACTGTTAGTTCTTTTGAGCTGTGAACCACATATATTCAACTACTTTTGTTTCCCCAAAAGTGATTAGCAGATAGTAGCCATCTGTAATTGTTTAATGAACTTAAGACCAAACACTATTATCCCTACTCCAACAATTAAAAAAAAGGAAAAAAAAAAAAAAAGCTCACAGGATAATTGAATTTATAACACCTAAAGGTAAGTATTTACTATGTGTCAGCATTCTACTAAAGTCTTACATGCATTACTACATTTTATCCTTACTACTACCCTGTGGTAATACTACTACTCCTCAAGAAGCACCTGAGACTTAGAAAATCTGAGATCTCATTGATAAAAAACAGCAGTCCTCGGATTTGAAGTTGGGTCTAACTCTACAGGGTGAGCCCAACACCACACTCTACATAATAACTACTAAAGCACCATAAAAAGAGTCTGAGACATTTAACCATAATAAACCACATTACGTTGACTGTAATCTCCTTGAGGTCTTGTGCCATGCTTCTTAAAATTCTGTCTCTCACCAAAGTGTACAGAGAAATCATTATACGTAGAAATTCTAAACTGATAAACTTTCACAGACAAGAACAAAACTACACAAAGTGGGCTTCCCTGGTGGTGCAGTGGTTGAGAGTCTGCCTGCCAGTGCAGGGGACACGGGTTCGAGCCCTGGTCTGGGAAGATCCCACATACCGCGGAGCAGCTGGGCCCGTGGGCCACAACTGCTGAGCCTGCTCATCTGGAGCCTGTGCTCCGCAGCAAGGGAGGCCACGATGGTGAGAGGCCCGCGCACCGCGATGAAGAGTGGCCCCCACTTGCTGCAGCTAGAGGAAGCCCTCGCACAGAAACGAAGACCCAACACAGCCAAAAGTTAATAATAATAATAATTAATAAATTAATTAATTAAAAAAAAAAACTACACAAAGTTACTACAGATGTCATTAACTGTCGCTGATCCTAGAAAGGCTTTAGGTAAATCACTGCAGAACAGCCTTTAGAGACTGTCTTCAGTGGAGCAGCTTCTCAACTTTCCAAGTATTAGGCATTCAAGAAACATTTGAGGAATGAAAACATGCTACATCAAATTTTAAAGACCATGCTTTGCTTACCTTCAAATACCACCATGCAAAGACAAACAGGGGAAAGCCATCTCCTGAACACCAAGTATTACATATGAGTTAGGAGTTGTCAACAAAAGCTGACAGGACAAACTAAAGTTAGCACTTAAAACTGAGATGAGTTTATGAAACATCAGCCAACTGTCACAGAATTACAATCAAGATAAACCTGTATACTCCCCTGGTTTCTTCAGCATAGATTTTTGGCAAGATTCTCACAACTGAAGCCAAATCACCTGATGAATACCCATAGTAATACAGGAGCACGAAACTATAAAAACAAAAACTCTGAGACCTCACCCTTACCAGACAACTGGAAATGATGAGACTTCCTGAGCCTCGGGAGCCCAGAGCAGCAACCTTTTCAAGGAGACATACTGCACCTCACTACCCAACAGCATCAACTCCCCAGATTCAAATTCTAAACTTCGCGGGTATTAGAGGCAAAACCACTATGGCAGATTTAAGAATTTCCTGATGAAGTAGTCATACCTAAAATGAATTACAAGAATGAATTCATGGGCCCCTGCCTTCCTTACTTTCTAGATCTGTCATTCAACATTCCCACACATACTATCTTTAATCTGGCCTTGCTGAACTGCTGATACTTGCCAGCATTTCCCATACTCTCTCCTGCCTCCTACCTTAAACCTATCATCCCTCTCCCTAGGTTGTCCTCAGCTACATATGTCCTGACCAACTCTTAGTCTTCTAGACTCTTGGAATCCACCCCTAATACTCCTCTGTGCACCCAAGCACCAGGGCATAGCTGTGTCAAAGCAGGAGCACACTATATTGAAGCTTGTTGCTTAGTGAGAACTTCCCAACCTCCTACTATTTCTGGCTCAATAAATATTTACTTCTGGCTGAATGAATTCGAATTCTACAGAAATCGCTAGAACAATTATATTAGATCATTAAAAAAGTGATTTTTTTTTTTTTTGTTCTTTTGGCCGCGCTGCGCAGCATGCGGGATCTTAGTTCCCGACCAGGGATCGAACCCGCACCCCCTGCAGTGGAAGCACAGAGCATTAACCACTGGACCGCCAGGGAAGTCCCCCTTAAAAATGTGATTTAGGGACTTTCCAAGTGGTCCAGTGGTTAAGAATCCGCCTTCCAATGCAGGGGATGCGGGTTCGATCCCTGGTCGGAGAACTAAGATCCCACGTGCCACAACTACAGAGCCCACCACACGCTCTGGAGCCCACGTGCCACAACTAGAGAGACACCCGCAGGCTGCAACAAAGACCCGACGCGGCTAAAAATAAATAAATAAATAGCATTAGGAACTGGCAAAGTAAATTGCAAGTGTCAAGTATTTCTCTCCTGCCATCTCAAAATGCATCGTAAAGTTTAATCCTTTAGCTTTACAGTTAACCATGCTCTTTGCTTACTGAAGCAATATCACACCAATCTCCAAAATCAATTCCCCTACCTTTAATTTTTTTTAAAAAAGTTATTTTATTGAAGTATAGTTGATTTACAATGTTGTGTAAATTTCTACCGTACAGCAAAGTGATTCAGTTATACATATACGTACATTCTTTTTCATACTCTTTTCCTTTATGGTTTATCATAGGATATCGAATATAGTTCCCTGTGCTATACAGTAGGACCTTGTTGTTTATCCCTCTAGCTTCTATTTCAAGGACAAAATTCTCATATTGAAAATATCAACTTTTTGACATAAAATCATCAGAAGGATTCTAATGATTCATCAAAATATTGATGATGCTTGAAAAGCAATACTGTGTTTAAATGAGAACTAGAAATGTTTTTCTCAAAAAGGAGTGAATTATCAAAGGGAATACAGTAGGCCCTCTGTATCCACGGCTTTCACATCCGCAGATTCAACCAACCATGTATAAAAATTTCACAGATACAGTATAATGACTGTATTCATTATACTAAACCATTTTATATGAGGGACTTGAGCATCAGCAGATTTTGGTATCTGTGAGGGCTCCTGGAACCAAACCTCTGTAGATACTGAAAGTGAACTGTAATGAAAGGTTACGTCCAGGTACATAAATTTCTACCTTGATATTATCATATTAATAAGTTACTAATAACTGAGTTAGAATGGTTGTCAGACTTTATAAACACTACAGATAGACATATACCATGTAATTACAGCCTAACATATAGGCTGTACTTGTGTGTCACTTTAATAAAAGCACTTTTATTAGACCACTTCTCAAGGTTTTCAAAGTACTTTAAGTTAAATACTACCTAAGAGACTGGTTTTCAATCTTCATATTCAATATTCTTTCTCAATAAGTATTTTACAAATACTTTAAAAATCTGAAATGAAATTATTCATATAATTTACATACATATATAGCCAATTTCAAAATATACTCATATAATGTCCTAATTATAATATAAAGGGAAAATAAAAGAAAATAAGACTGTATATTTCAGTATGTGAATACTTGGACATAACCATACCCCTACACAATGAAGTAGTCAGAGGTTTGAATCTATACATAGAATCACCATGGATGTGACAACTACAAATGCAGACTGATCAAATGCCATAAAAGCCACTGGTGCCATTGATTTTACAAATCTTTACCTTCCAAGTTTATATCTTCCAAAATTAATGTATTAAAATCATGTAAAAAATGATGTGTATTATATTTTTATGTAAATAAATAAAGTTCAGATCTAGACTCAGATAATAATAAGACTTTTAGCCATTACATAATAGTAGCACCTCCCCCAATCACTGTATCAGCAACAGGTACAACAATATCACCCCCTACAAATTTCAAAAGCATCTTACAGGGGGGGATTTCACACTGTCCAGTTTCAGAACCCCTGCTCTAGGACAATTCCTACTATTTCTCAAAGGATTAATGGGGTCTCACAATTCATCTAGACCTAACTGTAGTCTGTATTTAAAACAATAATGAACATAATTTCCCATACATTTCTACTTGACAATCAATAGTGTTTCTTGTATTTGGCTATGTTGTCTTTGGCTAATTCTTGAAGGGTAAAAGAAGCTCTAAGTCAAGAAAACTTTAGCCCCCTAACCAATCAGAGGAATGTAAGGCCAGTATAATTGGCTCTTAGTTTTCAAGACCCTTACTAAACATACTGATGGGGTAGTCTAACTAAAACTACAGGGGAGTGTACGGCTGATTCATTTTGTTATGAAGTGGAGGCTAACACAACAGTGTAAAGCAACCATACTCCAATAAAAATTAATTAAAAAAAAAAAAAAGAACATAAGCCATCTATTACCCAGCAGAAAAGTCAAAGAAGGATCTTTTTTCTCCTGTATCTCCCAGCTTGGAGTGTGCAGAAAGGAACTGATGGCTACAATTCACTTTTATTTCTGTCTGATACAGGAGAATAATGGTTCTCTTCTCAATTCCTCCTAGTTCCTTTCTAATCAGTAGAGAAAGAGAGGTGCACCAGTTCTAACATTTTAGAAAGAAAAAATGGCCCCCCAAGTTAAGAGACACCTCATTCCTCTATGTCTTGATGATTTATAGTTTTAAAAAAATAATTGATAGAATTGTTTTTAGAGCAGTTTTAGGTTTATGGAAAAACAGAGCAGAAAGTAAGATAGTTCTCCCCCACAGCTTCCTCTATCATTACCTCACATTAGTGCAACACATTTGTTACAACTGATGAACCAATGTACTATTATTAAATGAAGTCCATAGTTTTTTAAAAAAACAAAACAAAACGGGGCTTCCCTAGTGGCACAGTGGTTAAGAATCCGCCTGCCAATGCAGGGGACCTGGGTTCGAGCCCTGCTCTGGGAAGATCCCACATGCCGTGGAGCAACTACGCCTGTGCGCCACAACTACTGAAGTCTGCGCGCCTAGAGCCCATGCTCCGCAACAAGAGAAGCCACTGCAATGAGAAGCCCACTCACCGCAACGAAGAGTAGCCCCCACTCGCCGCAACTAGAGAAAGCCCGCGCGCAGCAACGAAGACCCAACTCAGGCAAAAATTAATTAATTAATTAATTTTAAAATTCCTTTAAAAAACAAAACAAAACAAAACAAAAAACTACAGGGTAACTCGTAGCACTTAAGAGCTTCTTGCATAACACTTTTTAAAAAATTTTTATTGGAGTGTAGTTGCTTTACATGTTGTGTTAGTTTCTACTGTACAGCAAAGTGAATCAGCTATACGTATACATATACATTTTTTTTCTTTTTTTTAACCTTTATTTTTTTAAATAGTAGTTTATTTACAATATAATGTTTCAGGTGTGCAACATAGTGATTCAATGTTTTTATATATTATACTCAATTACACTCCATTTGAAGTTATTACAAAATAATGGCTGTATTTCTCTGTACTGTACAATATTTTCTTTTTTTTTAATAGATCTTTATTGGAGTATAATTGCTTCACAATACTGGTAGTTTCTGTTGTACACCACAGTGAATCAGCCATATGTATACATATGTTCCCATATCCCCTCCCCCTTGAGCCTCCCTCCTGAGCCTCACTCCCATCCTCCCTATCCCATCCCTATACACATAACTTTTAAGGTAAGTATTGAGAGAGGGGGCATACTCACAAAATGTGCTGTGCTGAAATTAAAAATAGTATGTCCTTTATCTGATCTAAAACTGACACTGTTGCTAAACAAATAAGGTAACAAACCAAGTGGCAACAGATAAATCTTTTATAAAGATATTCTGAAGAAAATGAAATTACTGCTACATAATTGAAAATAAATATATTCTGGTTCCTATTTCCCTTAGTCACCCTTAGTTTATAGGGAGCATCACACACAAGAGTCCAGCCCGAGAAGTAACTTAGAATTTCAGGTTGGAAGGTACCTTAGGAGTGACAGACCCTTCCTATTTTAAAGATGAGGAAACTAGGGCCCAGATAAATCAAGTAAATTACCCAGGTGACACAAAAACAGAGCCAGGACAGAAGTAAGATTTTTTTCCAAGCAATTAACATACTTTACAATTATTTTTTCTTTACCTTTTTTTTTTTTTCCTTCTTTAAAGGAAATGTTCTTCACAGGGTTGCCTTAGCACAACAATCCTTCACATGGTGACTCTAGCACAGGGTTAACCTAGTACAGCAAGCACAAGACCGTACCTCAGTCTGGTATCACTCTTTTGTTTGAGCATTAAGCAAATGATCAAAGGCTGAGGACAAGCATGAAACTACTTATGAAAACAACTTTTCAAGGAAGCTATCAGAGGGCACAGGAACTTCAGTAGTGACAATTAGCTCAACTAAACACTTAGACTGTAATTACAAACCCATATCCTGTCAATTGTTCACTAGCAGAAAGAGAGGAAAGGGTTTAGACATTCTCAGCTTCCCTAGCAATGTGCCAGCAGAACTACAGGATTTTACTTCTTTCAGTCAAGTGATAAGTAGAAACCAACATAAACTTGCTAGACAGATGAACAAGTAGTTCACACTAAAACTTCTTTGGAAAATCATGGGAAAAAAAAATTGAGAGATTGAAAGTGAATTTTTTAAAAATATTAAATGCAATAGTATTTACCTAGTATTTATTTCTTTACTATTATAAGATATAGGTAGAAGACAGGTTAATGTTCATAAAAGAACTGGAAGGGGCAGTGCACTTATCATGAACACCACATTTATTATCTCAACCTTCAGGTTTCAATCACAGACAGTTTAAGTGACGGGATTTTGATTTATCTGGGTTTCTGTCCTTCCCCTCCCCCCACTTCTACTGTTCAAAGACAACAAATCAGCCTTGTTTGCTGATTTGTTTACAATGAAGTATGCATTATACTGAACACTGAAAAACTGAACAGTATAGAACTCCATTTGTTAAAGATGGTTATTTTATCTGAATCACTGTAATTCCATGTAAAAGATCTCTCTAAAGTAATTCTACAAATTATTAAAGAATAACTGCTAAAACAGTACTGTATACCTTATCATTTATATTGAAATAACATTCAAATTTATCCTCTTAAAATAGAAGGTGGGGGCTTCCCCGGTGATCCAGTAGTTTCGAATCCCTGCTTCCACTGCAGAGGGCATGGTTTTGATCCCTGGTCGGGGAACTAAGATCCTGCATGCCGCGTGGTGCGGCAAAAAAAAAAAAAAAAAAGAAGAAGAAGAAGAAGGTGGCACTCTAAATAGCCTTTAGAAAATATTTGCAAGTATGCACTGAGCCTTGAAAACTTTTTAAACCTACTAACCCAGTAATTTACCTATTTAAAAACTTGAATTCAGGAAAATTTTCATACACAAAGCAAAAACATACAAACGTGACAAACTTGCAAATAACCTAACGGTCCAAATATCAAGAAATAGTTAGACAAACAATGATATATCCATTTGATGGCATATTAAGCAGCTATTTATACTGAAGTTTGTCATATGTGTACAATACTATGGACATGTTTATAGATGATATGGATAGAGTAAAATGTAAAGCAGTACAAAAAGTATAATTAGAATTCTGTTAACTGTAAAAAGGAAAAAATCATAAGTACAATCTAATGCATGGAAATTTAGGCTGGAAAACCAGAAGCTGGGAGGGGGAAAGGGAGGAAGGGGGAATTAGATGAAGTTAGTCAAAAGTATAACCTCCCAGTTATAAGATGAATAAGTACTAGAGATGTAATGTACAACATGATGAAAATAACTAACACTAGTATACATTATACATGAAAGTTGTTAAGAGAGTAAATCCTAAGAGTTCTCATAAGGAAAAAATGTATATTTTTTCTATTTCTTTAATATTGTGTCAATATGAGATAACAGATTTTCATTAAATCTACTGTGGGTAATCATTCCATGATGTATGTAAGTCAAATCATCATGTTGTATGACTTAAACTTATACAGTGCTGGATGTCAATTATATCTCAACAAAACTGAAAGAACAAAAGAAAGAAAGAAATTAAAGATGGAAGGAAATATACTAATATAGTTCAAAAGTAACTATAAATAAATATTTGCTTTTTTCCATGTTTTATTAATGAGAGCATACATATTATATACTTTTTTAAAAAGTTCTATTATTCAAGACACTTAGAATAGTCCAAAGGAAGAACTCAGGTTAGAGCTAGGCTAGCTATTCTTAATATGTTGGTGTTCATCAGTACTTCCAAACGTCAGATTTTCATCCTTAGTAGTTAATGTTAATATAAACAGAATACATTTGTAAATACTTAATATGTCTCTGTAAAACAAGCATATTTCTTATAAGCCAGATTTATTTCAATGTCTATGAATGCAGAGCAATTTTTTAAAACCACAACACTTAATATACCAAGACGGCTTCTCTGTCTAACCTAGACACTGACAAGACTAACTCCCGTCTTGCTTAAGCAATTCCTCTCTTTTAAAACTTTCCCCAACAAGCAACCTATAATGCACAAACAGCTGGTAATCACAGTAAATATCCTGAAGAGGAAAGTATATATCTAAACCTGAAATAGTACAGGGAATTCCCTGTCAGTCCAGTGGTTAGGACACCACACTTCCACTGCAGGGGGCCCGGGTTCGATCACTGGCTGGGGAACTAAGGTCCCACAAGCCGCGTGGCATGGCAAAAATAAAAATTTTTTTAAATTTTAAAATCGTACAAATTTAAATAAAATACATAATATTACTAAATTCCCCTCCAAAAACCAGATTACTATCCTAAGATCTTAAAAGACATAGCTCCAAAGTATAAATTTCAAATTCAGTAAAGGAATCATTTCATAAAATTATCTAGTACGTAAATGTTACTTTTTCTATTTTGAATATTTAAAATAGAGTCTAATCTTAAGTCACTGAACCAGTCATTCTGTCACTCTCTTTATCTAGTATGAAGTTCATTAATATCCAGATCCACAAAGATTTATTATTGAAACACTAAGTAGTCCTTTTTGTAATACTGTTTCACCAACGTGTTTTTTGTATAGCTTGGATTTCATAACCTTGGACAACTAATTTATGAATAAGAACTTTCCACCCTGCAAAGTTAAAGGATTAAATAAAACAGCACATACAGAAAAGAACTTTGCATAGCACTTCACATAAAAAAGCACTCAAGGGGGGCTTCCCTGGTGGTGCAGTGGTTGAGAATCTGCCTGCCAATGCAGGGGACACGGGTTTGAGCCCTGGTCTGGGAAGATCCCACATGCCGCGGAGCAACTAGGCCCGTGAGCCACAATTACTGAGCCTGCGCGTCTGGAGCCTGTGCTCCGCAACAAGAGAGGCCATGATAGTGAGAGGCCCGCGCACCGCGATGAAGAGTGGCCACAGCTCGCCACAACTAGAGAAAGCCCTTGCACAGAAACGAAGACCCAACACAGCTAAAAATAAATAAATAAATATTTAAAAAAAAAAAAAAAAAAGCACTCAAGGGACTTCCCTGGCAGTCCAGTGGTTAAGATGTTGCACTTCCACTGCAGGGGACATGGGTGTGATCCCTGGTTGGGGAACTAGGATCCCGCATGCCGTGTGGCAAAAAACAAAAACAAAAACAAACAACAACAACAAAATACAAAATCTCAATAATTGATGACATATTAATTTACAGTGAGACCAGTTTCTTTCCAACAAAAGGAACAGCGATGCCTCCTAGTCACAGCATAAATCATCAGTCTTGTTTGCTTGATGTGAAAGAAATTAAAACAGTATTTCTTAAAAGGTGGTCTCTAGTGACCTACAGGTGGTTTGCTCACATACATTTCCCCAAATTAATTACATTTTCTACAAAAATCCCACAACACAACTCTATGCTAGCAGAGCTGTGTTGTTCAATTTCCCTTGGGTAACAGTTAATGGGATGCTTCCAAATCTTAGCAAATATATTTTTACTTCACTTCTGCTACAGCATTTACTTTTGTTAAGTATTTATTGTTAGTATTATGTTGTATCATTCACCTTAGGATCAGTGGCTCAAAACTAATTCAAAGAGACCAAAATCAGAGGGGCAAAAATTAAACTTACATTCCTTGTAACAAAACAAACACAATTTCACAACTGCAAAAAAAAAAAAAGGTTCCAATGATAACGTTAATGACAATACTCAGAGAGAAAGCAGAACGAGCTACTGCAAAATTCCTTCACCAAGAGGGGAGAGAGCAGAAGCAAGAAGAACTACAGTCCTAAAGCCTGTGGAACAAAAACCACATTCACAGAAATATAGACAAGATGAAAAGGCAGAGGGCTATGTACCAGATGAAGGAACAAGATAAAACCCCTGAAAAACATCTAAATGAAGTGGAGATAGGAAACCGTCCAGAAAAAGAATACAGAATAATGATAGTGAAGATGATCCAGGACCTCGGAAAAGAATGGAGGCAAAGATCAAGAAGATGCAAGAAATGTTTAACAAAGACCTAGAAGAAATAAAGAAAAACAGAGATGAACAATACAATAACTGAAATGAAAAATACAACAGAAGGAATCAATAGCAGAATAACTGAGACAGAAGAACGGAGAAGTGACCTGGAAGACAGAATGGTGGAATTCACTGCCACGGAACAGAATAAAGAAAAAAGAATGAAAAGAAATGAAGACAGCCTAAGAGAACTCTGGGACAACATTAAACGCACCAACATTCACATTATAGGGGTCCCAGAAGGAGAAGAGAGAGAGAAAGGACCCAAGAAAATATCTTCAAAAGAAAGCTGGAGTAGCAATACTCATATCAGATAAAATAGACTTTAATATAAAGAATGTTACAAGAGACAAAGAAGGACACTACATAATGACCAAGGGATCAATCCAAGAAGATATAACAATTATAAATATATATGCACCCAACATAGGAGCACCTCAATACATAAGGAAACTGCTAACAGCTATAAAAGAGGAAATTGACAGTGACACAATAATAGTGGGGAACTTTAACAGCTCACTTACACCAATGGACAGATCATCCAAACAGAAAATTAATATGGAAACACACGCTTTAAATGACACAACAGACCAGATAGATTTAATTGATATTTATAGGCCATTCCATCCAAAAACAGCAGATTACACTTTCTCCTCAAGTGCACACAGAACATTCTCCAGGATAGATCACATCTTCGGTCACAAATCAAGCCTCAGTAAATTTAAGAAAACTGAAATCATATCAAGCATCTTTTCTGACCACAATGCTATGAGATTAGAAATGAATTACAGGGAAAAAAATGTAAAAAACACAAACACATGGAGGCTAAACAATATGTTACTAAATAACCAAGAGATCACTGAAAAAATCAAAGAGGAAATCAAAAAATATCTAGGGACAAATGACAACGAAAACACAATCCAAAACCTATGGGATGCAGCAAAAGCAGTTCTAAGAGGGAAGTTTATAACAATACAAGCCTACCTCAAGAAATAAGAAAAATCTCAAATAAACAATCTAACCTTACACCTAAAGGAACTAGAGAAAGAAGAACAAACAAAACCCAAAGTTAGCAGAAGGAAAGAAATCATAAAGATCAGAGCAGAAATAAATGAAATAGAAACAAAGAAAACAATAGCAAAGATCAATAAAACTAAAAGCTGGTTCTTGGAGAAGATAAACAAAATTGATAAACATTTAGCCAGACTCATCTAGAAAAAGAGGGAGAGGACTTAAATCAATAAAATGAGACATGAAAAAGGAGAAATTACAACAGACACTGCAGACATATAAAGCATCCTAAAAGACTACTATAAGCAACTCCATACCAATCAAATGGACAATCTGGAAGAAATGGACAAATTCTTAGAAAGGTATAACCTTCCAAGACTGAACCAGAAAGAAATAGAAAATATGAACAGACCAATCACAAGTAATGAAATTGAAACTGTGATTAAAAATCTTCCAACAAACAAAAGTCTAGGACCAGATGGCTTCACAAGTGAATTCTATCATACATTTAAAGAAGAGCTAACACCCATCCTTCTCAAACTCTTCCAAAAAACTGCAGAGGAAGGAACACTCCCAAACTCATTCTATGAGGCCACCATCACCCTGATACCCAAACCACACAAAGATACTACAAAAAAAGAAAACTACAGACCAATATCACTGATGAATATAGATGCAAAAATCCTCAACAAAATACCAGCAAACAGAATCCAACAGCACATTAAAAGGATCATACGCCATGATCCAGTGGGATTTATCCCAGGGATGCAAGGATTCTTCAATATACGCAAATCAATCAATGTGATACACCAAATTAACAAATTGAAGAAGAAAAACCATATGATCATCTCAATAGATGCAGAAAAAGCTTTTGACAAAATTCAACACACATTTATGATAAAAACTCTCCAGGAAGTGGGCACAGAAGGAACCTACCTCAACATAATAAAGGCCATATACGACAAACCCACAGCAAACTTCATTCTCAATGGTGAAAAATGGAAAGCACTTCCTCTAAGATCAGGAACAAGACAAGGATGTCCACTCTCGCCACTATTATTCAACATAGTTTTGGAAGTCCTAGCCACGGCAATCAGAGAAGAAAAAGAATTAAAAGGAATACAAATCAGAAAAGAAGAAGTAAAACTGCACTGTCTGCAGATAACATGACACTATACACAGAGAATCCTAAAGATGCCACCAGAAAACTACTAGAGCTAATCAATGAATTTGGTAAAGTTGCAGGATACAAAATTAATGCACAGAATTCTCTTGCATTCCTATATACTAATGATGAAAAAATCTGAAAGAGAAATTAAGGAAACATTCCCATTTACCACTGCAACAAAAAGAATAAAATATCTAGGAATAAACCTACCTAGGGAGACAAAAGACCTGTATGCAGAAAACTGTAAGACACTGATGAAAGAAATTAAAAATGATACCAACAGATGGAGAGATATACCATGTTCTTGGATTAGAAGAATCAATATTGTGAAAATGACTACACTACCAAAGCAATCTTCAGATTCAATGCAATCCCTATCAAATTACCAATGGCATTTTTTACAGAACTAGAACAAAAAATCTTAAAATTTGTATGGAGACACAAAAGACCCTGAATAGCCAAAGCAGTCTTGAGGAAAAAAAAACAGAGTTGGAGGACTCAGACTCCCTGACTTCAGACTACACTACAAAGCTACAGTAATCAAGACAATATGGTACTGGCACAAAAACAGAAATATAGATCAATGGAACAGGATAGAAAGCCCAGAGATAAACCCAGACACCTACGGTCAACTAATCTATGACAAAGGAGGCAAGGATATACAATGGAGAAAAGACAATCTCTTCAATAAGTGGTGCTGGGATAACTGGACAGCTACATGTAAAAGAATGAAATTAGAACACTCCCTAACACCACACACAAAAATAAACTCAAAATGGATTCGAGACCTAAATGTAAGACCAGACACTATAAAAGTCTTAGAGGAAAACATAGGAAGAACACTCTTTGACATAAATCACAGCAAGATCTTTTTTGATCCACCTACTAGAGTAATGGAAATAAAAACAAAAGTAAACAAATGGGACCTAATGAAACTTAAAAACTTTTGCAAAGCAAAGGAAAGCACAAACAAGATGAAAAGACAACCCGCAGAATGGGAGAAAATATTTGCAGATGAATCAACAGACAAATGATTAATCTCCAAAATATATAAACAGCTCATACAGCTCAATATTAAAAACAAACAAACAACCCAATCAAAAAATGGGCAGAAGACATAAACAGACATTTCTCCAAAGAAGACACACAGATGGCCAAGAAGCACATGAAAAGCTGCTCAACATCACTATTAGGAAATGCAAATCAAAACTACAATGAGGGCTTCCCTGGTGGCACAGTGGTTGAGAATCTGCCTGCCAATGCAGGGGACACGGGTTCGAGCCCTGGTCTGGGAAGATCCCATGTGCCATGGAGCAGCTGGGCCCGTGAGCCACAATTACTGAGCCTGCGCGTCTGGAGCCTGTGCTCCGCAACAAGAGAGGCCATGATAGTGAGAGGCCCGCGCACCGCAATGAAGAGTGGCCCCCGCTTGCCACAACTAGAGAAAGCCCTCGCACAGAAACGAAGACCCAACACAGTCATAAATAAAGAAAAAAGAAAAAAAAAAAAACTTCGGCAGGATGTCACTCCATTTCTGACTTCCTCCGATGTCATTTAAAAAAAAAAAAAAAAACTACAATGAGGTATCACCTCACATCAGTTAGAATGGGCATCATCAGAAAATCTACAAACAACAAATACTGGAGAGAGTGTGGAGAAAAGGGAACCCTCTTGCACTGTTGGTGGGAATGTAAATGGCTATAGCCACTGTGGAGAACAGTACGGAGGTTCCTTAAAAAACTAAAAATAGAATTACCATATGACCCAGCAATCCCACTACTGGGCACATACCCAGAGCAAAACCATAATTCAAAAAGACACATGCACCCCAACGTTCAATGCGGCACTATTTACAATAGGCAGGTCATGGAAGCGACCTAAATGCCCATCGACAGACGAATGGTAAAAGAAGATGTGGTACATATATGCAATGGAATATTACTCAGCCATAAAAAGGAATGAAATTGGGTCATTTGTAGAGACGTGGATGGATCTAGAGACTGTCATACAGAGTGAAGTAAGTCAGAAAGAGAAAAACAAATATTGTATATTAAAGCATATAATGTGGAACCTAGAAAAATGGCACAGATGAACTGGTTTGCAGGGCAGAAATAGAGACACAGAAGTAGAGAACAAACATATGGACACCAAGGGGGGAAAGTGGCGGGGGCGGGGGTGGTGGGATGAACTGGGAGATTGGGATTGACATATATACACTCATATGTATAAAATGGATAACTAATAAGAACCTGCTGTATAAAATAATAAAATTCAAAACAAGAAAAAATTGCTTCATCAAACTACACACTGGGTGCTGCATAATATCAATGGCATAGAACATGACAGAGCAATTCCTACCTCGTGTGTACATTAGTAGACATTTTGCTTTATGAAGCCCAAAACCCCTGGAGTATCTATCACGGCTCCTGAGAGAGAAGTGTTCAGTGACTTTTTGTTCTGTTTGTGAATGAAAAGCCATGCAACCAGAGTAAGAATTTTTCATTTGGTTCGTTATTTTGTGAGCCATGATGTAGAACAAAAATAGCAGCTGCATGTACTTCTCATGGATTTAAGTTACCAACACAACATCCCTGTGTCAGTCTTTACTTGTAGTCAATGCATTCACAAGTGATCTAACTACAGATACAAGAATCTGACTATGGTCTACTACAGTTGTACCTGAGGGTTCATATATTTTTTAGCATGTAAATAGCACACTATTTTTTATCACAAATGAACTTCCTTTATATTAAAGTTAAAGCATATTTTTCTTATGCGTGTAAGTAGATTATATTACCTATAAATTTCTTTTCAGTATAGTAAAACAAGTATTATAAAACATACTACAAAAAGGGGGTTGGGTCTAACAGGGTTTAGAATCTTTATTATAAACTTCTTTAAGATTCTTTATACATATAGCAAAACTTCCTAGAAAGGTACTTTCAAGAAAGGTTTTACCAATTTGTATCCCCACTACATTAATGGATGTACACAGTATCCCTTAACAGAACTGTAATAAAGCTTTTTAATCTTAGCCAATTATTTAAAGTTATCTGAGTTAATCTGCATTTCTGATTACTTGTAAAATCAAAATTTTTTTAAAGACTACAAGAAATCCACGGGGACGGAGAGAACAGGCAGAGTGTAGGAGGGTAAGACACCATTCCCAAAGAACTGTCTTACAAAAGACTTTTGAGTTGAGGCCTTGCTCTTTGCCTTGCTGCTGTTGATGTATTCCAGTATACAATAACACAGCAGGGTTTCCCTGGTGGCGCAGTGGTTAAAGAATCTGCCTGCCAATGCAGGGGACACAGGTTCCATCCCTGGTCCGGGAAGATCCCACATGCTGCGGAGCTACAAAGCCCATGCACCACAACTACTGAGCCTGCACTCTAGAGCCCGTGAGCCACAACTACTGAGCCCGCGTGCTGCAACTACTGATGCCTGAGTGCCTAGAGCCTATGCTCCGCAACAAGAGAAGCCACCACAATGAGAAGCCTGCATGCTGCAACGAAGAGTAGCCCCTGCTCACCACAACGAAGAGTAGCCCTGCTCGCCACAACTAGAGAAAGCCCTCACACAGCAAGGAAGACCCAACGCAGCCAAAAATTTTAAAAAATAATAATAATAACACAGCAGACTGAGCCCAGTACTGTAGGGGTGAGTGGACAGATAACATAAGGGCTGCCCCACAGCTCTTCTGGAGAAAAAAGGAGACCCAAGAGAAGCATTACTTGGGACCGCCCACAACATCGTGCCTTCCTCTTCTTCTCCCAAGTCCTTATACACTCAAAGCAGTGGGCAACTGCTGAAAAGAGAAGAGGGTTATTTTCAATCTCTCCATATTTTGGTTTTAGGCATGTGCCTTATAAATAAAATTTGCCTGAGATGTTAAAAAAAAAAAATCAAAAAGTTTTTATATTTACTAGAATTTGTATTTCTGTATATGTTTGATCACACTGATGTAATTTATGTTAGAGGTCATTTCACTTCAACATTGTCTTTTTGCATTTCATAGTGAATGATACCACATGAAAATGTTAGAACTGAGTTGTGATTTTATTGACTTGTTGCTTGCTTACCTTAGGCTTTGAAACTTTTCATATATTAAAGTCTACTATCCAAATAAACTGAATACTTCGGTATCTTAGAGATTATTTGCTTTGAGAATAATTCTTACTGTGATAAAATAGAGCACCCCACAATAAAACCCTGTTTTCCAAGGGAAAAAAAATTTCAAATACATTCCAATTCCAAATAATCATCTGCAGTAAATTTAAATTAAACTACAGTTTATCAGGTAATGTAATGCCCTTAGTGGACTTCACAGAATGCTGACATATCTATTTGTCATTCATGTTATATTAAAAAATTATTAGGAACTACATTTTTTCCATTTTAATTGTATTATTGTTATTTTTTCCTTAAAAAATTCCATTCTCAGCATACTCTGTGTACTAACATAATGTATTCAGTATTCAAATAAAAGACATTCTGTTTTTAAAATAAATTAAATCAAATTAAACCAACTTTTGTCACCCATGGCCCATTTTGGAGTGTCAGTGTTTTTCATTTCTAACTGGTATGGTATCTTTCTCTATTGAGGATTTTTATGTGGTAAGAATTTAGGCCTCTCCAAAATCAGTCAAGGCTAATCCCAGAAGCCTATCGTCTGAGAACTTACAATCTTGAAGGTCACACAGAGCAGCAGAGTCTGAGCAGTAGTCTATGCTTTAAGACAGGTTTAGAAATGCAGTGAATCTCAAAATGCATGTGGAACATCAAACCACAGCGTGCTCTACAATTCATACTTTTTACCCTACCTTTTTCTTGCTCCTTCCACTCATAATCTCTGAACAAATAATAAGGTTTGAAACAAGTCATATAAATTAGAATTATTTAAAAGATAGTAGAGAATTTTAAATAACTCCCACATTCCCAACAACTTTTTAAGTCATTATTGTCAGATAAAAGTATAAATAGAAATTTAGATACATAATTCATAACAATGACTCCAATGGGGAGTGGAGACAGGACATTATTGGTATTATTTCTTCAGACCAAATGGGCTAATGAAAAAATTTAATTCAGCAGATTCCCAGGTCTAAAGAATGTTAACAATCTTCCTACAAAGATTATAAAAAAAAAAAGTCACATCACCCCACTATTCCAATAGATTGTATACTGCTAACCTCTTTAAGATACTCAATTTAAAATTATTTAAGTGGTTTTGATTCAAATATTTAATTTTTATTAAATAATGCTAATTAATTTTTTTCAGTGTTCCTAGTTTTCAGTCTGCTCTCCTGTATTCTAAACTAAATGTTCAATCATACTTACCAACAAGAAATAATAAATTATTCTAATTGGATACATATTACCAAGAAAGATATATTTCAGCCCCACAATGTTCTCCCTTCACCCTGTCCCTTCTCTTCCACTTCCAAATGAATAGTATTTGGGGCATGGGAACTAACTGTTAAACCTACTTCAATCACTGGTAGACAGTTACCATGTTTTAGGTTGATTATTTTCCTAAATATATCATATTAATAGGACAAAGACTTACTACTAATATCTACTATAAAATATGGTGACCTTCTGTAGCCATTGAAGATACAGCTGAGGGAATTCTCCTACATGATGGGCAAGTACTTTCTATTTTAAAATATTTTTCTTGTTTAAAATAATATATAAACAGAAAAGTAACAAACGAATTCCTGTAAAACAAACCACCAGCCAGGTCAAGAATTAGAACACTGCCAGCACCTCAGAGATTCCTTGGATGTTTGTTCCAGATACCAACCCCCTCCCTCATCTCTCAGGAATTCTGACTTCTGTGTAGCCCATTTTTGCATTTTAATCATTTTAGGTAATGGCACTAAAGTGAAGCAAATAATTCTGGCTTACTGGATACAATTTTGTACCTATCATGGGATACATATTTTAGAGAAAAGTTTCATAGTCTGGACAACTGCTTCTGTTTTTCAATCCAGTAGCAATGGAACCAACAGACTAATTAGGGTGGGGTTTTTTTGGGGGTTTTTTTTTGTTTTTTTTAAATGACAACAAACCTTTATTCAAGACATGGTATTCAATCAATCCTGGTACTTGTTTATAACAGGTGACATCAAATAATCAGCAATGACTGTATAGCAAAGGGTACCCACATATAAGTGCTGTGAGAGTGAGTCATGAGCCAGACTGTACAAGTGTGTAGTGATGCTGGTGAGTAACTAAACCAACATCTAGGAACTGATCCAGTGCCAGAAAGCCATCTGAATGGCAAACAGTAACATGAGAAGAATGTTAAATAGCTTACAGCTGTAGAAAAAGCACTATCCCAGGCTCTGAACCTTTTAGTTATTTCCGTCTGCTGTCATTTTGAACATAAGTTGTACAACGTAAAAATTAAAAGAGAGTCCTAAAATGCTAGCATTTCTCCCAAGCCATCTCAGGATTACTCTTCTGCACACTGGTGTAAGTTTGGTCTATGCAGGTACTTGTTTGTCTGTTTTAAAACTCTTCCTTGGAGACCAATTTTCCTCGTGAACTATCCAGCCATGAATGACAAAATGCTTCTGTGTGTAGTTTTCACAGCCCCTTTACTACCAACACTAAACAGGGAATACAAAAAAAAAACCTAGGAAAAATTGAAGAGATATCTGTCCCTGGTACCAACTTTTCTTTCACTGCCTATTCTCTCTACAGAACATATCAGGAGAGGCAGGCTGATAGTGTCATCTCAGTGCTAGGCCTCAATCAAGAGAGAAGAGAGCAAAAATGATTGGAATGCAAGTTAACAAATATTTACTCACTACTCGTTCTATTTAAGATGCCATATCACACACTTGACTGGGGGAGGAGGGGATCAAAAAAATAAAACGGAGAAGTTTGCAACCCAGTGTGTACCAGAGCACTGAGGTCTGCTGAGAGAGACTAGTGGGAGGAGGTACGTGTTCTGTTTCATTCAGAAGGTGCTCCTTCTCAGACTGCTGGGGAATGTAAAATAAAGACAGATACTGAAGCTTACATGACTGCTTTCAGTGTTTTCCACCTCAACCCACAGAGAATCTCAACCACAAGAGATGAGGATGGCATATTGAAAAGGGGAGGTATGGAGTACCTGCTTAAACTTCACAAAGTGGTACAGAAAGTAGTATTAGCTGGGGATCAGTAGACCTCACCTGAAATGGTGAGGTAGCACCACAGTTATCACGGTCATGAAACCCCTTCATTGCCTTACTGGGAGTTACGTGGCTTGGAGGATAATAATTCATCATAGGTCACTATTTCTAGGTTCCAAAGAAATCTGAAATCTTCATCTATTTATGCTTCAAACTCGGCTTTTGGATACTGTGCTGTATTTAATTTACAAGACTACATTGTAGGTAATCTAATAAATCACATTTTGTTTCAAAAACGTCAAACAGCATTATTTCTAAAATGGCATTATTTTTTTTCTCGTGATGAGAACTTTTAAGATCTACTCTCTTAACTTTCAAATGTACGACAGTATTATTTACTATAGTCACCATGCTGTACATTACATCCCCATAACTTATTTATTTTATAATGAGAAGTTTGTACTTTTTGATCCCCTTCACCCATTCTGCCCATCCCCCACCACTCCCCTGCCTCTGGCAACCAACAACCAACCTGTTCTCCATATCTATGAGTTTGGGGTTTTTTGATTGTTTGTTTGCTTATTTTATATTTCACATATAAGTGAGATCAAACAGTACTTCTCTTTCTCTGTCTGAATTATTTCACATAGCACAATGCCTTCAAGGGCCGTCCAGGTTGTCACAAAAGGCAAGATTTCCTTTGTTTATGGCTGAATAATTTTCCTTTGTGTGTGTATCTATATCTATCTATAGATAGATATAGATACACCACAATTTCTTTATCTATTTATCCATCAATGGACACTTAGGTTGTTTCCATGTATTGGCTATTGTAAATAATGCTACAATAAACATGGGGACGCATATATCTTTTAGTGTTTTTGTTTCCTTCAGACAAATACACAGAAGAAATTCTGAATCATATGATAGATCTATTTTTAATTTTTTGAGGAACCTCCAACTATTTTCATAGCGACTACAACAATGTACATTCCCACCACTGCAAAAGGGTTCCCTTTTTTCCACATACAACACTCGTTCTGCATTTAGGATTTTCTCCCATTTGCTAAGTTGCCTTTTCTTTTTGTTGATGGTTTCCTTTGTTGTGCAGCTTTTTATTTTTTATTTTATTATTATTATTATTGGCCATGCCATGTGGCTTGTGGGATCTCAGTTCCCCAACCAGGGACTGAACGTGGGCCACAGCAGTAAAGTGCCAAATCCTAACCACTAGACCACCAGGGAACTCCCTGAAGAAAGTTTTTAATTTGATGTAGTCCCACTTGTTTATTTTTGCTTTTGTTCCGTTTGCTTTTGATGTTAAATACAAAAAGTCATCACCAAGACCAACAACAATGAGGTTAAAGCCTATGTTTTCTTCTAGGAGTTTATAGTTCCAGGTCTAAAACATTTAAGTCTTCAATCCATTTTCAGTTTATTTTGTGTATGGTGTAAGACGGTGGTCCAGTTTCGTTCTCTTGCATGTGGCTGTCCAGTTTTCCCAACACCTTTTACTGAAGAGGCTGTCATGTTCCATTGTATATTCTTGGCTCCTCTGTCATAAATTAATTGACCATACATGCATGGATTTATTTCTGGGCTCTCTATTATTTTCCATCGGTCTATATGTCTGTTTTTAATGCCAATACCATACTATTATGATATCTATAACCTTGTGACATAGTTTGAAATCAGGAAGTATAATGTCTCCAGCTTTGTTCTTTCTCAAGAATGCTTTGAAAAAAAAAAAAAAAAAGAATGCTTTGGCTATTTGCGGCCTTTTGTGGTTCCACAGAAATTTTAGGGTTCTTTGTTCTATTTCTGTGAAAAATGTCATTTGAATTTTGATAAGGATTGCATTGAATCTGTAGATTGCTTTGGACAGAATGGATATTTTAACAACATTAATTCTTCCAAATCATGAGCATGGAATATCTTTCCGTTTATTTGTGTCTTCTTCACTTTCTTTCATCAATGTCTTAAAGTTTTCCGTCTTTGACCTCCTTGGTTAAATTTATTCCTAGATATTTTACTCTATTTCTTGCAATTGTAAATGCGATTGTTTTCTTAATTTTTCTTTCTAATAGTTCATTGTTAGCATATAGAAATGCAACAGATTTTTGTATATTGGTTTTTGTATCTGCCAACTTTACTAGATTCATTTATCAGCTCTAACATATTTTTGGTGAAGTCTTTAGGGTTTTCTATATACAATATAGAATATCATGTCATCTGTAAATAGGGACAGTTTTACTTCTTTTCCAATTTGGATGCCTTTTTTTTTTTCTCGCCTAATTACTCTGACTAGGACTTCCAGACTATGTTGAATAAAAATGGCAAGAGTGGGCATCTTTGGTCCCTGATCTTGAAGGAAAAGCTTTCAGCTTTTTCTTTTCACCAGTGAGTATGATGTTAGCTGTGGGCTTGTCCTATGTGGCCGTTATTATGTTGAGGTACGTTCCCTAAATACACAGTTTGTTGAGTTTTTATCATAAATGGATGTTAAATTTTGTCAAATTTCTCCACCTATTAAGATGATCACATGATTTCCATCCTTCATTTTGTCTGTGTGGTGTTATCACATTGACTGATTTACAAATGTTGACCATCTTGCATACCTGAAATACATCCCACTTGATCATGGTGCATGATTCTTTTAACGTACTCCTGAATTTGATTTGTTAATATTTCGTTGAGGACTTCTGCATCTATGTTCATCAGGGATATTGGCCTGTAATTTTCCTTTGTTGTGGTGTCCTTGTCTGGTTTTGGTATCAGGGTAATGCTGACCTCATAATATGAGTTTGGAAGTGTTCCTCCTCTTCTATTTTTTGGAAGAATTTGAGAAAGACTGGTAATTCTTCTTTATATGTTTGGTAGAATTCACCAGTGAAGCTACCTGGTCCTGAACTTTTGTTTGTTGAGAGGTTTTTGTTACAGATCAATCTCTTTACTAGTAATCAGTCTGTTTAGATTTTCTATTTCTTCATCATTCAGTCTTGGAAGGTTGTATGTTTCTGGAAATTTATCCATTTATTTTAGGCTGTCTAATTTTTAAGTAAAAGCTACCATTAGAGGTCCATTTGACATCACTTCTCAGCTTCAAAACTGAAATCATGTGGAAACTGAGTGAATACTCTCAAGGAATTTTAAAATGTATTGGTTAAAACATTCGCAATGAAAGAGAGCTTTAAGAACAAATTATCTAACAGAGCATGGAAAACTAGCTCAAAAAGACTTATAATTACATGATAAGGAGTTCTGCCTAATGACCTGGAATGAATTTAAAACAAGCCCCCAAATTCTTTTACCTTCCTCCTATTAAGAAGTGAGGGCTATGTTCCCTCCCCTTGAATCTGAATTTGGTGACTGCTTGACCAATTAAATAAAGCAGAGGTAATACACTAGTAGACCCAGGTTTAAGAAACTGGCAGCTTCCACTTGTTATCTATTCCAACACTTGTTTGTGAGATGCTCATTTTAAGAGCCATATATAGGTGCTTTGACCAACCCCAAATGACTGCCAGCACCAACAGCCAGACTTATTAGTGACTAGGCCTTTACAACTCCGACCCTCAGACTGTGAGTTTCTCCATCTAAGGCCCAGACATGATGAACCAGAGACAAGCTTACCCTGCTGTGCCTTGTTCAAGTTCTTGACCACAGTGCAAAGGAATAACAAAATGGATGTTTTACAGCACTAAGTTTTGTGATAGTTTGTTACAGCAATAGATAATTGGATATACTAGGTTAAGAGAATAAATTATATTACAGCCAAGAATTGATTCATTTGTTTCTTTTTTTTTTTTTAAATAAATTTATTTATTTTTTTTGGCTGTGTTGGGTCTTCGCTGCTGCCTGCAGGCATTCTCTAGTTGCGGTGCACGGGCTTCTCATTGTGGTGGCTTCTCTTGTTGCAGAGCATGGGCTCTAGGCGCATGGGCTTCAGCAGTTGTGCCTCATGGGCTCTAGAGCGCAGGCTCAGTAGTTGTGGCGCACGGGCTTAGTTGCTCCACGGCATGTGGGATCTTCCCTGACCAGGGCTCAAATCTGTGTCCCCTGCGTTGGCAGGTGGATTCTTAACCACTGTGCCACCAGGGAAGCCCTCATTTGTTTCTTGAAACACACACACACACACACACACACACACACACACACACACACACACACACACACTTCCTTAAATACATATTTTTCTCAACGGCATTTCTCATAAGAGATCTTTTCTACCTATATACAAATAGCTTCATTATATTAGCAAATAAGTTAACCTCTGAAATTATAATCACTCAGACCAAAATCCTATTGATATTTAAATGGAACTGAGAAATAAAAGCTAAAATTAAATTACCAGTTATAATCTTGTCTAGTAATCTAGTGTCATTTCCCTCAAAAAAGGAGGTATATTTCCATTACTCAACTTTGATCTATCAAACGTCAGTTACAAAAACTATGAAGACAATTTTCTTGAAATCATAACTACTGAAAAGTAGAATCCAAATTTATGAACAAATTGATACAAGCTCTAGTCAGCTTCCTTAATTAGATGTTTGTATGTAAAATTCTTATGTTTTCCAAAGAAAATATAAAATATTTAAACAAGTTCTTAATTTAATATTTCAAAACCAAATAATATATTTGTCTACAACTTGGCACAAATACATAACCTCAGAATTATTTCATCTCCCATAATAAGCTTCCATTCACTATAGGACCATGATGAGGTTTGTACCCAGGACCTGGATAAAGTTACAGAACTATAAGCAGCCTGGCTGTGATAACAAGGAACCAACAGTGATGAAAAGTAGCTTTATCACCTCATATTCCTTAAAATTTGCATAAGAAGGTGAATGTAGGGACTTCCCTGGTGGCGCAGTGGATAAGACTCCACGCTCCCAATGCAGGGGGCCTGGGTTCAATCCCTGGTCACGGAACTAACTAGATCCCACATGCATGCTGCAACCAGGAGTTCGAATGCCACAACTAAGAAGCCAGCAAGCCACTTAAACTAAGGAGCCTGCCTGCCACAACTAAGGAGCTGGTGAGCCACAACTAAGAGGCCCTGGAGCCGCAACTAAGGAGCCCGCCTGCCACAACTAAGACCCGGTGCAACTAAATAAATAAGGAAGGTGAATGGAGACACAATGGAAACACTTTCCTTGTGCCTTTTAATGTGAATCACTACGGAAGTAGGATGTGTGTGTTATAAATCTTCTGAGTACAGATCTTTTATTTTATACATTAAGAACTAAGACCTACAGAAATAAGATGACTTTCTGAAGACCACTGTGGCAGAGACTGCTTATCTCCTTCCACAGTTATGGGACTGTGGCTGTGCACTTGGCACACTAGATATTCCAACCTCCTGTGCAGTAAGAATGATCGTATACTAAGTTCTCTCCAGTGGAATGTTGAGTGGAAATGACCTGTGTCACTTCAGGTTAGGGCATTTCAGAAAGTTTGTATGCCACCTATACCTTCTCTTTCCTCTTCCACTGGTCACAAAGGAAGAAAGAGTCATGAGATGAAAGAAACCACCTGGAATAGAGCCACCTACCAAAGAGGACCATCCACTTTGGACTGTTCCATGAGTAAGAAATAAACATCTATTATGTTTGAGATATTATTCATTTTCAGTCTGTTATAGCAATTTGGACTTCACTAATTTAGTCAAACACATAGTTTAGGTAGCTGCAAGGCCATGATTAAAAATCACATATGAACACAAAAGACCGCAAATAGCCAAAACAATCTTGAGGAAGAACAAAGCTGGAGGTATCATGCCCCCTGAAATAAAACTACATATACTATAAAGCTACAGTAATCAAAACAGTATGGGGCGGGGGGGGGGAACCTCCCTCATGGTCCAATGGCTAAGTGGCCCCAATGCAGGGGGCCGGGTCCAATCCCTGGTCAGGGAACTAGATCCCACATGCCACAACTAAGAGTTGGCATGCCTCAACTAAAGATCCCGCATGCCACAGTAAAGATCCCACACGCCGCAACGAAGATCAGGCACGTCACAGCTAAGATCCAGCACAGCCAAATAAATAAATAAATATTTTTATGAAAGAAAAAACCAGTATGGGGGAATTCATGGCCGTCCAGTGGTTAGAACTCCACATTTTCACTGCCAAGGGCCCCAGTTTGATCCCTGGATGGGGAACTAAGATCCCACTAGCCATACAGCATGGCCAAAACAAAACAAACAAAAAAACAGTATGGTACTAGCACAAAAACAGACACACAGATCAAAGGAACAGAATAGAGAATCCAGAAATGAACCCACGCTTATACATCAATTAATCTACGACAAAGGAAGTAAGGATGTACAATGGAGAAAAGAGAGCCTCTTCAATAAATGTTGTTCAGCAAACTGGACAGCTACATGAAAAAGAATCAAACTGAACTACTTTCTTACATAGTATACAAAAATAAACTCAAAATGGATTAAAGACTTAAATGTCTGAAACCATAAAACTCATATAAGAAAACACATGCTGCACGCTCTTTGACATAGGTCTTGGCAATATTTTGGGGGGTATGTCTCCTCAGACAAGGGAAACAAAACCAAAAATAAACAAGTGGGACTACGTCAAACTAAAAAGGTTTTGCAAAGCAAAGGAAACTATCAACAAAATGAAAAGGCAGCCCACTGAATGGGAGAAGATATCTAGAAACAAGATATCCAATAAGGGGTTAACACCCAAAATATAAACTCATACAACTCAACATCAAAAAACAAACAATCCAATTACAAAATGGGCAGAGAACCTGAACATATGTTTTTCCAAAGAAGACATACTGATGGCCAACAGACACATTAAAAAGATGCTCAACATCACTAATCATCAGGGAAATGTAAACCAAAACTACAATGAGATACCACCTCCACCTGTCAGAATGGCTATCATCAAACAAAAAACCAAGTAACAAGTGTTGGCGAGGATGTGGAGAAAAGGGAACACTGTGCATTGTTGGTGGGATTGTAAACTGGTGCAGCCATTATTGGAAAACAGTATGGAGACTCCTCAAAAAATTAAAAATAGAACTGCCATATGAGCCAGCAATTTCACTTCTGGGTAATCTGTCCGAAAATAATCAAAATATTAATTCAAAAAGATATATGCACTCCAATGTCTACTGCAGTATTATTTACAACAGTCAAGATACGGAAGCCACCTGAGTGTCCATCAATAGACAAATCGATAAAGAAGATGTAATATCTATATCTATAGTGGAATATTACTCAGCCATAAAGGGGGTAGGGGATCTTGCCATTTTCGACATGACTGGATCTAGAGGGCATTGTGCTAAGTAAAATAAGTCAGACGAAACAACAAATGCTGCATGATCTCAGTCACGAGTGGAATCTAAAAACCAAGCAGGGCTTCCCTGGTGGCGCAGTGGTTAAGAATCTGCCTGCCAGTGCAGGGGACATGGGTTCGATCCCTGCTCCGGGAAGATCCCACATGCCGCGGAGCAACTAAGCCCGTGTGCCACAACTACTGAGCCTGTGCTCTAGAGCCCGTGAGCCACAACTACTGAGCCCGCGTGCCACAACTACCGAAGCCCACGTGCCTAGAGCCCATGCTCCACAATGAGAGAAGCCACTGCAATGAGAAGCCCGCGCACCGCAACGAAGAGTAGCCCCCGCTCGCCGCAACTAGAGAAAGCCCGCGTGCAGCAACGAAGACTCAACACAGCCAAAAATAAATTAATTAAAAAAAAAAAAAATTTAAAAAAAAAAATAAATAAATAAAAACCAAACAAATAAAACAAAATGAAAACAGACTCATAGATACAGAGAGCAAACAGGTGTTTGCCAGAAGAAAGGGGGATGAGGAATGGGCAAAATAAGTGAAGGGGATTACAAGGTACAAACCTGCAGTTATATAATAAATAAGTCACCGGTATATAATATACAGCATAAGGAATAGGGTCAATAATAACTTTGTATAGGGATAGATGCTTATTAGACTTATCTTGGTGATCATTTCATAATGTATGCATATTTCAAATCACTATGTGGTACACCTGAAACTAACATAATATTGTACATCAACTGTTCCAATTAAAAAAAGAAAAAAAAAAAAACCTCATATATGCTCCCTCAGTTACATTCAGTCCAATGCTCTGTGTACTCTACCACTGTGTTTTCCTTATCACCCTTCTCCAACCAAACAGAAAACGGAATTATGAAGAGGAGTGGGCAACAACATTGATGAGGCTAACATTATGATGTCCCCAAATCATTCACTATTTAAACTCAACAGCTTTAATCCTTGTTTATCACTTTACACATACATTTTTTAATCCCCTGGTAGAAATGAACATGTTGACAGCTCTTTCTCCTCCTGACTAGTCATCTGACTAAAATTACTTTATTTTTCAGAAGTAAGTGTAGAGACACAAAGTATGCTGAATTTGAGGCAAGTAGAGCCAAGAGCGCTTTCCAAGAGAAGGGGATATTTTAACACAAACTTGAAGAGGAAATTGGCTAGGCAAAGGGAAAAAGAACATATGCAAAGACCTAAGAAACCTTAAGTATTTGAGGAATTCAAAGATTACCCTTTGGAACAGAGAGATGGAAAACAGAGGCAGAATGGTAGTGGAGGGGTTGGCCAAATCTCCATTCTGGTAGGCCACATTAAGGTATTGCTCTTCATCCAAAAAACAAGAGGAGACTCAATGAAGAATGTTAAACAAGTGAATAAAAATTGATCGAATAAATTAATTTTTATACACTACAGTGAGAAAATGAATAGGCAAAGAACACAAACCCAACAGAAAAATGGGCAAAATAATTAAATAGAAATTTCACAGGAGCCAAAAGTCCCATAAACATATGGGGCGGGGGTGGAATATTCAACCTCATTAGTCACCAAAGAAATGTAAATTAAAACCACAATGAGATACCATTTCATAGATCACTGCTGGAGGGAGAATGAATTGATTCAACCTCTTCCAAGAAGTTTGGCATCAAAAATTCCATTGGTGGACTTCCCTGGTGGCAGAGTGGTTAAGAATCCTCCTGCCAATGCAGGGGACACGGGTTCCATCCCTGGTCCGGGAAGATCCTACATGTCGTGGAGCAACTAAGCCCAGTGCCACAACTACTGAGCGTGTGCTCCACAACAAGAGAAGCCACAGCAATGAGAAGCCTATGCACCGCAATGAAGAGTAGCCCCTGCTCACCGCAACTAGAGAAAGCCCGCAAAAAGCAACAAAGACACAACGCAGCCAAAAATAAATAAAATTAGAAAAAAAAAAATTCCATTACTAGGTATACATCCTAGAAAAACTCTTATCCAAGGTTGTCACACGTACATGGGTATTCAATGTAAAATTTTTCACAGTATCCAAAAACTAAACACAACCTAAATGTGCATTAATAGAATGGATCAATAAATTATATACTTTACAATACAGGAAATTAATACAGCTATACACATCACCATGAATGAACCGTACTAACAATGTAAAATCAAAAAAGAATATTTGATTCCATAAAGTCAAATATTGTTCAGAGATGCAAACAGAGATGGTAAAGTTATAAAGAAAAGCTTAAAAAAATAACAAAAATTTCAGCAAAGTATAGCTTGGGGAGAGGGAGGGAGATATGATCGAAGAAGGCACTCATTACTGATCTGGCTGTTATGCAGAGTTGTTCATTTTTCATCATTCTTTAAACTATAAATTTAAGTTCTCATGTGCTCTTCTGTATAGATGCTAAATTTCACACTTTTTTAAAATGGATTAACAGCAATAACAGATGTAAAGCCCCTCGGCAGCATCTGGTGTGGAGAATCCATTTGATGGGAACCCACTCCCCATTTTACTGTGACTATGACCTCAGTGTTAATGATAAACCTAAGTTCTAGATTTTTGCTATCACCCATAGTTGCTTCTTCTCCTCTATTCCTACCTAAGAATCCTGACCACCCTTATGCCCCTAACTACTTCTCCTTATCACCTTTGTCTTTAACTCTAGATTCTAGGAGGGAAGTGACATTAGCATCTACAGCAAGGAATTGTGATCCTGCTCATCTCCATTCCTGCCACCCTTGCTGAAACCTAGATAGTGAGTTCCTGAATGACAGGTATAAGCTCTTTCATCTTTGCGGTTCTTTCTGCACAGTGCTTGATACAGGACCTCAGTAACTATTTGCTGATTGATGAATAAATAAATACATTACAGAGCTAAGCTACTAGTGAAAATAAGATTAAAGTTTAAAATCAGACTGGTGCTTCCTCATGTTCTCTAAGCCCTTTCACAGTTTTAAAGACTCTCTTGGTTGCTCAGGAACAACAGAAAGACAATTCCAAAGTTGCTTTAAAAATCTCTGCCCACAAAAATAGTAGATGTGTAGTCATCAGCTGTATATAATAATCTCCATTCATTAATAATCCTTAAAACTCTGAATAAAAAATTTAGATCCTTCTTCAAAGTAACATAAATGATTTTCCATTTCAATTTTTACAATTATAATTTACTATTATTTTATTTTAAAAATTACATTTAAAATGTACTCTGTGTATAATGCATAAAACTAGTTCATCCTCTACATAAACAAAATGATGATATTTGATAACATGTGACTGTTTAGCAAGCTCTTATATTGGAAAACTGTACTGAGATCAACAAGGCAGCCATTTATATCGCCTTTTATATACTACTTCCCCTGTCATGTGGCAGTCAAAAGGCTAAGTGAGATGCTTACAGCAAAGAAAACAGTTTTGAAAGGTCATGCTACACAGATAGCCAGAATTTCTTTCACAATATCCTTACTGTCTGTGGTAGACTATATGACAATCTAACCACAGTTATTTTCTGAGAAAAAGCAAAAAGCATGCTATCAAAGAACCAGAAACAGTAGGCACTCAACAATATAATCTTTATGAACATTTTTCTAACGCAGAAACATCCAGTGCATATTAAGGAAAAAGAATCCTGAATCAAAGACAAAGAACTGGGGGAAGAGGAACTAGTAAAAACTGGAAGGCAAGTTTAAACCACTCAGTTTATTCATAATATTCATGTAACATGATAAGAAGCTTCTAAAGTAAACTTTTTCAAATTAAAACGTGATTTACCAAGGAAAAGCATAACTATAACAATATTGAAGCATGAATATCATCTATTTCAAAATTTCCAAATCTTAATGACAATTGCAAACAAGGTACAAAGCTTCAAAATCCTCTCTGCAGGAGCTGTAATCCCATCAGCACTTTTTTTTTCCCTTAATAACTTTTATCAGTCTAGTATCCATCTGAACAAGGAACGTCTTTTCCTAACTGTTACACTGACACTGACTGTGTCAGTCAACAGCATGATGAAAATTTCTCCACCTCCTTATAAAATTTCCAATTTTCAAGTGTATCCTTTGGGGGAAAAAAGCATTCTAACTCATTTAATCATCTTGTCCAATCCTGGGAGATCATAGTTATTCCTGCCCAGTAATCAAAACACATAGCTTTCTCCTAAGCCAAGTGAAGGTACTTGGTACATTAAACACCACAGCCAGGTTACATAGACAGAATAACCATAAGTTTTTGGCAATGAATTCTTTTCAAGGGTCCATAATTTTAATTCCTGTGAGGATCTCTCACTAAAATTTAACCAGGTGACAACTTTCTTTACCAGTTCCGACCTTATAGCAGAGCATGAGGATGTGTTACTTCTAAACCTACTAGAAAATGATCTAAGATAAACCTTCTTTTAAGGAAATAAATATACTTAAAACATTCCACTGTTCAAAACCAAAAACAAACTATAAACCAAATCCAGGCAAAGATGTGGAGAAATTGTAACCCTTGTATATTACTGGTGGGAATGTAAAATGGTGCAACCACTGTGGAAGAAAATACAGCAGTTCTTAAAATATTTAAACAAAATTACCATGTGATCCAGCAATTCTACTTCTGGGTATATATCCAAAAGAATTAAAAGCAGGGAGGAAGTCACACAGATATTTGTACACCCATGTTCATAGCAGTATTATTAACAATAGCCATAAGGTGGAAACAACTCAAATTTCCCTCAACAGATGGGCAGATAAACAAAATATGGTATGTACATACAATGGAATATTATTCAGCCTTAAAAAGGACACTGTGATACACGCTACAACACAGATGAACCTTGAGGACATTATGCTAAGTGAAATAAACCAGCCATGAAAGAACAAATATTGTATGATTCCATTTATACGAGCTACCCAGAATAGGCAAATTCACAGAAACAGAAAGTAGAATAATGGTTATCAGGGATTGGGCTGATAAAAAAGTTGCAGAGAGGGATAGTGGTGATGGTTGCACAACACTGTGAATATATTTCTGCCAGGGAATTGTACATTTAAAAACCGTGAGGGACTTCCCTGGAGCAGTGGTTAAAGAGTCTGCCTGCCAATGCAGGGGACATGGGTTTGATCCCTGGTCCGGGAAGATCCCACATGCTGCAGAGCAATTAAGCCTGTGCGCCACAACTACTGAGCCTGCGCTCCACAACTACTGACCCTGTGCCCTAGAGCCCGCGAACCACAACTACTAAGCCCGCGTGCTGCAACTACTGAAGCCCGCGTGCCTAGAGCCCGTGCTCTGCAACGAGAAGCCACCGCAATGAGAAGAAGCCTGCATACCACAGCAAAGAGTAGCCCCTGCTCGCCACAACTAGAGAAAGCCTGTGCACAGCAACAAAGACCCAACGCAGCCAAAAAATTAAAATAAAAATAAGAATTAAAAATAAGTAAAGAAAATTAAAATAGAAACAGTTAAAACTGTCAATGTTCAGGAAGAACACATTGAGCTCTTTCCAAATGCCCACATTTGTACATATCCCAAATTTAATGATTCCTTCATTTATGAAATTTATAAAATTCCTTCATTACTTATTTCAGAAGGAAGTTACTGATAGTATGAAATATGATGATAAAATAAGAACAATAAAGTCACATAGAGTTGTAGATGCTTAACATTGATTTAAGCTCACTCACGCTGAGTACTTGTCATGATGCACTAGTAATAAATGCCATTTTACTGGGACACAATTTGGAATCATGTGTTTTGGAGATCACAGAGGATCTCTGAATATGTTAAATCTGAAAATGTCAAGGGTGAGGCTAATGTATTTTTACTTCATTAGCTTCAGGCAGCTAAGGAGCACTGGATTTAGAGACAATGTGGAGTTCTATAGCTGTGGGGTTTTCTTTCTTAGTATTCAATGTCAATGAGCAAAGTAACCAGACCTCTTCCTTCAATTTAGAGGAAAAAGTCTTTATTTTATTTTCTGGCTGCACTACGTGGCTTGCGGGATCTTAGTTCCCCCACCAGGGATTGAACCTGGGCCCTCGGCAGTGAAAGCTCGGAGTCCTAACCACTGGACTGCCAGGGAATTTCCAGGGAAAGGTCTTTAACTGATCATGAGTGTTGCTTCTGTACTTCTGACACCATCTCTCAATCAATCATGATGTGATTTGGAAATCCCCTTTTTATTAAGGTTTTTTAAAAGGGAGTACTCTTGGGTATTTCATTTCTCAATTTACAGATAGAAGCAACAGCAAGAGAAGGCCCCCTTGACAATGTGAAATGAGCCAACTTATTCTTTCAATCCATCTCAGTCCCTATATCTGCTTTGAGTAAAGAAAAGTGAGCAATACTGTGCAGATGAAACTGAACATTCAGATGCTTTGTACACATGAAGAAGCTTACCTAATTCATGTATAGCAAGTGTTAACTTATCATAAAAAAAAAAAAAAAAGTCAAACTGGTCAATTTTGTTATGCACATTTTACAATTTTAAAAAACCCAAATCCAGGGACTTCCCTGATGGTCCAGTGGTTAAGACTCCACGCTCCAAATGCAGGGGGCCAGGGTTCGATCCCTGATCAGGGAACTAGATCCCTCATGCTGCAAGTAAAAGATCCCGCATGCTGCAACTAAGATCCGGCACAGCCAGATAGATAGATAGATAGATAGATAGATAGATAGATAGATAGATAGATAGATATTTTAAAAAATTAATTAATTAATTTTAAAAACCCAAATCAAAATAAACTTATTCATCAGGAACTACAAGGCCTTCATGCATCCAATCCACCTTTCTCTACTCTTCCTACTTCCCTGTGGGATTAAAAAAATCTGTTTTATTGTACATCCCCTTCTCTTATCATTACCTCAGACACTTCAAACATCTGGCCTCACGGTTAGCCACAAGCTACACTGCTCAGCCATAGCCTTGCCTTTCACCCCTCCTGTATCCTCACCCCTGGATCTGCATCTCCACCATCAAAAAGAAGAAAACCCAAAGTCTACAACCTGACTCTAGCTCTTCTACCTTCACAATGTCAGCTTCTACTTCCTCCTGCCTCACTTACTCCATTCCAGTCACACTGGCCCTCTTACTGCTCCTAGAACACATCAAGTACAGTCCACCCTCAGCTCCCCCACCCCTAACCCATGTATCTACCTGGTCTGCTCCCTTAACTTCACTTAGAGCTGTGAGCCCAAATGTCACCTAATTAGAGAGGGCTTCCCTAACCACACCTTATAAAACAGTAAGCCTACCCTTCCGCCGTCAATATCTACCTTTCCCTAATACATTTCCCTAATATATTTTTAATGGTACTCATTACCATCTAACACAGTATATATTTACTTACTGTTTATCTTCCCCACCCTCATTAGAACATCAATTCCATGGGAAAGGAGCCTCTGTTTTTGTTGACTGTTATAACCCCAGCAGCTAGCACAATTCTTGGTATATTAGGAGGTGAATATATTATTCAATAAATATGTGTTGAACCAATCATGGCCTCCAGTCCCTTGTGCATTACCTTTTACCAAGCCTATATCTCCATAGACGGTTATTCCAACCACCAATGCCAAATTTCTCATTTCCATCTTAAAGGTTATGCTAGCTAAATTCACACTGCCTGCCATGTCAAGTTGTTTATGCTGAACTGAGCCTTTATGATTGGTCAACAATCCTTTCTATCCTATCCTGGTGATCATATTAAGTTCCTCCACCATGGTCTCTGGCCTGGTCAATTCCAACAGTCTCTTAACTGATCTCCTTGCTTCCCCTGTACTCCTATAGTCCATCTTTAATAAAGCAGCCAGAGGAATCTTTAAAACATATATCATATCATGACACTTTTCTGTGTAAAACCTTTCCTTAAAAGATTTCCTTGAGTCTAAACTCTTTACCATGACCATAGGAACCAACATGGCCTGGCCCTGCCTACTTCTTTAACTTCATCTCATGACTCTATGGTCCTCATCCACTCTGTTCCAGAACACTGGCTTTCTTTCCATTCCTCAAATACATCAAGCTCATTTCTACCTTGAGATTTTTATGCTAGCTTTATTTTCAGGTGACTGAATCCTTGTCTTTCATACCTTACCTTAAAGTCACCTCCTCAGAAGTAGCCAATAAGTCACTTTATCAACTGCCCTCCTCAGATCACATTACAATTTGGTATTTTTATTGTTCGTTTCAACGATCGGCTTCATAAGAAAACTTATCGGGACTTCCCTGGTGGCACAGTGGTTAAGACTCCACGCTCCCAATGCAGGCGGCCCGGCTTCAATCCCTGGTCCGGGAACTAGATCCCACATGCATGCCACAACTAAGAGTTCACATGCCACAACTAAGGAGCCAGCGAGCTGCAACTAAGACCCGACGCAACAAAATAAATAAATAAAAACACACCTGGCACAAAGCAGGTGTCCAATGAATATCTGCTGAAGTTGGAAATTACTCTACAACATTTTTCCTAAATGTTTTCTCCTTCCAGAATCCCAATCCCACCACTGATTATTCGCCTTGTAGATAACCTCAATCCCCATCTTATTTTGAAAAGCAGGATAAGAAATTCTACAGTTTTCTTCCTCTTTGCCTACAAACTCCTTGATTCATCCTCTCTTCCCTTCCTCTGGTTTCTAAGCAGAATGGCTGCTACTCTTTTGTAAGAGTTAAGCCCTTTGCCCAGGTCCTTGATCTCAAACCTTCTTACCTCCTTCAGGCAATTAATCACTCTAATATTTAAACTATTCTACATATTTAAACTACTCTGATGGATCATTCCCTTTCACCTAAAATATACCAAGTGCTAATGCTAAAATATCTTCTATGTGGCTAACTCTTCAAAATGATCACTGTCTCATTTCCTGCACAAACTTCTTGAAAAACATTCTATTTTATACTTCATGCTTTTCTGTATTTTGTAAAACCATTTACTTAACCTCTTATAATTCATCCTGGTCTACTCAATCTGTTCTCTCAGTTATCAAGAACCTCTTAATAATTATCTTATTTTATTACATAATGAACCTAATAATTATTAATTATTAGGTTATATTAATGCCCTAGAGGGGTTCTTGAATTTAATTAAATTTAATGCCCTTCTAGGGTATTAAAATCCTTAATCTTTCTAAGCATCTCATCCCTCTCAAGAACCTCTCCTTGAAATTCTTCATTATGCTTCAAAGAAAGACACAATACCTTCATACCTTTCCTCTTATTTTTCCTTTACTGATTCTTTTTAAAAACATTTAAAGTTCTGTACTTTACCTTTTTCTCTCTGCTAGGATACTGGAAATGTTATCTACTTCCACAGCTTAAATTCTATGTGAATTGCTCCAAAATCTGTATCTTTGGGCCCTAAATTATCTTTTTTCTAAATTTTAGTCTCATGTTTCCACATTTAAGGAGATATTCTGAAAGTTCTACCTGTACCTCCAAAATCAAAATGTGTCTCACAGAATTCATATGTTATAGTCCCATCCACTTGCCCCCTAATAACCAGTCTTTCCTTGTGGTTTCCTTACTTATGTTATGGTACCATCATACTTGTAGCCACTCAAAATCTTAGATTCATATATATGATTTCTTTCTTCCATATTCCCTGCCAAATCTGCCTTTGAAATCTATCCTGCCAAATGAACTCACAGACCACCAGCTTCCACTCCCACCACTCATTCAGGTAGTCATTATTTCACTTTTGCATCACTTATCACAGTGACAAGTGCTAAGCACGTAACTTGCCTGCTAGACTATCAGCCCAGTCTAACACACAAGTTAACATTCCCCAGGCAGAGAATATCTGCCCTCGTTAACAGTATAACTAGGGTAGATCATGTAATTTATCACACAGAAGACAAGAGTAAAAAATGGCATAAGATAGTTCAGCAATTACACAATGTTGTATGTCAATTATATCTAAATAAAGTTGGAGAAAAAATATTTGGGCATTAAATTATCTACAAGAGGCTTAAACAAAGATATATATTGTCACACTAGAACTCCAGTGCTTGGGGAAATGACTGCTGCATCCCAAGTACATACCATATATTGGTTCAATAAATCACTTAAGTGCTAAAATATTCACTTTATCACCTTCTCTTCACTCTTTACTGCAAACTTATTTTCAGCCACATTGTCCTGAAATGGCCTCTGCTGGGGTCAGCAATGACCTCCTAACTGCCAAATCCAAAAGGCTCTCAGTTTTCAATTAACCTCTCTAAAAAGCTTTAAACACTACTGACCCCTCCTCTCTCCTTCATAAAGTTGGGTTTAATCTGTGGTAAACATAATCCTAAGTACCTGACTATCTTAAAACAAGGCCTAGGACTTCCTTCCCATCCCCACCCCAGAATAACTAAAAGATTTAGGATCTAAGCAAGATTCACATCTTCCTTCTTTACTTAACTTCTGAAAAAATAATATAAGTAATTAAAGATACGAAATTGGATACTTACCTTGAAATGATAGCCCCCATTTCAGTCTTTTAGGAAAACAGATGGCATTACTTATTTGTTAAAAGTGAAGTTTTCATGGAAGACTTTTTCAGATTAGAAGATATGCTGCCAAAAAGGGTGAAGATAAAAGATATTAACACCTAAATGGACTAAATTAAAAGTAATTTTACTACTTATATGACATAATTGCTTATAACTGTATTTTTAAATATGGGGAAAATACAGAAAACACATGAACCACAATATTTAAGTTACAGAACGTTACAGCTGTAAGGGAGTTGTGGACATCCTGTGCAACTATCTGAATTATCTTATGTAGATTACCTCCTCTTTCTTGAAACCTCTTTTCTGTAATATGCTAGTTTCCTTTCTATTTCCCAATCTATTCCTCCATCTGGATCATAAGCTGCTAACCATGAGTAACTTATTTCATTTTTCCCCTTTTCTTCTTTAATGTAATATTTGACACACACAAAATATATGGAAAGATGAATGTAAGCAAGCATTAAGATGAACACTGTAAATTGTAAATCACCACGCCACATAAGAACATCAGTAACATTACCTACATGCTCCTCTCCTCCCAACCTTTATCCTAAATATTATTCCACTACTTTTTAAAACATGCTTTGTCACATATGTATTATGTCCTTAAACAATATTTTGTTTAGTTCTGTGTCCCCTGCTCCCTTTTTCAGCTTGATAACTTGGTATGCTAAGTTATCATAGCATACCAAGTCTCCGGGGACTTGAATTTTTTCACTCAATATATTTCTAAATATGAATGAAGTCTTCAGCGACTTGAATTTTTTCACTCAATATTTTTCTGAGCTTTATCCATGTTACATTTTCATTGCTCTATATGGTATTTCACTGTATAAATATGCCACGGTGTATTTATCTACTCTGTTGACAAACATTTGTATGGTTTAGTTTTTTGCTTTTATCAACATTACTATACAAGTCTCCAGGTACACTTACAGAAGAATTTCTTTAGGGTTAGGCTTTAAACCTAGAAGCGGAAAATTGGTGAGTCATACATAGGACATCCAAATTCCCAAGTTTACCAAAAATGCCAACATGTCTTCAACTGAATCACCTTACCAATTCTCCAGCAGTATATGAATCGCTAACACATCTTCTCCAATACCTGGTAGAGTCAGATTTCTTAATTTGTAGCAATACAGAATACATAAAATGGTATCACACTGTAATCTGTTTGTACTTGATTAGGCTGAAGATCTAATAAGGTTGAAGGCCTTTTCACAAGTTTATTAATGATCTATGTTCCTTTCTGCATTCCTTTGTTCAGAGTTTTTAGACAATTTTATTGGATTGTCTTTTTCTTATGAAATAATATGCTGTGTATATTCAGGACCAGGACTGGCTACATAATTTGCAGTGCCCAGTACAAAATAAAAAAGCAGGGCCACTTATTCAAAAATTAATTTCAAGACAGTAACAGCTTAGCATTAAAATAAGTGTGGGGCCCTGTGTGACTGCACAGGTTGTACATCCATAAAGGTGGCCCTGTTCAGGACACTAATTCTCTATTACATATATTACAATTTTCCTCCCAAGTTTGTGGTTTATCTTTTCATCTTCCTTATGGTGTTTTTAGAGGGACATTAATTTTAATGTAGTGAAAAATATCAATCATTTTTTGAGTCACTTTTCTGGCTCACTGAGAAAATCCTATAGACTTCATAAAACTTTATGGCTTTGCCTTTTCATCTGAGCTCTAATTCATGAGTGCTTTCCAAGGATCAGTGAGCTCACAGCTCTCTCCTCTCAGCCATTATGTCCCATTCTTCACAAACAACATTTCAGGACTTTATGACCTTTGTGACAGTAGCGTCCTAATCATTATCATTGAATTCATTTCTGGGCAAGCCC
The DNA here is from genome assembly GCF_965194805.1 of Balaenoptera borealis. Taxonomy (NCBI): domain Eukaryota; kingdom Metazoa; phylum Chordata; class Mammalia; order Artiodactyla; family Balaenopteridae; genus Balaenoptera; species Balaenoptera borealis. Next base: position 127,058,690 of record NC_138862.1, on the reverse strand, counting down.
ACTCAGATTGGATTGGAGGGACTTCCCTGGTGGTACAGTGGTTAAGAATCCGCCTTTCCAATGCAGGGGACGCAGGTTCGATCCCTGGTCAGGGAACTAAGATCCCACATGCGGAAGGGCAACTAAGCCGACACGCCGCAACTACTGAGCCCGCATGCTCTGGTGCCCGTTCACCACAACAAAGAGCCCACACACCGCAAGGAACATCCCACGTGCCGCAACTAAGACCAACGCAGCCAAACAAATTAATTAATTAATTAATTTTTAAAAACCAAATTGGACTGGAACTTGCGCCACATGCCAAGTCTGGAATTGTCTATATTTGTCAGTAATACTCCAAGTCAGAAATTTTAATAAAAAATTTCAACCATCTGGTTAGAACATTTTATGTTTAAAAAAAAGGGAGAAAAGGCTGAAAAATCTTCAAGTTTCATTAAATTAGCAGGAATCAAAGGAGAGCATGATTGCTGTTATTAAAGTTGAAAATCTTTTTCATTTGGAATCTTCAAAATAAAATTTGGCTAGGAAGCAAATAATTTTATTCTAGTCTTGGCTTCTTTTGAAATAAGGTCAATAATATGCTTTTTAAAGTGAAAGGAAAGTTATAAAACAAATTTTAGAATGATGTCAAAATGTATCAAACTGTTTACTTTCCCAAAAGTAAAGGAATTAGTCAACTCAAAAATAACCAGGGGCTTCCCTGGTGGCGCAGTGGTTGAGAGTCTGCCTGCCAATGCAGGGGACACGGGTTCGAGCCCTGGTCTGGGAAGATCCCACATGCCGCGGAGCGACTGGGCCCGTGAGCCACAATTGCTGAGCCTGCGCGTCTGAAGCCTGTGCTCCGCAACGGGAGAGGCCACGATAGTGAGAGGCCCGCGCACCGCGATGAAGAGTGGCCCCCACTTGCCGCAACTGGAGAAAGCCCTCGCACGGAAACGAAGACCCAACACAGCAATCAATCAATCAATCAATCAATCAATAAAATTAAAAAAAATAATAATAACCAAATTTCTGGTGCAGGATGTTGACAGCTGAGGAGGCTGTGGGGGGGGGGGGCTGGGATAAATGGGAACTCTATGTGCTTCCTGTTCCATTTTACTGTAAAACTAAAACTGCTCTAAAAAAATAATGTCTATTTAAAAGGGAAAAGAGAAAAGGAAAGCAAAAAATAATAACCAATTTGACACAATACAGGTTAATAATGAATGTAAGTATACTGCTTAGTCTTCTTGGACAGTAAACAAAATTACTCTGATTTCTTCAAACACAGAATTCAATAAACTTTATTCTTAAAGTTCCTAATAATCCTTTAGGTAAAAACAATGTTATTAACAACCTTACCATGAAGATCCACTCACAACTTCACTGTGAAAAGAAATCAAGCAGCATTTACTAGAAGAAAAAAGTTCTGGACAAATATTCATTAAACTTTAAAGGGGTCGGGGGAGAGTTTCAAAAGCTCATCCAACCACTGAGAACAGCACATGATGAAACCAAAACCCCTACACAGGTTCTATCTCTGGTCCCTGTTCAAGCAAAAGTACTCTTCTAGGGCTTCCCTAGTGGTGCAGTGGTTAAGAATCCACCTGCCAATGCAGGGGACACAGGTTCGAGCCCTGGTCCAGGAAGATCCCACATGCCGCGGAGCAGCTAAGCCCGTGCACCACAACTACTGAGCCTGTGCTCTAGAGCCCGTGAGCCACAACTACTGAGCCCATGTGCTACAAATACTGAAACCCACGCGCCTAGAGCCTGTGCTTCACAACAAGAGAAGCCACCGCAATGAGAAGCCCGCACACCGCAACAAAGAGTAGCCCCCGCTTACCGCAACTAGAGAAAACCTGTGTGCAGCAATGAAGACCCAACAAAGCCAAAAATTAAATAAATAAATAAATAGTTGTTTAAAGGGGGGGGGGCTTCCCTGGTGGCACAGTGGTTAAGAATCCGCCTGCCAATGCAGGGGACACAGGTTCGAGCCCTGGTCCGGGAAGATCCCACATGCCACAGAGCAACTAAGCCCGTGTGCCACAACTACTGAGCCTGAGCTCTAGAGCCCGTGAGCCACAACTACTGAGCCCGCGCACCACAACTACTGAAGCCCATGCGCCTAGAGCCCGTGTTCCGCAACAAGTGAAGCCACCGCAATGAGAAGCCCGCGCACCTCAAGGAAGAGTAGCCCCTGCTCGCCACAATTAGAGAAAGCCCGCACACAGCAATGAAGACCCAACACAGCCAAAAATAAAAATTTTTTTAAAAATTTTAAAAAAGAAACCGACTCATAGATATAGAGAACAAACTAGTGGCTACCAGTGGGGGAATGAGGGGTGTGACTGAAGTAGGGGATTAAGAGGTACAAACTACTACGTATAAAGTAAATAAACTACAAATATATATTGTATAGCACAGGGAATATAGCCAATATTTTACAATAACTATAAATGGAGTATAATTCATAAAAATTTTGAATCACTATGTTGTACCTACACCTGAAACTACTATAAATATTCTAAATCAACTATATCTCAATAAAATAAAATAAACAAACCAGTAACAATGTTGCTATTTTAAAAATAATATTATTAAAAAATAAATTCCAAAAATCACTTCGTAGTAGAGGTGCTCATCTCTCTCCTTTTCCTACTGAACCCACAGTACTCTTCACATACTACCACAAAGTCCTAGCCCTACATCAAAGAAATGCAATTTCTATTCCAACATTTATGTTTATAAAATGCAATTAGAACACTCAAAAATATTCTTTGAGGGACTTCCCTGGCGGTCCAGTGGTTATGACTCCACACTTCCACTGCAGGGGGCACGGGTTTGATCCCTGGTCGGGGAACTAAGATCCCACAGGCCATGCATGCACGGCATGGCCAAAATAAATAAATAAATAATTTTTTAGAAAAATTCTTTGACGACTTCCCTGGCCGTCAAGTGGTTAAGACTGTAATTCCACTGCAGGGGGCGCCGGTTCAATCCCTGGTTGGGGAATTAGGATCCCACACACGGCACAGCCAAAAAGAAAAAAGAAAAAAATCTTTGATACCCATGAAATCAAATATTTCTCCATTACCCAAGAAATGACCAGATTAAAACTACTAGTGGGGCTTCCCTGGTGGCACAGTGGTTAAGAATCCGCCTGCCAATGCACGGAACACGGGCTCAAGTCCTGGTCCGGGAAGATCCCACATGCTGCGGAACAACTAAGCCCGTGCGCCACAACTACTGAGCCTGCACTCTAGAGCCTGTGAGCCACAACTACTGAAGCCCGCACACGTAGAGCCCATGCTCCGCAACAAGAGAAGCCACCGCAATGAGAAGCCCACACACTGCAACGAAGAGTAGCCCCCACTCGCTGCAACTAGAGAAAGCCCACGCACAGCAACAAAGACCCAACGCAGCCAAAAATAAATAAAAATAAAATAAATAAATTTATTAAAAAAAAAAAAAAGACTGCTAGTGTATGAGTCTGTTAGTCTGTTTTTCTTTCTTTTTGTTTAACAAATGGAGATTATATATTCTGGCTTTTTTAAAAATACAGTTTCTCAAAAGACCAATATAGCCAGTAAACATAGGGGGGAATAAAAGCAATCTCACTGGTACTCCGGAAAATAAAAACTAAAAGCACAATAAGATACCACTGTGTACCCACCAGGATAGATAAAAATTAAAGAAACTAATAATACCCAGGCTTGTTGAAAATGGAGAGCAATGGAAATTTACATTCCTTATGACATAGGAATTCCACCCTAGATATAAATCCAAAAGAAATGTGTACACGTTTCACCAAAAGATATTTACTAGAATGTTCACAACAGCATTACTCAGACTAGCCAAAAAGTATAAACCCAAAACAGAATGGATAAATTATGATACATTAGCACAATACTATATTGCAATGAAAATGAATTTAGTACCTTAGAGCTTTATAAACACAGTCTGATACATAAAAATATGCAAGCTGTTAAGCAAAAAAAAAAAAAAAAAGAAGCACAGGATAGTTGCTATGATGTGTCTTTGGCAAAGGGATAAAGATGTAAAGAAATAAAAATCTATATTCATATTTGCTTCTAAGTATAAGAGGCACTGGAAGATTACACAGATACTAGTAATATTAGTTTCCTGGGCAGAGTGAAATGTTAGGGAATTGGGGTAGACATGAACTGGGTAGCTGGGAAAAGGGTGGGAAACTGTTTACTTTTTTTATACTTTTTAATCTTTGAACCACAGTAATCTATTACATATTACAAATATAAATAATCCAGAAAAAGGATTCAAAAACCACTTTTTTAAATCTATTTAGATATGAGCATCTGAATTAAAAAAGATATTTCAGCAATAAAAATAATTTGCAAACGCCTCAAAAAAATAAAAACCAGAAGTGTGCCTCAAACATACACAAATAATGGGAACCACTCTTTTACACACTGTAAGAATGAGAATATACCTTTGTTCATCTTACTAAGCTACACGGAGCAACTCACAACTACACATAACATGGATAAATCTCATGAACACATTGGGGTTTTTTGCTTTTTTTGCGGGGTGGGTGGGGAGGGTTGACTTAAACAACAAACATCAGTTCTGGAGCTTGGAAGTCTGAGATCAGGGTGCCAGCATGGTCAGGTTCTTTGTGAGGGACTTCTCTCTGGTTTACAGACCACCATCTTCTCATTGTATCCTCACATGGTGGAGAACAGAGAGAGATACCTGCTTGATTCCATGTATATAACATTCAAAAAATGGGCATAACTAATTCTAGGGTGTTAGCTGTCAGAATAGTGACTACCCTTGGGAAAGAAGCAAGCAGAAGTGAGTGGGGTGGGAGGTGGTACACATAAGGAGAGTTTCTGGTCTCCTGGCAGTGTTCTACTTCTTGGTGATGGTTACATGGATCTGTTTACTTTGTGATAAATCATGATACTATATATTGATTATTTTTTGCCATTTACTGCATGTGTTATACTTCACTGAAAAAAGTTAAAAGAAAAAAAACACAGTGAACCACTATATCGCATCTGCTAGACTGACAAAAAGATCTGACAGTATCAACTGTTTGAGATTATATGGAATAACCAAAACATTTTACCTTCCTGGTGACAGTATAAATTAGTATGACCTCTAAGGAAACCAATCTAGCATTATCTAACATATTTCATTATTTTTAAGATGAAGTGTTTTCTACATTTTAACACCTTTGATATAGAAATGCATCTTACAGTCACCATCAGGTAGCAGGAATGCCTCATGTGAACTTGATTCTTTTTCCTCATGTCCTAATAAGACAACTACAACCTTTAATATTTTAGTACACAAACCATGTAAGGACCATTTGAAAAAAGAATATATATCCTGGCTGTAGTCTGAAATCTTTGTTGACATCTTTTGGTAAAAATCACCAAAAAACATCCAGAATGAGTGTCAGAGGCTTATAAAAATCCACCTCACTACACCCTTAAGATTTATATACTCTGCTGTACATATGTTACACTTGAATTAGAAAAAAAAAGTATAAATAAGGATAACAATTTCTGCTTCAAAAACCCCGTGAAATAGTTAAGTTCACAGAACATGGGGGGGGGGGGAGTCTTAAAAATATGGACAGACTCCCGACCTCACTCATTAGAAAAATGCAAATTAAAACTATACAATTTTCAACCTGTTTGCCATGGTACATTGTTGGCAAGGCTGTGAAGAAATACACATCATCCGGCATAACAACAACATAATGGTAAGTATGTGAATTATGTAACCTTATTGTGGTAAATATTTTGCAATATATACCTGTATCAAATCATTACATTGTACACCTTAAATTTACACGATGTTATATGTCAATTAAGTCTCAATAAAGCTGGGGAAGGGGGGAGAGAAACACACATTATCCCTTTTCATTGGTGGGAGAGTCAGGGTCCAAACATAAAGGCAATTTAGCAATATCTATCAAAATTACAAAGATACATGGCCTTTTATTAGTAATACCACATCTGAATTTATTCCATAATTATATACTTGCATATGGGCAAAATGCCATATGTACAAGGTAGTTCACTGCAATACTGTTACAATAATAAAAAATCAGAAACAAGCCAAACGTCTACCAACAGGGAATTGGTTAAATAAATTATCCAAAGGGAAATCATACAAGTTAAAAAACAAAACAAAACGATATACTCTATGGAAAGATCTTTGGTAAAGATCTCCACTGTTAAGTAAAACACACAATGTACAAAGGGGAGGGTAAGAAGACCAATCTGCAGAACAACAGGTATAATACGCTACCTTCGGAGTTGGTGAGTTTTTTGGATAGAAAAAAGTGCCTGTACTTTTATTGCCTTTATTTATGTAAAGAAACTCTAGAAGAATACATAAGAGTCTAATAAATAGTTTCCGGGACAGAGTGGAGTGTTGGAGGAATGCAGTAAATAGGAACAGGGTGGCTGAGGGCTAGAGGTGGGAGAGTTTCTACTGTTCAACTTTCTTATATTGAAAAGGTTTTTAATCCCATGGGAATCTATTACTATTATACATAGATTAGTAAATTAATAAACCAAAATAGGGTCCAAATACTATCAACATACACACACGATGACGAAAACTATTCTTTTACTGTCTCCGTAACTGAGGCAACAACATTATCCATCTCACTGAAGTCTGTAGTGTGAACACATCTATCTGGCCTAAGTCATCAGCCCAAGATCTCTAATACTAGTTTCCTTGAGAAAGCATGTTTCCTCCAAAATTCCATTTTGCTTCTCTCAGAGTCAGGGTCAACCTCCTCTCCCCTAGTTATATAAAGCCTCATGTCTCTTCTGAACAAAAGCTTCACCTAAGGATTCTCGCACTCTCACTTGTAAGTCCAGGGGTTAGTCTTTTGTACTCACCAGTAATTCACCCTAACAACTAAATCATGGTCTAATAAATAAGGGAATGTACAAAAGGGAGGCATCTAGTGTTTGCCGCCAATAGTATCTCCTCCTTAAACTAAAACAATGAGATAATTCCTATACTGAATTGTCCTCCATACTGAATTATATCATCCATCTCTCATTTACCTAAAATGCAAGACACTATTTGACTAAATTCTGGTAACAACAAGATTAAGTATGAGAGAGTCTGGGGTGCAAGCCTTGGTGCAGATGCTGCTGTCTGTCCATCAGGCCAGCTCCTATGCACCTACACCAGTTCAGGTGGCATTTTCTCTAGAGCCCTTTCTGATCCCCCAAGGCTTACTCCCATGGGATCCTGCTGTGACTTGTACGTAACTCATTTATTACAGTGCATTACAAATATTAGTTTGCTTATCTCCCCTACAGGACTGTGGATCCCTCAGAGCAAGTAGAGAGTCATTCATATTTACAATCCAAGTACCTGCAAAATGCCTTTGATTAGGGCAGGTAATCAAAAATGTTCACTGAATGAATTAAAGAAACTATACGTGTAGCTAAAATCCCACTTAACGTTCTGCTTAACCCCAAAGGCATTTTACTTCATTCAGTCCCTGTTTTGAAGAAAACAGCAACTCTAATAACACTTTTCCTTACTGAAATATATCAGTATCTTAGATGTAAAGCTTTCATACATATAAAATCACTGAAAATATTAAGAAAACATCTCAGTCACTTTAGAAGTGTTACATAAAACTATGTAAAAAGTTAAGTATGTCTACTAAAAGTTAATAAAGGGACTTCCCCGGCAGTCCAGTGGTTAAGAATCCATGCTTCCATTGCAGGGAGCACAGGTTTGATCCCTGGTCGGGGAACTAGGATCCTACATGTCACGTGACATGACCCCCCCCAAAAAAATGGTAATTAAGTAGAAAAACAGCTGATGTTGGAGTGCTAAATTTTTATGAACTTTTGTTCATTTTTTGTTTTAAAGAAATTACGAGATATAATGATAACAAGAAATAAGTATATATAACATTTTCTAAGAAGGTAGATAGCGTTATAGGGACCAAGCATTTCTCCCAGAGTCTCAAACACTAACTGATACAGACATTCCAATATGGGCTGTCCCACGTGGCTTGAGGAAAAGGAAGCAGAAAACAGAATAATCAAGTATTCAAATACACCTAAGAATTGTGCGACAGACAGGTATTTACAATTCAAAACGGGCTTTCAAATTTTATCAAATACTGGCAAAAGCTGGGAAACAAGGAGAAAAGCAAACTTTAAGGATGCCTTTTAAATACATCCTAGTTAATCTAGTCAACATAAAAGATAGTTATTCTTTTGTACTCTGCTTTTTTTCTTTAACAATCCTGGAAATTACTTTGTATCAGTTCATAGAGATCTTCCTGATTCTTTTTTTACATCTGGACTGTACTTCACTGTGTAGATATACCACTGTTTATGGGTATTTAGATTGTTTCCAATATTTTAACAGTGTAAACTATTGATATCCTCCTGTTCTGCTCCCCCTCAAACAACATCTCAGACAAAAAAACAAAAAAAACTGGCTCTACCAGCCAAAACATACCAAACTCAACCAACACTCCCACTGTCCCTGACATAGCCTCAGTCTAAGCCAGGGGTCCCCAACCCCCAGGCCATGGACCGGTACCAGTCCATACTCTGTTAGGAACCGGGCTACACAGTGGCAGGCGGGCAAGCAAGCAAAGCTTCATCTGTATTTAGAGCTGCTCCCCATCGCTCACATTACCGCATGAGCTCCGCCTCCTGTCAGATTAGCAGCAGCATTAGATTCTCATAGGAGAGCAAACCCTACTGTGAACTGTGCATGCAAGGGATGTAGGTTGCACGCTCCTTATGAGAATCTAATGCCTGATGATCTGAGGTGGAGCCGAGGCAGTGATGCTAGTGCTGTGGAGCGGCTGCAAATACAGATTATCATTAGCAGAGAGGTTTGACTGCACAGAGACCGTAATAAATCAATTGCTTGCAGACTCATACCAAAACCCTATCAGTGAGTGGCAAGTGAAAACAAGCTCAGGGCTCCCACTGATTCTGCATTATGGTGAGTTGTATAATTATTTCATTATATATTACAATGTAAAAATAATAGAAATAAAGTGCACAATAGATGTAATGCGCTTGAATCAACCTGAAACCACCCCCTTCCCCAACCCTCCGTGGAAAAATTGTCTTCCACGTAACCAGTCCCTGGTGCCAAAAAGGTTGGGGACCGTTGGTCTAAGCCACTATCAGCATTTCTGGGCTGTTCTGCTTCAACAACCTCCTAATCAGTCTCTCTGCCTCCACTCTAGCTGCTCTACAGTTTGTCTGTGTCAGAGTAACTACAATGTACCTCACAGAGCAGAAATTAGATTACTCCAATTGTTTGCTTAAAACCTTCCAAAACTTCCCATTGTAACCCTACCTGAGTTGCAACTATGCACTACAAAGACCTTTTATGATCTGGTACTTGTCTACCTCTGACTTCATCTTCCATTCTTCCTCATTGACTTCTTTCTAGTCATAATGATTTGCTTTTTGTTCCTCTCACACTTACTTTGTTCCTAACTTAGTGCTTTTGTACTTGCTATTCTTTCAGTTTAGAATGTTCTGCCCCAGGTTATCTGCCACCTTCTAACACCCATGTCTCAATTCAAAAGTTACCTCTTCTAAGAAGTTTCCTGTGTACCACAACAATTAAGATTGTAACCTGGTTCATTCCCTACCACTCTACTACCTTCATAATACTTAATAGTACTTGCAATTCTCATTTATTATTTACATGTTTTTTTCTTCCACAGGAAAATATGAAAAGTCTTGAGGATAGCTTGTAATCCATATAACTTTAACTCTCTATCATTTTTTAAACTTTTCTATTAAGTCTGAAATTGTTTCAAATATTTCTCCATGGAATTGCCTATTCTGGACATTTTATATAAATGGAATCATACAATACACAGTCTTCTGTGACTGGCTTCTTTGACTTAGCATAATGTTTTCAAGGAACATCCATACTGCAGCATGTATAAGAATTGCATTCCTTTTTAAGACTGAATACTATTCCACTGTATGTATAAAATGCATTTTGCTTATCCATTCATTAGCTGTGGACATTTGGGTTGTTTCCACTTTTTGGCTATTATGAATAAGACTGCTCTGAACACTCATGTACAAGTTTTTGTATGAACATGTGTTTCAATTCTCTTGGCTATAAACCTAGCAGTGGAATTGCCGTGTCATATGGTAATTCTGTTTAACTTTTTAAGGAACTGACAAAGTGCTTTCCCAAAACAGATGCACTACTTTACAATCCAACCAGCAATGTATGAGGATTCCAAATCCACATGCAACATCTGTTATTGTCTACCTTTTGATTATAGCCATACTTGTAATGTGAAGCGCATCTCATTATGGTTTCAATTAACATTTCCCTAATGACTGATAATGTTGAGCAATTGTTCATGTGCTTATTAGCCATTTTTATATCTTCCTTGGAAAAACATTTATTCAAACCAGTTTATTTGCCCATTTTTAAGTTGGATTATTTAAATTTTTATTATTGAGTTGTAAATGTTCTTTATATTATTATATATATTCCTTATCAGATATATGCTTTTCTAATATTTTCTCATTGGTCCTCTATTTGAACATTAGGCTCTGAGTTTTCTTATTAACTTAATCTCTAGGTTCAGAAGAAAGTGTCAGTATTAACTTACAACCATAACTGACATATTAAAAACAGTTTACAAGAATTTGGTATCACTGACAAATGGTTACCTGAAACCCACATTTTATAGGAAATACAATAATTTCTTTAAGGACTTGAAGTCACAGATTATTCATCTGTTGTCAATGTTGAATAGTATTGTAAGCAAAGAACAGCCTTGATATACAAAATGCTGACAGCCAATTTAGCAAATAAAATCAAAAACACAATCTTCTAACCTCCTTATATTTAAAAATACATATATAGTAAAATAGCTTCCAATAGCACTTCATATGTAAGGTTAGAAATTAACATATTTTAGAAACTATTATTTCTGATTATGGGAGAGGAAACAAACTTCTCAGTCTGTCATACAAGGCCTTTTGTGATCCACCTCTTCCTACCTATCTTCTGAAACTCCCTCCCTCTTTACATTACAGCTGGCAGTTTTTTAAACACCTGTGACTAAGCCCTGGTATCACCTTCCACAGGAATATTTCCTTGCCCACCTCTCTCCTGAGGACCAGTTTAGAAATTTCTATTCCAGTGGTTCTTAAACTTTTTGGTTTCAGCTTCCCTTCACACTCTTAAAAATTACTGAGGACTCAAAAGCTCTTGTCTATGTAGGTTATATCTATCAATATTTACTGAATTTGAAATTAAAACCAAGGATTTTAAATTTTTATTCATGTAAAAAATAGTAAATCTATTAAATGTTTACTTAAAAACATTTTATTTTTAAACATATTTTAGTTTTAAAAACCATATTTTTCAAAGAAAACCTTTAGTGAGAAGAGTGATACAATTTTACACTTCTGCAAATCTCCTTAACGTCTGCCTTAATAGAAGACAGCTAGATTCTCATCTCTGCTTTGCACCCAATCTACTGAGATATCACAATTTATATTGCCTCTGGCAAACTCCATTGTATATTCGTAAACAAATAAGGGCAAAAGAAAAGCAAATAATGTCTTAAGTTATGAAAATAGTTTTGACCTTGCAGATCTCTGAGAAAGAGCTCGGGGACCTCCAGAGGTCCCCAGACTGTACTTTGAGAACCACTGCCTCCCACAATACCCTGAAGAGGCTCTATCATTTGCACGTAACACACAGTATTAGAATTATCTGTTCATTTGTCTGCCTCTCTTAAAGTTCCTTCAAGCCATGAGCTTTCTTCAACTTTGCATCCCCAGTGCCTCATACAGCATAGAGCATATATCTTCTCAATAAACATTCCATGAATAAATGGTAAATATAGGAAAATATTCACACACTGTAATAGATAAAGGTATATGTGAATGAAGCAGATTTTCCATGGCCAACTCTTCAGCTAACAGAAATGTATAAAAGAAAAATCTTATGATAAATTGACAGCAATGCTAAAAGTAGAATAAAGGATACATTCAGACCTAGCATAATCATCCCAGATTAGAACTTTACAAAGTTCAGCCCTGAGGGAAAAAGAACACCCTAAAATGCATCTTAGACTATAAACAAACACCCACTGCTCCAGCATTCTGACTAAATAAAAGTATCACCTCTGCAACAAGACAATTAAACCACTGTTTTAAAAAAAAATGGGGGAGGGGGGGTTGTGTCAAGGGAGGGAGAGTGCCAGTGATGGATGACTAAGGATCAAACAGGTATTCTCAGCTTATGAATTTCTTAAAATTTTGTCAACCCAATTAGAATATGAAAAACATATTTCCTGTCTTTATTTGCATTGTTTGATTTCAAATCAATGCCTCCTTACATTTCTATGAATGAACATCACCCTCCCGATCCAATTAAACAACAACATCATAACATCCCTGAAGATAGGACACATATTTGCCTCTCTCACTTATACCTAGCCCAATACCTCAATGCTCAACCAATATCTCTAGGTTTGTTCATTAACTGGGTATCTGAAGAAGTACTTGTGCCAGGGAAAAAGAAATCCTTTTACAGTAAGGCCTGGGATGGGGTTAGGGTGGGATGTCACACTAACCAAGTCGATGAGAAAAGCTCTTGGAACAATTCTCAAGCATGAAGGGTAAATTCAATGCAGAGCTAAAGGAGCCTGTGGCCCTAGGGAAGCCACTGCCTGCACACCCTAGAGGTGGTGACCTCCTTCTCTAGGTCTCCATTCTCAACTGTAAAATAAAGCTCTAAAATGCAGAGGCTCTCTGCCATAATTTTCAGGAAGTCTCTACCTTGCGTGCCTAGGAAAGCCCCAACCTCTTGGAAGAACAAATCTGACATTCCAAAGGTCTGAATTTTGACCAGAGTCAGCTCACTAGTATTCCACATCATATTAGCAAAGCATTCAATTACTGTTAAATCACTTACAACACAGGTTAATACTGTTACATTTTCTAGACAAATTACTTGACCTCTTAAAGAGAAAAAGCCATGTGAATATTTTAGAAAATAGTCATTAAAATAATTTCCCAGTTCCTATTATGTTTTATAAAAGCAGATCACTTAAACTTTTAGTAGTTAAAATCATGACATATTTTTCACTGGCACCACAACCTGTAAATATGGTACCACACAAAGACATTCACTTTGGCATACTCTTAGAACAAGATTCACAGAACAATAATAATGGCATAGTTTAGAAAACAGACTTTTCCGGGAGTTCCCTGGTGATCCAGTGGTTAGGACTCAGCGCTTTCACTGCCATGGCCTGGGTTCAATCGCTGGCTGGGGAACTAAGATCCCGCAAGCCACGTGGCATGGCCAAAAAAAAAAAGAAAAAAAAAAAAAAAAAAACAGGCTTTTTTTGTGAAGGGGAGAGAAACTATTATCCATTATGTTCACTACAATTTCACTATATTCTCATTTTTATTTATTTTCTATGTGACCTATTCAAAAAGCCTCAGGGACTTCCCTGGCGGTTCAGTGGTTAAGACTCTGAGCTCCCAATGCAGGGGGCATGGGTTCAATCCCTGGTCGGGGAACTAAGATCCCGCTTGCCACCTGACGCGCCCTCCCCCCGCAAAAAGAAAAGCCTCATATGGCCTTTTTTTTTTTTTTAATTTTTTTGAAGTATTTATTTATTTATTTATGGCTGTGTTGGGTCTTCGTTTCTGTGCGAGGGCTTTCTCTAGTTGTGGCAAGCGGGGGCCACTCTTCATCGCGGTGCGCGGGCCTCTCACTATCGCGGCCTCCCTTGTTGCGGAGCACAGGCTCCAGACGCGGGTTCAAGCCCTGGCCTGGGAGGATCCCACATACCGCGGAGCGGCTGGGCCCGTGAGCCACAATTGCTGAGCCTGCGTGTCTGGAGCCCGTGCTCCGCAACAAGGGAGGCCGCGATAGTGAGAGGCCCGCGCACCGCGATGAAGAGTGGTCCCCGCTTGCCGCAACTAGAGAAAGCCCTCGCACAGAAACGAAGACCCAACACAGCCATAAATAAATAAAATAGATAAATAAAATTAAAAAGAAAACTCAGTAAGTATTAAAATCAGCATTAGGAAGTCCACTTCCCATTTCAAAAGGATTCTTCCCCTTACAAAAAGAATCAGGATTTCCTTAATTCGATCAGCAGGGCAACAGTTTCTACATAGACTAAGAGATAGATATGTTAACACACAATTACAAGCACATCACTGGCTTGTTTATAAAATCTTCAGTGATTTTCAGACTTAAAAAGAAACATTCAGAGGACTATCACTGTTTCATTCATTCAGCCACATGATAACTATACATGCTCAGCAGAAAGAGGCACCCCAGGAATGAATGAGTTGACACATTACATTAAGTAGAGGTACATTAAGTGTGGGGCCAGAAGCAATGTGCAGAACAATGTTTAGAGAACGCTATGTTTTTGTTTCTTTAAAAAGAGGAAGGGGAATATATAAATACAAATATATTTGCTTATACAGCACTTAGGAAAAATGCATTTGTAATCACTGGTTGCTTTAAGGAATGCAAATTGGGTAGCTGGGAGACAGGCAGAAAGGAGACTTCACTGTATGCTCTTTGTTTCCTTTTGAATTTTGAATCATAGGAGTGTACTACTTGTTCAAAAACAATAAATTTTTTTTAAAAACCACAAAATCCAGCATCTTGAGGCATCTAATTCCTATACTTGAGGCATATGATTCCTGCCAAGTACAGGAAAGGGAATTTTCAATCCCCTCTACCAATCGGATCTTTCACCTCTGAATGCAAAAACACACACCTCACATGTCTCCTTTCTTTCCTTCCATCCTTTTTCTCCTTTCCTCATCAGCCAAGATTATCTCCATCTGTCTTTCCCCCCTAGCTCCCTTACTGCCTACAATCTACATTTTGTCCCACCCCTCAATTAAGAAAGTTTTATCGCCAAGTCCTTCAAGACCAAATTCAAGTCTGGCTTCCAGGATGCCTTCCCTTACTAGTCTAGCTCACATTGACCTTGGTCCCCTCAGAATTTTAGGGTTTTTTAAAACACAACTAAACATTACCCTATATGTTGTCTCTCTTTTTTTTTTTTTTTTAATAAATTTATTTATTTATTTTTGGCTGCGTTGGGTCTTCGTTGCTGTGCGCGGGCTTTCTCTAGTTGCAGGGGCTACTCTTCGTTGCAGTGCGTGGGCTTCTCATTGCAGTGGCTTCTCTTGTGGAGCACGGGCTCTAGGCACGCAGGCTTCAGTAGCTGTGGTGCGTGGGCTCAGTAGTTGTGGCTCACGGGCTCCAGAGCGCAGGCTCAGTAGTTGTGGCCACGGGCTTAGTTGCTCCGCGGCATGTGGGATCTTCCTGGACCAGGGATCGAACCCGTGTCCCCTGCATTGGCAGGAGGATTCCTAACCACTGCGCCACCAGGGAAGGCCCTATATGTTGTCTCTTAATGTTGATTTTTACTGTATATGTCTTGTACCCTCAATCAGAGTAACAGCTGGGAAAAGATGAGATTTATTTTCTCCATATGACATATGGTATTTCAATTCTGAAATTATTGGAACTTTTTATTCACCTCTAAAGTTCTAAAATTTCATTTCACCATTTCTAACCATGAAACTTAAGACTGACATCTATATCCCATCCAAAAAATTAAAGGGAGAAAGAAAAAGCCAAAATATATTACTTATTCAACTAGTAAAAATCTCTCACTTAAAAGAAGCTCAGGGACTTCCCTGGTGGCGCAGTGGGTAAGACTCTGTGCTCCCAATGCAGGAGACCCAGGTTCGATCCCTGGTCAGGGAACTAGATCCCACATGCATGCCGCAACTAAGAGTTCACGTGCTACAACTAAGGAGCCCGCCTGCCACCACTAAGACCCGGTGCAACCAAATAAATAAGTAAATAAAAATACTTTAAAAAAAAAAAAAAAAGAAGCTCAAAAAGCTATTTCTGATGTAAAATGCAAAACTATGAAACTTCCAGGAGAAAATCTACATGACCTTGGGTTTCACTATGAGTTTTCCAGCCAACATCAAAAGCAGGATCCAGGGACTTCCTTGGCGGTACAGTGGTTAGAACTCTGTGCTTCCAATGCAGGGGGCACGGGTTCGATACCGGGTTGGGGAACTAGGATCCCACGTGCTGCATGGCATGGCCAGAAAATTTTTAAAAAGGAAAAAAAGAAAAAAAAAGTACGATCCATTGGGGCGAAAATGGTAAGCTGGACTAATTAAAATTAAAAACTTCTGTTCTGTGAAAGACACTGTTAACAAAACCAAAAGCCAGGTTACTTACCATTGCAGTGGGACAGTTAAGCAACAAGAAGCTGGGATGGTTTAGAGTTGGAAACATTAGTAGAAACTCATGTTTAGTTTAACATGGAATGAGATGGTTAAAAATAAAAATATTTATTAAAAATTTTTTTAAATTTTAAATAACTAAAAAATTTTAAAACAAGGGACTTCCCTGGTGGTCAAGTGGTTAAGATTCCACACTTCCACTGCAGGGGGCATGGGTTTGATCCCTGATCAGGGAACTAAGACCCCGCATGCCACGCAGCATGGCCAAAAAATTAAAAATAAACAAAATAAAAGAAATATCTATAGAAATTATATATTCACAGGTTCAGATATTCACATATTTCCTTGCTCTGTCAGCCAAGAAGGCCTAGGAGCAACGATACCCTAGTAGTAATAAGCACACAATGCTCAGATCTTAGTTTCTAAATACCATCCTCCAATGAAAGGAACCAGGGCCCCTTGGAGAAATGACTGATCCTAGGAGTGAAGAAGGAAATAAACAAGATAAGCCCTGAACATTTTGTGGTACAAGAAAGTAAGAAAGTGCTAAAACAACAACAACAACAATGTCAAAAGGACACAGAAGCCAACTGAAAAAGTTCCCAGTGGCCAAGCTGTAACAGTTTGAACAACAAAATTAAGTAGTATTGAATTGTAACCTAAAGTATAAAAATCCACAAGTCCACACTAATATAAATAACTAAACAAACAAATAAATGGGAGTTGGGAAGGAGATGTATATCCCATGCAGAAGAATTTCAAGTAATTTATGTAAATACGCACCCCCCTCAAAGAGATGGAGCACAACGCCCCTCTCCTTAAGTGTGGGCTGCACATAGTGCTTTTCATTCAAAGAGCATAAGATGAAAAGGGGAAGAAAACAATAACTTTTACAATGGAGAAACCTGACAAACACCATATCAGCCAGGTGATCACCCTCAACATCAACAATGTAAGTCATGTTGATAGTATGTGATGAAAATGCACTTTATCTCTGTAGTCTTCCTCCCAAAAAGTCACAACTACAGTCTAATCATTTTTAAAAAATCATCAGAGAGATCCAATTGAAGGATACTGCGCAAAAACACCTGAACAGTATTCCTCAGAACTGGCAAGGTCTTCAAAAATAAAGAACGTCTGAGAAACTGTCAGCTAAGAGGACCTTTAAGGAAATAGAGCAACTCAATGCAATGTGGTATCCTGGACAAAATGCGAAAACAGAAAAAAGACATTAGGTAAAAACCAAAGAAATCTGAATAAAGTATGGACTTCAGTTAATAACAATTTATCAACACTGGTTTGTTAAATGTAACAAATGTACCACGGTAATGTTGATAACAGGAAAAACTGGATGCAGAGTATATGGGAACTCTGGACAATCTCTGTAATTTTTCTGTAAACCTAACATTGTCCTGAAAAAACTTTTTTAAACTACCTCTGCCTTCAGATTCTCAAACATGCTTTTATCATTCTGTAATTCACGATCCAATCTTAACTTCTCAAGAATTACCCCTTGGGGGCTTCCCTGGTGGCGCAGTGGTTGAGAGTCTGCCTGCCAATGCAGGGGACACGGGTTCAAGCCCTGGTCTGGGAAGATCCCACATGCCGCGGAGCGACTAAGCCCGTGAGCCACAATTGCTGAGCCTGCGCGTCTGGAGCCTGTGCTCCGCAACAGGAGAGGCCACGATAGTGAGAGGCCTACGCACCGCGATGAAGGGTGGCCCCCGCTTGCCGCAACTAGAGAAAGCCCTCACACAGAAACGAAGACCCAACACAGCCATAAATAAATAAATAAATAAATAAATAAATAAATAAAATTAAAAAAAAAAAAAGAATTACCCCTTGGGCTTCCCTGGTGGCGCAGTGGTTAAGAATCCGCCTGGCAATGCAGGGGACACGGGTTCAAGCCCTGGTCCAGGAAGATCCCACACGCCGTGGAGCAACTAAGCCCGTGTGCCACAACTACTGAGCCTGCGCTCTAGAGCCCGCAAGCCACAACTACTGAAGCCCACGTGCTACAACTACTGAAGCCCACGCGCCTAGAGCCCATGCTCCACAACAAGAAAAGCCACTGCAATGGGAAGCCCACGCACTGCAACGAAGAGCAGCCCCCACTTGCTGCAACTAGAGAAGCCTGCATGCAGCAACAAAGATCCAACGCAGCCAAAAATAAATAAATAAAACTTAAAAATTAAAAAATAAAAGAATTACCCCTTACTGTAACATTTTTCTCTTAAAAATTATACTCTTGGGGAGGGTTTAAATTTATTATCCTTTTCTATACGATTTACCCCTTGCCTTTTTAGGCTTGCTTTTATATTATTAACATATATATAAGAAAGAATTGTTTTTTCTTCTTTGTTAACTGGATGCTGAAGTGGAAGTTAGCTTTGCCTTTTTGTTGGCCTTTAAATGTTTATCACCGTTTTGCAACCATGATAATAATAATTCAGGTACAAAAAAAAAACCTCAAGGGATGCTAACACTGGTGAAAGTTTGATGAGAAACAGGGTCTTTACTTGGACTCAAAGTATCCTCCCATGAAAATGCTTATCAATGACGAAAGCAAAAATTAATAACTTTAAATGGAGAAATCAGGCTGACATCACTTTAATCAAGTAATCAAAGTTAAAATGACCAACAATGGAATGAACTGCCATCATGCATATGCTGAGGGATATACAATATCATTTCCATGTTTCTCCTGACAAAAATGAATAATCTGGATCTAACCATGAAGAACAACAAACCCAAAAAAGGGACATTCTACAACATAAACTGACCTGTATTTTCCAAATATATCAAAGTTATTAGAGACAAAAAAAAGGAATTGTTCCATGTTAAAGAAAATTACAGAGACCTGACAATCATACTCATAATGTGATACTGGGCTGGGCAACGGTGGCAATAGTATAAAGAGTATAATTAATACAACTGGTATAACTGGAATATGGATTATAGATAATAATATTTTATCAATGTTATATTTCCTAAATTTGATAACTATACTATGGCTATATAAGAGAATGTCTACTGATAATGCGCAATAACTTGGATGGATCTTCAGGGCATTATGCTGAATGAAAAAAAGCCGATCTCAAAGGTCACATACCTTTGAGAGAATTTATATAGCATTCTTTTTTTTTTTTTTTTTGGCCACACCACTTGGCTTATGGGATCTTAGTTCCACAAACAGGGAGATCGAACCTGGGCCCCCAGCGGTGAAAGTGCTGGGTCCTAACCACTGCACCGCCAGGGAATTCCTTACGTAGCATTCTTAAAAATGACAAAATCATAGAGATGGAGAACAGATTATTGGTTGCCAGAGGTTAAAAAGGGTGGGAGGGATGGAGGTAGCATGGGAGAGTCTTGTGATGTAACTGTTGTATCTTGACTGTGGTGGTGATCACACAAATCTATACATGTGATGAAAATGCACAGAACTAAATACATACATAAATAAGTACATGTAAAACTGGTGAGCTGTGAATAAGGTGGATGGACTGTATCAAAGTCAATTTCCTGGCTTTGATTTTTTTCTACAGTTATGCAAGATGTTACCACTGGGGAAATATGAGTAAAAGGTAACCAAGATTCTTCCATATTATTTCTTACAACAACATGTGAATCTACAATTATCTCAAAATTTAAAAAAAATTAAATGGTGCCTACCATTTTTTTTCAAAATGCTAAAATTTTATTTACAAAGCTTCTTTGTTGTGCAGAAAAAAATGCTGTTACAATCTCACTGTAACTGGTAGATGGTAGACTCACCAATCACACCTATCCACGCTCCAGCAAGAGTCTTACACAAAAACCTACCAATGCTTACAATTTCATTTGGGTGAAGTCCCCACAGAATTGAACTTCATTCCTTTTTGGGATGACTACAATGTGCATAACAATGTTTAGAGTATGTTATTGTTTTACTTTTAAAAAGGGGAAATATATAAATATGTGTGTAGGTATATATATATATTTGTTTATATAAACCGAGGAAAAACGGTTGCCTCAGGGAATGAAAACTGGGCGGCTGGGGAAAGGGTGGAAAGATTAGCACTTCTCTAGGTTCAATGTTCCTAAGGCCCAAGGCTTTCTTCAGTTTAGGTCAAACATTATCAAGTGCCTACTATATGCCAGGCACTGTGCTAAGTATTTTAGTGGTGGTTGCAGGGTGAAACCAAATTATACAAGACACTACAAAAGATGGTTCCCCACCCTCAGACAGGGGTAAATAATTAGATATGGGAATTTCAAAGGAATGAGGTGAAATCTAAGACAAAGGTACAGGATACAGAAGTGGGGCTCTTGGTGCAACCTAGATGGTTTTGGAGAGGAGTACACTTGAGCTATAAAAGGCTGAATAAGAGCAAAGCTGGGGGTGGAGGGAGCAGAAAGCTTTCTCAATGTGGATGGATGCTGTAACAAGAGCTGTATGTGTTATTAACATATGATGAGGTGTTATTATCCCATTTTGCAAATGAGGAAATGGAGGCACAGAGAGAACAGATAACTTGCCCAAGATCACATGGCTAATAACTTGGAACCATCTGGTTCCAAGACAGTAATAGAAAGGTTGAGTCTGGTTTTAGTATCTGCCTTGGAAAGTCCTGGGCTATTTCACTCCTATTCTTTATTCCTCTCTGCTTCACTTTTTCTCTTCCTTCATTCTCCTAGCTCTCTAGATTTTCTCCTACTCATCCTCCTCCCTTGTCTCAATCATTATAATGGCCCTTCTCTCTCTCTGTGCCCACACATACCTTGCAAACCTTGATTTCAAATCTGGCCACTTCAAAACTAGTCAAAACTATAGCAAAAGATTAGAAACAATTTCAATGTCAATTCATATACAAATAGAGAAAATTTATGTTATATTGATACAACAGAATACTAAGAAACCATGAAAAAGAATAAAGCAGTTCTGAAACTACAGATCCATAATATCAAATATCTTTTTAAGTAATAAAAAAAGACACAAAGAACAATGAGTATGCCACTCTACCATTTGTGAGGGCGGGGGTTTACACATGTGTATATTCATAAAGGCATAGGTTATCTAAGGAACAACACACAAAAACTTAAGAGTGATTTCCTCCTGAATATGAGGAGAGGCAGAAGACTTACATTTCACTGTATTTGTTTTAAATTTTACATGATATGTATGTATCAACTATTAAAAATAAATATGTACCTAAATAAAATAGTTAAATAGAAATAGAACTACCACACGACCCAGAAATTCCAATCCTAGGTATACATCAGAAAAAAACAAAAACATTAATTTGAAAAGATACACACACCCAATGTTCCTAGCAGCATTATTTACAATTGCCAAGATATGGAAGCAACCTAACACACACAATGGAACACTATTCAGCCATGAAAAAGAATGAAATCTTGATATTTGCAACAACATGGATGGACTTGAAGGGCATTATGTTAAGTGAAATAAGTCAGACAGAGAAAGACAAATATTGTATGATATCACCTATAAGTGGAATCTAAAAAATACAACAAACTAATGAATGTAATGAAAAAGAAATAGACTCAGATATAGAGAACAAACTAGCAGTTTCCAGTGTGGAGATGGAAGTAGGGAGGGGCAAGATAGGGGTAGGGGATTAAAAGGTACAAACTACCATGTATAAAATAAGCTACAAGGATACATTGTACAACACAGGGAATACAGCCAATATTTTATAGTAACTATAAATGGAATATAATCTTTAAAAATTATGAATCACTATATTATACACCTATAACTTACATAATATTGTATATTGACTATACTTTAACAAATTTTTTTAAAAATTAAAAAAATAGGGACTTCCCTGGTGGCACAGTGATTAAGAATCAGCCTGCCAATGCAGGGGACATGGGTTCGATCCCTGATCCGGGAAGATCCCACGTGCCACGGGGCAACTAAGTCCATGCACCACAACTACAGAGCCTGCACGCCACAACTACTGAGCCCGCCTGCCACAACTACTGAAGGCCGCGTGCCTAGAACCTGTGCTCTGCAACAAGAGAAGCCACCGCAATGAGAAGCCCACACACTGCAACAAAGAGTAGCCCCTGCTGACCGCAACTAGAGAAAGTCCACGCACAGCAACAAAGACCCAACGCAGATGAAAATAAAAATAAATAAAACGTTAATTAAAATATAAATAAAAGTTAAAGGGCGGAAGGTGGTTGTCTCCTTGGAGACTATTACTTACTTGCTTAGTAACAATGGGCCTGCACTCACTCTGAGTCACGAAATAATACCAGGGATTCTTGAGAGCTTATTCACCCAACCTGGGTGAGCACATAATGCCACCAGTGAAGGACCAAAACATGGCTAATACTAAAGAGAATTAAGTACACATAAACTCTTTTTTAAAAATAATCTTCTGGGGAATTCCCTGGCGGTCCAGGGGTTAGGACTCCACGCTTTCACTGCCAAGGGCCCGGGTTCAATCCCTGGTCGGGGAACTATGATCCCACAAGCCACGCGGTGCAGCCAAATAAATAAATTTAAAAAAATAAAAATAATCTTCTGAACAAGATCTCAACCACAGAGTTCCTATTTCCTGATTTTCAGTATTATTTTAAAGTACAGTTGCTAGAGAAGAGCTTTGCTATAGAGAACATGAACTAATCTTTGCAGGTAACCATTAGTCTATTGAACCAAAATATATAACCAGGTAAAAAGTCAATGCAGGAAGATGAAATGAAGATTCTAGTAAGCTGGTGGCCCAATTTATATCCTGATGCTGGGGGAACATAAGTGTAAAACTCATTACTTAAAAATAAATTATTGAGCCAGCATGTATGGGAAGTAAAAGCAGAGGGCATACTATCTAGAAGGGGAGACAAGCACACTAACACACAAAACTATTAAATAACTGAGCATAAGTCAAGATCGAACTCGTACTTAGTGATTCTATTTAACCAAAGGATAAAATCACGGGCCTGACTTCGCGGATGCTCATTCCCCACTACCTCCAGCCTGCACAGAGCCATCCAGCCATCTCCTCCATCTTGGAATTCTCTTGCTCAAAACCTGAAATGCTCCCAAACTAATGAACTAACACCATCAAGTTCAAGCTCCTGCTCATCTGTTAATTGTTTTACCTTGGGAAGGTTCCCTTCACTTTCATTTTCTTATTTGTAAAATGGGATGGTTAAATTACATGATCTTTAAAGTCCATTTCAGATATAATTTCGCTTGGTCAAACAACTCTATACCTCAACACCTCAGCTTTTGTTCTAGTCAAACAAATCTCCAAGCTTCTTCCTACAAGGTCCAACACAGACTCTACCTCCCTCTTGAATTCATCCTATACATCCCTTATTCTACACATCTCTCCCTTTCCCTCTCCTCTCAAGCTATATATGGCCTCCTTTTCCATTTCTCCAAGATGCCAGGCTCCCTGCTACCAAACTTTTCCCCTGTGCTACACACCACCACATCCCACCTATCCTCGGGTTCTCAGTCACGTCAGATCCAGTGCTCCCTTTTTTTAAAATAACAATTATTTCATAATATCCCTTTATCATTCTGAAACATAATTTACAGATAATGCAAATTAAACATAATTTTAAATATGTATAGGTTAGGAAGAGTCCTAAGTATTATAAAGTAGAAATAAAAGGAACATAATTCAGTACCAAATAATATATATATGTTAATGGTAAATGTTCTGGTACAATTACTTTAGATGGGAGTGAGGCAGCAGAATGCTATTTTTTGTTTGTTTGTTTTTGTTTGTCTTTTGTGAAGTTATACTTTTATTAATGTTATTGCTTGCAATGTGCCACTGATGACAATTTAGACACAAGTTTTAAATCAACTGGACAGGACTGTATCATTACTTTCAAACACTGTTTGGATACTGTATAGACCCTCAAAAAATGCTATTGTTTTTGATAACAAACCTTGGAGGACTATTTGATCCTTCAAACCATACATATGAAAGTATAACTGATTTATAAAGACAACAAAAACTAGGTATCAAGAATCCTGAGTTCCAGGGACTTCCCTGGTGGCCTAGTAGGTAAGCCTCCACTCTCCCAATGCAGGGGGCCCGAGTTCAATCCCTCATCAGGGAACTAGATCCCACACGCATGCTGCAACTAAGAAGCCCACATGCTGCAACTAAAGATACCGCATGCAGCAACTAAGACGCGGTGCAGCCAAAATAAATAAATAAATACGTATTTTTAAAATAATAATAATAAAAATAAAACTTTAAAAAAAAAAAGAAAGAAACCTGAGTTTCAATACCAGTTTTGCCAGTAACAAGCCTAAAATCACTTCTGAATTTTTTTTTTAATTCTTTAAAGTCACTTCACCTGTCCAGCTCTGAGTTCCAGCCTGGGAGAAGACAGCAGACAAGGCTGGCACAGTCCCTGAGTGGTGATCAAGCAGGTGGAACTCTAAGCTTACTTCAACCAGAACAGCAGCTCAGCTAGGATTTGTTTATATATTGCAGCTAGCATCTGTTTAGAGAAGGCTTCTCTGTTAGTTCTTGTATGATAAAAGGGACTGTGGCGGTTTCTTATAAAAAGCTAAACATGCATTTATGATACAATTCAGCAACTGCACTCTTGGGCATTTATCCCAGAGAAATGAAAACTTATGTTCGCACAAAAAACAAATGTTCATACTCGCTTTATTTTTAACAGGCAAAAACTGGAAACAATCCAAACCTTTCAACAGGTGAATGGTTAAACAAACTGTGGTTCAGCCATATCATGGACTTCTACTCAGCAATAAAAAGGAACAAACTACTAATACATGCAACACTTGGATGAATCTTCAGGGAATTATGCCAGGTGAAAAAAGCCAATCTCAAAAGGTTACATACTGAATGATTCCATTTACATAAAGAACCACAGTGGGGAGTGGAGGTGGGCAGGGTGGGTGCTAGAGGTAGATGTGGTTATAAACATGCAACACAAGGGATCCTTATGGCGTTGGAACTGTTAGGTTCCTTCACTGTGATGGTGCACACAAAAACCTACACAGGTGATAAAATTGTGTAGAACTTATTACACACACGTACGAGTAAAACTGGAGAAATCTGAATAATGTTAGTAGATTGTATAAATGTCAATATTCTGGTTATGATACTATACTATAGTTCTACAAATGTCACCACTGGGGGAAACCTGGTCAAGTATACAAAGACCTCTATTACTTCTTACAACTGCATATGAATCTACAATTATCTCAATTAAAATTTCAATTAAAAATAAAATCCTGAAAAAAAATAAAATAAAATAAAATCCTGAAGACCTAAATCCACGTAACCAGGGGCTCCCTGAAAGCTGGAGCCTAGACATTTGACAGTTCCTTGTGCTTTTCAAACTGTCAGTAGTAATGAACTAGTGGGGTTCCCCCGCAATTGAAGCAATCCAATACTTTCCTAAAATACAATAAAAAGAACTAATAGAAAAATGAAGATAAAATACAAACCCACATTTTCTTATTATTAACTTTTGATTTCTGAAGGCTATAACAGTGGGCATGGCAATGGGCACTGGGATCACACTTTTGAGCAGTGATGCAGCAAGACAACTAAGCCTACTCATGAGTTTTTACCACAACAGTTCCATCTCCTGAAAATTCAACAGAGACATCATCTGGCTAAAGAGATGCTTCTCATGTTCTTGAAAAAGATCTTAAAATACTTATGTGGGGGGAAAAAAAAACCTCCTGTCTATTCATGAAAAAGCCCATCAGAGCCAAAAAAAAAACCAAAAACAAAACACTTCAGGAACCAATCTCTTTACAAAAAATAACATATGTTAAATGTTCTTTGATGCCTGATAGATTAACTCGGAAATCATTATTTAAAATATTGGGAATTCCCTGGCGGTCCAATGGTTAGGACTTCCAGCTTTCACTGCTGAGGGCGCAGGTTCAATCCCTGGTCGGGAAACTAAGATCCCGCAAGCCATGCGGGGGGTGGGGGAGTGGGGGGAACACCACAAAATACCTGAGATTAAGTTAAGGCAACTCAAGGTGTTCTGTGAAACTCTTTACGGGAGACTAGTCTGGACTGGGTTTCACAATAGGAGTGCTCCAGATATGAAACTGTCTCTTTTCCAACACTCTTATTCTACATCTGACTATCTTCCACCTTAATTTAAGTTCAAGTGGAGATATTATAGACAGTATTTATTAGCTCAAGTAAATAATAAATAAATTTATTAAATAATAAATAATAGAAGAGACACTGCTTTGGAAAAGACCCCCAGTGTTCTCCTTATTTGTGCAAGTAATAAATCCTTCTCCTGAGAAAAATAAACAAATACTAGGGGTTGTGGGAAAAAACATGAAAAATTAAATCTAAGAGTAATTCCCAAGTTTCACACTCCTTTTAAAATAAAACGCTTGCCAATAATATTAACAAGCAGCCCACTCTTTTCCCTCGCTTTGCCGATACTATTAGAGATTTACCAATACACAGCAAAATGTTAACAACTAGGTGATACACAGAAGGAAAACCTAGGGCATGGATACTCCTGATTAACAGCCCTAATACTTAGCAAAACACATTTATTAGTGAAACTGAAAAAGGAAACAGAATTATTCAGCAATTAAAAGGAAGTACTGATACCACAGTATGGATGAACCTTGAAAACATGATAAAGAAGCCATTCACAATGACCTCATATTATATGATTCCATTTATATGACATATCCAGAATAGGCAAATCTATACAGACATAAATTATTCATTGCATAGGGCTAGGAGCAAGGATGGGATTGGAAAATGACAGCTAAAAGGTTCCTTTTTTAGGTGATAAAATTTTTCCAAAATTGATTTTGGTAGGTTTGCACAACTCTGAATATACAAAAAAATTGAAATGTACAATTGAAATGGATAAACTGTATTATATGCAAATTATATATCAATAAAGCCGCTGCCAAAAATATGGGGGGAAAAAGGAAACAGCAGTAGACTCCACCGATAGTAGACAGTAACTGCTTACTAAATATATAACAAAAAATAAAGAAATGAAGTGAGGGGATTTCCCTGGCAGTCCAGCACTTAACAGACTCTTGAGATTCCACTGCAGGGGGCACAGGTTCCATCCCTGGTCAGGGAACTAAGATCCCGCATGCTGCACGGTGCAGCCAAAAAGTAAAATTAAAAAAAAAAAAAGAAATGAAGTGAAAGGATTAAATGCTTATATAGAAAAAAGAAAAAAGTACAGAATTTTTTCACATATACTTAGTGACAGAAATGCAGAAGCAAAACTGAATCAAGTCTACTGAGTACAGAAATGGATGAAGGAAGTAATAACTGGTCTTAGAATACCTTATACAGATCAACTAAAGAGCTATGCATATTATCTCTGTAGGTCAAGGCTAGCTATCATTCATGGTACAATATACATCAGTTTCCCTTTCCCTCCGTAATTCCAACCTCTACTAATTATTTATGTAATTTAAAAGAAGGGAATATGATATTTACATAAACAGTGTGTGGAAGAGTAGAATACATATACATGTATATACTGGAAAAAGCAAAATCTCCCTGAAGGGCATATGAGAAACTGATGGCTTTGGTTGCCTGTAGGGAAGAGAGGAAGGGTGTTTTTAGTACTTTCAAATTTTGAAAGTAGTATCTATCATGTAACCAAAAAAGTTAATAATTTGAAGAAAAAATATCTTTCAGTGAGTCTGATAGCCCTCCAGCTTGACACAGATCCACTAAGCAACTACTCTATAGCTGCTTGGTTAAAAAACATGCCTAAAACCATGCAATGGTACTATCATCCATTCTTCTATCTCCATCTTCTCACCAGAGTTCCAGAGAGTGAAACTCTACGTAAGTGGAAACACAGAACACTGGAGATAGTCCTCCTGAACAGTAAACTCAAGAGACCCAGTTTCCTAGTCTAGCAACTAAGTGATTCCTAAGTCTTCTCTTAAATTCTGAGAACCTATGAGATTAAATGATATTTCGCCAACCACATTTGTGTATGGTGTGAGGGAGTGTTCTAATTTCATTATTTTACATGTAGCTGTCCAGTTTTCCCAGCACCACTTATTGAAGAGGCTGTCTTTTCTCCATTGTATATTTTTGCCTCCTTTATCAAAGATAAGGTGACCATATGTGTGTGGGTTTATCTCTGGGCTTTCTATCCTGTTCCTTTGATATATATTTCTGTTTTTGTGCCAGTACCATACTGTCTTCATTACTGTAGATTTGTAGTATAGTCTGAAGTCAGGGAGCCTGATTCCTCCAGCTCCGTTTTTCTTTCTCAAGACTGCTTTGGCTATTCGGGGTCTTTTATGTTTCCATACAAATTGTGACATTTTTTTGTTATAGTTCTGTGAAAAATGCCATTGGTAGTTTGATAGGGATTGCACTGAATCTGTAGATTGCTTTGGATAGTATAGTCATTTTCACAATGTTGATTCTTCCAATCCAAGAGCCAACCACATTTGTGTCTCTAGGTTTCCCCTGTTCACATATCCCCTCCCCAATTTGAAGAGATGTCAAAGAATCTCTTTAAGGAAAAAGTCTGTGTAGCATAAATCTGAAAACATAAATAGGTGTTAGAAAAATATGTGGGGACTTCCCTGGTGGCACAGTGGTTAAGGATCCGCCTGCCAATGCAGAAGGACACGGGTTAGATCCCTAGTCCGGGAAGATCCCACATGCCGTGGAGCAATTAAGCCCATGTGCCACGACTACTGAGCCTGCACTCTAGAGCTCACGAGCCACAACTACTGAACCCACGAGCCACAACTACTGAAGCCCGCATGCCTAGAGCCCATGCTCTGCAACAAGAGAAGCCACTGCAATGAGAAGCCCACACATCACAACGAAGAGTAGGCCCCTCTCGCCGCAACTAGAGAAAGCCTGCATGCAGCAACGAAGACCCAACGCAGCCAAAGAATAATTTTAAAAAATAATAAACTGGAAAAATACGTGTTAAAGTCAAAAATGATAACTGCCTTGGTAAACTTCAATCAAATATAAAAGAGATACTTATAGAAAATGTAAAATGATCCTATTTAAAATAAATTATATATCTGTAATATGTTACTCTTTGTATAAGAAAGAAGAGGAATTAAGAAAATATACATGTATCTACTACTTTGTGCCAAAGAAATAAAGGAAAGATAACCCAGAAAAACACATAGATAAATAGATAGATAGATAATATATATGAAAATGTACAGAGAAAGGAATGCAGGCTATATGCCTGAGTATAACAATAATTATCTCTTATCATCTCACACCAGTCAGAATGGCCATCATCAAAAAATCTACAAACAATAAATGCTGGAGAGGGTGTGGAGAAAAGGGAACCCTCTTGCACTGCTAGTGGGAATGTAAATTGATACAGCCACTATGAAGAACAGTATGGAGGTTCCTTAAAAAACTAAAAATTAGAACTACCATACGACCCAGCAATCCCACTACTGGGCATATACCCTGAGAAAACCATAATTCAAAAAGAGTCATGTACCAAAATGTTCATTGCAGCTCTATTTACAATAGCCAGGACATGGAAGCAACCTAAGTCTCCATCGACAGATGAATGGATAAAGAAGATGTGGCACATATATACAATGGAATATTACTCAGCCATAAAAAGGAACGAAACTGAGTTATTTGTAGTGAGGTGGATGGACCTAGAGACTGTCATACAGTGAAGTAAGTCAGAAAGAGAAAAACAAATACCGTATGCTAACACATATATATAGAATCTAAAAAAAAAAAAAGAAAAAGAAAAAAAAATGGTCAGAAGAACCTAGGGGCAAGACGGGAATAAAGATGCAGACCTACTAGAGAATGGACTTGAGGATACGGGGAGGGGGAAGGGTAAGCTGGGACAAAGTGAGAGAGTGGCATGGACATATATACACTACCAAATGTAAAATAGATAGCTAGTGGGAAGCAGCCACATAGCACAGGGAGATCAGCTCGGTGCTTTGTGACCACCTAGAAGGGTGGGATAGGGAGGGTGGGAGGGAGGGAGATGCAAGAGGGAAGAGATATGGGGACATATGTATATGTATAACTGATTCACTTTGTTATAAAGCAGAAAGTAACACACCATTGTAAAGCAATTATACACCGATAAAGATGTTAAAAAAAACAACAACAATAATTATCTCTGAGGAGGGCAATGGGAATGGGGAGAACAGAGGAGGTTGGAATAGAAAGGTCTGAAAGGGGACTTTCACTTTCTCTTGTATTTTCCTTCTTTATTTGAATTTTTTACAACTAGCATATGGTTACTGAATAACTAGGGACATCTCAGGAAAGGTGAAATGTACCTAAAAGCTAATTCCCATTAACTTTATTTTTTTAATAAAACCTGAAAGTAGCAGGAGTGTTATCTTTTTCTAAAAGCATTACTTTTCCTAACAGAAGAAATTACCCAAAACGTGAATCTCTTACACACCACACACATATATGTACCTAAACACAGTCCTGTTAAACAAAATTAAGGAAACTTTCCTGTTCCTCCTGATGTTTCTATTCCTTCTAGAAACCCAGTAACTTGCAAAATGTTCAATATTGGGACTTCCCTGGTGGTCCAGTGGTGGAGAATCTGCCTTACAATGAATGCAGAGGATGCGGGTTCAATCCCTAGTCAGGGAACTAAGATCCCACGTGTCGCCGAGCAACTAATCCCGCATGCCACAACTACTGAGTTCACGCACCTCAACTAGAGCCCACGTGCTGCAAACTACAGAGCCCACGTACTCTGGAAACCACACGCCACAACCACAGAGCCCGTGCCCTGGAGTCTGTGCGCTACAACTAGAGAAGTGAAAACCTGCATGCCACAACTAAAGAGAAGCCCACGCAACACAACGAAGATCCCTCATGCCGCGGCTAAGACCCAATGCAGCCAAAAATACATTAAATAAATATATAATAAATAAATAAATCTTAAAAAAAAATGTTCAATATCTCTCTAATGCAAATTTCCCCTTCTCAAACCCACTGTCATAGTTAAGCATCCCTCACTGCTCTTCTGGACTGCATATTGTAATACCTCCCCTCCCTGTCTCCCTACCTCTGAAGGGAATCCTTCCAAGTCCGCCCTCAGATCACAGAAGTATAGTTTATAATTCTACTCCAAGGATCTTGGGCTACTTGTACAAAGGCAATCAAGGGACAGTTGAGCAATTCTCCAAATAATATGATGATTAGAGGTAACCAAATTAATCTATTTTTTAAATTTCAGACAAATTTTAATAGCTGCTAAAGCAGTCTGATAAAAAGATTGAAGCGTTTGGAGTAGAAACTATTGACTAAAATAATTATCCTGCTCATCCTGGATCAATCTGTTATCTCCTTCAAAGAGACAGTAATAGCTTTGGATCCTGGTGTGTAGAAAAATGTGAATACATCTGAGAACTGCCACCAGTGAGGATTTGATATTAAAATTACTTTTTTTAAAACTAATTAATTAATTTATTTCTGGCTGCGTTGGGTCTTCGTTGCTGCATGCGGGCTTTCTCTAGTTGTGGCGAGGGGGGGCTACTCTTCGTTGAGGCGTGCAGGCTTCTCATTGTGGTAGCTTCTCTTGGTACGGAGCACAGGCTCTAGGTGCGTGGGCTTCAGTAGTTGTGGGACGTGGGCTCAGCAGTTGTGGCTCGCAAGCTCTAGAGTGCAGGCTCAGTAGTGTGGCACACAGGCTTAGTTGCTCCATGGCATGTGGGATCTTCCCGGAGGGCTCAAACCCGTGTCCCCTGAATTGGCAGGCAGATTCTTAACCACTGCCCCACCAGGGAAGCCCTAAAATTGCTTTTGACAACTCAATATAGGAAAGAGGTAACAACTGAAATGAAAAATTAATATTCTTGATAATAGCCTTTCCCTCAGAGGGAAAGCAGCAAACAAGCAATGCCACCATAAAGGATTTAGCAAAGTGCCTGCTATATTGTAAGCATTCCATAAACTTTGGCTATCATTATTAATATGCCTAACACAGGGTTAGACCTCCATCTTACCCACCTATGCATTAATTGTACAGGTATAATACAAGTCAATGTAGAAGACAGAATAAATACAATTTTCTTAAGCTTTAATGATACTTAAACTAAACATTATAGTGTCCATTGTGTTTAATTTTGTAATACCTTACAAGATTACCTTTTTAATCATCAAAATAGCTGAATTTCTCTACTTTGTAGTTACATGCATTGATTACATAAATTCAAAATTCAAAATCACAAAAAGAAATTCAAAGGCACATAATTCAAAAGCACAAAAGGATATACAAAATAAAGTCTCCCTACCACAAATGTCTCTCAGCATCCGAGGTTACACTCCCCAGAGGCAACCAACGTATAGCAGTTTTTCGGTATCCTTTCAGAAAGGCTGCATCTAGGGAGTTGCCTTGTGGCTTAGTAGTTAGGATTATGGGCTTTCACTACCGTGGCCTGGGTTCAATCCCTGGCTGGGGAACCGAGATCCTGCAAGCCACACGGCATAGCCAAAATATAAATAAATAAATAAATAAATAATAAAAAGGATAAAATTATATGTTTATGTACCAATTATCTTCAGAAAAGTAAGCCAGAAAAAGTTGATGTTATTCATTAGGTTTTTGTTTTTGTTTTTTTTTATAAATTTATTTATTTTATTTTTGGCTGTGTTGGGTCTTCATTGCTGTATGCGGGCTTTTCTCTAGTTGCGGCGCGCAGGCTTCTCATTGCGGTGGCCTCTCCCGTTGTAGAGCACGGGCTCTAGGTGCGAGGGCCTCAGCAGCTATGGCATGTGGGCTCAGCAGCTGTGGCTCGCAGGCCCCAGAGCGCAGGCTCAGCAGTTGTGGCGCACGGGCCCAGCTGCTCCGCGGCATGTGGGATTCTCCCAGACCAGGGTTCGAACCCGTGTCCCCTGCATTGGCAGGCGGATTCTTAACCACTGTGCCACCAGGGAAGCCCTATTCATTAGTTTTTAACTGAATGGAGCAGCTCCTTATAATATCAACTGCATAGTTAGGAAATAAAACACTAACTTAATGTGTATTCAGTTTAAATTGGTATGTATTTTTACATTCCTGAAAAAAATAAACTTTGTACATTAAAAAATAAAGAATTTTTCCATTTTAAATAATAATGCAGGGAATTCCCTGGTGGTCCAGTTAGGACTCTACGCTTTTCACTGCCGAGGGCGCTGGTTTGATCCCTGGTCCTGAAACTAAGATCCCGCAACCTGCGTGGCACGGCCAAAAATAAAAAAAAATTTTTTTAGGGCTTCCCTGGTGGTGCAGTGTTTAAGAATCTGCCTGCCAATGCAGGGGACATGGGTTCAAGCCCTGGTCCGGGAAGATCCCACATGTTGTGGAGCAACTAAGCCCATGTGCCACGACTACTGAGCCTGCACTCTAGAGCCCGTGGGCCACGACTACTGAGCCTGCACTCTAGAGCCCGTGGGCCACAACTACTGAGCCCACGTGCCACAACTACTGAAGCCCACGTGCCTAGAGCCTGTGCTCCACAACAAGAGAAGCCACCACAATGAGAAGCCCGCGCACCACAACAAAGAGTAGCCCCCGCTTGCCACAACTAGAGAAAGCCTGCGTGCAGCAACAAAGACCCAATGCAGCCAAAAATAAAATTAATTTAAAAAATAAAATAAAATGACCTCAGCAATTTTCTAAAAAAAGAAATTGCTACCTTTTAAGATTACATTTTAAGGCAAACATTATTGACACTGTCAATAATATATCAAGACTTCAAAAAGGATTGTATTCCTTAAAAATATTT
Source organism: Balaenoptera borealis (assembly GCF_965194805.1). NCBI lineage: Eukaryota > Metazoa > Chordata > Mammalia > Artiodactyla > Balaenopteridae > Balaenoptera > Balaenoptera borealis. The sequence continues at coordinate 127,024,649 of NC_138862.1, read as the reverse complement.
TCCTTTACTAAAATCAGATCCCAACCTTAGCATCCAACTAACTAGATGTAGTCAGTCCAAAACTTCTCTTAAGTTACTAAATAGTTCATTTTCAAAATGGATAATACATCGGTGGCTTTAGGTCTCCACACCCACTCAGGAATGACGAAAGAATACCTGTAATTTTGTAACTACACAGTTCTCATCTATAGAAACCATTGCTTATAAATGAATTCAAAATAGTGATTAGCTCAAAATAATTATTATGGAATTTATAAGGTAGGATTTTCCTGTTCTAAGTGCTTGCTTTTTTTTTTTTTTTTTAAACTTTGGGTTTATTTATTTTATTTATTTATTTATTTTTGGGTGTGTTGGGTCTTCGTTTCTGTGCGAGGGCTTTCTCCAGTTGTGGCAAGTGGGGGCCACTCTTCATCGCGGTGCGCGGGCCTCTTCACTATCGCGGCCTCTCTTGTTGCGGAGCACAGGCTCCAGACGCGCAGGCTCAGTAATTGTGGCTCACGGGCCTAGTTGCTCCGCGGCATGTGGGATCCTCCCAGACCAGGGCTCGAACCCGCGTCCCCTGCACCGGCAGGCAGACTCTCAACCACTGCGCCACCAGGGAAGCCCCTAAGTGCTTGCTTTTTATTTTGTAAAATAACACACAGTTTGGGAAATAATGTTAAAGGCGAACTAGGTAACTAAAATAACATTTGTGAGTCACTGAGATTACTGTCAACAGAAAAAAGTTCAGACTTCTAAGAGGGAAAAGTGACCCACCTGCCCCAATTTGAGCCCACTCACGGCTTGTCTATGGCAAGAGGCATACTCAGTAAGAGCTCAACTCTTCAGCAGTAAAGAAAATAATCACAAATCCCCCATTTGCAGATTGGACGTGCTGTCAAAATGGCTTATAATGGCATCACAACCAGAAACTTGACTGAAACAAGTTAACTGGGCTCCAGAGCTAGAAAGAAAACCTCCATTGTGTCCTATGCATCTCCTTCTATGTGTCTGAGTACTACTAATGGTAGATGTAATGTTAATGCTCACATTCCTTTCTCATGTGAATATGAAAAAAAAGGCCAAAGTATTAATGCTTCTCAATTCACTATTTTTTTAAGTTAAGGTATTAACAACTGTAGTCTATTGGTTCATTTATTCAAAAGTAAATTTATGAAAAAAAAAAAGTAAATTTATGTCTAACTTCTTCTATTCCCAATAATTTAGGATCAAGCTTAGCAACATGTTTTAATATACCACCCAAACAAATTACCTAAGCAGAAGAGAAAAAAAAAACTTGGTATTTTCTTATTTAAAAACTCTGTAAAGATGATCTACACAAGCGGACTAGGACCTCTAACTATACGAAGTCATACATTAAGTATTTTTGTTACTTACACATATATGACAAACCACAAAACCACAGTCCAATTGTAAAGCCAAGGGAAAAGGAAAAGCTCATCTTACATTCAAAACAAAGGTATGGGACTTCCCTGGTGGTCCAGTGGGTAAGACTCCGCCATCCCAATGCAGCGGGCCGGGGTTTGATCCCTGGTCAGGGAACTAGATCCCGCATGCCTGCCACAACTAAGAGTTCACATGACGCAACTAAGAAGCCCACATGCCCCAACTAAAGATCCCGCATGCCGCAACTAAGATCCGGTGCAACCAAAATAAATAAATAAATATTTTTAAAAAAATAAAAAAGGTACACTATATCACATAACTAATTCATTGTTTAACTCTTAACTCTAATCCATAAAACAGGACTATACACATAAAAACTTGTTTAAGAGTAGTGAATGAAAGTTAATGGTTAAATGATTAGAAAATTGCTTCCTGATTTCAAATACCCAGGTACTGTAAAATGAAGCTGGTGATTATTACACTAAAAAACAACACTTTAAACTTATATAGTCTCGGGCTTCCCTGGTGGCACAGTGGTTAAGAATCTGCCTGCCAATGCAGGGGACACGGGTTTGAGCCCTGGTCTGGGAAGATCTCACATGCCGTGGAGCAACTAAGCCCATGCGCCACAACTATTGAGCCTGCGCTCTAGAGCCCGCGAGCCACAACTACTGAAGCCCACACGCCTAGAGCCCATGCTCCGCAACAAGAGAAGCCACCACAATGAGAAGCCCGCTCACTGCAATGAAGAGTAGCCCCTGCTCACCAAAACTAGAGAAAGCCCGCGCACAGCAACGAAGACCCAACACAGCCAAAAATAAATAAATAAAATAAATTAAAAAAATAAAAAAGGAAAGAGCCCTCTTAAAAAAAGAAAAAGAAAAAAAAAAATATATATAGTCTCTTTCAACCTTCCTCCGAAGGACCTAACAAATAAAAAAACTATTGACGCAATCAGTTATAAGCATTAATTCTAACCCAGTGTTCACAGCAACATTATTTACAATAGCCAAGATATGGAAGCAACCTAAGTGTCCATCAACAGATGAATGGATACAGAAGAGTGGTGTATATATATATACAATGGATTACTACTCTGCCATAAATAAAAAGAACAAAATTTTGCCATTTGTAACAACATGGATGGATATGGAGGATATTATGCAAAGTGAAATAAGTCAGAAAGAGAAAGACAAATACTGTATGATAACACTTATATGTGGAATATAAAAATTAAAACAAACTAGTGCATATAAGAAAAAAGACTTACAGATATAGAGAACAAACTAGTGGTTACCAGTAGGGAGAAAGAAGGGGGGAGGAGCAAGATGGGGTAGGGCAGTGGTCCCCAACCTTTTTGGCACCAGGGACCAGTTTCGTGGAAGACAATTTTTCCACGGCCAGGGGAGGGACGGGGCGGGGCGGGGTGGGGTGGGGGGGCAGGGGGCGGTTCAGATCATAATGCAAAAGATGGTTCAGGCAGTAATGCAAGCCATGGGGAGCAGCAGATGAAGCTTCGCTCGCTCACCTGCCACTCATCTCCTGCGGTGCGGCCCAGTTCCTAACAGGCCTTGGACCACTACCGGTCTGTGGCCTGGGGGTTGGGGACTCCTGGGGTAGGGTATTAAGAGGTACAAACTACTATGTATAAAATAAATAAGCTACAAGAGTATATTGTACAAGACAGGGAATATTTTATAATAACTATAAATGGAGTATAACCTTTAAAAATTGTGAATCACTATGTTGTACACCTGAAACTTATATAATATTGTAAATCAACTATTCCTCAATAAAAAATAAATTTAAAAATAAATAAATAAGCAAAAGCATAAATTCTAGAGTCATACAGACCTGAGTTTGAAACCTGACTCTCCCACTTAAAAGCTGTGTGCCACCTGGCATGTTAACTTCCCAAAGCTTCAGTTTCCTCATTTCTTAAATGAGAATATCATTAGTACCTTCATTACAAGTTTCTTATGAAGATAAAATGAATAATGCACAAAGAGGAGTTAGCATAACCTGACACATAGGTGAGCATTCAATAATGTTAACTTTGGTTATAGTTTAATCCTATACAGTAAATCACACAGAGGAGTTTTTCTAATAGGCTATATTGACAGTCACAGCTTTAAATGACAAAAGAACATATTGATAAAAGGAAGCAGGTAACAACAGAATGCATAGAATTAAAGAAGTCACTGATTAAAAAATAATTGCCTGGCTCTCAAGGAGAAGATAGTACATTCTTCATAAGTTAAAGGTAAAACAATTGTTACTCGTTGGTACAGCATATATAGTTCTCTGTAACACACACACACACACACACACACACACACACACAGTAGACATTCCTTGTAGGTAGAATGAGAATCTAAAACCCAGAAGCCTCTCAGTTAGGGAAAATTTTAATAATCTAATAATGGAATGGTGGGTGAAGTACATCAAGAGTTAAGACAACTAATGATTTCCAATGAAAATGTGAAATTTCCACAGCCATCAAAAGAACAAAAATAAAATAACTATAATTGATCATAACATTGTCCAAAATCAACAACCATCTTCTATGGATGTTTCCTTAGGCTCACAGTGCAAAAAACAAGCATGTTAAGAGAACTCCAGTTGGTTTTCCCCAGGACATGCCTCTAATAATTAACTACAATGAATCTCATTGGAGGAATGATGTCCATGTAGCTGATAAACATGGAACCTAACTTTTGAAAATATACAACTGCAGAAATAAGTTTTAAATAAATTTGTGTCCAGATAACATAAGGGCAGCAATTTGTAATGATTTATAAAGTCAGAGGAAAACACTGATTTTAATAGTATGATATCTAAATACAAGAGCTACACTAAATCAGTAGTTCAAGAATAAGCAATTTTAAATGACCATATTTCAACTATTTAATAGAAATTAGTTACTGTGTAACTACATGTAAGTAACATGTCAGAGGTAGTAAATAGTGGCCTGGCTACAAGAAATGAGCACCTCTATTTCAAACAGCAGGTCTTCATTTTAATTCCTATGAAAATGTTTAACAGGTTAAGTGATTAAATAAACATTAAAGAGAACTTCAAATTGCAGTAAATTTATAATTCTGACAATCTGCAATACTCATTTAAATCACAAAAGCTCAATCATTTAAGCTAGTAAAGTACAAATGGCTCAAAACGGAGTTTGGCCTCTTGTTGACAGTCACCTCAAATTTCTTCCAGTGGCTCAGCAGGTAAGGAATTCATGGAATTCAGGGCTTCAAGGTCTAGTAAGCATTACTAAACCTTACTGGTTAAACCATCCAGTCAACACCAAGTTATGTGGGGCAATACCTGTAGATTATCTAACTCCTTTGTCCCTTCCCACATCTTCTCTACTTCATAACTACCATTACTTCTAAACGGTACAAAGAGGTAAACATGAAATTGGTAAATATTATAAATTAGTTATTAGAAATGCAAAGAAAAACTATGGTCAGGAATGTGGTTAAACTGCAGTTTAAATAAAGCTTCTGGATTACCCATGGATTTCTTTTAATCCACATAATCCTCCTCCTGAAGGCATGGATAATCAGGTTGCTCATTTCGCAAATGAGCATTTGCCTGGTGGTCTCCCAAGTAGTCAGAGCAGCAGGAGACAAGCTACAGGGTCAGGGATGCAGCAGTCCCTCCGGGGTTTGCGGTAGGGGACTGTGAGCTGCTGACCTGTGCTCTAACAATACCACAACACAGGGAACTGCCAGATTAACTTTCTTTATTTTGGCGGTAAATTTCCCCTATTAAAGGCTCAACAGATAATAATAACCTCAGGTGACCTACTTTAAATTAAATAATCAAGAAAATAAGGAAATATACATTCTTGGTGAAGAAGTGGGGGCAAGACAGATCATGGAGCCAGGACTCGGGAAGGATGTGTAAATTTTTTGAGGAAATGAGGGAATTTCTAAATTATTGACTGCTTTAGGCTGGAAACAAGTTAAACAAATAATGGAAAGCTACCTTTGCAATACACCATAGCTATAAAGATAGCACATCTTTCCCTCAAACCCTAGAAGAGTTGAATACCTGAAACAACTAAGTGCTGGAATAAAATGGATAGGCTAGCAGAGGTGACAATGCTAGAGAGAGAGAAGAGAGAAAAGCTGAGACTTCATAACATAATCCTTGGCAAAATTAATCTCCAGTTTACCCTAGCTTACCCTGCAATTGCAGTAAATGGGATTCTGGGTTTATCACACATGAGAAGATATGTTATGCCATCCTTTATGATTTTATCACAGACTTAGCCTCCAAATTTCTTTGTTAGATGCTCCCTATTGTAACTTGACTTTATGGGATTTGCCTCACTTGACAGGTTCCAGAAGTTATACAATAATTTTTTTTTTAATTTAAAGCCTGTTAAACATTCCTCCATCTACAAAGTTTATTATTTTACTGCATGTAAACCCGTTACGTTGAACACTGAAATTCTTTTATTTATATTTCTAAAATAAAACCAACAATTAGGTTGATCAATTAACCACTTATTCCAAGTTCTAACATATTCTATGCATGAGAGACCTTCCCTTTAAAAAAGCAAATAAATCCAGGGAATTCGCTGGTGGTCCAGTGGTTAGGACTCTGCGCTTTCACTGCCAAGGGCCTGGGTTCAACCCCTGGTCAGGGAACTAAGACCCTACAAGCCACGTGGTGGCCAAAAAAATAAAAAAATAATTCCAAGTGTTAAAAATGAAGGGGGGCTTCCCTGGTGGCGCAGTGGTTGGGAGTCTGCCTGCTGATGCGGGGGACGCGGGTTCGAGCCCTGGTCTGGGAGGATCCCACATGCCGCGGAGCGACTGGGCCCGCGAGCCACAACTGCTGAGCCTGCGCGTTTGGAGCCTGTGCTCTGCAACGAGAGGCCGCGACAGTGAGAGGCCCGCGCACCGCGATGAAGAGTGGCCCCCGCTCGCCGCAACTGGAGAAAGCCCTCGCGCGGAAACGAAGACCCAACACAGCCAAAAATAAATTAATTAATTAAAAAATGAAGGGAGGCTGACAGTAAAAGGGGTAACATGAGGGAATTCTTTGGGGTGTTGGAATTATTCTGTACACTGTTAGCGGTGGTGATAGTTACAAGAATCTAGGCATGTGTTAAAACTCATAGGACCGTACATGAAAAAGTTTTTGTAAAATTTTAAAATTCAATGTCACTCTTTTAGAAATGTCTTTTTTATTAAAAAAAAAAAAAAAACTATCAACTCAGAAAAAGAAAGGTCTAAATTAGAGATACGCAACCTGCGTTATCAGAGCAACTGGTAGGTAACACACTATACACACCCAACCATACATCTAATACCTTTCATTTTTCCTCTCTCAACTGGAAGCTTGTGACTCAGGATTATTTAACCTAGAGATGATAACATAAAGGTTACCATGGAATATATGAGAGAACAACTTAAAAAGGAAGTACACCAGTTTAGAGTCACTCCAAAGGGTAAAGCTGGACCGACCCAGTGGCTGGAAAATCCAGGAAGTCAGACTTTGATTATGAGAAAGCAGAAAGGCCTCTTCAAGAAAGGATAGTATCCTTTCACACAAGATGTCCCTGCAGACATCAGACTACCAAAGGCACATAGGCACTCCTTAGAAAAACAGCCCATACAAATCAGGGAGTGGAGAGAAGGCAGAGGGAAAAAAAAAAAAAGTGTCAAAATTTGGAGAGGGAGATGAGAAGGCAAAAGGAGTGAGAAGCAAAGTTGCCCCACACAAGCCTGAAAATCTATAATATTGTCCTTTATCTTCCTTTTCTTCTTCTTTTCTACTAAATTTCCAGTATTATTCTTCTAGTCTAGGATTTCCTTCTCCAACGTATCTTTTCCCTATTATCTACTCTGACAATGGAATTCTACACCTTGATTTTTCCATACCCTTCTTTCTTCACAAACCTACTAGGTAGTCTTTGGGGCTTCAGTCTCGGGGGAAATCCTAAATTATTTGCCTCTTTCTACAACATGACAAAGCTTGCAAGTGAGCAGTTAACAGAAGCCAAATGACAGGGACTTATCTCTCCAAGATATGGTAAGATATGATAACTGAATCAAATGGTTCAGAGGATATTTACATAAATGCACACAAGCTGGGGTGGGGGGCCTCAGATTTTAAAAAAATAGTGTAATTGAAATAAATAAAAACACCTGTTCTCTGTAAAAATTGCAACTGCTACCCTATAGGATTTGGTATGCAGTACTGGATTAAACTACCACATTCTATAGAACCAGTCCTCTCCAGTCAAGACCAAAATTCAACGCTTCTAAAGAACAAGACAAGGCTGGAAAACTTGTATGGTTTCTTATCCGCAAAAATACTAATGATCCAGTATACAATGAACGAAATCCGCATTTGTTTTTGTTATTAACGGCTTGACGTCTAAATGCTTAGCCTTTTCAGGAGGTACAGTACCTTAATGAAGACTGAGAAAGTAAGGATACCTAATAGAATAACTCTAGGCCCTGTGATCACTTCCTCATTTGCACAAATCTGGGACCAAAAAAGGGTCAAGTGTGTTCAGTACATGTTATACTTGGAATCGGAAGATTTTATAATGTATTTCATTCACACATTCATTCATTCAACATTAGTTAAATTTTCCAGACACTGTTCTGGTTACTGAGAATACCCCAGGGAAGACCAAGTCCCTTCCATCAGAGAGATTATAATATGCTGGAGGGAAAAGACCATAAACAAATAAACAAGAAAATAAGCAAGATAATTAGCTGATAATGCAGGTAGAGTTTGGACTTACTTTTTAGTGCAATAAGAAGCCCCTGGAGCAGGAGAGTAAGTAAAGATCACTCTGACTGCTGTCTGAAAATGGACTGTAGGAGAGCAAGGCCAGAGGCAAGGAGACTAGTTAGGAAGCTACTACCTAGGAACAACTGGGGTGGTGACAATAAAAATAAAGTGAAGTAGGGACTTCCCTGGTGGTCCAGTGGTTAAGAATCCATCTTGCAATGCAGGGGACGCCGGTTCAACCCGTGGTCAGAGGAACTAAGATCCCACATGCCACGGGGCAGCTAAGCCCACGCTCTGCAGCTATTGAGCCCCTGTGCCGCAACTAAGACCCGATACAGCCAAAAAATAAATAAATATTTTTTAAAAATAAAAAATAAAGTGAAGTAAATATATTCGGGATACATTTTGGAGGCAAAATCAACAGGGTTTGCTGAAGGACTGGTTGTGTGAGGCAGTGGGGGAGCAGTGAGGCAAAGTGATGAATTAAGGATGACCACCAGATTTTTCACTTAAGTAGGTGGAAGAGGGGGGTAGAGGGGTGCTCTTATGAAATGCAGACTGCTGGGGAAGGAACAGGTTGAAGAATGGAAATCAAGAGCTCACTTTGAACATGTCAAGTTTAAGATAGACAAATGAAGTGAAGATATGTAGGCAGATAGAAGAAATGTGAAGTTCAGAACTGGAGATAAAAATCTGAGAGTAAACAGCATGGTGATAGTATTTAAACCACAGGACTTGATGAGATCACTAAGAGAGAATACAGGTAGAAAAAAGTAGAGGGACGGGCTTGGACACCCTGAGGCATTAAGATGTTTTGAATTCATGAAGAGAAGGAAAAGTCAACAAAAGAGATAGAGAAACAGAGTGAAGAGAAGAAAAACCATAAAAGTGGAGTATCCTGGAAGGTTCCTTTATATAATATGATACTCTAATCCACCACCACCCTCCCATCCTGCTGGCCACATACTCTCAAATTCTATAAACAAACAAAAAAAAAAAACTGAGGCCCAGGAAGACTGGGTGACATCCCCAAAGTCCCACTATCTGGGACCCAGGACCAGGCCTAAGAGCCAAGATGTGACTTCTGACCCCTAGCCTTTTCACAGTGGATAGCAGTGCTTCTACTATTGGGTTCACCAGTGAGACAACAGGGAAGGTTATAATTTAGGAAGAACACAATTAGACTACAAGGAAGAAGATAATTTAGATTACAAGGTTAATTTTTAACTTTTTTCTATGTATTTTGTTTACATTCACAAAGCAAGTTGGATCAAAAGCCTTTATGGATGAGTCCCTAAGAAAAGCAAAAAATACAGACAAGAGGTGAAAAAAGGCAATAAATCAAAACCCAACTCGATTTTCTCCACTTCTAAAAAACACTCTGGGTATTCCCCGGTGGCGCAGTGGTTAAGAATCCACCTGCCAATGCAGGCGACATGGGTTCAAGCCCTGGTCCGGGAAGATCCCACATGCCGCGGAGCAACTAAGCCCGTGGGCCACAACCACTGAGCCTCCACTCTAGAGCCCGCGAGCCACAACTACTGAGCCCGCCCGCCACAACTGCTGAAGCCCATGCGCCTAGAGCCTGAGCTTCGCAACAAGAGAAGCCACCACAACAATGAGAAGGCCGCGCACCGCAACGAAGAGCAACCCCCGCTCGCGGCAACTAGAGAAAGCCCGCACACAGCAACGAAGACCCAACGCAGCCAAAAATAAATAAATTTAAAAAAAAAAAAAAAAAAACCCACTCTGAAGGTAAAAGACCCTCATTAGGATGTGAATCAGGGGTTGTACAAAAAAGTTTTTTGATTTCAGTCATTTTTGCTTTAGTGAATACAATCCCAGTTTTAAAGCTTAAGATTTTTACTTTGTTCCACACTTGCCTTCTGGAACTAGGTTAAGATCTTTATCCTGACCACCCTTTCCTATGCTACTTTATCATGACTTAAGCAGTTCTGCTTTTACCATAAAAATCTTACAGTGTAACCTAAAAATCCCCAAATGATTAATGAACTGCTGAGAATTCTGACTCGTTGGAGATGATTTTATTAGGAATCATATTTCCAAACACCCATTCAGTGCTTCAAAATAAGTACTCATCTAATTTAACTATGATGACTTCACCAGACAGTAACACTGCCCACGATGATGTTTTCAAAAGCACTTGTCACTCCCTTCGTATGTAGCAATGCAAAAAAAGGAGTCTGTTTTCATATTTTTCTCTGTTTATACTCTGTAACAAGTGACAGTTTAAGTGTCACTTAAGATTATTTAAACAGCAAAGCACTTCAAGTTTACTGTATCCCACCACCTTGCATCTGAAGCGAATCCTAAACTCGCTGTTTTATTTAAACAGCAATTCCCACTCGGTACCTGAGACAGGTATTCCAAGGCAGCCTTAGCAAAAAAAAAGAGACTCCAGCATTCTAGGATGAGGCTATAGGATTCGTATTTTGGCCACTGTTAAGATAACAGGCTCCTGTATTAAGCAACTCCAGTGGAGGTTACTGCAACATCAAAGCGCTTCGGAAATAAATGTGCCCCCCAAAAGTACACCCGCAGCCAGGAATCAGCAATAGCTAACAAGGGAAGATGCTGCAACAGAGTTACTCCTAACAGCCTACCACTGACCGAGCAGTCGCTCTTCGGTCATGTACATCATCCTGTCCTAGCTTCACAACAACCCTGTGAAGTACGTATAATTATTCCCACTAACAAATCCGGATACTCTGGCCCAAGGCCCCAGGGCTGCTCAGTGGCGGCGCCGGGATTTGAAAACACGACCCTATCCCAACAGTCCAGGATCCCCGCCCCTAAAATACACCCTGCGCAAAAAGGCATCTGAGGATCAGGAGCTCGCGGGTGTCCGCACAGACACAGGGGGCGAGGACGCCGCCTCTCCCCAGACGCCCCTCAGGAACGCGACCCAAAGGGCCGCGTCCCTGCCGCCCGGAGGCCGGGGAGAGCCGCTCACCTTGCAGAGCCCCGGGAGGGCCTCAGGCGAGCAAGGCACCCCCGCGGGCCGGCGTCCTCGGCGCCGGCAGGAAGCGCAGAGCGGCCACTCAGTCGCCGGCGCCGCAAGCTGTGGCGGGCAAGAGCGCGCGGCCGGCCCGCGCGGGGGCACCTCAGAGGCCCGCCGCGACCGCGCCGCCCCTCAGCCGCGCCGCATCCGGGTCCCGCTCCACTGCACTCACCTGCCCGGCGCTCCGCCGCCGCCGCCGCTGCCGCCGGCTCTAGGCTCCAGGTGCGCGGTTAGCAGCTCAGGCCACCGCGACCGTCCAGCTGCGGCGCTCCCATGCCCGTCTCTCTCAGTCGCCACCCGCCTGCCCCGCGCGGCGTTACACCAGCCCGTCGCCCACGGCCATGGCCAGCTCCGCCGCCGCCGCACCGACCGACGAAGCACGCGCGCGCCGCCGCCGTGCCCGCGCGCGCGCGCGCGCGCGCGCGCCCGCCTCACGGGCCCACCTCCCAGCAGCCCTCGCCCCGCCCCGTGAGCCGCTCCGGCCAATCCCAGGTCTGCGGGCTGGGCGGGGCAGAGCTGGTCCCCGCTGGGAGGGAAACCGCCGCCTAGTCTTTTCCGTTGGTGCCTGCTGGGAGGCTGAACCGCTGTCTAGTTTTCTCCGGCTGCCCGCCCAGCAGCGGCGCTGCTGTGCGGCAGTTCTGCTCCTCTTTGAGGCTCCCGGAGGACTCGGAATCGGGAATCCCCGGCAAGCCGCTTTCAGGAGAGACCCACCACCTGCCCCGGCCTTCGTAGCCGCCTCCGAGAGATTTCTCTGTTCCTAGTTTCCTTGCCGGCCTTCTCTTCCCAGTCACTCTCCCCAGTTCTGCGACTCTGAACTGATATCTCGGTTCCTGGGCCCTACACTTTGCTTTTCCCTCTCCCCCTGTGTCACTCCTCTTCTGGGGGTGAGGCCGCTAGGTCGGCTGCCCCACAGCTGGCCCTTCAATCCCTGCACTGGTCATAAAGCAAAAGTCCAGCATTCCAAGCCCAAGATTCTTTTTCTGTGTGTTCATTTTTGCGATAACTAACATTTATCTGCAGAGGCTTACAGTTTACCCAGCCCTGTTCGCATACCTTACCTCCTGTTATCTTTTGACCTCAACCGGGAAATCTCATGGTCCTCTTTCTTAATGGCACACTTCAGTTTCACTTACTGAAAACCAAAAATTTAACTTATTGTAAAGCTACTATATTGTAAGGTTATTGTAACTTATTGCTACTGTAATAACTCAGGCAAATAGTTTAGTCTGGGATGGAATCTCAAGTAAACCTAATATAAAGCAAAGGTGGCAAACAAGCCTGTGATAAAAGAATACTTTATTTGATCAATGATCCTGATTTAATTGACTTCATAATAAATTTAGAGCCATACCATATTCAAAAATATGTTCCAGAAGAGTTAAAGACCTAAAAATATACAAAACAAAGACTTAGAGGAAATTTTTTAAAGAATAGTAATATAACTTTAAGCAAGACAGGAAGCTCAGAATCATCAAAGAAAAAAAATTTTCTACCTAAATATTTTGAAAGTTTTGCATAACATCACACTAAGACAAGTTAAAACAAAAAACAATAGACGGAATAGAACTGCACAAAACATATGGCAAACACATTATATCTCTAACATAAAAGAGTCTCTATAAATGGATTTTTAAAAAGCCAAATAGGGGCTTCCCTGGTGGTGCAGTGGTTGAGAATCCGCCTGCCAATGCGGGGGACACGGGTTCGAGCCCTGGTCTGGGAAGATCCCACATGCCGCAGAGCAGCTGGGCCCGTGAGCCACAATTACTGAGCCTGCGTGTCTGGAGCCTGTGCTCCGCAACGAGAGGCTGCGATAGTGAGAGGTCCGCGCGCCGCGATGAAGAGTAGCCCCCACTCGCCGCAACTAGAGAAAGCCCTGGCACAGAAACGAAGACCCAACACAGCCAAAAATAAATAAATAAATAAATAAAAAAGAATGCAGCATGTCTTTAAAAAAAAAAAAAGCCAAATAGTTCAATGTTTTTAAAATACAGGCAACGTCTACGAGCAGGCGATTAATGGAAGAGAAAATCCAAATGGTTCATTAAAAAGACGCTTATTTCACTAACAGTCATGGGAAAGCAAATTAAAACAGTAATCCATTTCTCACTCATTAGACTGGCAAACATTAGCAAGAGCAATCAATGATACATAGGAAACAAGCTCTGATGGGAGTGTAAATTGCCACAAACTTTCTAGGAGTAATCTGGAAATACCTATTTAAATTTAAAATACATATACCTATCCATTGACCCAAAAATGCATTAACTCTGCCCTATAGAAAAACTAAAGAAAATACTAATTGTAAGGATGGACCCAAGGATGCTGTGGTGGGTTGAATGTTGGCCCTCCAAAAGAAGTCCACCTGGAACCTGTGAGCATAGCCTTATTTGGGAAAAGGATCTTTACAGATGTAATTAAGTTAAGGATCTTGAAATGAGATCATCCTAGATTTGGGGTGGGCCCTAAATCCAACGACAGGCATCCTTTCAAGAGAAAGGCAGAGAAAGATTTGAGATGGAGACACAGAGATAAAGGGGATGTGAAGAATGAGGCAGAGTTGGGAATGATGCAGGTACAAGCTAAAGAATGCCGAGGATTGCTGGCAGCTACCAGAAGCTTCAAGGGGGCCACAGAACAGGTTTGCAGAGCCTGCTAACACATTGATTTCAGACTTGGAACTCCAAATCCGGGAAAGAATCAATTTCTGTTATTTTAAGCCACTCAGTTTGTGGTAATTGTTAAAGTTGCCACAGGAAACTAACACAGATGCTTATTGTGTTACGTGAAGTGCAAAACAAACACAAACTAGGAACAATGTGATTGTCCATAGGTAATGGAATATATGAATCAATTGTACTCCCTCCATACTCTGCAATATTATACACTGATCAATGATGAAAATTAGTTGGACCTATCTGTATTGACCCAGAGGGATGTCCTTGATATATTGCTAAAGTGGAAAAGCAAATTGAAGAGAAATAAAGAGTGGTATGATCCTGTTAGTATATTGCTGACCATTTATAGATATATCCATGGGGGCATAGAGAAAGGGATTGAAGAATTTACACTAGGCTGATCACATTGCATAGCTCAGAGGGCTGAAATGTCTTTATAGATATTTGATATCTTACTGTTAAAACCATTGTTTGGGGGATATCAGGATATATGTATACATATAGCTGATTCACTTTGTTGTACAGCAGAAAGTAACACAACATTGTAAAGCAATTATACTCCAATAACGATGTGAAAAAAAAATTGGGGCTCCCCTGGTGGAGCAGTGGTTGAGAATCTGCCTGCCAATGCAGGGGACATGGGTTCGAGCCCTGGTCTGGGAGGATCCCACATGCCGTGGAGCAACTAGGCCCGTGAGCCACAATTGCTGAGCCTGCGCATCTGGAGCCTGTGCTCCGCAACAAGAGAGGCCGCGATAGTGAGAGGCCTGCGCACCGCGATGAAGAGTGGCCCCCACTTGCCGCAACTAGAGAAAGCCCTCGCACAGAAACGAAGACCCAACACAGCCATAAATAAATAAAAAATTAAAACAAAAACAAAAACAAAAAACAAAAAAACCAAAACTTAAAAAAAAATTGTATTATCTTATGCCTTTAATAAATACAGCTTTAAAGAAAAAAAAAAACTTGTGACTAGTTTTTAAATCATGATTAAAGTGGTGAACATAAAGAAAAGGTTCTATCTGTTCAATTTTAGAAGACTCAAATGTTCTCTACTTCCCCACTACTGAGTTCTGAGTTATATATTCAATGCATAATCTTTTGGTGTTTTTTAGGGGGTGTTTTCCCCCTATTTTCCTTCTTCTTACTTATGAGTACTTCCTTACTTCTGAGTATTTCCTAGGCTCACAAACATTTTTTATTTTTCCTTTTTAGACTTTGAGTGCTTCCTCTTCATTTTGTAAGTAATAAATATGCATGGTTTGAAATCCAAAATGTACAACTGAACGTTCAGTAAAAGTCTCTCTCTCAGCTACTACTCGCTCTTCACAGACAACCAACGTTGTCAGTTTCTTGAGCATCTTTCCAGAAGTATTGTATACATATATAAGCAAGTACAGGTATATTTCTCCATTTTTTAACACATATGGAAGTGTTTGATTCATGCTTGGTTTTTTTTTCACATAATATCTATCAGGTTGTTTGATATCAGTGCTTATAGAGTTTATGTATTCTTTTACATTGTTACTGCTACGCAGAATAGAAAAAACTGCCCACATCATAAATTTTCACAAACGGAACACACCTGTGTAATTACTTCTCAAATCAATAGAGGACATGACAAATATCTCAGAACCCACTTCTGATCCCTTTCAGTCACTGCCCTGCCCCCAGGGATAGCCACAATCCAGCTTCTATCACTAGAGATTCCTTCTTCCTGTTTTTGAACTTTAATTAAATAGATTCATACAGTGTGTGCTCTTTTTGAGTATGGCTTCTTTTGCCCTACATTTCCTCTACACTGTTTTGATATTCATACACTACTGCATATAACTGTATTTTGTTCATTCTCATTGTGATACAGTATTTCATTGTATCTGCATTCTATTTTCTGGCTGTATAATGTTCCATTGCAAGGATATATCAATACTATATCTCGTCCCTTACTGATGAATATTTTTAGACTATTTCCAATTTTTTGATATACAAACAATGCTGCAATGAACAACCCTGAATTTATATCATTTTGTGCATACGCAAGTGTAACCACAGAATAAATCCTTAGAAGTAGAATTATTTGGTCAATATGTATAGGTATTTGTAATTTTGAAGGATATTGCCAAATTGCCCTCTCTCTGGAATGTATCCTTTACACTCCCACCAGCGGAATACTTGAGAGCTTATTTTCTTAGAATTTTAGAGCTTGGAGCTTGGAGACTTAGAAATTACATTGTATAGCCTACTCATCTTACACTGGGAGAAATCTAAGCCCTTAAAGGTGAAAAGAGTTGCACAAAGTCCTAGAACAAATTACTTACCATCCCCAAACTCTGAAGAAGGAGGCCTGGATGCTCGTCTCCATATCAGAGAGAGCCAACAAAGCCTCAAACATCCTGTCCTGCCACAGCTATTGGCATGCTGCCTCTCTCTCCCCTCCTCTTCCCCAACTGCCTTCAAAGACCACTTCAAAAAGGCCCAGACACACACACACACACACACACACACACACACATGCACACACATGCGCACACACACACATCAAGGCCATGAACCTTGGGAGAAAGGAGACAGAAAGTGAAAGGCAGTGGAGGACAGAGGGGACTCAGGGGGAACCAGACACATTCTCCTGGAAAGCAAAGTAAGATATATATAAGGCTTTGAAGGGAAATTCAATAAAACAATTACACACACAGGTGAGCACACACATACATACAAACGGGTCATAAGTGAATTATATGACTGTATACAACTGTAAAAATAATGAGGCAGGGGCTTCCCTGGTGGCGCAGTGGTTAAGAATCCGCCTGCCAACGCAGGGGACACGGGTTCGAGCCCTGGTTCGGGAAGATCCCACATGCCGGGGAGCAACTAAGCCCGTGCACCACAACTACTGAGCCTGCGCTCTAGAGCCTGTGAGCCACAACTGCTGAAGCCTGCGCACCGCAACAAGAGAAGCCATCGCAATGAGAAGCTCACACACCGCAACAAAGAGTAGCCCCCGCTCGCTGCAACTAGAGAAAGCCCGCGCACAGCAACAAAGACCCAACGCAGCCAAAAATAAATAAAATAAATAAATTTATTTTAAAAATAATAATAATAATGAGGTGTTTCTATATGAACTGATCTGGAACAATCTCCAAAATATTATTTAATGAAATAGGCAAGATGCAGAACAGTAAAGTCAGCTACGATTTGTATATGCATAGATTATTATCAGAAAGACAGAAGAAACTATCAGTGATTGCCTGGGAAAAGGAGAACTAGAGGTTGGGAAACAAGAGTGGAAGGGGGAATTAATTTTTATGGTTATTGTCTTTTATGCTATTTGAAATTTTATCATGCTCACATATTACCTATTATATAAATATATATAGATAAATATATGTATAGAGAAAGCATATAAAAGAGTTGTAATTTAGCCAGAAGTTTGACCATCATTGAGTAAGGAGAGGCAAAAAACAAGAAAGGAAGGGGTGGAGCCCTAGTAAGGGAGCCAGTGAGTCAGTGGGTACATTAGAAGGACAGGAAGGCCACTCAAGGACGAGCCTTGCAAATTGAGAATCCTGATCACACTGTATGTTAAGCGCAAATTGTCTTCAGCCTCATTAACTTGCAAGTCTAGAATGGTGTCATTCACTAAAGAAATATAAGTTGAATGTTGAAAAATAATAAATCAGGCACTTTTAAAACCAATTAGCTCTGGTATGCAGGGTTAGCTGGATCAAAGATTGTAGCCCTGGTTCCCAAGGGGTTTGGGTGTGACTCTGCCTTGTGGAATGTGAGCTCTTTATCAACAAAGGCTCTGCCCTGTTTGTTGTTGTGGACAAGCCACCTGAAACTGCAGTTTAACCTGTTTCTATAAAAAAGGATGCAATGTAATTAAATTAACATATTAAATAACCTGCTACCTTGAAGAGCTGGAATCCAGAAATTTCTGGCCCATTAAGAAGGCATCAGAGGCAGAAATGTCTCAAACTGGCCAGTGGCCTATTTGCAGTTTCACCCTGATTCACCCACTACTGAAATTTTATTGGAGAGCCTATACTCAGCTCCTCTGGTAGCTCACAGAGCCTTATATTTGCAAAATAAAGCCCTTCAAAGGGAATTCCTTTAGCTAAAAAATGAGCTTCATCAGAGCCTTTTTTCCTTTAAGCAAACACCAAACCAAAGAGTTGACTTTACTTCTGCTTCTTAATCAAGTCTATATTTCAAAATGTAAGTAGAAGAGACAGTTTGATTTTTTGTAGCAACTTTTTAAAAAATATTTAATTATTTATTTACTTATTTTGGCTGCTCTGGGTCTTAGCTGCGGCACATGGGATCTTTGTTGCAGCATGGGGGATCTAGTTCCCCGACCAGGAATGGAACCCGGGCCCCTACATTGGGAGCGCAGAGTCTTACCCACTGGACCACCCGGGAAGTCCCTGTAGCAAATTTTGATACTTCAATCAAGCCGAGCTCACATGTCTAGAGCAGTCTTGAAATGCCTATGCAAATGAATGGGGAAAATAGCAGGTACAGGATGGCTCTGGAAAACAGAAACCTGGATTGTTCAATCTGAAAGACTGGGGACAAGAGCAAAATGTGAAATGACTCCTCTAGTCCTCAATCCCCCAGATTGGTCAAGGGTTGGATAAATGTTCCTCTTACAAGGATCAAGATTTACACATTCTGGGGACTTCCCTGGTGGCACAGTGGTTAAGAATCCGCCTGCCAAAGCAGGGGACATGGGTTCGAGCCCTGTCCGGAAAGATCCCACATGCCACAGAGCAACTAAGCCAGCGAGCCACAACTACTGAGCCTGCATGCCACAACTACTGAAGCCCTAACTCCTAAAGCCCGTGCTCCGCAACAAGAGAAGCCACTGCAATGAGAAGCCCACTCACCACAACAAAGAGTAGCCCGCCGCTCACCACAACTAGAGTAAGCCCGTGCACAGCAACGAAGACCCAACGCAGCCAAAAATAAATAAATAAATTTATTTTTTAAAAAAAAGATTTACATATTCAGAGAGTTCAGGGATGTTCCATCCGGACAGAACTTCCACAATGAAATCAGCAAGTTTTTGTCAAGTGTCTCCTTAACAGATACCGAGAGAAATTCATAGAAGACAGTGTTTTTAAATTCCAATAATATACAGACTGGAGGGTTAAAAAAAAAAAAAAAATTGTCCCAGACTCTTGAGAATATTCACTTCTTCATTCACCAGCAACAGTCCCAGGCACTGGATAAATGGGGGTGATATGGGGGTGCGCAAAACGACATGATTCCTACAGCATCTGCTGCAAAGGAAGAAACAGTTATTAATGAAGTCATCTCATGATTAACTGCAAATTACAGCTAAGTGCCATAAGGTGGGGGGCACCTGACACTTTGAAAGTAAGTAATAACGGAGGAATTCACTGAGAGGAGAAAGCGAGTTTCTCTAAGGAAGGGAAAACTTGCCTCAGTCTGAAGGAAGATGAGACCAGGCAAAGAGTGGGGGCCCAGAGTATCGCAATCAGAAAAAACAGCCAAGGCGAGGGTCCTGTGCACGGCCACTTGAAAAACCAAAAAGACCAGCTGGAGGGCAGGAAGCATGGTATTCTTGCCAAATTGGTCCACTGAACCTGCGCCAGGGTCCTAACCCAGGCCGAGACCCCTTGTCTCAGACAGGGAGGTTCTTTTTCCAACCAGATTCCCACAACCAATAACGAAACCTATACTGAGACTAGAAGAGCACAAACTTTATTCAACAGCCAGAAAATGGAGAAGCAGGAACCTAGTTCACAAATCAACTTCTCATTCCAATTCTGGTGGAGACACCAAATATATTGGAGGGTCAAAGTAAAAGGGAGGGATTTGGAAAGAGTAGGAGGAATATTCATGAGTTATCCTAGAAC
This sequence comes from Balaenoptera borealis, assembly GCF_965194805.1. Classification (NCBI taxonomy): domain Eukaryota; kingdom Metazoa; phylum Chordata; class Mammalia; order Artiodactyla; family Balaenopteridae; genus Balaenoptera; species Balaenoptera borealis. The sequence goes on along the minus strand of NC_138862.1, from coordinate 127,004,913 downwards.
AGGGGTGTGGTTTGGACCTGGAACTGATGCAGATCTCCTTTTCAGTCCTTGTATGGGCTTTTCTGGTTGTTGTCATGGTAATTGTCAACTGTCATGGCCTGGTGGCTGTGTCATTGAGCATGCTAATGCATCACATTGAGCATATAATGAGGCTCAAGATCTACTGGAAGTCGAATCTTACACCATCTTAGGCCTAACCAGTTCTTGTTTTTTTCACTTTGCAGCTCCCTCCTGAAACCTAGATAAGACTAATTGGTTTGCATTTGAGGGAGGGGCAGGAGTATGATTCTGGGGCAACAGCCTTGGTAACAGTATGAGACCCTCAGGAGAGATTACTACCACTTGCTAATACTTCCAGTTCTCTTCGCCTGCAGAGCGCTTGGGGGGGACTGTACTTCCCTGCTCCCTTGAAGTTAGATGGAATCCTTACAGTTGAGCAGAGCCATAAGGCTTGCTTTGGCCAATGAAATGTGAGCAGAAGTGGCATCTACTACCTCTTAATGGAAGCATTTAAGAGACAGAGTGTGAGGGAATTCCCTGGCAGTCCAGTGGTTAGGACTCTACACTCTCACTGCTGAAGGCCCGAGTTCAATCCCTGGTGAGGGAACTAAAATCCCATAAGCTGCAGCATGGTCGGGAAAAAAAAAAAAGGAGAGAGAGCAATGGAGTGTGTTTTTCTCCAGATCCTCTTTCCCACATGCTGATGTAAAGGCACCACAGGAAAGGATCAGTGCTGTGGATCTTGGAGACAACACATGAAGGATGGCTACCCTGGAGAGCTGACAGGAGCCAACTGAGTGTGAACTAGAAATAAACCTTCACCATATTCAACCACCGAGATTTAGGAGTTGTTTGTAATTGCAGCAAACCTATATCTTACTGATGTAGACCCAAATTTGAGAAACTCTACAGAGGAAACACATAACTCAAAGGAAAACCGTTAAAATAATTCAGAATTTACATACTTTCTTTCATCTACAACTATATCTACATCTCATCTGCTTTCACAGACCTTTATTCAGTTACGAATTTCCATATCTAGCTTTTCAGAACTGCACCTGATTTGCAGCATCTGATTTTCTATATGATGTCATAAACATTGAAGACTGTTTTCTTCATTTTATAAAGCTGAATAGAAAACATTTATCACGTGCCTCTCTACTGTCTATTAACACCAAGCTAAGTATCTGAATTTGTTCATTTCACGTTCCTAATACACCGAATGAAGGTCTATTATGATATGAATTTTCCAGATGAGAAAACTAAGGCTCAGTTGTACTTGTATCTCCTACCAGATTGTATATTCCTCGGAGACAGTGGATGGTATAGTGTTTATTTCTATACTTCCCACGGTTGACACAGGGCCTTGCTCTGAATGAGTCTTTAGCAAATGCGTACTAGATCCCTTCACCCGAATCTACATAGCAAGTCCTGAAATAGGGATTCAAGCCCAATCTGTTCAGGACAATAGCCCCAGTTCCTTCCACACCATACTCACACCACCCCAGTCTCCCTGAGTTCTACTCCTCCAGGATCTTAATTAATTCAGTGATTTCTAGGAATATGCAGTTTATGGCCCAACCATATGTGGCAGCAAGAAAAAGTTTTTTTAAATTTTGTATTCAACTTTGAAAACCATTAAGTCATCTGTTATTTGAAAAAGAAAGAATAGAGAAAACACACTTAACTGTACATACGATTAAATGGCCTTGAGGATGTAACACAAGCCAACCAAAGCACAGAAACCCAGAGTTCACCCTACAAGAGCATCCTGAAATTGTATCTCTACTTCCACTCTGGGTTTTTGAATGAGAATGAGCTTCCCATGTGTTATTTTCCAGTGATGACATGACAACATCTGGAGCTCTGGGTTGATCTGAACAGGAAAGATACTATCTTATCACACTTCAGTCCAAGCAGCTTCATGCAAGTCTCCCAAAACTTTTTGACCCACCCTCTAGTAAAAGAAGCATTTTACTGCAACCCAGTAAGTAATACATAAGGAGGTGTGTGTATGTGTGTGTGTATTTATATTATACGCTGAAATAAAACTGTGATGGAATAACACCCTTATCATGTGTGATGCACTCTGATGTTTTCTAGGCCATTTCTATTTTCTATGCTATACTGTTTCATGTTTTAAAAATTGTAGTTGCAATCCACCAAGTTAATTTCACCATCCATTTAGTCTTGCAATTTGAAAAACACTGGTCTAAGTTAGAATGGGCATCATCAGAAAATCTACAAACGACAAATGCTGGAGAGGATGTGGAGAAAGGGGACCCTCTTGCACTGTTGGTGGGAATGTAAACTGATACAGCCACTATGGAGAACAGTATGGAGGTTCCTTAAAAAACTAAAAATAGAGGGGCTTCCCTGGTGGCGCAGTGGTTGAGAATCTGCCTGCTAATGCAGGGGACACGGGTTCGAGCCCTGGTCTGGGAAGATCCCACATGCCACAGAGCAACTGGGCCCGTGAGCCACAATTACTGAGCCTGCGCGTCTGGAGCCTGTGCTCCACAACAAGAGAGGCCGCGATGGTGAGAGGCCCGCGCACCGCGATGAAGAGTGGTCCCCACTTGCCGCAACTAGAGAAAGCCGTCGCACAGAAACGAAGACTCAACACAGTTATACATAAATAAATAAATAAATAAATAAAAGAACGTGAATTTCTAAAAAAAAAAAAAAAAAAACTAAAAATAGAATTACCATATGACCCAGCAATCCCACTACTGGGCACATACCCAGAAAAAACCCATAATTCAAAAAGACACATGCACCCCAACGTTCATTGCGGCACTATTTACAATAGCCAGGTCATGGAAGCAACCTAAATGCCCATCGACAGAAGAATGCATAAAGAAGATGTGGTACATATATACAATGGAATATTACTCAGCCATAAAAAGGAACGAAATTGGGTCATTTGTAGAGACTGTCATGCAGAGTGAAGTAAGTCAGAAAAAGAAAAACAAATATCGTATATTAACACATATATGTGGAACCTAGAAAAATAGTACAGATGAACCAGTTTGCAGGGCAGAAATAGAGACACAGATGTAGAGAACAAACGTATGGACACCAAGGGGGGAAAGTGGCAGGGGGTGGGGTGGGATGAACTGGGAGATTGGGATTGACATATATACACTAATATGTATAAAATAGATAACTAATAAGAACCTGCCATATAAAAAAATAAATAAAATTAAATTAAAAAAAAAAACGAAAAAAACAAAAAGAAAAACACTGGTCTAATGCAAATATAGAAGTTGCTACTCCTTGAGTCAGGGATACATATATCTTATTTACCTGAATCTTTAGCACTTATCACACACCCCCTTTTATTTATTTATTTATTTCTGAATAAATGAAGGAGTGAATACCTACCATGTGCAACTGAACCAGGAGCTAGGAATGCAATCATGAGCAAAACTAAGAGCCAAAGCTGAGGGAATCCTTGCCTTGGTGGAGCTTACTGAGGGAGACAGACTTTCAACCAAAATGAAATGAAATTAAAAATAATCTTTTAGGGACTTCTCTGGTGGTCCAGTGGTAAAGAATCTGCCTTCCAATGCAGGCGACGCGGGTTTGATGCTTGGCCAGGGAACTAAGATCCTACATGCCGTGGGGCATCTAAGCCCACGCACCACACTTACAGAGCCCATGTGCCCTGGCGCCTGTGCACCACAACTAGAGAAGAGAAAACCCGCACTTCATAACTAGAGAGAAACCCGTGTGCTGCAGAGAAGAGCCTGTGTGCTACAACAAAAAAAGATTCCACGTGCCTCAACGAAGATCCTGCGTGCTGCAACTAAGACCCAATGCAGCCAAAAATAAATAAAATAAATAAATAATAAATTAAAAAAAAAAAAAAAGCCAACATCGGGTATAGTGCCTTCCATGAAGTGGGTGTTCAATACTCAGAGTCAGAGTCTTACAGATAAAAAGGACCTTTAATAATAATTTTTTTAAAAATTGCTATGAGAATGTCAGTCAGATATAGGTAACAATGTATGGGGTCAGGGGCAGCATCTTTTGGAGTGACATTTAAGCTGAGACCTAAAGTCCATGTAGAAGTTAGGTACACAGGATGTGAGTGGGAAGAGCATTCCAGGCAGAGGAAAGAGCACTCATGTCAATGAACAGAGGCAAGAAAGAGTTGGGCACATGTAAAATCCCTCCCCATACCCCCTCTGCAAAAAGGGGCCTGGACCTGTGTTGTTTGTGTCCCAGCTTCTCCTTTGGAAGCCCTGACCGATTATTCTACATGGGCCTGGTAGGACTGCTTTGTGGGAGTTTTGCGCTTATCCCACACGCATGAGTTGGGGCCCAGCCAATCAGAGCTCTGCACCTTCCTGACAACAGTGATGAATGTGATTAGTTCAGGGAGGAGCAGGTGACTTTATTTTATTTTTTTATTTTTAATTTTTTAATATATGTATTTATTTATGGCTGCGTTGGGTCTTCGTTGCTACACGCAGTCTTTCTCTAGTTGCAGTGAACGAACAGGAGTTACTCTTCGTTGCGGTACGTGGACTTATTGCAGTGGCTTCTCCTGTTGCAGAGCATGGGGTCTAGGCACGTGGGCTTCAGTAGTTGCAGCGCATGGTCTCAGTAGTTGTGGCTTGCGGGCTCTAGAGCACAGGCTCAGTAGTTGTGGTGCACGTGCTTAGTTGCTCTGCGGCATGTGGGATCTTCCTGGACCAGGGCTCGAACCCGTGTCCCCTGCATTGGCAGGCAGATTCTTAACCACTGCGCCACCAGGGAAGTCTGAGCAGGTGACTCTAACTGGACCAATCGAGGTCACCTTTATAATTGGCATGTGGAAAGGGTCTCTTTTTCTCTGTAAGATCAAGTAAAGCCAGAGCTCTATGTCATTGTGTGAAGAGAGTGGGTTAAAAAAAATGAAACCGACATACAGAAGAAGAGAGTGCTAAAAGCAGGAGCAATAGAGGGAGAAAGAACATCAAGTGAAACTCTGGGTCCAGACTGGCCTCAAGCCAGCAGACCAGCAACACTTCAAAATTGTTTGAGCTATTAACTCCATTCTTTCCTATTGCTGGTTTTAGTTGGTTCTCTGCTATTTGCAACTGACTGCAAGTGTGAAAGGAAGGGTAGAAAGCCAATTAATTTCTTTTTTAAAAGAAGAACAGAAATGTTTGTGGGGTCACAGACACAGTACTTCCACGAATGGGAAATCTGCCTGGAATATGCCAGGTTTCAAGAGTTCCAGATTTATGAGGTTGGTCATTTTCTCCTCTCCCTCCCTCCCTCCCTCTCTTCCTTCCTACCTTCCTTTCTTCCTTCCTTCCTTCCTTCTCTCTCTCTCTCTCAACCTCCATCTCTCTCTCTATCATTACTGTATCAGCTGAGTGAAGAAAGTTTACAGGAGTTGTTAGAGAAAGCTGGGAAGCTATGATATATTCCCAGCTACAAAAATATCTAGCTAGAGTGGCTTAGATGAAGGTGTGGTGCCAGTAATAGAGATCAAGAGAAGCAAATTTAAGAACAGTTTTGGTAGAGCTGCTAGTACTTGGTCATGGATTAGACATAAGGGGCTGAACTGTCAAGACAAATGAATAAAATGGATAAATTAACACATGCTGAGTTAAACAGTCACAGAGCAGCTGGAATGTCTTAGACTCTGTGGTAGAAGCTAGGAGAGCAGAGATGAAAACAGTCCCTGCCTTCAAGGAGTTTACAGCAGAGGGGCCCTTAACATTCAGAAAAGAAACTAAAAACGAACAACAACAAGAGCAAAACCAGGGGGCTTCCCTGGTGGCGCAGTGGTTAAGAATCCACCTGCCAATGCAGGGGACACGGGTTCGAGCCCTGGTCCGGGAATATCCCACATGCCGCGGAGCAACTAAGCCCGTGCGCCACAGCTACTGAGCCCGCGCTCTAGAGCCCGTGCTCCGCAACAAGAGAAGCCACTGCAGTGAGAAGCCCGTGCACCACAACGAAGAGAAGCCCCCGTTCGCCACAGCTAGAGAAAGGCCGTGCGCAGCAACGAAGACCCAACACAGCCAAAAATAAATAAATAAATATATTTTAAAAAACCAAAACAAAACCAAAGAGGAAAGGGACTTTCTCCCTCAGGAGTCAAGAGCTGAAACCAGGAAGGGAAGAGGGGCAACCAGAGTCTTCCAATGGGTGCTCTGGGGCTCCAGTAGCCAAAGGTGTGATAGGGAAGCAGCTGGAATAAGTGGAGTAGCTTAGCATCCAACCCAGACAGGCAGGATGGTTGACACGCAAACTTGTAGCAAGTGGGTTTTCCCTGGGACTCTAAGAAGGGAGAATTCAGGGAAGAGGTGAGAGGAAGCAGGGCCAGGTCCAGCCTAGCCCAGCCCAGCCCAGCCTTCCATCAAGTGAATAAAGAGCAGCTCATACTAGGATTCCCCAGGTTTCTTGCAAATCTGTAACTTCCTTAAAGTTAGTTATTTTTGTTATTCCTTATTTCCCTGCAGCTTAACTAGTAAAATGAATAGGGTTTAAGCAACGAAAGGAGGAAGTGCAATGGGGGGTTGGCTACTTATTTAAAAGCTGGCCTGGGGAGCTGAGAACAGCCCCAGATGGGGTAGCGGGGGGTGGGCTGGCTGTGAATGGACAGCACCCAGGGAGCCTATTGGGGAGAGAGGAAAACGGGTCCATCCCAGTGGAGGTGTGAACGCTGGCTGGGGCGTGGGTGGGGCGTGAGAGCTCAGACCCCGACCGCTCAGCTAGCCCCTCAGGGCATACTTGGGCTTTTTCAGACCACTTTGCTTTGTAGTCAGAGGTGCAGGACTGACTGCTGGGGGATGGGGGAAGGGGGAAGGGTGGGAAGCAGTTCTACCCCCTCCCTCCAGGCTCCCGCCATTCGCTCGGCTGCCTCTTCCATCACTGTTACACTCATTGTGTGCTCTCTGTAGGTCTCCCCACCAGACCGTGAGCGTCCCGGGAGGGAGCAGGCACTGTGTCCGATTCACCTCTTTCTGCCTCACAATGTGGCCCAGCGTGGGGCCTGACACTTGGAAGTTTCTCAAAGAGTTACTTGTTGAATGAATGAACAAATGAATGCTTTCTCCAAACCACACTGAGCTTCTAGATGGGGTTACAAAGAAGGAAATTACGCACTTACCCTGTGCCTCCAGGATTCAAGGAGGTAGTGAGCCCCTAATGTTTGGTTTCTGTGTTTACATGTATTTTCCTGGGGATATGATCCTCTATCGTTCATCTCAAAGGGGTGTGTGTCCCCCCAGAAGGATAAGAATAATCACTTGAGAATGTAGTCCAAGACGGAGATTGTATATAAATTTTCTCCGCATCGATTTCCCTGAACCAAATTACTTTTTCTTCCTAACACTACTGTTTTCTTCCTGCATATAGTCTCTTGGCATTTATTTTGTAATGTCACAATCTCCCGTTCATCTGAGGAAATCGTAATAAGACGCTGACAGGGTTCAGGACACGCAACCCCAAAATATGGCACCTTGGCATATTAAATATTTTAAGCTGAAGGAATTTTAAAAAGTGGCAGGAGCAGGAGGGTCACTCTGTGACCTCCCTGCCCTTCTTCCCTGAAACAGGTCATAAAACTCCCATGTGAAAAGTACCCTCCCTGTACTAGGAGGAAGGAGGACTTTCTTGTCACCAGGGACAGGGAATTTGGGACCGATTCTGTATAAACAAACTGCGTTAAACTAACCCTTATCTTCCTAGTTACTTCTTCACCATTTACTACTCCTAGCCCAAACCCCTTTGTGTTGTTAATTCTTCACACATTTATTATTTGTCTAAGAGATATAAAAGCTTCCTGCTCTGGTCACTTCTTCAGGTCTTCATTCTCTTGTGAAGAATTTAATAAAAATTTAATAAAAGTTGTATGCTGTTCTCTTGTTAATCTGTCTTTGTCAGTTTAATTTTCATACCCAGCCAGGAGCCCTAAGAGGGAAACTTTTTCCTCCTCTCCACTGCCTCAGCCAAGGCCCCCTTATTCATTTCTCCCACACTCCTGGCTCCTTTGTTCCTGGTTTTGCAGGTGGTAAGACAGCGTGGAGCGGGTGTGGGGCTCGTTGGAAGCAGGGGCAGAGGCAGAACCCCGAAGACAGCTGCTGAGTTACCCTGTTACCTAATCCAATTCTCCGCCCCCGTTCAGCCACCTCCTCTCCCTCTGCATAACAATGGAAGGAAAGAGGAAGTGGGAAAGAATAAGGTCATCTAATTGAGTTAGAAGGGTAATTACCAGGACCCTGGAGCAGAGGTAAAGTAGCTCCCAGAAAGAAGGGCTAAAGGCAGCCCACAAAAGAGTGGGGAAATTAGTAACAAATATTCACTTGTGCAGGGAAGCAAAAAAGTAAAAAACCTCAGCGGTGAATTGCACAGGCACTGGGGAAAGCTGAGGTAGGCAGCCAGGTCTGAGCCCAGGCAGGATCGGGAGAGGAAGAGAGAAAGCTACAAGCCAGGCCGGTATTTCACGGCGGCTGCCGTGGCCTAGTATTGAGTATCGGTGCTGCAAGGGAAGGATGAGTCAGTGCCACCAGATTCAAGTTTAGGGCAAAAGCCACTGGGAAGGCACTGGGCAAACACCTTTCCTGTGAGAGGGCTCGCTGGCTATCCAGTGAGGAACCCCAGTCAGATGCAGGAAACTAGGGGGGCCCTGGACCTTGCGGAAGAGCTCCTTCTCAGGGAGAGTGAGAGTGAGGTGCCCTGTTAATCCCCCTTCACTTCCTCTGCAGGAGGTTTCAGCCAGGAATGCCACCCGTCGGTTTCACAGAGCTGTCTAAAGCCAGGGTTGGCATAGCGCAGAGGGCAAAGTGGTGAGTAACAGATGATGTGGTGACTGTCACATCTTGCTGCAGGAGGCAAGGAAGCATGCTCTGAAACCAAAGAACATTCTTGGTCATGGGCATGGCTGTAAGTGCAGTGTGTGCCTCACGGGAGAGAGTGAGGAACGGTGGGTGTGGGGATCGGCCAACTGGCATCTGGTTCCTTTGAGGAAGGTAAGTTCCACCACCCCATCCTGACATTCAGAGCTGTTGAAAGGATGGCAGGACCAGGTTGCATCACTCAGCCGAGGTCTGCAGGGAAAGACAGAAAGTAATCCTGGGCGGATATTGGCCCACTGTAAGAGCTGTTCACAGTGGCTGAGGAACCAATTGTATTGCATGTTAGGGAAAGATTACCATCTTTGGAGGAAGTTTGTGATAGGTGACTTTGCTTATATGGTTTTGGGGCAGGCGGTTGTTTTGTTTCTTTGTGGGTTTTTTTTTTGTCCATGCCTTGCGGTTTGTGGGATCTTAGTTCTCGCACCAGGGATCGAACCCGTGCCCCCTGCAGTAGGAGCTCAGAATCCTAACCACTGGACAGCCAGGGAATTCCACTAAATGTGCCATTTTAACTAACCATTTTTAAAAAATATTTATTTATTTTGTTTATTTATTTTCCTTTTTTTTTTTTGGCTGCATTGGGTCTTAGCTGCAGCACACAGGATCTTCGTTGAGGCATGCGGGATCTTTTGTTACGGTGCACGGTCTCTTCGTTGCAGCACTCGGGCTTCTCTCTAGTTGCTGCACTCTGGCTTCTCTCTAGTTGTGGCACACGGGCCCCAGGGCGGTGGGCTCTGTAGTTTGCGGCATGTGGGCTCTCTGGTTGAGGCGTGTGAGTTCAGTAGTTGTGGCGCACACGGGCTTAGTTGCCCCGAGGCATGTGGGATCTTAGTTCCCTGATGAGGGATCGAACTGGAGTCCCCTGCATTGGAAGGCGGATTCTTTACCACGGACCACCAGGGAAATCCCTTAACTAACCATTTTTAAGTTATACAATTCAGTGACATTAATTACATTAACAATACTGTACAACCGTCACCACTATCTATCTCCAAGACTTTTTCATCACTCTAAACAGAACCTCTGTACTCATTTGTGTGTGTGCTTGTTTTTCCTCTAGAATATATTGGTCTCTGTGCGACAGAGTCGTGCCTGGTAAGTCATGCCTAGTCAAGAGGTCTCCTCACCTGAGTTTCTTTCATCACAGGATTGCTGTGAGTTCTTTCTGTGTAAACAGCACTGTACTTTTTTCCTCCATATGCACACCTATTTCAACAAAGCAGATATTATATCAAACCACCCCAAAACTTGCTGCTTATTACTACAACCCTTTCACTTGTTCACAATTCTGTGAGTCATCAATTTGAGCAGAGCTCAGCTGGGCGTTTCTTCTGCTATTATCAACTAGGGTCATTCATGCCACTGCAGTCTTCTGTTGGCTCAACTAGAGCTGGGTGCTGTATAATATGGCCTCATTCAATGAATGAGACATTCAATGTCTGGCGCTGGCTACGGGCTGGGTGGTATATTTCCAGCATGCTACCTGGGCAGCTGGGTTCCAAAAGCAGCAAGGGAGAGAGGTCAAGACCCACTGTGCAAACATTTTTCAAGCTGCTGCCAGAATCATCTTTGCTCATGTCCCATCATCCACAACAGGTCACATGGTGAAGCCCAGAGTCAGTGTGAGAGGAGACTTAAAGAAAATACAGATACAGGTAGGCATGGTTCATTGGGGTCATTACTGTAACAATCAACCACACCTACATACTATCTTGCATTTTAAAAATATTTATTTATTTATTTGGCTGTGCCAGGTCTTAGTTGCAGCAGGCGGGATCTTTTAGTTGCTGCATGTGGGATCTAGTTCCCTGACCAGGAATCAAACCCGGGCCCCTTGCATTGGGATCACGGAGTCTTAACCACTGTACCATCAGGGAAGTCCCCTGTTTTGCATTTTGATTTCTCCCTTAACAGTATATTTATTTTCCAAGTTGATATAGGTCTTATAATTACATTTGTAATGACTACACAATAGCCAATCAAAGGATTGCCAAAATGTACTTAATCATTATTACTTAATCATTATTACTCTATTTTTACATTTGTTTTAATTTTCACTATTATAAATAATTCATTAGTTAAACAGGTATTTATGAGTACCTACTATGTGTAAGGAGTTATTCAAGGGCGCTAGGGACACAGTTTGCTTTGATTCTTTGGGAGGGGTGGGGAGGAAACACAGACAAACACATGAATATATAATATGTACTATGAAGAGAAGCAGGGAAAGGAGATTAGAGCCTGGCGGATGGGGGTGGAGGGCTGGGGTTTGCTATTTTAAGTCTTTAAAAAAATGCTTTGGGATTATGTTCTAAGAATAAAGAATTATTTCTTTTGCATCACATCCCTGTTGTGAGAAGTGAGATCACTAGGACATAGGGTAGGCATATTGTTAAAGCTTTCAAGATGGATGGCCCAATGCTCTCCCAAGAGCTTTCCCAGTTTATATCACCACCAGCAGGAGTTTGCTAAATGAGCTGCTTTGACCATAGTAACACTGAGCATTCTTATTAAAAAAAAAACCTTTGCCAATTTAATAGGTGAGTCTGGATACCTTTCATCAAGGTAGAATGTTATATCGCCATTTATCTTGACCACCTTTTGGACTTTGTAAACTTCTGAGATGTAATTGCCATTTTCTGTTGCTCTGGTGTGTGTGTGTGTGTGTGTGTGTGTGTGTGTGTGAGAGAGAGAGAGAGAGAGAGAGAGAGAGAAAGAGGGAGAGAGAGGTTAAGTGGCAAAAAAAATTTTTTTTTGATATGACCACACTTTGACATATACATGTTTCCTGTTGTGAAAAAAACTGGAGATAAAATATCTGGAATCATAAAGAGCCAAATACAGAGGAAACCAAATATTTTTAATCAGAGGGCTTAGGTAGGTTTTTTTTTTTTTAATTTTTTAAAATTTATTTATTTTTGGCTGCGTTGGGTCTTTGCTGCTGCGCGAGGGCTTTCTCTAGTCGTGGCGAGCGGGGGCTACTCTTCATTGTGGTGCGTGGGCTTCTCATTGCGGTGGCTTCTCTTGTAGCGGAGCACGGGCTCTAGGTGCGTGGTCTTCAGTAGTTGCAGCATGCGAGCTCAGTAGTTGTGGCTCGTGGGCTCTAGAGCACAGGCTCAGTAGCTGTGGCGCACGGGCTTAGTTGCTCTGCAGCATGTGGGATCTTCCCGGACCAGGGCTCGAACCCGTGTCATTGGCAGGCGGATTCTTAACCACTGCGCCACCAGGGAAGCCCGGGTAGGTATTTCTTGAAGTGGCAGCCTAATCTTGGCCCTTAGTAGTGATAAAAGGTTCCTTGGTGGGCGCCCATCTGGGCGTTTATGGCTCTGACCCTGTGCTATGTACTCTGCTTGCCTGGGCACACTCTTAGGCACTGACCAGGAGATGGGGCTGCTTGTGGTCCTCACAGGACGGGCCCCAGTCTCGGGCTCATTGTGCTCATTGTGTCTATCTCTACCTTCTTTCTTCTTCTTCTTCTTCTTTTTTTTTTTTTAAGTGATAAGAAGTTTATTCTGTACTTCTCGAAGCATCAGGTAGGGGATAAAACTGGAGAGGGCCTGCTTTGGAGGTGTAGGGGCTCTGGTAGGCTTTCTTCCTGTGCCGGGGAGGGCACCAGGGATGGCTTTAGGCTGTTCCCCTGGGAGGGCTACCGAGGAGCTTCACTGGGCTGGGGGTGCTGGGGCGGTGGCATTTGCAGTAGGGGGCCATCGGGTGAAACAGATTAGGAAGGGCCCCAGACAGACAGGGATTCTTCTGAGGGGTGAGGTAGGGTGCTTCCTTCAGCCAGCCCGGGCGGAGAACAAGGGCAGAGAGTGGCCACAGGAGTCCAGTCGGGAGCGGAAGAGCTCATTCTGCACAGTTTGGCCCAGCGAGCACAGGGGATTCTTCACCACCAGCTCCGCGTACAGCTCACTGTTGATGTGGTGCAGCACATCTCGGATGGGTCCCACGCCCAAGTCAGTATTCATGACAACGCTGATCCCAGCGGGCATCTCGTACTAATGGAGTTTGTAACGTCTAGTTTGGAAGGCCAGGAAGCCGTGCTTCATGTCTAGCGGGGACATCTTGCTGACAAAGGAAAGGACAGAGAAGAGCATCCCGTACATCAGCTTGTACTCCTCCTACTTGGGGATCTCCGCTTGCTTCTTGCGGTGCCACTCGCAGTAATGCAGACACACTCCGTTCCGGTCAAACAGGTACAGGTTGTGGACAGCCGTGGGGACTGCTCCGAGTGCCTGTCACTCCATAGTTCCTATCTCTACGTTCTAGGTATGTCAGCGTCCATGACCCATACATAGTATGCCTGTCTGCCCCATGAGAAAGTGTTTCATTCATTAATTAATGCATGTATTTATGCACTTATTTACCCAATAATTGATCCATCTATTCGTTTGGGCATGTATTCGTACATTAGCACAGTCGTTTATTCAGTACACATTGACTATAAGAGTTGTGACTTAAAAAAAAAAGAGTTATGACTCTTTACTTTGATGCCAGAAGGATTGATGATAATTAGAGACCCGAGTGTGTGCCCAGGGAAAAGTCCCAGGCTCCAGACCTACAGTCCTGTTGTTGGCATTATGTAAATGGAGATCACGGCGGTGCGCTGGCCAGCCGTTCTTGGTCCACTAACTTTGACCAAATAAATTCTTGTTTTACTAAACCCAAAGCAAAATGTGCTGACTAAGCCTTCTTTACCAGTAAAACTGTATTACATTTCTCTTTGTGATAGGAAAGGTTAGAACAACAATATGTGACCTTAACAACTCTGGGCACTGAATCTGCATTATGTCACCTGTGAAAAAAACAGATGCCCCTTCGTTCAAGTCACAGACTTTATTTGGCAAGTTATGTACCTTTGTGCTAAGAGATGAGGGACATTTTTTTCTTTTTAAGCAAAATTGACACTCCCCATCCTTAAAGAGCTTATAATCCAGTTGGAGAAATAAGGCCCGTCCACCTAGAATTATAGATGATAGAACTAAGGAATGTTTTATGTTGAAATCTGCTTAAAGACCCATCTGGTCTGAAATTCCCTACCAAGGTGGAACTCCCCATACAAAGTACTCTGCAAATAGTCTTTTCAGCTTTGTACCAACACTCCTCTGGTGAGAAAACTACTATTAATTTTTTTAATTAGAAAAGCTGTATGTGCTTAATGTAACACATTGAAAAAATACGGCAGAGTATCAAAGTAAAAAGTCAAGCCTCACCTCAAATCCCCCACCTCCCTACCATTTGTTACAGGATGCTAAGAATGGCTATTTTCTATACTTGTACAAACACATATATGGACATTTTCACCCCATACTTTCAATTGTAATCTATTTTTAAAATTAGATAACATATACAATATAAAAATCAAAGGGTATGAAAGAATATACAATGAAAAGAAAGTCTCTTCTATCCCTCTCCCTCTAGCACCTCAGTTCTTCTCCCCAGAGGCAGCCATTGTTACTACTTTTGTATGTATCCTTCCAGGGATAGTCTGTGCGTTTTACAAGCATATATGTTATTATTATTTTTTTTTTTTTTTTTTTTGACCACACTGCATGGCATATGGGTTCTTAGTTCCCTGACCAGGGATCAAACCCACGCCCCCTGCAGTGGAAGCGAAGAGTTTTAACCACTGGATCACCAGGGAAGTCCCTCTTTTTTTTTCTTTTCTTTTCTCTTTTTTTTTTTTTAACACAAGTGTTAGCAGATTAAATACAATGTTTCCCCCTTAATTACATATCTTAGAAATTATTCCATACTTAGAGCAAGCTGCTTTATTCCTTTTAACAGGTGCATAGCATTTCATTGTATGGATATGTCATAATTTAATAAATCAATCTATTTATGACTATTTTGGGGTTCCTGCCCTTTTGCTATTACAGACAAGGCTGCAATGAATAACTTTGACTATACTACATCTTTTTTCACGTGCACACAAGGTTGTGGGATAAATATCTAAAAGTAGAATTGTTGGATCAAATTGTTGGATCAAAATAACAAATAACATTTGTTATTTTGATAGATATTGCCAGTTGCTCTCAGTAGATGTTGTATCAATTTGTATTCCATTCATCAACTATGAGAGTTGGCATTATGTAATGCCCATGCTATTACTAGGATATTAATTACTTTTCTTTTTAACTTATGCCAACTTGGTAGGTTAAAAATAGTTACCTTTAGCTGTTTTCATTTGCACTTCTCTTATGAATGAAGTTGAGCATCTTTCATATATGTGAGAGTCATTGTGTTTATTTTCTGTGTGCCGTCTGTTCATATCCCTTACCTGTTTTTCTATTTTTTTCTCCTTGTTGCTTTTCTTGTAAATATTAGGCTTTATATATACATATGTTTTTTTAAATAAGAACAATTTAAATTGAAAATTTTTTCCAGTTTGTTATTTCTCTTATGACTTTCTTTTTCCATGCAGGAATTAAAAAAAAATTTTTTTAAATTTTTTAATTGTTCAATTCAGTGAATGTAAATGAAATAAGCCAGACAAAGAAAGACCAATATTGCATGATCTCACTTATATGTGGAATCTAAAAGAATGGACCTCATAGTAACAGAGTAGGATGCTCTTTACTGGAAGCTGGGGGTGGGGGAAATGGAGAGATGTTGGTCAAAGGGTACAACTTTTCAGTTATAAGATGAATAACTTTTGGAGACCTAATGTATAGCATGGTGACTAGAGTTAATAATAATGTATTGTATACTTGAAATCAACTAACATTGTAGATCTCAAGGGTTCTTACCACCATCACCAAAAAAAAAAAAGGTAACTTGGTGAGGTGATGGATTTGTTAATTAGCTTGATTTTGGTAATCATTTCACAATGTATATCCAAACATCATGTTGTATACCTTAGATATATACAATTTCACTTTCCAATCGTATCTCAGTAAAACTGGGGGGAAAAAAGCTGAAACTTATTAGTATTTTCTTTTACAGCATCTTGTTTTATCTATTTATTTTAGTGTTTGTTTTACCATACTGAGCAAAGCTTGTCTATAGCAAGATTCAAAAATTCTACCACGTTCTCTTCTAGTACATTTGTTCTTTCACTTTTCACATTCCAACCTTTCCTCCATCTGGAATTTATTTTCCTTTAGACTATAAAGTAGTGATCCAATTGTATTTCTTTTCCAGATTGCTCTTCAGTTTCCTAACACCTTCTATTGAATAACCCATTTTTGGGAATTCCCTGGCAGTCCAGTGGTTAGGGCTCTGTGCTTCCACCACAGGGGGCACGTGTTCAATCCCTGGTTGCGGAACAAAGATCCCACAAACCACCCGGCACAGCCAAAAAAAAAAAAATCCATTTTTATTTAATTTATTTTTTTGGCCACACTGTGTGGCTTGCAGGATCTTAATTCCCTGACCAGGGATTGAACCCGGGCCAAGGCAGCGAAAGCAGCAAGTCCTAACCACTGGACAGCCAGGGAATTCCCTGAATAATCTATTTTTAGAATACTATCTTTATAATAAACTAAATTTATATATACAAATTATATATAAAATTTTACACATACATATGTTTCTGGGCTTTTAATTTTGTTTCATTGATCTATCTGCCTAGTGTTTTTTGTTTGTTTGTTTGTTTTTTGTTTCGGCTGCATTGGGTCATCGTTGCTGGGCGCAGGCTTTCTCTAGTTGCGCTGACCGGGGGCTACTCTTCGTTGCGGGCTTCAGTAGTTGTGGCTCATGGGCTTAGTTGCTCTGCGGCATGTGGGATCTTCCCGGAGCAGGGCTGGAACCCGTGTACCCTACATTGGCAGGCGGATTCTTAACCACTGTACCACCAGGGAAGTCCCCTGCCTAGTGTTTAAAAAACAAAATTCAACCAAGTAAATTTGAAGATCTAATTGGCTTTATTAGGCGATTCATGATTTGGGTGGAATCTCATCTAGCAACTAGAAGAGCCTCCAAGGAGTTGTACAATATGGAAGGTTTTTATAGGAAGAAGGGTGGGGAAAGGGAGCTATTAGCAAAAGAAAAGAAAAGATTATTTTTAGGCTAGGGCATCTTTTTTTAGAGGAAGGGAACAGCAATGGTTTTGTCATGCAGATTGGCTCTTCTTGGTTGGGGAAGGCGGGGTGGAAAGGGAGAGGGCCCATGTGACAGATTACCTTACTGGTGCTTGATCGGAAAATTCCAGACTGGTTGGTTAAGATTACATTTCTGGGAGAGGTTGAAACTGCAATTAGATCAGGTATTAAATCTAGGTTTGGTGTCATGGGCTTTTAACATGAGTGATGCCATTTTGGGACTGTGGTTTTCTTTTTAACTTTCCTCATGTCCCTTACCATACTGTTTTTATTATTCTGTGTTTAATATGTTTAATACCTAGAAGAGATGGTCATCTTTTTTTCCCCAGAATTTTCCCAGATATCCTTAGAATATAAATTTAAAAATTGTGTAGTTAAAAAAAACTTGATGTTTTAATCCTGGTTATGTTAAATGTGTAGACTAATTTATTGTGAATTGACATCTTTATAATATTGAGTCTTCCTACCCAATATATGTATTTTCCTCTTCCTATCAGACTATTTTTTGAGGCAACACATTCTATCATTGGATGATTCTGATAGTTTTTAAAGTTCCCCTTGTTTTGAGGTATATCTCTTTCTCTATATTTTCTAGGCAATAGTTCTAATTTTGTCGTTTGAGACTATACAGGCGTTAACATTTAAAGTGTTAAACATGATCTACAAAAAGCTACATCAGTGCTTCCCAACCTTCTACATCATGGAACACAAAGGAAATTGTAAATGTGCACTGAACACTGGGGTAAGTAGATGAACTTTTTGCAGTCCAAGGTGATGGTGTTGGTAAGGAGGGAATCAGGCTGCTCCAGGCCCTATTTCTGCTGACTTGCTGAGGGAGCTACAGCTGGGACCCTGTGAAACCCCCTAGGGCACATCATCTGGGAGGCTCTTCACTAGAAGGTCCACTCCTTGCACCTCTCCACCCCATTTCTGCTCCCCAGACCTGCTTTTCTTTCTAGACCTTAATATACCAAGCACATTCTCTCTCTCTTTTTTTAAAAAATTTATTTATTTTATTTATTTTTGGCTGCGTTGGGTCTTCATTGCTGCGCATGGGCTTTCTCTAGTTGCGGCGAGCGGGGGCTACTCTTCGTTGCAGTGCGCGGGCTTCTCGCTGCAGTGGCTTCTCTTGTTGTGGAGCACGCGGGCTTCTCGCTGCAGTGGCTTCTCTTGTTGTGGAGCACGGGCTCTAGGTGTCCGGGCTTCAGTAGTTGTGGTTCGCGGGCTCAGTAGTTGTGGCTCACAGGCTCTAGAGCTCAGGCTCAGTAGTTGTGGCGCATGGGCTTAGTTGCTCCACGGCATGTGGGATCTTCCTGGACCAGGGCTCGGACCCTTGTCCCCTGCATTGGCAGGTGGATTCTTAACCACTGTGCCACCAGGGAAGCCCCGCACGTTCTCTTTTCGGGACCTTTGCCTTTGCTCTTCCCTCCGCCTAGCTGGCTATGGCCCCAGAAGTTCACACAGCTGACTACTCATTCTCTAGCTCACTGGGCAATCATACCTAAAGGAGCACCCCTCTCCTGCCCCAAGTCATGCTACTTTCTTGGTATCACATCAGTTTTAGAAATTTCCAGATGATTTGTGTGTTTGTAGTCTCTCTCCCCACCACTAGAATATAAGCTCCAAAAAGGCAGAAGTCATGTCTGTTTTGTTCACTTCTATCCCCAGAGCCTTACACAGTGCCCTGCCCATGCACTCAGTTTGCTCTGTGAATGAGTGAAAGGGCTTCCTACTCTAGATTTTGGAGGATATTTTTCATGACCACTTCAGTTCTTATTCCCAGCTTGACCTCTCTGTACCCACCTACTTCCCACAACCAAACTTCTTGGTCTGATCAAAGGGCTTCTGGAGGAACTGTCCAGCCAGTTATGACTCCTGCTATCTACACTGTCTCCCCACTGTTTTGGCCATCCTGGCCACAGAGACACCACAGGACCTTATCGTCCCCCTGGCAGAACCCAGATAATACTGTGTCTGCAGTATTCTTGGAATCCGTTCAGTTTAGCAACCCTATCAAAAACGGAAATGAGGTTAACTTGGCAGGAAATGAGGTCAGTTTGGCAACTGTTGGTGAAACATTGTACAATGTAAGAGTTAACAGTCTGAGTTAACAATGCAAGCTATGTCATACAGCAGTGCAATAGGAAGATCAAATGGACCATGAGCCGTGCAGGGCAATTTGGGCTCAGAGAGGGAATATCCCAGTAAACTGATGATTGATCGCTTTCTATGTACCTTGGACAGGTGAATGAGTGTATAGTGGAGCACTGCTGAGTCCTCCCAACCTGGGATAAAGATCTCTCAGGGCATTGTAGGAGAATGGCTTTGGTTAAAATCAATAAGCACCATTTATTAAGCCTCCCATACCCTGTGCTAAGCATCTGTTATCTCTACTCCTCCCAATATCCCTAAATTGGTGATGTTAACCATTTCAGAGAGAATGAAAAGGAAATTTAAATGACTAAAGGACCTACCCAAGGTCACAGGGTGTGTGATAAGGCAGGGAGTCAATCCAGCCCACACTCCCACCCCAATTTGCTCCCCCCTTTTTATCCTACGCTAAATGAGGAGGAAAATACAAATATAGGGCTCTAATCTATATATATTATTTATTTATTTATTTATTATTTATTTATTTATTTATTTTTGTCTGTGTTGATTCTTTGTTTCTGTGCGAGGGCTTTCTCTAGTTGCGGCAAGCGGGGGCCACTCTTCATCGTGGTGCGCGGGCCTCTCACTGTCGCGGGCCTCTCACTGTCGCGGCCTCTCTTGTTGCGGAGCACAGGCTCCAGACATGCAGGCTCAGTAGTTGTGGCTCACGGGCCTAGTTGCTCCACGGCATGTGGGATCTTCCCAGACCAGGGCTCGAACCCGTGTCCCCTGCATTGGCAGGCAGATTCTCAACCACTTCGCCGCCAGGGAAGCCCTCTAATCTATATTTTTAATTGAAGTATAGTTGATTTACAATGTTGTGCTTCATTTCTGCTATACAGCAATGTGACTCAGTTATACACATATATACATTTTTTAAAATATTCTTTTCCATAATGGTTTATCCCAGGAGATTGGGTATAGTTCCCTTTGCTATACAGTATAATGAATTCTTGTGCAAGCAAACATCGGTTTGAATCTACCTACTGGGATATAACATGCTTGATCAATTCTGAAATGTTATATTTAAGTCTTTGGAATCATTCTTGTTAATGGGCCACATACAGAAATAGAAGTTGAGTCAATATAGAAAGAAAATCTACAGAAAAGTCTAGGATGGTTATCAGAGGTGATCAGCACGCTCACATTTCCATACGTCACAGTCCGTCAAAGCTAATAGGCATAAAAGCTAATCAACAGAATAGACCCATAAATGAAAATAATGATGCTGTTAATGTAGATGAGGGATACAGCTGAGCTGATTAACTTCCTGTTTCAGCCACTTCTTTCCTGAACTTGTGGAGACAATGATGCAATTATAACCAGAAAGAACAGAGGCTTATTAGAATGATAACTCCATGTGGAGGACATTTAATGTTTTCATTGCAGGCTCATATCTCCCCATTTCTCCTGGATAATTATCACCACTGGCTGCCTCCCCCTCCCTCACTGCTAACGACACACACACACACACACACACACACACACACACTCTGGCACTACACCAGGATGTTTGAACTGGCACTAGGGGAAGGTGTAACATTCTTCTTGGGTGGGAGGTGCAGTCTGAAAACTGCCAACAGCTATTGTTCCATTCACTTGTAGAAACTTGACTGAGACAAAGTGGTTGACCTACAGAGAGATGCCCAGACAAGAAAAGGAAGGGGAGAAAGAGAGAGTCAGTCTTACTTGCCATTGCCCTTGAGGCTGTTTCTGTGGTCGTCTAAGCTAGTAGAGCTGGGTTTCTTTCACTTGGCAGGCTAACCGTTAACCGTTTTCATTCCAAGCACCTCAACCGTCAGCTTTCTATTGGCTGTTTGAGGTTCATCCCCTCTGATGGGGGAGAATTCTGTTTTGTGTGTATTGGTGTGTGTACGTGTGGCCTCACCCATTCTTTCCTGGGAAATCTCCCTTCCAGTCTCCACCCCTACCAGCCATGTGTTCTCAGGGACTGTACATAAGTTTTAATACTCACTTGAAATAAAGTTAATTCTACTTTTTAAGTCAGCCTCATCTGTTTAAAAAGAA
Organism: Balaenoptera borealis; assembly: GCF_965194805.1. NCBI lineage: Eukaryota > Metazoa > Chordata > Mammalia > Artiodactyla > Balaenopteridae > Balaenoptera > Balaenoptera borealis. Next base: position 126,983,828 of record NC_138862.1, on the reverse strand, counting down.
TCTGTTTGGTGTTTTTCTTTCATTTTACCCCTAAAACTAGATGTGGGCAAGCCTTGGCGTAAGCTGTGGAATAGAAGATAAAGCACTAGAATGGACTCAGGGGCCTGGATCCTCGCCTGGCTGTGTGACCTTGAGCAAGTTTCCTGAAAGTTTTTTTTTTTTTTATAAGTTTATTTATTTTATTTATCTTTGGCTGCATTGGGTCTTCGTTGCTGCGTGTGGGCCTCCCCTAGCTGCGGCGAGTGGGGGCCACTCTTCGTTGTGGTGCATGGGCTTCTCATTGTGGCGGCTTCTCCCATTGCGGAGCACGGGCTCTAGGCGCGCAGGCCTCAGTAGTTGTGGCACGCGGGCTCAGTAGTTGTGGCTCGCGGGCTCCAGAGCACAGGCTCAGCAGCTGTGGCGCACGGGCTTAGCTGCTCCGCGGCGTGCGGGATCCTCCCGGACCAGGGCTTGAACCCATGTCCCCTGCATTGGCAGGCGGACTCTCAACCACTGCGCCACCAGGGAAGCCCATCTTGAAAGTTTTTGAATCTGTCTTCGTCTGTTAAATGAAATGAGTATGTGCAAACATCTAGTACAATGCCTGGTACACATTGCATGCTCAGTAAGTGTTTGTAAAATGAATAATTTAACGAGGGAATTGAATCCTAGTGTCCCTTTTTGAGTTTACTATATGGACAGTAAATTCCTTTTGGTCTTTAGAGCTCTACCCCACTCTTAGTCCACTGAGACCAAAGGTTATACCCCTCCTCTCCTTTTTGTTGAAATATCAAAGCCCTGGGAGACAGCATTTGATTGGCAGAGCTTCTGTCACATGCCCCAAGGGGGCAGTGAGAGGAACTTCCTATTGAAAGAATCTTCTAGGGACACTTGCAGCTTCCTAGTAATTAATTTATGCTCAGGAACTATTAGTAAAGTGAATACTAAGGCGAACTTATCATAAAATTATCACATTATACTTCAAAATCAAATATATTCATGGAGTCAATTATTTGTGCCTTTTTCCCACTCCTTCGGGAGAATAATCAGATTTGTCTACTGAAACTCAACAGCTTTGCCATCAACCAAAAACATTTATGAAGCTTCAGACTATGGTAAAAGAGCAGGGGATGTAAAGAGGTGGCAGGTCCAAACCTTAATCATGAAGACCTTGGCCATTGCAAAGACAATATTACTGCCGTAGTGTTCATTTATAAATCAGCAAGTATGTTTGCTATAGGAACTTCTAAAATATTCTAGGGTCTAGATTGTGACAGCAGAGGACCAGAGGATTTTTTTTGGGGGGGGGGCCATGTTGGCCGGCTGGCGGATTTTAGTTCCCGGACCAGGGATTGAACCCATATCCTCGTCAGTGAAAGTGCGGAGTCCTAACCATTGGACCACCAGGGAATTCCCAAAGAGGATTTTATTTTTTATTTTTTCCCAGTTTTGCTGAGCTATAACTGACATAACATTGTATTATATTAAGGTATACAACATAATGATTTGATATATGAAGCTATTGCAAAATGATTACTGTTAAGGGATTTTGAACCAATCTCGGTAACTTTCATTTTTGGTTCTGTAATGGATTTTCATCTCCTTATTGACTCTTGTATACTAAATGTTTATTTCCTCTGATTATAAATTTATCCATGGATTCTTATCCCATAGTGTACAAGATCACTATTATGTAAAGTTCAGATGCTAGCGTAACTGGTGGCTCCTTCTCCAGACGTCAGGGCCCGCTCACCCGGGGGCAGGTTCTGCTCACCCCAGCAGATGCAGTCCTGCGCAGGCGCAGCTGGAACCCCTAAGGAGTAGTTTTCTGGCTAAGACTCTGACCGAAGCTTGGCCTGCTCCTCCTGCGGTTAAGTTTAAAGGAGTGTTTTCCAAGGGTCTTTTCTAAACCAGAAATGTAGATTTGCCCTTGTGGTCTAGGTAAACACTTTCCTTCCTGAATTAGGCTCAAGTGTTAAGGAATCCCTGACTGCCAGAGCTCATGGTGCAGTAAACGCCCTTATTCCGGTTCACACCACCTTGCAACCCGATTAAAGGGAGCAAAGTTTAGACTCTGTGGGGTCCTGATCCTGGCAGAAGCAGTGACCAGTCTCACCTGGGGATACTTCTTTTACTAATTGTTGTCTTTTGAGTAGTTCTTTTCAATAATCAAAGTCAGCCACAGCCAGGGGTCCTCAGTCCCCTTTTCTGATCCTCAAGCCCAATCAGTCCTGCACATTGGAATGCCTTTTCTTCCTGCTTGCCCCAGAGCAGTCTGAAGATAGCGACTCCTGCTGGGCCATTCCTGTGCCCTGGGGCTAGGATCTGGAGTTTAAAGTCGTCAGCAAGGGAGAGTCCTTCCTGAGCTAGTGGCCTTGTCTTTCACCCAAAGGCAGAGCTTGAATGAAGATAGTGACTTCAAAGGAAGAGGGAGAATTCCAGACTAGAGATAAGCTCCAGAGAAAGTTAAAGAAAGAAGGATAAACAGAATTTGAATACCATTCAGTCTGTCAAATAGGTTAAAAAATTAGTCATACATAAAAAAGGAGCTGAAAAGATTAACATTGAAATGTTGACAGATTTTTCTTTTTAAAATTTTTTAAAAATTGATTTATTTTATTTACTTTTGGCTGCGTTGGTGCGCGGGCTTTCTCTAGTTGCGGTGACGGGGTGGGGGGGGGTGGGGTGGAGGGGGGGTGGAGGGGGGGTGGGCGGCTACTCTTCATTGCGGTGCGCTGGCTTCTCATTGCGGTGGCTTCTCTTGTTGCGGAGCACGGGCTCTAGGCGCGCGGGCTCAGTGGTTGTGGCACACAGGCTTAGTTGCTCCGCAGCATGTGGGATCTTCCCCGACCAGGGCTCGAACCTGTGTCCCCTGCATTGGCAGGCAGATTCTTAACAACTGTGCCACCAGGGAAGCCCCAGATTTTTCATTTAATATGAGATTACAGCTGATTTTTCTTCTTTTTTAAAAATAATTATTCTTTTTTATTGACATATCATGGATTTACAATATTGTGTTAATTTCTGCTGTACAGAGCAAAGTGATTCAGTTTTCTTTATATCCTTTCTACCAGTAGGTGTTACCTTTTCCATTTATTTATAGCTGCATCGGGTCTTCGTTGTTGCCCGCGGGCTTTCTCTAGTTGCGGTGAGCGGTGGGGGGGAGGGTTATCTTGTTGCGGAGCACTGGCTTTAGGTGCGTGGGCTCAGTAGTTGTGGCGCACGGGCTTTGTTGTTCTGTGGCATGTGGGATTGGCATGTGGGATCTTCCCGGACCAGGGCTCGAACCCATGTCCCCCGCAATGGCAGGCAGATTCTTAACCACTGAGCCACCAGGGAAGTCCCTACCTTTTCCTTTTTTAAGTTGTTTTTTAAATCACAAAAGTAATGTAGGCTCAGTGTAAAATTTTCATATCACACAGACAACTACATATAAAAGTGAAAGGATCACTTCACCTAAGGGCCAGTCAATACCAGTTCCCTCCCAAGTTTATAACCACTGTTAAAATCTATTGTATTTGTAGACATGCATGGGTACATATATTTAAACATATGATCAAGCTTTTTTCTCTTAACACTGTGTATTGAAGACTTAATGTCCGGTCTATCACTTTTAAATTGCTGTTTAATTTTGTATCATGAATGTATTGTAATTTGACTAAATGTTCTCATTAATGGATGTTTAGGTCATTTCAAAAAGTTTTTTTTCAATTACAAACTCTACTGCATTCAATATAATTGCATGTACTAACTTGTGTACATGTGTATTTCTTTAGGATCAATTTAGAGAAGCAGAATTTAAGGGCTAAAGATCTATCCACTTAAATTCTGGATAGAACTTGCTAAACTGCCCTTCCAAAAGACTTCACCAATTTATTTTCTGCTCAGCAATAAAATACAGCACCCATTTTTCCATAGCTTTGCCAGTAATGTATATTATCGGATGTTTAAATTGTTGATAATTCTGCCCTCCTCCCCCCAAATTGTATTATGTTGTCTTAATTCACATTTCTCAGATTACTAGGAAGGTTGAGTAACTTTTCGTATCTTTGTTGGATGTTTATATCTCTTGTATAAATTACACATTTATTATCTTTTACAATTTGTGACTGTCTCTTCTTTATTGGTTGAATATCCTGTGTATTAGTGATTTGGACAATTATATGATTTTCCCAGTTTATCACTTGTCTTTTGTATTTATAAATTTATTTATTTATTTATTTATTTTTGGGTGTGTTGGGTCTTCGTTTCTGTGTGAGGGCTTTCTCTAGTTGCGGCAAGCGGGGGCCACTCTTCATCGCGGTGCGCGGGCCTCTCACTGTCGCGGCCTCTCTTGTTGCGGAGCACAGGCTCCAGACGTGCAGGCTCAGTAGTTGTGGCTCACGGGCCTAGTTGCTCCGCGGCATATGGGATCTTCCCAGACCAGGGCTCGAACCTGTGTCCCCTGCATTGGCAGGCAGATTCTCAACCACTGCGCCACCAGGGAAGCCCCTATCACTTGTCTTTTAATCTTGTTTTTTATTTTGTGTGTGTGTCTGTGTTTAGTTGCATAGAAGATTTTAAAATGTATGCAATAAAAACTGCCAAATTTTCCTTTCATGTTTTCTGTGTTTCATTTCATACTTAGGAAAACCTTCCATTATAAATTGAGTTTATGGTAATACTTTCTTATTTTCCTATAATACTTTTATGGGTTTTTATATTGTGCTCTTAAATCTGTCTGGAATTTTTATTAGTATAGCGTGTGAGGTAGAATATATCTTAATTTCCAAATATTCAGTTGCCCAGTACCAGGCACTGAATACTCATTCCAATTCATTGATTTGAAAGTGCTATCTTGGGACCTCCCTGGTGGCGCAGTGGTTAGGACTCCATGCTCCCAATGCAGGGGGCCCGGGTTCAATCCCTGGTCAGGGGACTATTGATCCCACATGCATGCCTTAACTAGGAGTTCTCATGCCACAACTAAGGAGCCCATGTGCTGCAACTACAGAGCTGGTAAGCTGCAACTAAGACCTGGTACAACCAAATAAATAAATAAATATTTTTTTAAAAAAAAGAAAGTGTCATCTTTATTATAAACTAAATGTATTTTCATATATACACAGGGTCTGTTTTGGATATTCTATGATACCATATTGTGTTAATTACTATTGCCTTTTACTGTGATTTGCTATCTGATAAGGCAGCTCTCCTCACTGATCATTTTTTAAAATGTTCTTTTCTGTGCTCATGCATTTTCAATCTGAACAATCCTGAGACTCAGATAAGCTTGAGGATGACCATATTGTCATTCCAATAGATGTCAAAAGAGCATTCGATAAAATTGAACATCCACAATATGAAATATTATGCAGTTGTCTAAAAAAAGGAGAGAGAGAGCAAGAAAGAGAGCTATTTGTACCTTAATGGAAAGATCTCCAATACAAGTGAAGAAAACAACAGAACAATGTATAGCTTATGAATCTCTTGAATTAAAAAAAGAAAAGTTATATACGTATATGCCCATGTATGAAAATAGATATGAATTCAAAAACCCGGTTCTGGAGGGATACACCTTTAACTGTCATGGCTTTTGTTTCCGGGGAAGGGAGCAAGAGGGTAGGGGTGTCCTGGATACTGCGTAGTGTCATCCAGATGCACCTTCTTAAGACCAAGGCACTTCACCCATTTGCCAGGAATGTTTCCTGCTGACAACTTATGCAGAGTGCCTCTCCAGACATTGCCCTCAGCTGCTCGTAGCTGTGTTGCCAAGTTTAAGCCCTTCCCTGGGGACAGATTGCATCCAGTGACTGGTTCTTATGCAGTACAAATGCGTGTCTTCTTTGCTTCAGTTTGGGACAGTTATGAAGGGCAATCCTAGCTTCAGAGCTCCCCCAGGGATTGCTGCAGCCTCTGTTGCAACCTGCTACTACTTGGCAACCTAACTTCTCTCTTGGCCGCGTCTCGCTTCTCTCATTCCCTCACAGATGTTTCTGAAAGTACTTCCCAATAACCCACCCGCACACAAGTTTGTCTGACAGTCTATTTCCTGGGCTACCCAGCCTACTGCCATAGGCAATAAATTATTGAGTGGTGGAGTGTAGGTGGGTGGGTTTTTCACATTCTGCTCCCTTACATAAACTGGAATAATTTATTTATAAGACTTGTATAATTTTTAATTTGTGTTTAAATATTACTGTTAAATAGAAGCTATAACAACAAGGTTGAGCTAACTTTTAAAAAAGAAACTCTCATGCCCCCATAACTCTCCCCCTTCCCACCCAGTAGTCTCACTACTGTAGCACAAGTCATTTCATTTCTATGTACTTCCCTGAGCAGGGATCACACATGGTCATATTTTTGCCTGGCTTTCTGTGGTGGAAGGAACCACATAGTAAGTAATGCAGATTTCTCACAAAGGTGGACTTTTCACTGCTCTATATGAATGATAAAAGAGCAAGGCGCACTTGAACCAGAACAGGCATTCAGAGCATTCTGAGAGCCATTGTCTCCCCCTTGGGTCCAGAGCGGGTGAGTGAGTTGTATTCCATGAAAAAGGAAATTCCTGGAGGAACTTTACTTCATATCACACAGCCTCTGAGCCAAAGTAGCAGAACTGAAATCCAGGGTTCTGAGCTGCAGATTCTCAGTGCAGCTTTCTTTCCACCGAAGAAAGTCTCCATTTTCTTTTTCTTTCTTTTGGGGGGGGCGGTCCACGCCATGCGGCTTGTGGGATGACCTGGGATTGAACCCGTGCCACCTGCACTGGAAGTGGATTCCTAACCACGGGGCCACCAGGGAGTTCATTCCATTTTCTAAAGGCTGAATATTCTCTGATTAGGATCCTCCTCTAGATGAACACAGCAGGTGTCTACTCTCTGACAAGGGCAGAGGAACTCTTGTCCTTGGAATGGAAGGGAATAGAGAAACCTGTTCAAAGGACCTGCTAATTTCTGGTCACCCTGAGGAAGTAGCTGTGGTCCTCAGCTGCTCAGGAGTCACTTCCTCCCCCAACTTTTCTCCAGAGTTGTATTCTCAGGTTTCTCTGGGGACTGATCTCCAGAAGCTGCGGGGAAACACTCTCCCACTAGTTATTGTCACACATCCATGAAACTCCCCATTTAGGAGTCAATAGCTCAGGTTGGCCAATGAACAATTAACCACAAATGGGGTGGTTGGAGACTTCCCTCAAAAATGAGGAATTTCGGGCTTCCCTGGTGGCGCAGTGGTTGAGAACCTGCCTGCCAATGCAGGGGACACGGGTTCGAGCCCTGGTCTGGGAAGATCCCACATGCCGCGGAGCAGCTGGGCCCGTGAGCCACAACTACTGAGCCTGCGCGTCTGGAGCCTGTGCTCCGCAATGGGAGAGGCCGCGATAGTGAGAGGCCCGCGCACCGCGATGAAGAGTGGCCCCCGTTTGCCACAACTAGAGAAAGCCCTTGCACAGAAACAAAGACCCAACACAGCCATAAAAATAAATAAATTAATTAATTAAATTTTTTAAAAAATGAGGAATTTCAAAATTGTCTATGTTTGTTGATCCAGGACAGTTGTGCTTTATAACAAGTGTTGATGAGGATATGGAGAAATTGGAAGCTTTGTGCATTGTTGGTAGGAATGTAAAATGTTACAGCCTCTGTGGAAAACATTATGGCAGTTCCTCAAAAAATTAAAACTAGAATTACCATATGATCCAGCAAACTCACTTCTGGAAGTATGTATGTATCTGGAAGAATTGAAAACAAGGTCTCAAAGAGATATTTTCACACCCATGTTTATAGTGGCATTATTCACAATAGGTAAAATGTGGAAGCAAGCCAAGTGTCAACTAATTAGTGAATGGATAAACAAAGTGCTATATACATACAATGGAAGATTATTCAGCCTTAAAGAGGAAGAAATCCTGATACATGCTACAACATGGATGAATTTTGAGGATATCATGCTATGTGAAATAAGCCAGTCACAAAAAGACAAATGCCGTATGTATGATTTCACCTATATGAGGTATCTAAATTAGTTAAATTAATAGAGACGGAAAGTTGAATGGTGGTTGCCAGGGGGAGGGGAATGCGGGGAGTTGTTGTTTAATGGGCATAAAGTTTCAGTTTTGCAAGATGGAAAAGTTCTGGAGATTGGTTGCAAAACAACGTGAATACACTTAACATTACTGAAGTGTACGCTAACAAATGGTTAAGATGATAAATTTTAAGTTATGTGTTTTTACAATTAAAAAATATAAAACACCAAATGAACAGGTCAAAAAGCAAATTAGATATAACTGAAGAGGGAATTAATAAACTAGAAGATACAGCTGCAGAAATTATTCAGAATGCAAAACAGAGAAACAAAGAGATGTTAGGAAACATGAATGATGCAATGAGAGGTCTAACACATAGACAACTGGGCTCCAGAAGAAAAGAATATAGAAAATAGAAAAGAGATATTATTCGAACACAAAATGCCTGAGAAATTTTCCAGAATTGGTGAAAAATATGAACTCTCTGGTTCAGAAATCAGAATGAATCTCAAGAATAAAAATAAATAAAAATAAATCTAAACTTACAGTCTTTTTTTTTTTTTTTTTTTTTTTTTGCTGTGCTGCATGGCTTGTAGGATCTTAGTTCCCCAACCAGGAGTTGAACTCGGGCCACTGCAGTGAAAGCTCCAAGTCCTAACCACTGGACCGCCAGGGAATTCCCCAAACCTACAGTCTTTTTAGGGAAACTGCAGAAGATTGAAGACAGGGAGACTATATTAATAGCATCTTGAGAGCAACACAGATGCATGATCAACTACTGAAGGCTGTAGGTAAATGGGTAAGTAGGCAATGGTACATCACACAATGTGTACATTGTACATTCATACATGGAATAGTCAGTGCTAAAAGAAATAAGCTATCAAGTTGTAAAAAGATATGGAGGAAACTTAAATGCATATTACTAAGTGAAAAAAGCCAATCCTAAAAGGCTACATACTGTATGATTCCAAGTATATGACATTCCAGAAGAATGCAAAAAAGTTTTGCAAAACCATTGAGATGGTAAAGAGATGAGTGGTTGGCAGGGGTTATTGGGGAGGGAGGGATGAATAGGTGAAGCACAGGATTTTTAGGGCAGTGAAACTATTCTGTATGATAATATAATGGTGGATACCTAGCATTATACATTTGTCCAAACTCATAGAATGTACAACACCAAGAGTGAAACCTGATGTAAACTATAAACTTGGAGTGATAATGATGTGTTAATGTAGGTTCATCGATTGTAACAAATGTACCTACCACTCTGGTGACTGATGTTGATAGTAAAGACAGTCTGTGTGTGTGTAGAGGTCTGGGTTAAATAGGAACTCGTTGTACTTTCCACTCAATTTTGCTGTGAGTCTAAAACTCTGAAAATGTCTATTAAAAAAAAATCCAAGAGATTGAAAGAACACCCAAGCATCCAGAAAGAAAAACAAGTAACCAACAATAAAAGGACAATTATGTTGACAGCAAATAACTTAAAACAAAACAATAATTTAAAAAAATTTTTTTAACGAACAGACTTGTGGTTGCCAAGGAGGAGGGGGAGTTGGGGAGAGGTTGGATTGGGAGTTTGGGATTAGCAGATGCAAACTATTATACATAGAATAGATAAACAAAAGGGTCCTATTGTATAGCACTGGGAACTATATTCAATATCTTATGATAAACCATAATGGAAAAGAATATGAAAAAGAATGTACATATATGTATAACTAAATCACTTTGCTGTACAGCAGAAATTAACACAACATTGTCAATCAACAATACTTCAATAAAATACATTTTAAAAAAAAAAGAAGCAAATCCAAATAAATTCCAGAAGCTGCAAAAAAAAATTTTTTTTAAAAATACACATAACAGGGACTTCCCTGGAGACGCATTGGTTAAGAGTCCGCTTGCCAACTCAGGGGACACGGGTTCGATCCCTGGGCTGGGAGGCTCCCGCATGCAGCAGAGCAGCTGGGCCTGTGTGCCACAACTACTGAGCCTGTGCTCTGGAGCCCGTGCGCCACAACTACTGGGCCCGTGCGCTTAGAGCCTGTGCTCTGCAACAGGAGAGACCACTGCAGTGAGGAGCCCGGGCAACGCGATGAAGAGTAGCCCCCGCTCGCTGTAACTAGAGAAAGCCTGTGCGCAGCAAAGAAGACCCAATCCAGACAAAAATAAAAAATTAAAATAAAATAAAATACACATAACAAGAAATTTAAGGTTGGTTATTGCTAGGTATGGTCATGCTTTATTCCCTACTCCCTTACCCCTACCCTCTGTTTGTCCTCATTAATGTGGATGGTAGCTTTTATTTTCTAAGTAGGAGAAGGGATAGGCCAAGGTGAAGGAAGAGAGGAGAAAGTTTATTGAGGGCGGAAAGGGTGTTTGGTTTTAAATAGTGATATTGACCTTGTGAGAGAAGAGATCTAGAAAGGCCATTGGTCCATTTCCATTTTAGGGGGGTAAGGTTATTCCTACATCAGTCTCTATGGGCAGGGGACCACTGCAGACACTTTCACTGATGGTGCCCATTGTATAGGAGCTTAGAACTCTAGATACATGATCTCATTCAGTCTCTGAGAGAAGTTGCTCACCAACTCTGTTAGACAATGCCAACCACATTTCTAGATATCTTGGTTGGTGTTATGCTTCCTGCTATTTGTTGGTTGAAATTCTGCAGTTTCCCTCTGATTCCAACATTTCTTTTTGCTTATGAGCAGAGTAAGGCAGGATAAGGTTTTGAAAATTTTTATCTCCAGCCTGAACCTTTCTCAGGAACTCCAGGTTGCTAACTGAATATTGCCACTGGAATGTCTAAATAAGCATCTCAAATTTAATATGTCCAAAAATCAAGCTCTTGATTTAGTTCTTTCAACTTGCTTGTCTTGCTCTTTTTCCTCTCTCAGAAAATGGCAACACCACCCTTTTAGATGCTTAGGCCCAAAACCTGGAAGCATCTTTCTCTTCTTTTGTCTCTTGTACCTCATGTCCAATCCATCAGGGAATCCTGTTGGCTCTATCTTTCAAAATATATCCAGAATCCAACCACCTCTCATCACCTCCACTACTACCATACTGGTCCAAGTCTCCATCATCTCTTTTTTCTTTTTTTTGTTTTTTTAATTAATTAATTTATTTTTGGCTGTGTTGGGTCTTTGTTTCTGTGTGAGGGCTTTCTCTAGTTGTGGCAAGCGGGTGCCACTCTTCATCGCGGTGCTCAGGCCTCTCACTGTCGCGGCCTCTCTTGTTGCAGAGCACAGGCTCCAGATGCACAAGCTCAGCAGCTGTGGCTCACGGACTTTGTTGCTCTGCGGCATGTGGGATCTTCCCAGACCAGGGCTTGAACCCGTGTCCCCTGCATTGGCAGGCAGACTCTCAACCACTGTGCCACCAAGGAAGCCCTCCATCATCTCTTACTTGGATTACTGCAATAACCTCCTTAACAGTCACCCATGGTAGGACGTCAATAAATAATTGTTGAATGAATAAATGAAGCAATTCCCAGGTATGAGTTATCTTTGGCTGTTTGATGGCTCATGGTTAATCTTGAGACCCTTTACCATATTTTGGAGAGAGAGTGGGAAGAAGTAGTATTTGGGCAGCAAGTACTGTGGGCCCATGGAGGAGACAATGGGGTGGAAAGTTGAAGCAAACTTGAAAAATACAGGAGAGAGGAATCAGTTGAATTGGGACTCTGAGTGGGAATCAACAAAGACAATCCAGGTCACTGAGTGTCCTTGTCCCTGCTGTTGTGATTGCCTATCCTTTGCCTGTATAGAGAGCCTGGCTGGATACCCTGTTTCCCTCTGTTGACCCGTCCAACCTGGGGTCCTGTGAGGTGATTTCCATGAAGCCTGGAGGTGAATGACCCTCACTGAAGACCAGGTGAAGAGCAGTTTCCTTCTGAGCCTCAGAGATGCCTCCAACGAGGGAGGGAATTGAGTGGACCAGGCAAGCTCCTGGAACTCGGGCTGGAGAGGGAAGTTAAGGAAGGCATCTAGGTGTGGCTTGGCCTGAGATTGCTTCCTCTGCTGGTGGGCAGCCCCATGTCCCCTTCTCCTCCCTCTCCCCATAGGAGACCCAGCAGCTGCTTCCAACAGTCTGGGTCTTCTGCCTATATTAAGAGTCCTTCCAGAAATTCATCCTTCTTTCCCCTGACTCTTCTTAGCCATTCTTCCAGTAGGCACCTAAGGCCTGGTCCCCTTCTCTTGGTCACTCAGGGACTCTTCTGCAGACTAGCTAATGGAATCCAGTTTGGGGAAAGTGCTTGGCTGGGTCCCCTACATGTTGAGTTCAGTTTCCTCCTCTGGGTGTGTTTTAGCTTCCAACTGGGATCTTTGCCATAGTAATTATAATAACCACACTCTGCATGGAGGATCTCAAAGCTATATAGGCAAACAAACAGAAAGGAGCTCTTAAGGAAAGTCAAGTAGTTATCAGAATCTCCAACCCCACCAGACCCGGAAGCTCTATACTCGCCTCCCCATAACTTAGTGAACATTGTTTAAGCAGCTTGAAATTCTTTCTACAACCACATTGAAATTGGATATCCTGAGGGAAAGGGAAGTTTCCCCACCCCAACCCTGCTCCTCCCCAAGCCCTCCCCTTCCAGCCAGTAGCAGTGTTATTCACCTGACTTCTTGAGAGAAAAAACTAGAAGTTCACCTTCATTTTTCCTTATCCCTCACCTCTCATCCTGTGTATCAACAAGGCCTATTGTATATGCAACTAGAGATTATCATACTAAGTGAAGTAAGTCAGAAAGAGAAAGACAAATACCATATGACATCACTTACATGTGGAATCTAAAATATGACACAAATGAACCTATGAAACAGAAACAGAATCATGGACATAGAGAACAGACTGGTGGTTGCCAAGGGGGAGGGAGTTGGGGGAGGGATGGAGTGGGAGGTTGGGGTTAGCAGAGGTGAGCTTTTATATACAGAATGAATGAACAACAAGGTCCTTTTATAGCACAGAGAACTATATTCAATATCCTATGATAAACCATAATGGAAAAGAATGTTTAAAAAAAGAAGGTATAGGGACTTCCCTGGTCACACAGTGGTTAAGAATCTGCCTGCTGGATGTGGGTCCAGTGCGACTGCACTGTCTGATTTTTCAAGAGAGGCCAGAAAATGGGTTTTTATATAAAATCTCCTGAATCTGAAGTGTTGACAACTAATTCAACTGAAAAATAATTATAACTGGGGGTGCTTCTGGACTGTTGGCCATGTTCTTGCCTTGACCTGGGTGATATGGCAAGGGTGTTTATTTTATACCTAGTTGTTAAGTTGAACATGTAAGTTTTAAATAATTCTCTGTGTGTATGATATGTTTCATAATAAAAAAAAATGTTTTGAAAAGGAAAAAAAAAAAGAGAATCTGCTTGCCAATGCAGGGACATGGGTTCGACCCCTGGTTCGGGAAGATCCCACATGCCACAGAGCAGCTAAGCCCGTGAGCCACAACTATTGAGCCCATGCGCCACAACTACTGAAGCCCATGTGCCTAGAGCCCGTGCTCCACAACAAAGACAAGCTACTGCAATGAGAAGCCCGCGCACCACAATGAGGAGTAGCCCCCACTTGCTGCAACTAGAGAAAGTCCGTGCGCAGCAACGAAGACCCAACACAGTCAAAAATAAATAAATAAATAAATAAATAATTTAATCAAAAATTTAAAAATTAAAAAAATAAAAAAGAAGGTATATGTGTGTGTGTGTATATATATAACTGAATCACTTTGCTGTATAGCAGATATTAACACTACTTTGTAAATCAACTATATTTTTAAAAAAAAATTCATTAAAAACAAAAGAACAAGGCCTGTTGTGTCTACAGAATGTGCCCAGAATCTATTTTCTTCTCTTCACCGCTTAGTGACCGTTGTGTTCGTGTTGAACAACTGCAGTGATGGGCTAACTGGTCTTCCTTTTTTTTTTTTTTTTTTTTTTTAAACATCTTTATTGAAGTATAATTGCCTTACAATAGTGTGTTAGCTTCTGCTTTATAACAAAGTGAATCAGTTATACATATACAATATGTTCCCATTTCTCTTCCCTCTTGCATCTCCCTCCCTCCCACCCTCCCCATCCCACCCCTCTAGGTGGTCACAAAGCACCGAGCTGATCTCCCTGTGCTATGCGGCTGCTTCCCACTAGCTATCTATTTTACATTTGGTAGTGTATATATGTCCATGACACTCTCTTACCCTGTCACATCTCACCCCTCCCCCTCCCCATATCCTCAAGTCCATTCTCTAGTAGGTCTGTGTCTTTATTCCCGTCTTGCCACTAGGTTCTTCATGGCCTTTTTTTTTTTTTTTTCCTTAGATTCCGTATATATGTGTTAGCATACTGTATTTGTTTTTCTCTTTCTGACTTACTTCACTCTGTATGACAGACTCTAACTCCATCCACCTCATTACAAATACCTCCATTTCATTTCTTTTTACGGCTGAGTAATATTCCATTGTATATATGTGCCACATCTTCTTTATCCATTCATCTGTCGATGGACATTTAGGTTGCTTCCATGTCCTGGCTATTGTAAATAGAGCTGCAATGAACATTGTGGTACATGACACTTTTTGACCTATGGTTTTCTCAGGGTATATGCCCAGTAGTGGGATTGCTGGGTCGTATGGTAGTTCTATTTGTAGTTTTTTAAGGAACCTCCATACTGTTCTCCATAGTGGCTGTATCAATTTACATTCCCACCAACAGTGCAAGAGTGTTCCCTTTCCTCCACACCCTCTCCAGCATTTATTGTTTCTAGATTTTTTGATGATGGCCATTCTGACCGGTGTGAGATGATATCTCATTGTAGTTTTGATTTGCATTTCTCTAATGATTAATGATGTTGAGCATTCTTTCATGTGTCTGTAGGCCATCTGTATATCTTCTTTGGAGAAATGTCTATTTAGGTCTTCTGCCCATTTTTGGATTGGGTTGTTCGTTTTTTTGTTATTGAGCTGCATGAGCTGCTTGTAAATCTTGGAGATTAATCCTTTGTCAGTTGCTTCATTTGCAAATATTTTCTCCCATTCTAAGGGTTGTCTTTTGGTCTTGTTTATGGTTTCTGGTCTTCCTGATTCTACTCTTGTCCTGCTGTAGATCACTCTCCCCAGAGCAGCCAGAGCCATCTTTCAGGGACAAGCCAATCCCACTATTGTTCTGCTCATAACCCTCCAAAAGCTCCCACAGAACTTCTGATATATTTCAGACTTCTTACCACAGTGCACGAGGCTCTGCATGATATGGCTCCAGCCTTCCTCTCCAGCCACACGTCTTATTACTCTCCCTCTCAGCCACATGGCCTCACCTGCTCCTTCAGTGTGCCGAGTTTGTTCCTGCCTTAGAGCCATGGGATTTGTTGCTAGCAATGCTTAAAATGCTTTGTGAAGATTTCTTCATGACTGGCTCCTTAGTATTTAGAACTTAACTCAGTACTATCACTCCCTAATGAAACACCCCCAAACTCAGTGGCTTCAGAACAGCAGTTATCTATTTTGCTTATTATCTGTCTGTAATATGGGTAGGGCTTGATGAGGAAGATGCATTTTTGTTCCACATGGCAACAGCTGGGGCAAATCAACCGAGATCTTAGGATCTGCTTCAAAGATGGCTCACTTCCATGGCTGGCACACTGGGGCTAGCAGTCGTCTGTTAGTTAAACCAGGGTTGAAGGCAAGGGACCTTGGTTGTTCAAGGGGTCCCAAGAGAGTCAGGTGGAAGCTGTGATGTCTTTTATGACCCAGCCTAAGAAGTCACATAGCATCGCTTCTATTGTACTTTATTAATTTTGCAAGTCGAAACATCTGTCCAGGGACTTCCCTGGTGGTCCAGCAGTTAAGACTCCGGGCTTCCACTGCAGGGAGCGCAGGTTCCATCCCTGGTCAGGGAACTAAGATCCCACGCGATGCGCGGCCAAAAAGTAAATAAATAAATAAATATTTTTTAAAAACCCAAACAAAAAGAAACACCTGTGCAAGTTCAAGTGGAGGAAACACAGGCTCTACCACTTGAAGGGGGAGTGGCAGGGTTCTGCAACAGCACACAGAAATAGGAATATTGCTTTTCTGGATGATTCTCTCTGCCACAGCTACCTCCTCAGTGCAGCCTTCCCTGACAGCCCGATATAAATTCGCTTCTCCTCCTCACCCCAAAGAGTCATTCTTTACCATTTCAGTCTCTGGCTTATTCACAGCAAGTTAAGTTGTCTTGCCCATTTATTTGCTCACTTGCCACCTGTTGCAAGAATATAGTCCCACCTCCCGCCCGCTCCTCCAAGAGCAGGATCCTTGCATGAAGGGAGGCCAGACCACAGTCTGTTGCACTAGGTTCTGGCAGTTGCAGTGGGAGAGGTGAAGGTTATTTAGCGATATGTAAAGGTGGAGACACTGGTATTTGTGACTGACTGGCTGTGTGGGGTGAAGGGGGAAGGGAGGACCCTGGATTGCTGGTCCATCTCAGAGCGAGGAATACCATGGCAATGAAGGTGTGCATGGCTTAGGAGTGCCTGGCAGAGGCCACGCTGAGCGCTGCATTATTGGGGGTAAGTGGTGTTAATGTGTGTGGAGAGTCTAGTTGGATGGTCACCATACCCCTTTCTTGACCTTCCCAAGAGTCCAGGCCCATCTCCCAGCTCTCTTCCAGTTAGGTACGGGCCAGGTGAAGTGATGGCCAAAGAAATGTAAGTGGCAGCTGAAGTATGCCACTCTAAGGCATGGTATTAAAAGCCATCCCACAACATCCTGCCCCCTTCTCCTTCCTTATAGGAGGAGTGTGAACCATGGCAGCATCACAGATGGGAGAGGCCTGGGCTCCTGAATGACGGGTAGAGTCGAGAACCACCTCTTCACAACCTTTTTTTTGGTTCATGACACAACAGTTTTGAAGAGAAAAGGACAGTTGTAGAGTATCCCCACGTACAGGATTTATCTCAATGTTTCTTCATGTTGTTATTTAACTTCCTCCTCTATTCCTTGCATTTCCTGCAAATGGAAAGTCAGCTCTGTAGCCTGATTCGATTCAGGTTAACTTTTTTTAGTAAGAAGTATTTCAAAGTCAATGTTGTACTTTAAATTGCATCCTATCAGGAGGGACATCAACGTCTGGGGTCCCACCTTCAGTGATGTTATGTTTGAAGACTGAGCTTAGGTGGTGGTTGCAGATTTCTCCATCATAAAGTCACTTCCCCCTTTGCAATGAGTATGTAAACTGTGGGGTAACCTTTGGTCACCATTGTGACATCCTGTTCCTGAACAATATTTCACCTAATATTTTTAGCATCCACTGTGGTTCCTTCCCTCAACTGTTAATATTTAGTATTTTTCAAGCATTTCTTGAGCAACTTACTATGTACTGTGCCCTCTTCCAAGGGTTTTACCTGTATTTTCTTTAATCATCACCATAACCCTATGAGATAACTTTATTTTCTCCATTTTATAAATGAGGGAACTGAGGCATAGAGAGGTGTATTAGTTTCCTATTGCTGCTGTAACAAAACTCCACAAACTCAGTGGCTTAAAACAACACATTTATTACCTTAGCATTCTGGAGGTCAGAAGTTTGAAATGGATCTCACTGGACTAAAATCAAGGTGCAGGCAGGGTTGCTTTACTTCTGGAGGATCTAGGGAAACATCTGTTTCCTGACCTTGTCCAGCTTTTAGTGGCTGCCTGCATTGCTTGCCTTATGGTCCCCTTCCAGCTTCAAAGCCAGCAATGCTGGGTCGAGTTCTTCTCATATAGCATCTCTCCGATCTTGTTTCTATTGTCACATCTCTTCTGACTCTGACTGAATCTCACTTGAGTCTCCCTCATCCATTTTTAAGGACCCTTGTGATTACACTGGACCTACCTGCATAACCCAGAACAACCTCCATATCTTAAAGCCAGCTGATTAGTCCACCTTAATTCCACCTGCAACCTTAATTCTCCTTTGCTATATAACCTAATATATTCACAGTTTCTGGGGATTAGGACATGGACATCTTTGAAGGGGCCGTTATTCTGGCTACCACAGAAGGTAACTTGCTTTGTTCACACAGCAAGTAAGTAGCAGAGCTGGGATTTAGGCTCTGGAAGTCTGGTTCCAGGGCCCACATTTTTGATCCCTATGTTTTGCTTTGTTTTTTATTTTTTATTTTTATTGAAGTATAGTTGATTTGATCCCTATGTTATGCTTCCTATACAAATGTATAGTAACAGGTTTGGAATAGTTTATTATGACTTGCATAATCCCTCCAGCCACGCTTTTCCCCTGATTTCATAAGTTATCATGAAATTCTCTATTACATTTTGGCTTCCCACAGTATGCTATAATGTCTAGATCCAGAGTCTGGGGCTAGCTGGCTTGGGTTCGAGTCCCAGCTAGGTTATTTACTTGCTATATGATTTGGGCATGTTATTAAAGTTCTCTGTGCCCTAGTTTCCATAATGTAATGTGGGAAATTAATGATATTTATTCTATAAGGATATTGTGAGGATAAAAAGAGTCATTATAATTAAAATGCTTACATAGCAAGTTCTGTGTGTTACCTAGAATTGTTTATTACTTCTGCATATTCCTAAGAGATCACCTGGTCAGATCGGTTTTCTGGCCCTGATCTTTCATCTACAGTCATCAAGTGACACAGGGAACAGTCCTGTCACGAAAAACACAAAGCTTCAGTAGAAGACAAGTGGCCCTGTTACAGCGACCACCAGCACTGGTATGAAGAGCCAAGGCCAAAGTTTCTTTGAGTGAGCACCAGAGAAAATTTGATCTCTTTTCTAAAAAAAATCTGTCAACCTTTATAGTTTGGAGAATACTGACATATTTGCAGCATTGGCTTTTTTTGTCATTAAAAAAAAATTTTTTTTTAAATACGCTTTATTTTTTAGAGCAGTTGTAGACTTACATACAAATTGAGGAGCTAGTACAGAGAGTTCCCACATACCCAACTTCCTCTACTATTAACGTCTTACGTTAATATGGTACTTTTGCTCCAATTAATGAACCAATATTGATAAATAATCATTAATCATTAACTGTGCTTTATTCAGATTTCCTTAATTTTTACCTAATGTCCTTTTTCCGATCCAAGATCCCATTACACTGAGTTACACTGAGTTATCATGCCTAAGGCTCCTCTTGGCTGTGAGAATTTCTCCTTGGTTTTGATGACCTTGACGATTTTGAGGAGCATGAGTCCCTTTTGTACAATGTTTTTCTGTTGGAATTTGTCTGGTGTTTTTCTCATGGTTAGACTGGAGTTATGGGTTCTTGCGAGGAAGACCACAAAGATAAAGTCCAATATTCATTGTATCATATGAAGGTGCACACTATCAACATGAGTTATCTCTGTTGATACTGACCTTGATCACCTGGCTGAGATCATGTCTGTCAGGTTTCTCCATTGGAAAGTTACTCTTTTCCCCCTTTCCACACTGTGCTCTTTGGAAGGAAACCACTATGCCCAACACACACTTAAGGACTGGGGAATTATGCTCTAGCTCCTTGATGAATGACTTAGTTTCCTAGGGTTTTGTAACGAAGTACCATAAATGGGTGACTTTAAGTGACAGAAATTTATTCTCCCACATGTTCTCACTGAAGCCTCTAGGGGAGAATTTGCTCCATGCCTCTCTCCTGGCATCAGGTGCTGCTGGCGACCCTTGGCATTGCCAGGCTTGTAGATGCATCACTCCAGTCTACCTCCACTGGCACACAGTGTTCTCCCCCTGTTGTCTTTGCGGCCTTCTCTTCTTCTGATACGAACACCAGTTACATTGGATTGGGGCCCACCCTAATGACGTCATCTTAACTTGATTCCATCCGCAAAACTCTTTCCAAAGAAGGTCACAGGCAGAAAGTCTGGGGTTTAGGACTTTAAAATATCTTTTTGAGGGACACAATTCAACCCATAACACAGGGGAATATCTACATAAATTATCTGGAATTCTTCTGCAAAGGAGATTTATCACTTCTTTCCTATTTATGTATTTATTTAATTTATTTTATTTTTATTTTTTATTGAAGTATAGTTGATTTACAATGTTGTGTTAGTTTTAGGTGCACAGCAAAGTGATTCAATTATACATATACATATAACCATTCTTTCTCAGATTCTTTTCCCATATAGTTCACTACAGAGTATTGAGAAGAGTTCCCTGTTCTATACAGTAGGTCCTTGTTGATTATCTATTTTATATATAGTAGTGTGTGTATGTTAATCTCATACTCCTAATTTATCCCTCCCCCCCACTTTTCCCCTTTGGTAACCATAAATTTGTTTTCTAAATCTGTGAGTCTGTTTCTGTTTTGTAAATAAGTTCATTTGTATCAATTTTCTAGATTCCGCATGTAAGTGATATCATATGTTATTTGTCTTTGTCTGACTTACTTCACTTAATATGATAATCTCTAGGTCCATCCATGTTGCTTCAAATGACATTATTTCATTCTTTTTTTATGGCTGAATAATATTCCATTGTTTATTTATACACCACATCTTCTTTACCAATTCATCTGTTGATAGACATTTAGGTTGCTTCCATGTCCTGGCTATTGCAAATAGTGCTGCTATGAACATTGGGGTGCATGTGTCTTTTCAAATTATGGTTTACTCCAGATACATGCCCAGGAGTGGGATTGCTGGATCATACAGTAGTTCTATTTTTAGTTTTTTAAGGAACCTCCATACTGTTCTCCATAGTGGAGAATATTTACATTCCCACCAACAGTATAGGAGGGTTCCCTTTTCTCCACACCCTCTCCAGCATTTATTATTTGTATTCTTTTTCATGATGGCCATTCTAACTGGTGTGAGGTGATACCTCATTGTAGTTTTGATTTGCATTTTTCTAATAATTAGTGATGTTGAACATCTTGTCATGTGCGTTTTTGGCCATCTGTATGTCTTCCTTTGAGAAATGTCTATTTAGATCTTCTGCCCATTTTTTTGTTTTTTTCTGCCCATTTTTTGGTTGGGGTTTTTTATTTTTTTGATACTGAGCTGCATGAGCTGTTTGTGTAACCCAGCAGAACCCTATGGGTCTTTCCTGGGACAGGCCTTCCCCCATATCCTCTGCTTTAGCTCCTCTCTGAAGTACCTAGATAACAGTATTTGATGCACATTTCCTGAGTTGTTTTACAGAAGTGAAAACCCCCCATTAAATGGAAGATGTTAACTACCTGATGACCATGAGCACATAGCCTCCTGGAGCCTAAGGGCTGATAAGGTTAACCCCTGTGACACTGCCTGGTTACCTCACCTTCAGCCAATCAGAGAAGTGTGTACCAGCTGATCACTTACCCTGGGACCCCCACTCCCTCACCTGGATTTTACAAATGCTTTGCTGAAACCCTTCAGAGAGCTCGGGGCTTTTTAGGGCATGAGCCACCCGTCTCCTTTCATGGCCCTGCAATAAACCTTTCTCTGCTCCAAACTCTGACATTTGGTTTGTATGGCCTCACTGTGCACCGGGTACATGAACTTGCACTAACATTTGTATATTTTGGAGATTTATCCCTTGTTAATCACTTTGTTTGCAAATATTTTCTCCCATTCTGTGGGTTTTCTTTTTGTTTTGTTTATGGCTTCCTTTGCTGTGCAAAAGTTTTTAAGTTTAATTAGTTCCCATCTGTTTATTTTTATTTTCATTACTCTAGGAGGTGGATCCAAAAAGATATTGCTGCTATTTGTGTCAAAGAGTGTTCTGCCTATGTTTTCCTCTAGGAGTTTTATAGTATCCAGTCTTATATTTAGGTCTTTAATCCATTTTGACTTTATTTTTGTGTATGGTGTTAGAGAATGTTCTGATTTCATTCTTTTTTTTTTTTTTTTTTTTTTTTAATTTTTTTTATTTATTTATTTATTTATTTATTTATTTATGGCTGTGTTGGGTCTTCGTTTCTGTGCGAGGGCTTTCTCCAGTTGTGGCAAGTGGGGGCCACTCCTCATCGCGGTGCGCAGGCCTCCCATTATCGCGGCCTCTCCTGTTGCGGAGCACAGGCTCCAGACGCGCAGGCTCAGTAATTGTGGCTCACGGGCCTAGTTGCTCCGTGGCATGTGGGATCTTCCCAGACCAGGGCTCGAACCCGTGTCCCCTGCATTGGCAGGCAGATTCTCAACCACTGCGCCACCAGGGAAGCCCCTGATTTCATTCTTTCACAGGTATCTGTCCACTTATTGAAGAGACTGTCTTTTCTCCATTGTATATTCTTGCCTCCTTTGTTTTAGAGTAATTGACCATATTTCTGGGCTTTCTTCTTTTTTAAAAAAATTTTTATTCATTTATTTATTTTTGGCTGCATTGGGTCTTCGTTGCTGTGTGCGGGCTTTCTCTAGTTGTGGCGAGTGGGGGCTACTCTTCTTTGCGCTGCACGGGCTTCTCATTGCGGTGGTTTCTCTTGTTGCAGGGTAGGGGCTCTAGGTGCGCGGGCTTTTGTAGTTGTGGCACGTGGGCTCAATAGTTGTGGCTCACGGGCTATAGAGCACAGGCTCAGTAGTTGTGGCTCTGGGCTTAGTTGCTCCGCAGCATGTGGGATCTTCCCGGGCCAGGGCTCAAACCCGTGTCCCCTGCATTGGCAGGCAGATTCTTAACCACTGCGCCACCAGGGAAGCCCCCTATTTCTGGGCTTTCTATCCTGTTCCATTGATCTATATTTCTGTATTTCTGTTTTTGTGCCAGTATCATACTGTTTTCTTTTCTTTGGCCACACCATGCAGCTTGCAGGATCTCAGTTTCCCAACCTTGGATTTAACTCTGGGCCACTGCAGTGAAAGCCTGGGATCCTAACCACTAGGCCACTGGGGAACTAGTACCAGACTTTTTTTTTTTATGGCTGTGTTG
Source organism: Balaenoptera borealis (assembly GCF_965194805.1). Classification (NCBI taxonomy): domain Eukaryota; kingdom Metazoa; phylum Chordata; class Mammalia; order Artiodactyla; family Balaenopteridae; genus Balaenoptera; species Balaenoptera borealis. Next base: position 126,961,003 of record NC_138862.1, on the reverse strand, counting down.
GGTCTTCGTTTCTGTGTGAGGGCTTTCTCTAGTTGTGGCAAGCGGGGGCCACTCTTCATCGCGGTGCGCGGGCCTCTCACCATCGCGGCCTCTCTTGCTGCGGAGCACAGGCTCCAGACGCGCAGGCTCAGTAATTGTGGTGCACGGGCCCAGTTGCTCCGCGGCATGTGGGATCTTCCCAGACCAGGGCTCGAACCCGTGTCCCCTGCATTGGCAGGCAGACTCTCAACCACTGCGCCACTGGGGAAGCCCCATACTTTTTTGATGACTGTAACTTTATAGTATAGTCTGAAGCCAGGGAGTCTGAGTCCTCCAGCTCCATATAGATATACTCTTTTCCATTATAGTTTACTATGAGATATTGAGTATAGTTCCCTGTGCTATACAGTAGGACCTTGTTGTTTATCTATCTTATATATAATAGTTTGTATATTCTAATTTCAAACTCCTAATTTATCCCCTCCCCCCCCACCTTTCCCCTTTGGTAACCATAAGTTTGTTTTCTATGTCTGTGAGTCTGTTTCTGTTTTGTAAATAAGTTCATTTGTATCATATTTTAGACTCTACATATAAGTGATATCATATGGTATTTGTCTTTCTATGTCTGAATTAATTCACTTAGTGTGATAATCTCTAGGCCAATCCATGTTTATTTATTTAATCATTTATTTATATCAGTATGAACTGCTGCCTTGCTATACCTGTTTATTGGCTCCAGAAGTTGTTCTGGGATTTTCTACATGAACAATCATGTCATCTGTAACTCCTTCCCAATCTGCATATCTTTTATTTCCTTCTCTTGTGTTACAGTAGCTAGGACTGCAAGTACAATGTTGATCAAGAGTGTTGAGAAAAGACATCCTTGCTTTGTACCCAATTATCGGGGGAAAACATCCAGTTTCTCACTGTTAAATATGATGTTAGATGAAGGTTTTTTGTTTTGTTTTGTTTTTTTTGGTCCATTTGGACAATCTCTGTCTTTTAATCTGTGTTTTTAGCCCACTTACATTTTTAAACTATTTTAAAAATATACTTTATTTCTTAGGGCAGTCTTATGCTTACAGCAAAAACTGAGCAGAAAGCAGAGGGTTCCCAGATATTTTCCCCAGTTTGTGGCTTGCCTTCTCATTCGCTTGAGACAATTCACATTTAAAGTGATTACTGGGGGGAAATTCCCTGGCTGTGCAGTGGTTAGGATTCTACGCTCCCACTACAGGGGTCACGGGTTCGATCCCTGTTTGGGGAAATAAGATCCACAAGCCTCACGGCACAGTCAAAATAAAAAAATAAAATAAAGTGATTATTGGTATCATCAGATTAATATCCACCATGCTGGTAACTGTTTTTTCTTTGCTGTACCTGTTCTTTACTTCTTTCCTCTCCTCTTCTTTCTACTGTCTGTTTTTTTTTTATATATATAAATTTATTTATTTTATTATTTTTGGCTGCGTTGGGACTTCATTGCTGCGTGCGGGCTTTCTCTAGTTGTGGCGAGCGGGGGCTACTCTTTGTTGCAGTGTGCTCGGTGGCTTCTCTTGTTGTGGAGCACGGGCTCTAGGCGTGAGGGCTTCAGTACTTGTGGCTCATGGGCTCAGTAGTTGTGGCTCGCGGGCTCTAGAGCACGGGCTCTAGAGCGCAGGCTCAGTAGATGTGGCACACGGGCTTAGTTGCTCCGCGGCATGTGGGATCTTCCTGGACCAGGGCTCGAACCCATGTCCCCTGCATTGGCAGGCGGATTCTTAACCACTGCACCACCAGGGAAGTCCCTACCGTCTGGTTTTAATTGAGCATTTATATAATTCCATTTTAAACTTTATCTCTTTTTGAAGAAGTTTTGCTGCTATTAGTTATGTTAGTGATTCTGAACTGACAGTGATTTTGTTCCCTAGGTGACATCTGCCAGTGTCTGGAGATATTTTTGGTTGTCACAACTGTGGGAGGGCTACTGGTATCTAGTAAGTGGAGGCCAGTGATGCTGGCCATTGCATTGCATCCTACAATGCAAAGTTCTGTCTCCCACAGCAAAGAATAGTCTGATCCAAAATGGCAGTAGTGTGGCTATTGGCAAACAATGAATTAGATAAAAAGAACCAATGTATATTAGTCAGGAAAGGCTGGGTTAAGGTTATAAAAAGGATCCCAAGAACCTTATTGACTTGGAGCAACTTATTTCAAGGAAGCGATCTTACCAATGTGCCTGGAAGCGGGGGAACTGGAATTATTTGATGAAGAGCACTAATGATTATTGCACAATAATACAGGCTTTTTCCTTTGGTTGCCAAGAAGCTCAGAACTATGTTTTATACACAATAGCAATAATGTTTGTGTTTGTTGTCTTCCAAGAAGTAGATGCCAAGATGAGGTTAGACCCCAAGAGATTCACCGGGAAAAGACCTGAGAGGGGACCAGTTAGGAAGCTGGAGGAAGAGGTTGGGAGAGCATCAGGCTGTGTGGAGGAGAGAGAAGGAGGGGGAAGGGTAGACACGCAGTCTCAGAGGGCAGTGCACGTCTAAAAAGGTTCTGGCTCTGCTGATGAGGAGTCCTTGAGCTGAAGTTGCCTGTCAGAAGAGTCCCATGTCTCCAGGGTACAGGCCCACCTTGGGGTCCCTGTTGCGCTCAGTCACTGACTGTGAGCGGCCTGAGGGAAATCGTGATGGTCAAACACACTCCCGCAGATGGAGATATGAGAGGCACAGTCTCATGGCCACTTCACTGTACAAATTCTCTTCTCCACAGGTCCAGGGAGCAGCTCCTGCTTGGCTCCTGGAGGTCTCTCTTTCTGAGGGGAAACAGAAGGAGCTTATTGGACAGTCCCCATTCATGCAGCTGATCTCTTGGTTACAACTGGTACTTATCCTCTCTCTGCTCCACTACTTACTCTAAATTTCACTCACCCTCATTGGTCACCTCTGCAGGTTGTAGCTTACCTGGTGGTATGACTCTTGTTACTTGTGGACTAAGAATGCTGCTTGCCATATCAGCAAACAAAGGATGTTGGCCATCAAGCCATCAGCCACTACAGCTGCCCCCAACGGCACACCCTGAGGGGACTGGGGATGGGAAGAACAGGATACAGGCCCTACATAGCTAAGGTGCATATCAAAGGAATGATTTCAAAGAGCCCTGACTCTTGCATCTTCCCATACATGGAAAAGCACTAAATTAACTTGGTGTCTGGTTTTCTTTATCTGATTTTTGTTGCAAAACTCCTATATATCCTGGTTCCTCCTCTCCCTCTTCGGAACAGTCCTTAGAGCTATCTGAGAGGCTGCCTGCGGGGCTTGAAGTCCTCATAAGGTCTGCCAAATAAAACATAACTCTCAACTTTTAGGTTGAGAATTTTTGCAGTTTTTTCAGTCGATATAATCATGACCATCCGAGGCCGGGGTTGCTACACGTGTCCATTCACAGGGAGTACCAAGGGGCACTGATGTGGGTCACGTGGGTTCCCACCCCCTCACCCCCGTCACGGTGGAAAAGCAGTTCTACCTCCATCTGCTCAGCAGGGTCAAGTTCTCTTGCCAGTGTGGTGACTCCTCTCATTGGCAGGACCCTGAGGAGGAGCTGTGGCTTGTAGTTCAGTGAGACCCTGCTTGTGCTACCCTGGCTAGAGCACAGCCCCTTTGGGGGCCAGAACCTTCAGCCATGCAGAGCTGAGTTGCAGGCATGGGAAGCACAAAAGTGGGTCCTGGGAGTGATGGTTAATGGGGCCACTCCTGCTTCCCCGCTTTGGCTCCCAGACCCAGGAGGACTTCCTGGTCCACTGCAGATCACCTTCTCAGGCTTAGCTGGCCTGTTGTCTCTTGGCAGCCTGCTCCCCAGTCTCACTTTGCAGCTTTCCTACCTTGTCTCTAAACTCAGTCTCCAGCTTGGATTAGTTTTGACTCCTCAGGTTGCCTCTAAGCTCCTGCCACCAGGTCCCTGGCTTCCTGCCTCATTGATTCCTCAAGGGCCAGGGCCAGCCCAGCAGGAGCTCAGGAAGCTCAGACTAGCATCTGCTTAAGATCTTAAGTCTAGTGTTACCAAATGGCTCCACAGACCTTTGCCTGGTCAGAATGTCCCGGGACAATACACAAAACAAGAATAGAGCAGACTTTTGGAGGAGGGACCCCGAATTGCTGAGATTATCTATCTTTCTAATTCTTGTTACGCTAATGCCTTGGTTAGAGTGAGGTATTTGATAGGATATACTGAGAGCCCTGCCAGGGCTGGTTGTTTTGTTTGTTGTTTGTTTTGAATGGGTAATTATTCACAGGGTTCAAAATCCAAGAGGCACAAAACAATATTTAGTGAAATGTTTCCCTACTACCTCTGTTTTTCATTCACCCTAGGTCCCCTTTCTAGGCAAAACAAACGTCTTCAGTTCTTCCAGATACCATAACGCACACATTTGTATTTGTTTACCCAGATGATAACACATTGTTCTGAACCTTGTGTGTACGGTTTTAAAAAATCTATCAGTGTATCTTAGAGATCATTTCATTCTATTTTTACTGTTGCTTTGTTGTATGTGTGTGTGTGTGTGTGAATGTACCATAATTTATTTAACCAGTCTACCAATGGACAAGCATTTAGTTTTTTCCTAATCATTTGAGATTGCAAACAATGTGGCAAATAACTGTGTACATTTCAAGTATGTGAGTAGATCTGTAGAGTCATTTCCTAGTGGAGGAATAGCTGGGTCGAAGGGTATTTACGTTTGTCGTTTGAGAGACAACTGCTGAATCACCTTCCATAGAGATTGTATGAGTCAGTCTTCTGCCCTCAAGGTCTGTGTTACTTTACAGTTTTGCCAACATAAATCTTTGCCAACACGAAAGGATGAAACTAGTACCTCAATGTTGTTTTAATTTGTATTAATGCTAGCCATATGAAATTGCCGTGAACTTTAGGTAAAAATAATTGTTGACTATCACCAATTTTACGTAGTTTTATTTCTCTCATTGTAAGACTGAGAATATTTTAATCTTTGTTTTTAAAGATTTTTTTTTTTGATGTGGACAATTTTTAAAGTCTTTATTGAATTTGTTACAATATTGCTTCTGTTTCATGATTTGGTTTATTGGCCGAGAGGCATATGGGATCTTAGCTCCCCGACCAGGGATTGAACCCGCACCCCCTGCATTGGAAGGCGAGGTCTTAACCACTGGACCACCAGGAAAGTCCTGAGAATATTTTAATTTTTAAGAGTCATTTACCTATAATTTTCTTCTCAGAACTTTTGCCATTTTAAAATTTAGGGGTTGCTCTTTACCTATTTAGAGGATCTCTTTTTATATTAGAGAAATTAAGCTCTTCTTCTGTTATATGAATTTTAAAGTATTTTCCCAGTTTGCTACTTGTCTTCTGAATTTGTTTACACAGATTTTACAGGCAAGAATTAAATTTTTGAGGGGATTCCCTGGGTGTCCAGTGGTTAGGACTCAGCGCTTTCACTACTAAGGGCCCGGGTTCGATCACCGTTCTGTTCAGGGAACTAAGATCCCACAAGCCACACGGCTCGACCAAAGAGAAATTAAAGAAAGAAAAAAAAAACCACTTTAAAAATTAAAATTTTAGGGCTTCCCTGGTGGCGCAGTGGTTAAGAATCCACCTGCCAATGCAGGGGACACGGGTTCAAGCCCTGGTCCAGGAAGATCCCACATGCCGAGGAGCAACTAAGCCCATGCCACAACTACTGAAGCCCGTGTGCCTAGAGCCCGTGCTCTGCAACAAGAGAGGCCACTGCAATGAGAATCCCGTGCACTGCAACGAAGAGTAGCCCCCGCTCGCCACAACTAGAGAAAACCCGCACGCAGCAACAAGACCCAAGGCAGCCAAAGATAAATAAATAAATGAATTTTTATAAAAATTAAGATTTTTAAAATTTAGTTGAATTTATCAGTTTTTGTTTTATGGAATGTGATTGAGGTCATAGTTAAAAATGCCTTTTTTTTCCCTCCAAGATTATATGAGAATTTTGTTGTGATTTCTTCTCATACCGGAGCACGTGTACTAGGTGAAATCAGTCATTTCAGGAATCGCTGCTCTGGGACTGAAAACTGCAGCAGCAAGGGATCTGCCTTGCTTCACTGAAAGTTTATGGACTTCAGGATATCGAGGGGAGAGGTTCTGGGTGTTTGGGATTGAGACGACCCTCTGCCAGGAGATGGGCTGGAAGCCAAGACTTACAGGAACCAGATAAGAAGCCTCAGAGGGTATGTATGGTGAGAAAGCCAGGGAGTCCTTGGGCTCGGCTAGCCATGAGAGGATCAGTGTGTCTTACTAGGCCACCTCCAAGCTCTCGTGTTTGTTCCAAATCTACCAGAACAAGCTGCTGCAGCCCAGCCCCGAGCACCAGCAGGGACAAGGGATGGGAGCCTTGGGGTCTACACATTCAGCCTTCTCGCAGGCCCACAGAACTCGCCCTCCTGAGCTCTGACTTGGCATCACTCCAAGGGCTGCCCCATCACATTCTGTCCTTTCTGTCGTTTGTGAGGCTCAGAGGACCTGGTGCCCGTCTCATGGTCTCCCCCTTCCCTGGGGTGCTCTGTAAATACTTGTCCTGCCCTGTCCTGTACTGGGCACTGAGGGTGGAGAGAAGAACAGTGCAGAATCCAATGGGGTTCTGCCCCCAGGAGCTCACCACTATGAGAGCGCACCTCTCCCTGGGGTCCCCAGGGCAGCCCCCTCTCCCTCAAATTCTTCATGACTCCTGTTGTGATGGCTTAGCTTTTCCTTTCTTTTCTTTTCTTTTTTCCAAATTAAGGAATATTTTACATTCAATAAAATGCACAAATCTTAAGAGTTTTCTGACTTTTGATAATGCGTACACCCTTACAACCCAAATCCCAATCAAGACATGGAAACTTTCAGTCACCACAGAAAGTTCCTGGTTGACACTTCCAGTTAAACCTCCCCAACCCTAACCCATTGGTCAGATTTCTATTGCCTTAGCTTAGTTTTGCCTGTTATAGAACTTCAAAAAATGGAACTCTTTTTGTTCTAGCTTCTTTCACTCAGAATAATAATTTTGAGATTCATTCATGTTGTTGCATATGAGCAGTGCATTCCTTTTTATTGTTGACTAGGAGATGTAAGTTCATAGTGGTGAACTCCTAGAGGAAGAATACCGTTTTTTTAAAGATTTTTTTTGATGTGGACCATTTTAAGGTCTTTATTGAATTTGTTACAATAGTGCTTCTGTTTTATGTTTTGTGGTATTTTTGGCCTCGAGGCATGTGGGATCTTAGATCCCAGACCAGGGCTCGAATCTGCACCCCCTGCATTGGAAGGAGAAGTCTTAACCACTGGACTGCCAGGGAAGTCCCAAGAACACCATTTTTATAGTTGAATAGTTATACCACAATCCATTTATCCACTTATCTGCTGATGGACATTTGAGTTGTTTCTAGTTTGGAGCTATTACGAATAAAGTTGCTATCAACATCTGTGTACAACATATGAGGACATATATTTTTATTTCTCTTGGGTAATACTTAGGAGTGGATTTGCTAGGTCTCTGCTTATGTGCATGTTTAACTTTATTAAAAACAAACAAACAGGGCTTCCTTGGTGGCACAGTGGTTAAGAGTCTGCCTGCCAATGCAGGGGCCATGGGTTTGAGCCCTGGTCGTCCAGGAAGATCTCACATGCCGCGGAGCAACTAAGCCCGTGCACCACAACTACTGAGCTTGTGCTCTAGAGCCTGCAAGTCACAACTACTGAAGCCTGCGCACCACAACTACTGAGCCTGCGCACCTAGAGCCTGTGCTCCGCAATAAGAGAATCCACTGCAATGAGAAGCCTGCACACCACAATGAAGAGTAGCCCCCGCTCACCGCAACTACAGAAAGCCTGCGCACCACAACGATGACCCAACACAGAGAAAAATAAATAAATAAATAAATAAATAAAAAACAGACAAACACAACCCTCCAAACTGTTTTCCAAAATGGTTGTGCCATTTTATACAACCCCTGGTAGAGTGTATAAGTTGTAGTTGTACCAAATTTTTACAAATGTTTGGTGTTGTCAGTATTTTTAATTTTAGCCATTTTAATGGATATAAAGTGGTATCTCATTGTTGTCATGTTGTGTTTTTAACTCAATGCATCTTGGAGATTTTTCCACGTCAGCACATATAGATCTGCTTCTTTAACTTTAATGGCTGCTCAATATTTCACGGGATGGATGTATCATAATTTATTTAACTAATCCTCTGTTGATGGACAATAATGTTCTTTCTATCTTTGACAATGCTGCCACAAACCTTCTTGTTAATGAGTCTTTGTGCAAATGTGCAAGTATATCTTTAGGATAAGCTCCTAGAAGTAGAATTGCTGGGTCAAAAGATATGTGCATTTTAAAATTTTGATTGATATTGACTGACTATTCAAGTAACATGGCAAAATAGCTCTTATCAGAGGAACAGAGACCCCCAAAGACAAGTCTCCCCCAGTCCTCCATGACACACATCCCAGCATACCATGAGACTCACCACTTCCTGACATTTGGTCTGACTTGCTGATATGATGTCTCTCGTTGGCACAATCTTTCTTTTTTAAAAAAATTATTTATTTATTTATTTATTTCGCTGAGTTGCAGCATGCGGGATCTTTAGTTGCAGCATGCGGGATCTAGTTCCCTGACCAGGGATCTAACCCAGGCCCCCTGCATTGGGAGCACGGACTCTGAACTGCTGGACCACCACAGAAGTCCCAGCACAATCTTTCTAAAATTACATTTTCTTCTATAGAATGGATGCACTATAATCTGCTTAGTCATCTCCCTATTGTTGGATATTTACTGAGGTTGCTCTAATCTGGAGCTATGTGGATAATCCTGCAGAGAGCATTTTGGTGAACAGGTCAATTTGCACTTTTGTGCAAACAGTTGCCTAAGCAAATAATAATAGCTAACATGTATCAAATACTGGCAATCAGCCAGGCACTGCTCTAAACCATTTGAGATGTATTTTCTCAAAAATCTTATGAGTTAGGTAATATTATTATTAGCTTAATGTTACTGATGTGAAAGCTCAGGCACAGGTGAATAATATTTTCAGGGTCCTAGACCTGATAAGAGTTGCTGCTGGAGTTAAAACCCAGTCAGTCTAGCTCCAACCAGTGGTCCTGACCACCATGCTGAGATGCCTGGCCTGGAGTCCCAGACTGAGAATTTGGTTCAAAGGGTGCCCACATTTAAGAGTGAGATGCTGTCAAATTACTTTCCAAGAAGGCTGTTTCATTCTCTGATCCTACCAGAGCGACCATGAAGGCCTCTTTTTCCTCCAAGGACTATGTCTTCTTCATTTCCGTATCCTGGGTTTTGGGGATATAGAAATGAAATACACCCAGCATAAGGTCTACCATAAAGAAAGTAGGGTGCCTGAGGACTGCTCAGAAATGGTCGGATGGATGCATGGATGAAATGGGGCAGACAGGTGTGACCTAGATCACATCAGAGGGACCACTGCCCAGTGTGGGCTCCTGCTTTGAGAACTCATTCATTTAACACAAGTGTGAAGTGTTCCTTATTACCTCAGACAGCTGCTTGGCTGCCCTCGGCCCCTCCTTTAGGTATCTGCTGAAGTGTCTCCCTCAGATAAGAGAGGCCTTCTGTAATCATCCTGTATAAAATAAGAAACCCCACCTCACCCTAGGTCTCTGTCTCCGTATCCCTCTTACTCCGCTTTTTCTCCATAGCACCTATCCTCTTCAGACACCTATTTACTAGTTTTTTTTTTTTTTTTGGTTATTTACTAGTTTTTAACACTTCCATTTTGTTTATTGCCTATCTTCCTTGTCTCCCCTCCCCGCTTCCACAACAGAATATTAACCTCACAAGGGTAGTGGCTTTGTCTGTTTCGATCACTCATTCATCATCAGTGCCGAGGACATTTCCTGGCCTTAGCAGGCTTTCAATCAATTTTTGGTGAATATGGCACTTATTCTTCTCTGTTCGAGGAGCTGGAGCTGCAGCAGCCAGTGGGACAGAGGACCTGCCCTCAGGGCCCGACAGGAATCCTGCCCGGGGTTAGAAGCCCGGAGAGGGTCTCCGCCGCTGGGCTCAAGATCACTGGGTGCGTTTCTAAGGAAATGGGAAAGGGGCAGCAAGTGCTCTTGAGGGGCGCGGCCTGCCTGCCCCACAGCGCCCTCTGGCGGCCTCCCTGAGGCCGGAGCGGGCGCCGCGCTGGGCTGCGGAGGGACCTCCCTACCGCCGGCGCGTTGGAAAGCCCTAGAGTTCCCGGGCCCGCTTCCTCCGGACTTTGAGACGCTTCTGCTTTTGCCCAGCGCGGGAAGAGGAAGGAGGACTGGGGAAGGGCGAAGCGCGGGGCCGACGGGGAAGCGGGAGGGAGGTCGGGGTCCTGCGCCTTTTTCGACCGCGTCATCCGCAAAAAGTGTTTTTTCGGTCTTCCCTGGTGGCGCAGTGGTTAAGAATCCGCCTGCCAATGCAAGGGACATGGGTTCGAGCCCCGGCCCGGGAAGATACCACATGCCATGGAGCAACTAAGCCCCTGCGCCACAACTACTGAGCCTGAGCTCTAGAGCCCGTGAGCCACAACTACTGAGCCCATGGGCCACAACTACTGAAGCCTGCGCGCCTAGAGCCCGTGCTCCGCAACAAGAGAAGCCACGACAATGAGAAGCCCGCGCACCGCAAGGAAGACCCAACAGAGCCAAAAATAAATAAATAAATAAATTTTAAAAAAAAGAAAAAAAAGAAATGTTTTTTCAAGTGCGAGGCCTCCTCATTTTGGGACAGCCTTGCTTTTCCCTCGGCCCCCCTCCGGTCTTATCTTCCGTTCCTTCCCCCGCCCCCCACCCCGGGAGGCGAGGGGCTGCGAGGTCAGAAGGCGGAGGCGAGGGCCGTGCCCGTGTCCTCCCTGGGACCTGACGTCCCTCGGCCCTGTCCAAGGGCTTTGAGGTAAAGGGAGGCGGTGCCTCTGTGTTTGGGATCGAGCTCCACGGTCTGCGGGCACTAGGCGCATCCCCTCGGGCACGATTTGGTGGAAGCCTTGCCCCACGAACTATTGGGAGGGAAGAGCCGGCGGCCACCCCAGCCGAGGTCAGGACGCCACCTGGCGGTCGCAGCCCGCGTCCCGCAGCCCAGGTGCGCCTTAGGGGCTATTTGCTCAGAGGGATCCTGGTTGGGGCGTCTCTTCCCAGGCCCTGCCCTTAACGCAGGATCCCCGGGTCCATTTCACTTAGTGGTTGGGGTCCTGGATCATTGGAACTGGGCACGTTAAGGTGGGATCAGGTTTTGGATTGCTGAGGATTGACAAAAACAGGATGGTTCCTGTTGGTGTTGGCACTCTAGTTTCCTGCCTTCGTGGATGGTGTGAGGGCTCCAAGTGAGCCTCCCTCCCCTCTACACTGTCTCCTGTCCCCCATCTGTATTGTTCTTTTTTTGTTTTTAATAGTTACTTTTATTTACCTACATGTTTCTAGTATTTTGTACTCTTCTTTCCTTTGGTATCTCTGATTCTCCCCCACTGCCACCGGCCTGTGGAATCTTAGTTCCGCGACCAAGGATGGAACCGTGCCCCCTGCAGTGGAAGCACAGAGTCCTAACCACTGGACCGCCAGGCAAGTCCTTATATTGTTCTTCTTATTCTAGTTTTGACAAGGCATGTATGATTATAAAAGGAATGCATAATCATTGTTAAAAGAAAAAAAAAACGGAGAAAATATCTTATGGTTTCTGTTAGAAGTCCTCCCCTTCACTGGAAGGTAGGTCTGTGCTCCCTGGAAGTGCAAGGTTGCTGGTTCTCTTTCCTAGATCCTGGCAGAACTGTTAACGCAGGGTCAGCATTCCCTTCCTCATTTTGGTAGGGCTGGTCCACCCGCCTCCAGGGCTGGAAACGACATTGGAGGCAGCTCTAGAACTGGAGGAGTCTGGGGGCAGTCAGAGGGGAGGCAAGGGGCATCCCTCAAGGTTTCTCACTGTTCTCTTTTTCTTTTTGCATAACTTGATTACTTTTTTTTTTTTTTTTGTCCTTGTCAGGTTCTTGCCTACTCAAAGACAGTTTTATTTTATTGAAGTAGGTTTACCTTGACATATTAGTAACCACTCATACCATGGGTGAGCCCTTTTCTCAGTTGATCTGAGTTGCTCACAAAGGGCCACATCAATGATGGGCCAGTATCCCAGATCTGGGATGGCAGAGGCCAAGTTTGTGGCCCCCTCTCCCGGTTTAGTCAGGGGTGTCCAGTCCCAGAAGTCCAGGTTCCAATAGTACCAAAGTTATGCTCATTTTCTACCTTACATAGTACAAAATTGTACTTATTTGTTCCTAATAAACACCTGAAAATACCAGTTCAACAATTCCGCCCAGAAAATGCTCCAAAACACAGGCATCCTCTTTCAAAGAGCTGACAACCTATGTATGTCACGCGATTTATTCAGGAGCCCGTGGGTGGACAGGGTGGGGACAAGTCTGGGTGCAGAAGGCGATGTTTCCAGAGATTTCTGCTCATATGAGACCTCAGGTCATTGTCTAGTCTGGTGGTTCCCAGGTTTTGGAAACCAGTGAAGTATCCCCTGTGGTTATTGGGGAAACAACATAGACTTGTCCACTGTTGCTTCGGCACACCAGGACATTAGCAAAAACAAATTCTATGATGGGTTCAGAAAAGGGATATTTTAACCCCAAGAGTTTTAAGAAAACTCAAAAAATGAAGTTTTTCTCGTTTCACCAAGAACTGGCAGAACAGGGCTCCCATATGCTCCTTGGGCATCTGGGAGCCCTGGCTGATTTCCTTCACAGGAGGCTGGCTGGCCTGAGCACTTGAGGTCTTGCTGACCTAGAAGGGACATCCATTTAGGGTGTAAGTCTCTGAAAACACAGACTCCACTGTATCAAACTTTCACCTGCCAGGTCTGCGGCAGGTCACCATCTCTGGAATCTGGGAACTTCAGGACAGGTGTCTGTCACTGCCCTCCCCGCATTATTCTGCGGTTCTGACTGCCCCACTCAAAGGCTTGCTGGCTAAAGACAGGAACTGCCTGAGATCTGGCTGCTGGTTGCCCGGCACCGGCACCGTGCCCAGCACTCAGCAGGCGCTCACCAAATGCTTATTGCCCGAATGAATTATACTCCATTTCACTCTTTTGTATTTCCAATTAAATAATTAAGGAAGTCCTCATTGTAAGCTACTTCAGAATGAGAGGGGAAATAGCTAATTTCATGCTGAGAGAGGAAATATATTTGCTAGTTTTTCCCACAGGGTATTTTATAGCTATTTGATTTCCTTTTAGGATGTATATTTTCTGTCGGGCAACCTACACTCCACAAAAGAGAGGAACTCATGCCTTTCACTGCTCCATTTTCTGGAATAGGTGTTCTCAGCCTCGCTGCACATTAGAATCAATTGGGAGAGGTTAAAATACTGATGCTCTGGGCTCCACCTCTGACCAACGGAATCAGAATCTCTGGGGATGGGGTCTGGGCTTTGTTTTTTGTTTGTTTTCTGGTCTTGTTTTTAATTTTTTATTTGTTTTAAAAATTATACTGGGCTTCCCTGGTGGCGCAGTGGATAAGAATCCGCCTGCCAATGTAGGGGACACGGGTTCGATCCCTGGTCTGGGAAGATCCCACATGCTGCGGAGCAACTAAGCCTGTGTGCCACAACTACTGAGCCTGTGCTCCAGAGCCCGTGAGCCACAACTAGTGAGCCCGTGTGCCACAACTACTGAAGCCCGCGTGCCTAGAGCCTGTGCTCCACAACAAGAGAAGCCACCGCAATGAGAAGCCCATGCACCACAACAAAGAGTAGCCCCCGCTCTCCACAACTAGAGAAAGCCCGCGGGTAGCAATGAAGACCCAACGCAACCAAAAATAAATAAATAAATAAATAAATAAATTTTAAAAAATTATATTTATTTTTGCTTTCTTTTTTTTAAATTGAAGTATAGTTGATTTACAATGTTTCAGGTGTACAGCAAAGTGATTCAGTTGTATATTCAGTTATATATGATATATATATTAATTCTTTTTCAGATTCTTTTCCATTATAGGTTATTACAAGATATTGAATATAGTTCCCTGTGCTATACAGTAGGTCCTTGTTGTTTATTTTATATATAATAGTGTGTCTTTGTTTTAAAAAAATTTTTTTAGAAGTTTATGTAGTTTTATTTATTTATTTAGACCATGCCCCACCGCTTGTCAGCCCTTAGTTCCCTAACTAGGACGGAACCCACGCCCTCGGCTGTGAAAGCGCGGGGTCCTAACCACTGGACCGCCAGAGAATTCCCCTATCTTTGTTTTTTGAAGTAGTTTTCCCCAGTGATTCTAATGTGCATCAGTGACTGAGAGCCTGTAGCCTAGAAGCAACTTTTTGTGCTCTAGCAACTGAGCGAGAGGAAACGGTGGGGTAGGGGGAAATGATGAACAAGGAAGGGAGACTGGGGTTCCAGGCCTGGTCCACAACTTCCTGTGGGCTTAAGCCCTCGGTTTTCGTTCTGTGAGATGCGGATGATGCTGGCCACCTCATAGCATTCTTTTTTTTTTTTTAATTTATTTATTTTTGGCTGAGTTGGGTCTTCGTTGCTGCGTGCGGGCTTTCTCTAGTTGTGGCGAGCAGGGGCTACTCTTCGTTGTGGTGTGCGGGCTACTCATTGCGGTGGCTTCTCTTGTTGCGGAGCACGGGCTCTAGGTGCGCGGGCTTCAGTAGTTGTGGCACGTGGGCTTTGTTGCTCCGCGGCATGTGGGATCTTCCTAGACCAGGGATTAAACCCGTGTCCCCTGCATTGGCAGGTGGATTCTTAACCATTGCGCCACCAGGGAAGTCCCCTCATAGCATCTTGTCAAGATTATCTGAGTACCCGGCACAGTGTAAGTACTTGTGATGGTTGGTTTTACGTGTCACCCGCCTAGGTGATGGTACCCAGTTACTTGGTCCAACACCAGTCTAGATTTTTTTTTTTTTTGTCTGTGTTTGGTCTTCGTTGCTGTGCGCAGGCTTTCTCTAGTTGCGGCGAGCGGGGGCTATTCTTCCTTGCAGTGCACGGTCTTCTCATTGTGGTGGCTTCTCTTGTTGCGGAGCACGGGCTCTAGGAGTGTGGGCTTGAGTAGTTACAGCACGCGGGTTCAGTAGTTGTGGCTCATGGGCTCCAAAGCGCAGGCTCAGTAGTCGTGGTGCACAGACTTAGTTGCTCCACGGCATGTGGAATCTTCCCGGACCAGGGATCGAACCCCTGTCCCATGCATTGGCAGGCGGATTCTTAACCACTGCACCACCAGGGAAGTCCCCTAATCTAGATGTTGATATGAAGTTACTTTTTAGATGTGATTAACATTTAAATCAGTAGCATCTGAGTAAAGCACATTACCTTCCAGAGTGTGAGTGGCCTTGAAACAGTTGAAAGCCTTAGGGGAAAAGACTGAGGTCCCCTAATGGGGAAGCAATTCTGCCTTTAGACTGCCTTTCGACTCAAGACTGCAATGTGGATTCCTGCTGGAACTTCCAGCCTGCTGGCATGCCTTGCAGATTTCAGGATTTCAGATTTGCCAGCCCCCAATTCCTTAAAATCAATCGCTCCCTCTTTCTCTCTCCCTATTGGTTCTGTTTCTCTGGAGAACCCTAATACAGTGTTCAATCAATAGTGGCTACTGTTGTTACCATATAACTGAATTCTGGTTGAGGCTGGTTTGAGGCAATAAATAAGGCTGCAGCTTTATAGGTCAGGGCAATGGGCATTATCCCGAGGAAGTGATAGCCATGAGCTCCCACTATAAAATTCCAGAGGATGAAGTCCAAGTGCAAAGATAAACACATGGCATAGAAGTCCTTGTCCCTTTCTTCCTCCGAAACATGGAGATTCCCTGGGGTGGGGAGGGGTGTCTGAAGCCCAGGGCACAGAGCCCCAGACCTGGGGTTGGGAGGCCTGGTTTTGGCTCCTGGCTGTGCCACCAACTCATTGTGTGACCTTAGGCAAGTCCCCTGCCTTCTTTGGTTTCTAGCTTCCTGAGCAGGTTGGGCTGGGTGATGTGTGAGGAAGTTGCCATCTCAGAGCCTCTGAATCTAGAATTTCCTCTGATGCTTCCACTTGCAGAGCAGGTTTCCCGCCAGTCTGTTTATTTATTGCTGGAGTTTGGTTTCTGCTTCCTAAGTGGTTGCAGGTTGGAGCACTTGCATTTATGCTCAGGAGAGAGGCTGTGTGGCTGAATCATGGCTGCCCTTTCCCGGCTGGAAAGGATGTTTCAGACCTCACACCCAGGCTCCCAGGGACAGGGGCCCTGGGATATGGGAAAGCTGGGCTCCTACGGGTCTCTGCTGCTGGGATACCCTTCCTAAGTCTGCTCAGGCGCTCAGGGACCTTCCCTTCCCCGACAGCTTGCCCTGGACAGGGCAGAGACTACACACAGAGGACTGAATGCTGTTCCACAAACTCAGGTGTGAAAGAAACAGCACAAGCTGTGGTCCTCTTCAAATGATCCTAATTTTGTCTAATCCCCCATCCTGTCTGATATCAGGGGCCTTGCGACATCAGTCCTCAGACGTTACTGCCAAGTTATTTGCTGTCCCAAACTGCACGGTCTCTCTGCTGTTTCAGTGCCATGCTGGTGGAGCTGGGAACCCCAGTGCCCAGGTCACAGGTAGCCCGTGAGTATCTGCCACCTCCCCAGGGCATCTTCAGGAAAACTTACTGAAACTTAGAGCTATGGAGACTTTTCTGTGTGTGGGTGCTAAGGGTACCTACTTCTAACCCCGACTTGGGTGGCTTCGATCTCCATCTGCGGGATGCAAGACCTCAACTTGCTGCAAAACTGCTGGCCTTCCGTGCTTCTGGGGTGGCCAGGCGACGTTTCAGGAGAGCTCATACATGTCTCTCACCTTCTTCTACTCTGGTCTGCCCCGCCCCCTGGTGGAATGTGGCTGCCTGTGACGCCACTTGAGGGTGGTGACTCTTCACCGCCATTGCTGCCCAGGCCTGTGATGGCTGGGAGGCTCTTCTCCTGTCCAGGGGGCATCAGCCAGCCTCTCAAAGCTGCAGTCCTTGAGGATCCAGGGGGCCACACGGCTGTGGTCTCCCTGCGGCCAGGCAGTGACCTCGGCGGAAGTGGGAGGATGCCCCCTCCCTTGCTCAGGGTTGCACCTGGTGACCTGGGCGCAGAGGTAGTGCTGCCTGTTGTCCTGGGGCTGTGAGGACCCTCCTGATGAGGACTCTTCTGCCTCAGCCTGTGGTTCCATAGGACCCTGCCATACATCCATGACGACCTAGCTCCTCAGAAAGGCCCTGCGTATTAATCATGAGTCTGTTGTTTGCAGTTGATGCAAACTCAACTCAAGCTGCTTACAATTTTTTTTAAAAAAAGAAAATTATTGGTTTATATCACTGAAAACTCATGGCAAGTCTTCAGGTATGGCTGGAACCAGGAGCTCAAACAATGTGGTTGGAACTCAGTCTCTCCTATCTATTCTGCTTTCCTTTGTGTTGGCTTCACTGTCAGGCAGACTTTCTCCACTTGGGTGCCCTAGAAAGTTCCAGGCTTATGTCTTCTCTAGAGCTATCAGTCTTGGTGGAAAGAGAGCTTCTCTTTGCCTTCAGTCCCTACAAAAGTTCTGGAATTGGGTCTTCTTGGCTTAAATCACTTGCCTGCCATTGGGGCAATCCGTGTGGAAGATGGGGGTGAAATATACATCCCCTCCCATGAGAGTGGAGATAGCAGTGTGTATGGCTCCCTCTGAACTACTGGAGTGAGAGTGAGGGAGAGGTAGTTCCCCTAGAAAATCAAGGTTCTCTTAGAAGAAAGGAGAACAGATGTCAGGTAGGACCAAAATTTCAGGTGTGTGCTACGTCCAGGCCCATCTGCATCCTGCTAAATACCGGTACAGAAGAGGTGCGAGGACCCGTCAGATGTGAGGCACAGAGAGCAAGGGCTGTGAGAGCTCGGAGGAGGGAGTGAATGTTCGGACTGGAGCTGTGTCACAGAGCAGTGCTTCTCAAATTTTAATACGCATGTGAATCACTTGGGGCCCTGTTAAAATGTAGATTCTGATTCAAGGTCTTAGAGCAGTAGTTCTCAACCAGAACGATTTTGCCCCCATCCCGCCCCCCCACCAGGAGACATTTGGCAGTGTCTGCAGACATTTTTGGTTGTCACACCTGAGGAAGGGGGCTCCTGGCATCTAATGGGTGGAGACCAGGGATGCTGCTAAACGTCGTCCAGCAAACGGGACAGCCCTTCACAGCCAAGTCCTGATTCAAAATGTCAGTAGTCATGTGGCAGTCTGGAGAGCATGGAACCGAGGGAGGGCATTCTAAGCAGAGGAAGTGCCCAAGCAAAGGAACTGAAGGAGGAAGAAGTGTCTGGTTGATGGGGGCAGGTCATCGGCAGCCTGGCAGGAGGGGAGGGTTCATGCCGATAGAATCTTAAAACCACAGACGTCCTGGGTTGGAAGAAAGTCCCAAGGTCACCTACAACCTTGCCCCAGATGCGCTGCAACTGCTCCCATGAGCCTGATGCAGAGCCTGTTAGAAATGCAGAGCTCAGGCCCCACCCCAGCCCTTCTGAATTAAAATCTGCATTTTTAATAAGACCCAGGTCATTTGCATGCATGTTAAAGTTGGATAAACACTGGCCTATAACAGCCCCTTAGGATGACTAGACCAACCAGCTTGCATTTATGGAGCACGTACTGTGTGCTCAGATTGAACGAGATAAGGAGCTGACTCATCTGGAGTGGAAGTTCAGCCATAGAAAAGCAAAGTGAACTCCAAGTGTCAGGCCTTCTAATGGGAGGTGCCCAGCCTCACCCTGCCACCGCCAGCGCCAGCGCCTTCCCAAAGGGGCTGATCTCAGCAGTCAGTTTTTGTGACAAGTGAACCTGCTCCCTTCCTTGGTCAGCCAGTTGGGCCTGGGGTAGCTCATGACCCCACGGCAGCCGCTCCAGATGCTGGCTGGGTCAGCAGCCTCTGAAGTGGCTGTTTTGACAGGATAAGCAGCCCCAAAAAGAGCCACATCTCTTGGAGACTGGAATTAGGAGTTTGCAAGAGAGATTGTTAATTTGCAGTGGGAGTGGTGGTTGGAGGGGCCTCGGTGGCCACCAAATCCAGAAGGGGGCCAGTGGCCTGAGGGAGCACTTGATAAAGCAGGGGAAGCAGGGGGACGTGCAAGGGAAGCAGGGCGGCCCTGGGAGAGACCAGGCAGTCAAGGAGAAAGACAGGGCCAGACAGCAGAGCAATCTCGGATCCCAGCGGCAGTTCAGTCTCAAGGCCATACAGTTGAACCCCTTTTCTTTCCCCAAAGTCACTTCATAGTCTAACTAAAACACAATCATTTGACAGTTTACATTTAACTGATTTACTTAAAACTATAGACAGATTTAAAGACAAATAATAGTATTTCAAGTGGGGGGAAGAAATTTTCAAATTGCTTTCACTTTAGCTCACATGCATTAATTTTTCGGTACATTGCCCTTTAAGATTATCGAGCTAGCTGCCTCTCTAACCGCCCTTTCCCGCTCTCTTCCTTCTTCAGAGAACCCTAATTTTCTTCAGTGATGCAGGTAACTCAAATACTTCAGAGACCCTGGCCGCACTCCTGGGCAGACCACAGACCGCACTCCTGAGCCAGCCATGGTGCTCTCATCTTTTTGTCAGCAAATAGGAACAAGCATGTGGCTCAGTCCTGGCCCATGAGATGAGTGGGGAGGTGTGCTGGGGGCTTCTGGGAAAGTGGTCCAGATTCCTAAGAAAGGGCCTGGAGGAAATGGTTCCTTTTCCCATCGGACATTTAAAGATCTGAATGTGATGCTTGGACTGGCTACAGTCTACAAAGGAGAAGGATGACGAGGAGCGGGGCTCATACCCAAATCTTTGAATGACTAACCAAAGCCAGGGGCCACTAACCTCTGAGTCTTCTCTTTTGTGAGATAATAAAGACCTCATCGTTAAAATTCTTTTTTTTTTAAAATCCAAAAGCATTGTAATTGATGCAAAGATACAGCAGGTTATTAATCCCAACTAGATTAATATAATTCTGAACCAGTAAAGACTTTAGAAGTCATCTATCAATGCGATTCTACTCTAAGTTCATACAGTGGAAAGGGCATGAATGTGAAGTCAGCCTCTGTCCCCTGGCTGCTGTTTACAAGCTGGGTGACCCCGCACAAGTTATTTAATCTTGCTCAGCCTCACTTTCCTCATATAGTAAACGGAAATAAAATATAGCCTGTGGGAATTCAGTGAGATAATGTTGTATTATGTCTGGCACAGACTAGGCACCCAATAAAAACTAGCTCTTATGGTTATTATAGAGATGAAAAGGGTATGGTCTTTGCTTCAATAATGTTAAGCAATAATGTTAATCAAAGAGTATGGAAAAGATAAACCACTATTAAATACAAAGCAAAACCTGACGGATGAAAGGGAGTAAAGTCATAGGAATATAGAGACACGTGCTATAGGAGTACAGAGGTGAGAAAAGCTTGATGAACAAAAGGGGAGTTGGGATTATAGTTAATTTTTATAATGTTCTGAATTTTTCAAATTCCCTGCAAAAAAATCCATTGCCTAATCCCGTAAAAGTTATTAAGATATAGTATACACTCCTCAACAAATGTTTCCATTTTATAATGGTGAACAACTTGGGAGCATCCTAAATGGCAGAGTTAAATAAATTGGGCCACATCCACATGGCTGAATACCACACACTTGTTGAATATTGTGAACTGTGTAGCAAAATGGAAAAATGAAAATAATTGCTTTGTTAGTGGTCAGACTTAGGATGATTATAGGCTTTCCATCCTAATTTAAAGTTGTCGTGATTATTAGAGTATTGTTTGTGCGATAAAAAAATAAATGATATCAAAGAAAATAAGTGTGAAGTTTGACGGGAACATGAGGGCCATTTGTTACACTTTGCTCTGGTGGTTGTTGGGATATCTGGCTGTTTCCCCAAGCCCTGGCAGGTCCCCAGCACAGATGTTTTGCCATCCTGGGGAAGCCAGGATGCGGCAGGTACAGCTCCTTGATTTGGCCAGGGTGTGTGGAGACCCCTCCTTCTTCAGTAGGTGGTGGAGAGCCTTCAGCGTCCCCCTTATCTGCAGGGGACATTAAGTCAGGGGGATTGGGTGTGGCTTTTCTTTCTTAATCTTCTCCTCGTTGATGTTCTATACTGTTTGTAAAATGGATACCAAAGTAGGAGAAAACCAGGTCGGCCTGATTTCCCTGAGCAGCTATGAAGGGTCTGGGCTCAGGTATTGGGTAAACAGGTAAACTGGAAACATTTTCTTCTCCGGCTAGAAAATCCCTGTGATGCTTTCCTCCTTAGGGGCCGTTTTTGGTAGGCCCAAGTCCTAAATCTGAGAGCTCTTTGAATTTACTTCCACTGAAGAGCTAGGAGCCTGTAAGTGCCCTTTTGGAGGGCGGTGCCTGACCCCAAGGAGCGCCCTGATGGTGTAGTGGCAGGCACGGGACAGCCAAGCAGCGGAGGCCAGCTCTTGGGATGGCCAGGGCAGATCCAGCTTCTCTCTGGGGCCAACTGTAACCGGGGGGGAGGGGTGGGTCTCTGGATGTCGCGGCGCAGAGGCGGGTCAGCTGCAGTCCCGTCGGCGGGACGGGCTCAGCGCGTAATGGGGACCATGCCCGCCCTAATGGGAAGCAGCCGTCGCGCCCCGGCCGGAGAGCCTCCGAGATAAAACGGAAGCGCCGCGAGAGGCGCTTTGATTCCAATACGAAACAAATTATTCCTCCCGGAATGGAACAAAACAAGTCAGAGTGGAGTCTCACGGCCGTCATTCCAATCCGCAAGGCCGCTGCCGGCGGCCCCGGGACCTGCCGACCCCGCGAAGCTTCGCAGGGACCGTGCACTGGGGGGGCTGCTCGCCCACTGCACTACAGCGGGGAGAGGCGATCCCTGACCCTCGGGGGTCCGAACCCTTTAAGTCATTTAAACACCCTGCTTCTGGGCTGGTTCCCGGTTGAGCCGAAATCACCCCCAGGCCAGTGGTCCTCAGACTTGGGCTAGGGAGTCTCAGAATCTCCTGGAGGCCTTGTTAAAGTGCGCATTGCTGAGCCCCATCCCCAGAATTTCGGATTTGTAGGTGAGGTAGGGTGGGGTCTGAGAATTTGCACGTCCCAGGTAATGCTGGTGCTGGTCCACGGACAGCACTTTGAGAACCATCTGACAAATATGGCCCTGGCATTCAGATGGCTGAGTCTCGCAGAGGTCTACAGGGGGTCAGCTATCCAGTAACTGCTTAGAGGACCTCTGTCCAAAAGTGAACCAATCGAGTCCCACTCCAAAACTCAAGGATTGGAATTTCCCAGCAGCCTGTGCAGGTAAGCCGGCAATTGCCAAAGGCCTTTGGAAAAAAACTGGTAACAGCTCCAAGACTCTAGGCAACGCATCTGGGTGATGTTTCTGTTCCAACTTCCCTGCCTCTAGAGAGTCTCCTGGCTCTGTGTCACCCTGCCTGTGCCAGAAGTTCCTGGCAGGGAGTGAGTGAGTGTGTGTGTGTGTGTGTGTGTGTTGGGTGGGTGAGTGGGTTGGTATAGGGAAGACAGGGGCAGTAATTCTTGCTGGGGTGACATCTCTGAGGTCCTGCCTGGCTTCATGGAACCCATTTAGAGATCTAAGAACCTGGAAGAGTTAGACTTACCATGTCTGGAAAGAGTGCCTCCTCTCCCTGCATTCTCTAGAGTAGACCATTGGTTCTCCAACTTGAGGACTTGGATTGCAGTCCCCACCCCCAGAGTTGCTGATTCAGTGGGTTTGAGTCATTTGAGAATTTACATTTCAATAAGGTCCCAGGTGATGCTGATGATCTGGATTCCACACTTTGAAAACCAGTACCCTAGGCTTTTTTGGGCATCTCTAAGCCCTTACTGTAGCTGCAAAGTGGTCATGGTGTGAGTGCCCAGCCCCACCCTCTGTACATCCTCATCAGTCACTGGCCTTTGTGTTGACTGCCTTTCCCAGCTTTCAGAGGCAATTTGGTCTTGCTGTCTGTGCTATCTGGTTCTTGGGGCAGGGAACAGCTCTCAGGGTGGTTCAGGCGTGGGAAGAGCAGCATCTCCTACCCCCATTCTTGCACACAACCAGGCATGATAGCTACCTTCTCCTTCCTGCCATCCCTCACCCTCTAGGTGTGCTTGAGACCTAGCCCTGGGCCAGGCTGGAAAGGCCCTGAGGAAGGGATCCCTTTAATGTGCTCCTTTAGATTCATGCAAGGTCAGGCCTAGAGGGGTCGCTGTTGCATTTCTGCCAGTGACAGGATGTCCTGGGAGTGATGCTTTTTTTTTTTTTTCCCTTCTATGAACATCATAGCGATTTATGAGATATTTGCTGATCGGCTGATTAACTGTTTGGGGAAACTTACCAGGAGGGGAAATAGAATAAAATGATTCTCCTCAAGCCTGCCATGGACTAGGACAAAGTTTTGATTGGCATTTGCCAGCTTGGCTAAGGAGGCAGGGTCTCTCCTCTTTGGTCTCCTGTGTCAGAGGCTCCTGGGTGGGAACCTTGAAGCACCAGCCTGCAGTGGGAGCCAGCAAGGTCAGCGTGCTTCAGTGCTGGGAGCTTTGGGACTGTCTCAGCAAGCTGGAGACCGTGGAAAAGAAGGGGCAGGTGGTCCTTCGTGGGCTGGGGTCAACCAAAGCCACAGGGAGGCATCCTTTGTTTTTAGTAGCTCAGGATCTCCAGAAAAGGCAAGATTCTTTAGGAATAACTGAACAGTTACACCAGGAGGTTTAGAAAACGTCAAATGTGAATAATCATGGCATTTAACTTTGGGATTAGGATGTCAGTCTCCAATTTAGATGAAAATAAGCCATGTGCAGCCCATTAGGTTTTCAAACTTTTTCTTTTAATTGGTTGTACTTTGACACTGCGTATTTAGGAAATGGCTAAATTTGCTCTAGGTTCCCTATTTAGTTATTGCTATTGTATGTTGGGATCACCAGGGTTGCTTTGAAAAATCCTGATGCCCTGGTTATACCCCATATATGGAACCTGGACACAATATTTTTTAAGGATCCCTGGGTGATATTTGGAGTGCAGCTAGTATCATGAACCCCTGAGCTACTGATTGAGTGGTTGAAGGGGACATCCTGAAGCAAATTAGACTTTTGGGGTGTCTGCTTAGCCTTCAATGAGTGCCATGACTGCTCTCTCCCCACAGGAAGGAACCATCAGAAACTACTACAAGACCCTCCCCCTCACCAACAGCTCCAGTTGACAAGACCCAACCCAGGGGGGCCAGTTTCTCTCTCACAGGAAAATGGAATTGGGACCCAGAGATTTTAGCTATAACTGGGCTCTTCCCTTGAACAGAGCGGAGGAGAGGCCTGGTCAGAGCAGCAAGAAAAGTTGGTCTGGGGCTTCCCTGGTGGTGCAGTGGTTGAGAATCCGCCTGCCAATGCAGGGGTCCCAGGTTTGAGCCCTGGTCCGGGAAGATCCCACATGCCGTGGAGCAACTAAGCCCGTGCGCCACAACTACTGAGCCTGCGCTCTAGAGCCCGTGAGCCACAACTACTGAGCCTGCGTGCCACAACTACTGAAGCTCGCGCGCCTAGAGCCCGTGCTCCACAACAAGAGAAGCCACCGCAATGAGAAGCCCGCGCACTGCACTGAAGAGTAGCCCCTGCTCGCCGCAACTAGAGAAAGCCCGCCCACAGCAACAAAGACCCAACACAGCCAAAAATAAATTTAAAAAAGATTGACAAAGTGAAAAATATATATATATACTAAAAAAAAAAAGTTGGTCTGCAGAGAGAAGCTACCTCTGTTCCTGCCGTCACCTCAGCCCCTGTCCCAGTCCTTCGGGAAGTGTGGCTGCCACCCTGCCAGGAGCTCCAAGGTCACCCACAAACCCTTATAACAACCTCCCCCCACCCCTACAGTTTGGCTTAGGCCAGCTCTAGTGGGTTTACATTACTTGTGACCGAAGAGGCCTGACACATGCACAGGCAACAGTACAACAAAAACACACAAAAACAAGCATGTATCCACCACCCCACACATACACACATACACTCATACACACATCCGGTGTTTGAACCAGGCTTTTTGTAACTCCATGTGGTCCCAATGGAAGATTCTTTGGAATCTGTATTTTCCGGAGTCCACTTGGAGAAACCTCAGCCTTCAATTCAATTGGGAACAGCAGTGGTTCCCTAATGTGGCTCCATGGGTTTCATCAGAATCACCTGGAGGAACTGACTTACAGATACACATACACGGATCGCCAGCACTAGCCCCAGAGAGGCAAAAGCTGTCCAGTATGAAGAGGATCATGAAATCCACCCTTTAAAAACTTTCTTTGTGAGATTTTTTTTTCTGGGGGCAGGGCCACACCATGTTAACTCCCTGACCAGGGATCGAACCTGTGCCCCCTGCATTGAGAGCATGGAATCTTAACCACTGGACCACCAGGGAAGTCCCCTTTCTGAGATTTTTGATGTGCATTTGAGTCTACTGGGATCAGGCGGGCTGAATTAGTGTAACTTATGAAATTCTCCTTTAGCCTCTTTTCTGGTTGGAGGTGGTGTCCCTCCATCATGTCTGGGAGATGGATTTTTTTTTTTGGCTGCCCCGTGTAGCATGTAGGATCTTAGTTCCCACGCCCCCTGCATTGGAAGCGTGGAGTCTCAACCACTGGACCACCAGGGAAGTCCCTGGGAGATGGATTGTGAAGGCATTTTGTTAGAGAGATGGATAAGAGCCTAGTCTGTGGACATATACAAAAGAGCCCAGTGAAGTTCAGGCTTGTTGAACTGGTCAAATGAATTAGATCATTTACTTTGCCTATAGACTCAACTCCTCCCCACCCAACCCCCACCCCCAAAAAAGTGTTTGTATGTGTGTGTGAGTAAAGCAGCGAATGTACTTTTTATTTTAGAAACAAAAATATCATTTCTGACCCAACAATAGCCGGATCCCTGTGAATGAAGGGTTTGCATATTTTCCTGTTTTAACGGTTCTAGTATAAACAACCCAAGCCCAGGCCTGATTGTCAGTAGGTCCTGAGCAGCCCAACCAGAGTGCTGGAAATGACTCCTTCAGTCCTGAGAACCTGGACCCGGCCTAGTGCCAGGATTCAGGCTTGTGTTTAACAGTAGCAATGGGGTCAGGAGTTGAGGGAGAGGGCAACTGCAGTGATCCCCAAGACCAAAGCTAATGCCAGAAGCAATAGCAATAGCAGCTGCAGAGGCAGTAGGAGCAGTAGTTACCATGTATTGAGAATTTCTTTGTTCAGGCACCAGGCTAAGTGATGTAATCATTTAGCTGAATACTTTAAAAAGGCTCAATGTGATAGCATTATTATTCCGATTTTTAGAATGAGGTTCAGAGACGTTGAGCAGCTTTTCTGAGGTCACACAGCCTCTGAGGGAAGATCCAGGATCCAAATAAATGCATGTTTGACTCCTATTACAAGACACTGCATGCAGAAACCCAGGCTGCAGATACCATCTTGAGTGCCAGCTGGGGATACAGGGCTTGGTCCTAGAGGCAGGCCAGGGCAGCTCTTCAGGCACATTGCTGGTCCCTGCTCTCTTTCAGGACATTTCTTCCAGCACCCCAGCTCCACTGCTCTCCAGCAAAGAGAAATAATAGCTGTCAGCAGAGTCTGGAAGGCCCTCTCCCAGCTCAAGGCAATTCCAAATTTCTGGGTGGATCCTTTGTGCCCTGAGAGTGGGACCACAACACTCCTTTTTGGGCCAGCAAGGGACTCAAGATTTTTTGATCAACTACTGATTCCATATTTAATGACCAAGAGAGTGTGATTCCTAGACCTGAAACAAAGCTGAATAGTGCTGTTATATGAAAAAATTATGGCTCACCTATATGATGGATTATTAAGCATTCATTCCAAATCATCTTTCAAAGAATCAGATATGGAGAAACTCTCATAGTGAGAGGTTAAAAGAAGCAGGATACAAAATGGCAAATTCTATATAAAATATATTCTTGTAATTATGGAAATTAGACTTATTAAAATATATAAATAAAAGATCAGAGGAAAGTCACCAAAATATTCACTGTGGTTACCTCGTGGAGGAGGGGTGGGATCACCTGTAATTTTTGTTTTGTTTTCTCAATTTTCTATTTTCTCAATTTTCTTCAATTTGAATTATCTTTGTAAATAAGAGGAGACGTGAAAACGTGCAAAGTACTAATATGTAGCACTGGAAGGGCACAGGTATGATTACTGAATAATTTTTATCCCACCTTAGATTCCAGCAGGCGGAAGCGTCTTCCCCCCTCACGGCCCAAGGCTTGTTTCAAGAGTGACGACGGAGGCGCGGTCACCAGTAGGCCAACTCTGAGCGAGGCCGTGTGCCGTGCGGGTCGGGAACCGGTCCTTTCGGATCCTTGGGGCTCCCTTAATTTGGTTGAGGAGACAAGTGCTCTGCAAGAAATAGAGGCAGCCAAGAGACAAGGAGACTATCTAGTGGAGTTGGAAGTGGAACGGAGTGGGAGGGCAGGGTTTTCTGGGTCTTGACCCAGGGGTGCCAATCAGTGCCATGGTGCTGAGAATAAAGGGGCCTGAGCACAGACTGGGGTTCTCCTCGGGCTCCCCAGAGTCCGCCAAATGGCCTGCCGTGACGTGCCTGGTGGGCGCCTGCGGGTTGCGGCTTCCCACCCTTCCCCCGCTTCCCCCGAGGGACGGTGGGTCCGGGATCCGGGCGGTAGCCCCAGAGCAGCTGGACTGCCAGCGCAGAGCTTCGGCTCTCTGAGCAGCCCCTGGTTGGAGCACCCGGAGTCCGGGGCTGGCGGGGAGCAGGGACCAGAAACTGAGAGATATCAGAGGGTATCGGCAGTGGTTGAAGGCGCGTCGGCCACTCCCGGGATCCAGCAAGAGTGGTGTCAGCCAGTCTGCGCTGTGGGGTAGCCTTGCCTTGCGCGAGCCCCTCTCGTGGGCTCAGCTCCTGGGCCGCTGAGGGAGGCTGCGATGATGTCGCTTAATGCCAGCAGAGGGCAGCCTCGAGGCAGCGAGGCCGCAAGGCGACCTCGCCGTGCCGCGGGCTCCCTTCCAGTGCCCTTGCTCGGCGGGATGGGGACGGCCTTGGAGCCCGGGGACCAGCGACCTCAGTCTGCCGGAGCCGGGCGCCGAGGCCCAAGGGCACCCGGAGAGATGTGGTCAGGCTGCAGCCCTCGGGCAACCTTAGTCTCCGAGTGCGAAGGCTTGGGGCGGGAAAGCGGGGGCGGGGGGGGGGGCGGCGAGGGGGAACCAAATGCCCCAGGAGAAAAAGCAAGAAGCAAAGCCCAACACACAGGGAATATATATATATAAGAAACAGGTTCCAAGCGTGTAGGAACCTTTTTAAATTATGTTGGTGAGAGCTAGAATAGTTTTCGCGTCCTTGGCGAGGGAAGTCGGAGGCTAAGAGCCGGATGTCTCGAGCCGCGCGCAGGAGACGTGGCGCAAGGAAGGACCTGGCGATCCCGGCTGGGGGCATCGGAGCCGCGGTCTAGGGATCCAGACTCAGCTAATTGGGGATTCCAGTCCCGACCCTGGTCACTTCCCGGCTGTTGAATTTGGGGCAACTTACTGTACCTCTCTTGCCTCCAACTAATCACTTCTGTAAAATGGGCATGGTGAGCTCCGAGTCTTGCAGGGTCATTAGAGATTCAAGACAGAATTCGTTCGTCACTGCTTCTGCTCTGGCACAACTCAGGGCTCCTGGTTTTGCGGCTGGGGTGAAAGGATCGCGCATTTGCCTATCGTGGCTGCCTTGGGGATGCAGGCCAGCCAGACTTTTGGGACCCAGCTGCGCGTGGGCAGTCACGGCCCTGGAATCTTAGGGCTCTCTTTCGAGGCAGTCCGGCGAGCCCCGAGCTGCCCTCCTCTGGGCACCAGGGTCACCGAGCTCTAGCAGTGCGCACTTTATCAGCGAACGAATTGAGACTAGACACCCGGCGCGGTGGGTTTCCCGGGAAGCCTGGCGAAAGGCCAAGGCCCGCCGGGCCTGGAGGTAGCTTAGGGCGGTAAACGGGCCAACCTCGGAGCGCGTCTAGCAAACACATCCACGTTCAACAGCGGGCGAAGTCTTTGGCTGGCCCCGCTCTCTCACAGTCTGCAGGCAAACGGGCACCCATTAACTTGTCTTGGCTTGTTTCCCCACTTAAAATTCGAAAGGACAGTATCTCCAGGGTAGTTGTAAAAATCGTGATTAGAAACTGTAAAGGCCTATGTAAATATGAGGCATAATTACTACTCACTAGCAGCCGGCTCCATCGGCGTCTGCGCAGCGCGCGAACAGGGCAGATGCAAGAACAGAGTTCAAACGTGTGCACAGGTATATCACGCGTGTGTATATGTGTCTGCCTGTCTTTCTAGACTGATAACAGATGCACACACGTATGCGTGTACATGCACACGGATACGGGATACCCTCGTGCAGAGGTGTCTATGCACACTGCGCACGCGGACGCGACTGTTTGTGCCTGGCGGCAGAATGTGCACACTGCTCAGCCGACCCGTTTCTCTCCAACTGAGTCAGTGCCACCTGGGGAAGTAGGATCTCAGGTGCCGCTCCAGGGTGCGGCAAAGCCCGGATCCGGTCAGCGCCTCGGCGCCGCCAGGCTCCTTTATCTCTCATCTGATGGCCGGTGGGCAGCTCCAGTTTCAGTGGGGACCAAGATCCCCGAGTCAGCGGGTGGGGGCCAGGGGCGAGAGAGGAAGAGGTGGAGGGCGCTCCCGGCACGCGAGGCTGCAGGGCCTCACTTCCCCGGTCTGTCGCCTTTCCTTTTCCTCCCCAGGTCGCGTCCCCGTGGAAGATAAAAGAGGCGCCCGGATCTTCCAGTAGGCTCAGGGAGAACGGCCCGGGCCCCTACCCCCACAAGCCATCATGAAGGGAGGGGAACCGAGGATTCGCCCTCAGCTTGGGAAAATGTGCGGCTGCAGCGCCGGCTGGGGGCCCCAGGGCACAACCTGGTGTACGTGGGAGGCGCGCAGCCTGACTGCTGAAGATCCCTCCATCTCCGCACGCGCAGGTCGCCGGGCTCGTCTCCCCCTTCTTTCTTCGGAACAAGTCTGAGCTGCGCAGCACTCGCATCACCTGCGTGTGTCTGCGGAGAACGGACCCTACGCGTACCCTGGGGTCCCCACGCCGCCGTGCAAAGGCAACACCACGGAGGCTTGAGCTCCGCGGCGACCCGCGTTTCTAAATCACAAAAAGCGGTAGGATAGGGTCAGAAAAGCTCTCCCGCCACCTCCGCAGACCCGCTCGGCCGACAGGAGGGCGTAACGCCGAAAATTTGAGGCCAAGAGCTGGAGGGGTCTCCAGGGCCGCGAGAAGGCACAGAGGCGCAGCGGCGAAGTCACGGCACGGGTTCGGATCCTGTTGGCCAACCGAGCCCAGCGGCCGCAAACGCCAGAGACGCAGCAGAAGTTGCTCACGATTCCACTCTAGAGGACCAAGTCAGGCGACGTCCGTCCCGGGGGTGGGAGTTGGGGGGAGATGGCGGGCATGGCCCCTCACCCCTCCTGGAGCCCTTAAGTAGGAAAACGTAACGCTGTTGGGGACTGGGTCCAGGGAATTTAGTGGCAGAAGACACAGGGCAAGTCGAGAAACGCGGATCCTTGCCTCAGTTGGGCCTGGGGCTGGGGGAGCAGCCCCTGGCTGGGTAGCCCCGATCCGGCAAGGCCGGCCTGTTGGAAGCGGCCAATGGACGGCCCCGCTGCCCCCTCCCTCGGGATTCCACAGGGCTCTGACCCGGCCTTTATCTTGGCGCGGTCAGCAGTCATGGGGGCTTCAGGAAAGAAGACAAAGGCCCGATGTCACTGCGGGCGGGGGCTCGGTTTCCTGACTCTGCTCACACTCACAGCCTTTGGGACTTGTTGGGGGTAGATTTTTAAAAATATGTGTCGAATTTCCTTCTTTCTCCCTAGAAACAAACAAAAAAAGCAAAAAGCACATTCACCTTCCCTCCTCATCCATAGGGATTGAAGTTTCCCGGGATCCTGTCCTTTCCTTTTCTTCGCCTGCCTAAAGAAAACTTTTCGTGGAGAATCCGGAAAAAGTTTTATTTTATTCGGTTCGTTGTCCTTTGCTATTACTAAGGACAACGAGGTCAGGTTGAGCTCCTAACGCGGAGAAGCGGAGTCAGTCTCCCGGCGTGGCGGGGGCTCGGGCGGCCAATGCCCGGTGCGCTCCGCCACCTCCGGGGACGGTCAGGGTCTCCTGCGCTTCCCCTGCTCGCCCTGCTGTCCGGAGCACCCTGAGCTCAGACGGGCCCATTCGTTCTCACCGAAGTTTTATAGCTGCCAGGAGGCACCGGGTCCGCGCCTGGTGATCCGCGCTTGCAGCGCGCCGTCACCAGGCCCGCGGACTGGTGGCTCTGGCGCCCGGGCCCGGCTGTGCGGAGCCACGGCCCCATGCGGTCTCCGCTGTCATCCTCGGGCTGCGCCTCTGCCCGCCGCAGCTCGGCCAACCCGTTTCCTGCGTTTACCCCTCAGGTTTCCCGTTTCTCCACAAAGACCGGGGGGGAGCCTCTCCCACAAGCTGACCTCCGCCACCTCCCGCCTCGTGGCTACCTACTGCTTTTCTGAAAAAGGGGGAAAAAGTTCTAACAGTCCCGCGTTCCAGAGGGAGGCACCTGAGCGCGTGGGGCGTCGGCCCAAGAGCTTGAGAGTGGCGGCTGCGCCTGGACCCAAGCGCCTGAGTCGGTGTCACTTCGCAGGTCTGTGGGCCTTTCTCGGGGAAAACCTCATATATCGGTGAAGACTGGCTTAGGAGAAGCGAGAGGGCGGTTGGAGGAGGCCCGGACCAGGCTCTCCATCTGTGCCCCCACGAATCGGGTATTCCTAGCAACAGAATGCGCCTCACCCCCAGAGTCAAGGGGCTGAGGCAGGGTGGACGCAATCGCCCCCGAGCCCGGACGGCGAAGGTGATCAGCGGCCTGGGCTCTTGGGGCGTGCAGGGGTGGCCATAGCCGCTGCATTTGGATGTCATACCCTACAGAGTTACTACCAAAGGCTTTTCCTTTCTTCCTCTTTCCCTCCTTTCCCCATTCTCCCCCTTCTCTTCATCCCTCCCTCCCTTCCTCCCTTCTTTCTTACTTTCCTCTTTCAACAGGGGAAGGAAAACCATATTGACTATCTATTATAAACTGGGCATTTTCACATTAGAACATTTAATTATTTTAATAACCCTGCAAGGTATATATAATTCTATTTTACAGATGAGAAAACTGAAATTCAGAATTTTTTTTCCCCCCAAGGTCCCACAGTTATTAAAGGAGGTCACCAGCCTCCACACTAGTCCTTCCAGGCTGAACAGTCCCTGTCCTTGCCCCCTCCTGCACAAACCATCTCCCTGGCGTGACATGGCCCCAGAACAAGTTTGTGAGAGCTTACCACCGAGGAGCGAGCAGCAAACAGCTGGCATAGCAGAAGTTTCCAGAGTAAAATCAGCCTACAGCTCAGACCCAGCCCTGTGCTTCCTTCTCCTCTGGCTGGCTCCCCCTTTACCCACTGAGCTCCCCAACATCAAACATCGGTTGGCAGGGCCCAGTTGGGCAGCTGGGCTCGGTACTCTCAGGTCTCTCCTTAAAATTTCTGAGGCTGTTTGCCCGACAGACAGCTGGGTGACCTCTGGCTGGCTCCTTCTCTTCTCAGGACCCCAGGTTCCTTAAATGTATACAAGATTTGGGGTTCCTGGGGCCCAGACACTCTTGTGACAGAATGGAGCCCTCTCTCCAGAAAGCAGAAAGCCAATCAGACCGCTTGGTTTCAAGAATCCTTCAGAAGTGAAGTGAAGAATCTTTCACTTCTGGTTGTGGTTCTGGGGCATGAAGGTCGCTCCCAACCACTCCAGGCCTCCGGTCCCCACCACAGAGGAGAGGTGTGGGCTCCTGGGCCCATCCCTTCATACGGGTTCCACAGGCTACTCCCAGAAGCAGGGGCTGCCCTCCAGAGGCAGCGGGACTGACAAGGCATAGTCACCACTGGCTTATCTCCACAGAGTGGGAGCACCGCAGGACTCCTGAGCCTGACCAAGCCGCTCTTCCTGGCCCCTGACACGCTCCTGGAGACCAGGAGCCTGGCTCAGCGGTTCCGGTGCTCCAGACCTCCATTAAGGGAAGAGCTTATTCATGGGCAGACTGTGTTGGGTCTGACCCAGTTTCCTGGCCCATCCTCTCCTGCCCATCTGGCTGCAAGAAGCCCTGGTCCACCCCTGGTTTCCACCCACCACCAGGGGGCTCTTCCCAGCCTGGAGCTCCAGCCTTGGCTAGTGAGAGGCCCAGGCAAGGGCAGAAGGACACCTAACCTCAGGTGAAAGGTCTTGGGCTTCCTGCCTGCCCAAAGCCAGGAGGCAGAGGAGTAAACACTTTACTTAGGCAAGGGGGAAACAGGCCCAGAACACCCTCTGGAGTAGGGTGCGGGGCCATCCCAGAGAACCCCCTAGGTCCCCATTTTACAGTCCCTTGGTGCATGTACTGCACTGACAAAGATTCCTCCCAGGTCCCCCTGAGGACTGGACACTCTCCCCCGCCGAACCCAAGTACTCTGGCTGGGCAGTTCTAGGCGGTGGGGATGACCAAGAATTTGTGTGTAAATGTGAGGAGAGGGGCTCATCTTGTCAGCGCTGAGTGTGAGGATGTTTACACGCATACAAGTACACACATACTCCTCATTCAATGCCATGTGTAGCAACTCATTACCCAGGACATGCAGAAATTGGCAGCGTATTTATATCAAGCTATTTACGTTGTATTTACAATACACTCTGGCAAACATATATACATATACCCACATGGTCTGGCCATCTAGACCAGACTGTATGTGCTAAGGCATAATTGCTACATATCAGGAACTCTCTTAAATACTTTTGTCCTTGCTTAGGGAATTCCTTAAATCATCTTCTCTAACAGAAACTCAAAAGTGCAAAGAGGGAGAGGAAAGAAAGGAAATGAAAGATGAAGAAAATCAACCATTGCCCCGAACTTGTAACACTGGGGGGAAATGACCAAACTGTAGAGATTTGGAGAACCTCCTGGGGCTGGAATTAGAGACAGATGTCTTTCTTCGGGCATCCATGGGGAAGTGGGGTATGGTTTGGCTCCCTTCTCTCAACTCCTCCAATCCCTGTGTAGACCAGGAATCCCTCCCCGATTCCTCCATCTCATCCTCCGAAATGGGTGAGGCTACTGCTCTTTCCCCAGTCGTGGGTGCCTCTCGCCTTTCAGTTCTTGGGGGACAGAGAAAGGCTCTGTCCTTCAGCGCTGGCCTAGGCCAACTTCCCCACCTCACTGGAGGCTCTGCCCAGAAGACTTCCCTTCTCTGCTTTCTCTGCTTGGAATAGCAGTTGTGGGGTGCTGAGAGCCAGCCTTGGAGCAGAGAGCCTCAACCAGCTGAAGCAAAGGCTCTGTATGTATTCTCTGTTTTCATTCAACAAACCAAAATTATATACCCAGAACATAACTGCATATGTTACCAATGACTTATGAATGCAACACACGCTGTGGTCCCAGTAACCATTCCCTGAATATTAGCCATATGATTATTACAATGCCTAAAATATATGCCCTCTCTGAAGGTGAATGACAGATATACACACCTCTCTCCCTGTCACCAGGACATGACTTACACTGTACACACACATTTGCGGCAGGCATAGACTATACAACTACCAATGAGATACATGTTCACATCACAGAAAGCACGGGCAAGCACGCAGCCATCTACTTTCTTTTCCCCACCTCACCTTAGTCAGCCAGACAAAGGTGCAGCAGGTTGCCAGAAGCACCCAGACACCAAGCCTGACCAGCCTGCTGGGTTTCTCGCCTGCCGGGGCTGGACCTCACATGCAGCCTGCTCTGGTTCCCCTGGCCCTGGCAGGCTCCAGTGCCGGTCTCAGGGTGATGTTCCTCAGAACCCGCACGGCTTCGTCCTCCACCTTCCAGCCTCCCCGGGATGCCCGAGGAAGAAGTGGGATTTCTGAGCCTGAGCCACTTCCCCTTGGGGCCAACGACACATAACAGGGCTCCCACTCTAACATTGCCAAGGCGTAACCACCAGTATAGGCTGAAGTGGGAGGCCTGCAGGCTCATTCCTTGCCGCGGGCAGCTCCTCCCGGCTTACTGGTCGGCCTGGACCTGTGGCCACTGCTGTACAGGCTGAGTGGGGGGCAGTGAGCAACACGTGGCTGGGAGCGGGGTCCAGCTCAAGCTGCGCCGCTGCAGTGGCAGCAAGAGTTGGCTGATACTTGTCATCCCACCGAACGACTGAAAGCCGACCACCTCTAATCCCCCTCTCAGCCCCGGCCTGTAATCCGGTCGAACTCCCGTGTGCCTGCGCGGAAGCACCGGTCTGAATTCGTTATTCGAAGAGTCTCAGTAAAGAAAAAGAGAGAGAAAAGATTACATTTCTACAGCCAGGCCGTATGTTCACCTATCTCTGATATTCCCAAATCTCTTACACATATCTCAAGGTAAATGAATTCTGACCATTAAAAATAAGGCAATCAGTCACTCGTTACATTTGTACAGAGGTTTGCAGCTTACAGAGCATTTCCGCAACCAGGATTTTATCTATTTGGAATAAACTCTTCTGGCTGTTAGATTTAACTGGAAGAATTGAAAAGCATGAAGACAATATAATAAAAACACGGCCCATACACCTAGCACGGCTGTGGAGGAGGTAAAGTTCAAACTTGCATGGATGCAAAAATAGAACAAATCCTACATACAGTCACGCCTTGTGAAAGAACCACGGCAAATAATGTCTCTGCGATGACGTGAAAGAGCCTCAACAGACCAGCGATGACACAGAAAACAAACAATCCCCGGGAAAACAAAGCAGCAGCGACAACCACAAAGGTCCCCCACTCCGGCTGCCCTCAAATCTTGTTTATCTGAAAAAGGATAAATTTTTGCTGAAAATCTCCCTCTTTTAACTAGCTGCTGAACAAACTTAGGCGCGACATAAATAATGTAAGTCCGTGTGAAAAGAAAGAACAAAAAATTTATTCGGGAATCGACAAGACAAAACAACAACAAACAAACAACAAAACAACAAAAGTGCTCTAGTTCTTTCTAGAAAAATTTGGTCCTCCAAACGACACACTACAGAACAACCAGGTCTAGAGTTTTGGGCCAGCAGGCTCGGGGCCACAAGCCCGCCTGGTCCGACTGCTGCCGGGTTTCACATTTCTCCTGCCCAAGGTGGGAGAAGCAAGACGTTTGAAAAACAAAAATCAGGGAGGGGATGAGTTGTCCCTGCAGCTTCCGCCAGGCAGGCAGTGATCTCCCGGCGCTCGGGGGTTTGCAGCGGAAGATAGGGGAAAATTTTTGATATTTTTTTAAAAGATAGGTTGAGGGGGGAAATCCTCTGGTTTGCAGAGGAAACCGTCTGTTACTGGGCATATTCTCCTACCTCTCTGAACACAGCTTTTTGAAGGGCCGACAGGAATTCTACTTCAAATCTCCTGTAGAGAAGATTTTCATGTTTTGCTTTAGCAAACTCCAAGGCCACAATACTTGGACGGTTTTCCGGTGAGATTTTTCTTTTAAAAAATATATTTTTTGATATCATCTAAAATAGCCCTCCCCATCTTTTTAGCAAAACATTAGCCAGCCGCCCGGGCCTGAAGGGGCCCGAAGCGCCGGGATGGAGAGCGGGGGAAACGCAGCCTCTCTCCGAGCCCGGATGCCGTGTAAACCCGAGCGCAGGCGGCCGAGAGAGGCGGCCCCGGCTCCCTGCTCCGGCCCAACCCCCGCCCGGCCCAGTGGGCCCCAGCAAGGGGCTTCTGAACAGCTCCAAGAGGGTAAGCGGAGCACATACACTTTCGTCCCTTTCTCGGTCGGCACGGGTCTCGTTGCCCGCCCAGGCCGGCGCTTCTAGCCAAGGATGGCGCGGCAGCCGGACGGAGAGAGCCGAGCGCGAGCGCACCGACCTGTGAGAGAAGGCCAGGAGGTCTGCGCCGCCGACGCCCGGC
The DNA here is from genome assembly GCF_965194805.1 of Balaenoptera borealis. NCBI lineage: Eukaryota > Metazoa > Chordata > Mammalia > Artiodactyla > Balaenopteridae > Balaenoptera > Balaenoptera borealis. Next base: position 126,924,121 of record NC_138862.1, on the reverse strand, counting down.
TGCACCTCGGCCCCGGGCACTTCCTCTCCGCCGTGAATTTTGGCAACCGGTGTCCAGCCCGGACGCTGGGGCGCCCGGAGAAGACTAGGCCTGCAGAAAACGGGTGGAGAGGCGGCCTGCAGGCCGAAGGAGCGAAAGGGCATAGAGGGCAGGGAGGCGAGCACAGGAGGAGAAGCGGAGACAAAGAGGAGCCGAGGGGAGCGCGGAGGCGCAGAGGGGCCGTGGGCGCTGGCTCAGGGGGCGGCCCCAGCGGGCGCGCGGTCTGGCTGGCGGCGGTGGCTGCGTCCAAGGCCGGCGTCGCGCGTTCCTGCATCCTCGCAGCCGGCGGGCCCTGGCCTTTCAGAGATCGAGGCGCGAGTGCAGCGCGCCGGTCTTGCTGTCGTGGTCCCAGTAAGAGCAATGCATCATGGCGAGCTCGGGCTGCCGGGCGCAGGCGAACTGCAGGCCGGGTGCGTTGGTGGGCGCGGGCGCCGGGGGCGCGGCAGTAGCCGGGCTGGCGGGGCTGAGCTGGCCGGGGGGCGGTGCGGCGGCCCCGTGGTGCGGCGGGGCCGGCGGGGGTGCGGCGGCCGCGTGGAGATGGTGTGCGTGCGGGTGTGAGTGGGGGTGAGGCGGCGGCGGCGGGGGCGCGGCGGGCGGGCCTCCCAGGCCGTTGTACGAGTTCACTACGCCGGGAGGCAGCGCCATGCTCTGCACGCGTGAGTACGGCCCGTACGAGGCAGCCGGGCCCGCCAGCCCCTTGACCACAGCGGCCGCGCCTGGGCTGCCCGGGCCTGCGGCCGCCGCTGCTGCGGCCGCCGCCGCAGCGGCCGCCGCCATCTGGCACGAGGCGTAGGGCATGGGCGAGGGCGGCTGCGGTAGCGGCCACGAGTTGTTGAGGAAGCCGGACTGCAGGTACTTGGGGGGCGCCAGGTAGCCGTAGCCGTCGGTCCCCGCGCCTGCCACGCCGCAGCCACCCGCGGCACCTCCGGCCCCAAAGAGCCCCTTGCCCGGCTGGAAGTGCGCGGGCGGCGGCCTGAAGGGTCGTTTCATGCGGCGGCGGCGCCGGTAGTTGCCCTTCTCGAACATGTCCTCGCAGGCAGGGTCCAGCGTCCAGTAGTTGCCCTTGCGCTCGCCGCCGCCCTCGCGCGGCACCTTGATGAAGCACTCGTTGAGGCTGAGGTTGTGGCGGATGCTATTCTGCCAGCCCTTCTTGTTCTTCTCGTAGAACGGGAACTTGGCGATAATGTACTGGTAGATGCCGGACAGCGTGAGCCTCTTCTCTGCGCTCTCACGGATCGCCATGGCGATGAGCGCCACGTACGAGTATGGGGGCTTCTGCGCCGGGTCCGGTTTCTCCGGGGCTGTCCCGGCGCCGCCGCCGCCACCCTTGCTCGGGCTCGGCGGCGGCGGCGCCTCGGGCTCCTTGGCTGCGCGGCCGGTCTCCGGGGCCAGCAGGGCCCCCGCGGCGTCCTCGGGCTCGGGATAGCTAGCCATCATGACAAAGCCGGCGCGCCGCGGCCGGGTAGTCCCTGCTCTTTTCCGCTGGCGCTGGCGCTGGCGCTGGCGCGGCAAAGAGTCCCGGCGCACAAGTCGGCTCACGGCAGAGTCTCAAACTTCTGGAGACTGCGGATGCCGCCCGCGCTCTCGCTGGCGGCCTCTCGCGCCTCTCTCTTCTTTCTCTTCCCCTAGGGAGAGGTCGGCGGGAGTGGAACTCAGCCTCTGGCCATGGGGAGTCCGCCCAACAGAGAGGGGCTCCGGCTCCGCCGCCCCTCCCCGCCCAGGCCAGTCCCCGCCTCGGTGGGTTTTCTTTTCTGCGCTCTTCCCCTCCCCCCACCCTCCGGTTTCCCGAGGCAAGACCCGCGTCTCTGGCGGAGCTGCCTCCTGGAGTCCCTAGTGCGCCAGGAGCCTCGCTCTGTTCTGATTCGTATGGGCTCCGCCGAGTTCCGCTTGCGTCAGGCGCCTTCGCCCCTATAGCGGGGCGGCCAGTCGCGCATGGGAGAGTTCATCTCCAAGTCACTTTTTGTAAACGCCCCGCACAGCCCGGACCGGCCTGCCCCCTCCCAGCGAGCTTAGGGGGCCCGGCGGACAGCCGCGCTCACGCTCTCACAAGCCCTTGAATCTGTCGGTGCTCGCTCTGCGGACTGGGCCGGGAGATGCCGAGGGCCTCGGCGGGGTCCGTCTGCACTCGGCCCGTGTCCTGGGAGCTCGAGCCCTAAAGGGGAGAGGCGCGCCAAGCCTCCTCGCAGCTTCCAGGTGAAAGAAAACGACTCCTTTGCTCTGCCCTTCGCTGCTGGCTTGGGGCTAAACTTCTAGCTCCGGTCCGGGGGAGGGGCGGGACGGCGAGGGGGCCGGACGAGGGTGGGGTGCAGAGAGCTGCGCGTTGGCTTTGGGAAATTCAGCCCAGAAACGCGTGTCACTGAACGAAGAAACCTCGGCCTGGCCTGTCCCTTGCGCTCTCAGAGTGACTGGGCCGGGACGGAGCCAGGGAAGAAGATCGCTGGGAAGAGGGGCCCAGGGGCTCCGCCTGAAGCCCCTGCACCCTTCCTTGCGCCGCTCCTGGACCTAGGGACCAGACCCCTACTCAGTGACCGCTTCGTAATCCTACGGGTTGGATGTGTGCTTTAACACACAGAGACTCCCTTTAACCAAGTAGACCCCACTCTGCTCCTGCTCCGACACAGGCGCAGATGTTGCCGTGGGGCTTTGGGGGACTGTATATGTATGTGCACCGCATCACAAATAGAAGTCATGGGGAGGGTCTGTTCTTGTGACATGTGAGATACCAGCTGTCCGGGTGTGCGTGTGCTGGTGCAGAAACACAGGTATGCACGTATACAAGGTGTGATATTTATATTTATGGGGTAAAACACATTTATACTTATAGATACGTAATGGTATATGTGTATCATGTATCAGAGTAAATGTGGCTCATGAATATTGCATCTTGTTTCTTTTTCCTCTTTTCTCTCTCCTCCTCTCTCTCCTTTATTTATTCTTTCCTTCCCTTCCCCATTTCCCCTTTTCTTTCTTTCTCGATTCTTCCTGCCTCTCTCGCTGCCGGTGTATATAATCTATCACAGCCTAGGAAGAAAAACAACAGGCTGTAAGGGAGGTACTTGTTCAAATCTCTCTCCTGACAAGACATTTGTTCGATCTTTCTCCAGGGCTGAGGGGTGAATTCTCACCTACTTTCAGCAGAGGTCTGATTGGGACCCAGTTGCATGCAGGGAGGTTGTCTGAGGGGAAATCAGTGCTGGCAAAATAGTCAGGTGTGTCTTTTAACAGTTAACTCAGCCTTAACAAAAAGTCTGCAATCATAAAGTGTGAGAGAGCTGGCCGGTGTTTTGAGTCTTCATGCCCCAAACGCCTTGTCGCCGACGGGGCCAGGATACTTTGTGGAGGAAGGTGAACTGAATGGATGTCATGTGGGTGTGTGTAGTGGTTGGCATGTCTGGAGTGGCTGGCCCAATGCCTGTCACTACCTCTTCCTCCCAAGCTGCCCAGTCTCTGAGGAAGCCTGAAGAGCCACTGGTGGCCTCTGGGCCTTTTCCCCAGCATCCACAGGCCACCCTCATGTGCGGCCTCTTCCCACTCAGGCCCCTGCTCTGCATTCTGAGATTAAAGGAAAGGAGGACAGGGTGATCAGGCTCTTTGGAATTCAGCATCTTGAAGGTGACTCCAGGGAGCTCAGCAGGGCAGCCTGGCCTGAGCACCACAGTAAGAGCGAGCAGGGCTCTCCTAAACTCACCTCACTAAATACCTTTCTCCACCCGCCATTGAAAAGGTCCCAAGCGGCTTGATTGTTTTCTTTCACTGCTTCCAACATACGCCGGGGCAAGCAGCTCTTCTTCAAAACTTCTGTGGTTGCTTCCTGAGCAAGAGCGAAGGTGTTTTCTTCTTCCTTACCCCCATTAGTGCCCAGGCTATGGGTGGGAGTGGTGTGAGTTGGGTTTGGGGCTGCTGCAGATTGACTTCACTGCCCATCCTCCCCCAGGGCCTTGGCAGGGGCAAATACAGCTGGGGGGTGGGGGGCTGCTCTCTCCTCTGTTTTCTTCTGACCACCCAGGCTGGCGCCCTCGCTCTCTCCCTCTCCCTCTCTCCCCCTTGCAGGCATTTCCGCTGCTGGCCTGCAGCAGCCAGGTGTGACAGCATTGTTGTGTGTGTCATCACTTCCCTGAATTCCAAACTTGGCTCCCTTTTCAGCCTTTAAGGACTGTGTGTGTGTGTGTGTGTGTGTGTGTGTGTGTGTGTGTGTGTGTGTAGGGGTTGGGGGTGAAGGAAGGGGTTACTTTCAAGGATTTTCTGAGTAGGAAGGAAGAGGAGTCCTGCTCCCAGGTACCAATCTCTCCAGGAAGCGGTGGGGCGCGCCTTGGTTTACTTCTCAGCCCTCTTGGGCAGGCTGGGTAGGGCCCTGCTTCTGGGCGAGGTCGGGATCCCGCCGGCAAGACAGACCGCGCCGAGGCTTGTGTGGGGCCCCAGGGCGTTGCGGCGCGTAGGGCTCCTGCTCAGTGACCTTGGGGCGGTGCCCACGTCCAAGGGCCGGGCGGAGCTCCCAGCCTCTCCGGCCCGGGTTTCCCGGCGGCCCGCAGCTGCGGCTCTGTTCTTCCAGCCCGAGCACCGCCGGCCGACGCCGTGGAGACCCGCCGACCTAGCGCGGCCGCCGGCCCCGCGTCCGCCCCGCGCGGCGGAGGCCCCGACAGCCGGAGCGAGCTGTGCCCACCGCTCTGATGGAGCGAGGCGCTCCTCTTCCCACGGCCGGGAATCCTGCAACAGCGCTGGAGCGGCCCGCGCCTTGGGAGCCTGGAGGCCGGGCCCCGCCAGGTGAGCCGCCCGGCGGACCCGAGGCAGGCAGAGCTTCCCTGGCCCCGCTCAGCTGGCCCCGAGCCGCCGCCGGCGGAGGCCCCCGAACACCCGCCACTCCCCGCTCCTGCGGGGCGAGAGGGAACTCTCTGCGGCGCCACGGCGGGAAGAGGGAAGCTTGAATACGCGTGGTGATTAGTACATACCCGCGCGACTCCACACCTCAACAGCTGTCAGCACCATCCCGGCCCACCCCACCCCACGGACTCCAGGTCTTTCTACCCAGGTCACATTCCTCCATCCATCTCTCTCTCAGTCAACCCCCGTTATCCTCTCCAGTCCTCCTTTCCCCCACTACTCTCTCACTCTAACCTGTCACATATACTAGTTCAGATCCTGCACATTTTGGTGGAAAACCTGTCAGTCTGATGCTGGGACTCTAAGCCTCTTCACACACTCCCACACCCAGCTATCTCAAGACTGATCTCTTGGCTCTATGTCTGCAAGTCTGACTCCCAGAAGCCTGCTGATTCTGTGATGTCCTTGGCCTGTGGTTAGGGTGACTGGGCTGCCACCTGGATGTCACCATGGCGAGGTTGCTGTTCAGAGTTCTTTTGAGAAGCTCAGGTACAGAACGTATACCTGATGCCCTTGAACACACACAGGCCACTCACACAGGCTTCGTCTCTGTCTTGTAGCTGTGCTTGCTGCCCGAACTGACAGGCTGCAGAGAGGTTTGCATGGTTCTCTCCCGTGCACACACCCACACGGCACCAGGCCCCAGGCCAGCCGGTATTATTCTGCCTGGTTAGGATTAGCAGAGTCACTTACCCAAATATGTGCTTGGGAGAGAGAGTGAGAAAGAGTAGGGAAGTGGAGAGAGAGAGAGAGAGAGAGAGAGGGAAAGAGAGAGAGAGAGAAAGAGAGAGAAAGGGAAAGAGAAAGGGAGAGAGGGAGAGAGGACACTATTACCCATTCTGGGGAAGAACTCACAGACCAGAGCTGAGAGCTGTTTCCAGTTGGTAAGTATCTTGCTGAATTCCCCCCCACCCCACCCCGGGCCTGTGGGTGGCTGGGCTGGGAGGCAGCAGGCCAGAGTTCTGGGTTCCTCCTTACCTTACTGATGTTGGGCTTCAAGTCCATCAGCACCTCTTTGCCCCAAGCAGTGTACGCCCTACCCTGTACCAGGCAGACTGCAGTGCAGTTGCAGACCTTTTTCCTGGTTGAGCCTAATTCAGAAAGAAAAGGCGGAGGGGGTGGTTCCTGGGCCATGTCAGGACCTCTCCCTTCCAAAGACCTCTGGGATGCTCCCAGAGAGAGAAGTCTAGGGTGGCAGGAGCTGCTGGCCAGCTTCCTCTGGTGTCCTATGGCTGTGACTCCCATGGCCCAAAGCCATTTTCTTCAGCTCTGAACAGTGAGTACCCTGACAGTAGGCCCAAACACATGCTTGAGAGCGTGATGTATTCTTGTTTAAAGTTGCCTTTTTCCACATCCAAACTGTAAGCCTTGATGGGCAGAGACTGTGTCCTCCACTTCTCACTCAGTGCTTCGCACCAGGGTGGGCTTAATGCATAGTAGTGGAATTGGAACATGGCTGTGCTCCGCAGAGAATTGAGAGATGCCACTTTCTTTGTTATGAAGCTGGAATTTCTAAGAAAGGGACTGCAGGTGGGGAAGAGTGGCTGGACCATAGAGGGCCGGCTCAGGATCTGAGAGTCCTCTGTCGTCTGGGGCTATCTGCTCATTACGGTGGTACAGCCACGCTGCTGAACCTTAGGCAGGGACACAGGACATCTTCCTGGTTCCCCCACCCCTCCTCCACCCCCTGATCGTGGCGAGGGTGTGTCTGAAACCGTCAAACGTAACTTTACTAGAAAGAGAGAGGCCTCTGCATCTGTGGCAGCTAGCTTGCAAGGTAAGGCCTGCTGTCTGGAGGCCTAAGCAGGCCCATGAGGGGATACCTGAAAGAGCTCTTTCTCCTGGTTCTCATTCACATTTCTCTCCACAAATGGGCACCATCTAAAGAGTGTCCATGTAGGAGGGCAGTTTTAGATGCCTAGCTTTGATGAAGTCCAGAGGAAGGGAGAAGGGCTGAGTTTTATGTTCCCTATTACTGGGCTTCCGAAGAAGATTTCCATCATGCCAAAATGGTGTGTGTATGTGTGTGTGCCGTTTAACTTACATATGGTAAACAATATGCACCTCAAGTGTACAGCTTGATGTATTTTTACATATAATATAGCATGTAACCACCACTCTGATCAAGATACAGAGCTTTAACATTTCTGTCACCTCAGACGATTCCCTCCTGTCATTTCCTCATCCATACTTACTACCAAAGGTAACATGTATTCTGATTTCTATCACCATAGATGAACTTTACCTGCTTTGAGCTTCATATAAATGGGGCATACCACATGTACTCTTTTTAGTCTGATTTCTTCTGCATAATATGTTTTTGATATTCATTCATCTTGTTGCGTGTATCAGACATTATTGCTGTGTAATATTTCACAATTTGCTTATCCATTCACCTATTGATGGACACTTGTGTTGTTTCCGGTTTGGGGATATCATAAATAAAGCTACTGTCAATGTTTTCGACATGTCTTTTTGTGAAGGGCATTTCGTTACTCTTGAATGACTATGTAGGAGAGTAGGCATCTGTTTAGTTTTAGTAGAAATTGCCAGTTTTCCAAAGTGGCAGAACAAATTACAGTGTTATACAGACAGACATGCTGTAACAGGCCTTTTCCTTCTAGAAAGCATTCTCTAAAGACCACTGTGTACCTCCAGCTGTTATTATTATTGTCCTCATTATAAAGGGTTAAGATAGCTATCCTTTATTAAACACTTATTTTGAACCAGGGACTTTACATGTGTTTTCTCATTTCATTTTTTTTTTTTCAAGAGAAGGAAGGATTTATTACTTGCAGTAAGTAAGGAGAACACTAGGGATCTTTCCCAAAGCTGTGTCTCATTTCATTTTTATGACAACTGAACTCCCTGGGGGTCCAGTGGTAAGCTGAGGGGTTGGTGCTATTCCCATTTGATAGATGAAGAAACTGAGGCTCACAGACGTTAAGTAACTTGCTGAAGGCCCCCAGCCACTAAGTGGCAGTTTGACTTTGGAACCCTGATTTTCACCTCTGAGTGTGTGCCTCTGTTGCTGCCAGGTCAGGAAGTCCTTCCTTCCATCTGACCAAATCTAAGCTGTTATTTATGAGGCCCATTTCCTATAACCTCTGGTCCTCCCCGCATACATGGTCACACCATGTATGAGGCTTGAGATCTCTGTACACACACATATGCACAGAGTCTTTGTCAAAGCCATGCACACCCACTGTGAAGAAGACGGGAATGGGGGCCAATTCATGAAAACCTCAAAGCTTGCCAAACCCAGGGCTCTGCAACCTGACGGTGTTCCTCTCAGGGAATTTGCAGGAGAAGATTAGACCTGCAGAGAAGATTAGGCCTGCAAAGAAAATTAGGGACAAGTCTGTTTTTGGATGCTTCTGAGAAGAATTCAGAGACCATCCTTCCCTGGGAAGAGATGGGCATTTGGTCCTCCTCCCAACACGTTGAGCCAAGCCCATAACAGTGGTGATTTAGAGGCATCAGCCTGGGGCATCCCTCTATCTGCAGGTTCGTCCAGGGATGTTCATCTGGGGTTGATGGGGATGATAGCCTGGAAATGTCACACCTTGCCTGGGAAAGTGGTAAGTGGGAAGGATGTGTGTGGTGTGTGCAGGGAGAGAGCTGCACTTCAGGACATAGCACTTGACTGGGCCCTGCAGGAAATGGTCTCTCTGGGAAGGAGAGCCAACTGCCTTCTCCTCAGGACCATGTCCCTAGGACGTGGCTCTCAGGTATCCAAGGCCCTGGGCTTCACTGAGAGGAGTGTGCCGCCCTGTGGGTGGAGACAGTGCGTGGGCACTATACTGCGCACCGGGCCCTCCTCGGGCTCCTTTTCAGACTAATTGAGACCTTGCTGGGCTCTGGGTTTGTAACTGGGGGTAATTGCTGGCAGGCTGCTGTGGTGGTACAAGCAGGCTTTTGTTGGGGGAAACTGTGGTCAGGATTTTGGAGCTTTGGGTGGGAATCCTTTCCAGGATTCCTGTGTGCTCTGTTCCAGGTACCTCTTGGCCCTAGCCTTCTGCTAGGAGGCAGCACTTCTGAGGAATGGGAACTAGTAGCATGTCTGAACAGGAAGGGCCCCCTCATGTGGATGATGGGAACTCAGGTCCAGAAATATACAAGGTCTGCTCTAGGCCACAGAGGTAGTGCAGGTGGAATGGAGGTCCTGGTGCCCGGTACTGTCACCGATGCACACCCACCACAGTCTGGGAGGCACCATGGGGGAGTGGTTAACACAGACCTCTGTCCCAGTTCTTACTGACATCAGCCTTGGAGATTATGGAACCTGCCTGAGCTTCAGAGTTTTAACATTTTGTCATTCTTTGAACAGGCAATATATTTGCGTATATCAAAATTTAAAAAAATATAGAAGGTGCTCGCTTCGGCAGCACATATACTAAAATTGGAACGATACAGAGGAGATTAGCATGGCCCCTGTGCAAGGATGAAAGGCAAATTCGTGAAGCATTCCATATTTTTGTATAGTTGATTCACTTTGATATAAAGCAGAAACTAACACACCATTGTAAAGCAATTATACTCCAATGAAGATGTTTGAAAAAATATACAGAAGGCTTACAATGAAAAGTCTCCCACTTCTGTCCCCAAGTCACTCTTCTCACAGGCAGCCAGTGACCCCAGTCTCTTGTATATCCTCCTGGACATATTTTATGCATATGCAAGCATACCACATATGTTTCCCTGCCCTCCCTCACTTTTTGCACATGGCAGCATCTAATGCACAGTGTTCTGCACCTTAGAAATCTTTCCATATCAATGCCTTCACTTTTTAGAGCTGCATAGCATTAGCTTGTTTCCAATCCTTTGCTTTTATAAACAATACTGTAATGTAAAATCTTGTATATACCTAATTTTGTAGGCATGTGCATATATCTATACAAAAATTTCTAGAAGTATAGAGATGGGTCAAAGGGTATATGCATTTGTAACTTTGATAGATGTTACCAAATCACCCTCCTTATAGACTGAAGCAGTGTACACTCCCACCAAAAGTGTATGGGATTCCTGTTTCTCCACAGTCTCACTAACACACATATTTCTCTTTATGAAATAAATCTTGCAGATATAGTCGAGGACCCCTCTGTATCCTTCCTTGATCTCTCTCTGTCCCTCTCACCTGAGGTGATTACCATGGTAAATATTCCCATAGGTGTTTTAATACTTGTATGACAGGTATCCATTCCTAGGCAATACTTAGTATTGCTTTGTGTTTCATAACTTTATATAAATGGTATCCAGCTGTTGCAGAAAGACATGTGCTTGCTTTTTCATTCAACCTTATGTTTGAGAAAAGCTCCTGGTTGATACACAAAGACAAACTCCATTCATTTTCACTTGGTTGCACCATTCCATTGTATGGACACAGCACGGTTTATTTATTCATGTTCCTGTTGAGGGATGTTGGGTTATTTCCTATTCTTTAAGGTTACCAACTGGCCTGCTATGGACGTTCCTGTATATGTCTGCTAGTGCACATGTGCTACAATTTACCAAGAAGTGAGACTACTGCATCAAAGGATTCGGATATCTTCAACTTTACTAGTTATTGCTGAACAGAGCCTCAGCTTCTTCATCTGTCAAACAGAGAGAGTGATCCTTGTGCCCTGGGAAGTCAGTATCAGTGAGTGAGATGGTAGAGTGGGAGAGAACGTGGGATTGAATTTCAATAGATCTATACTTAAATCCTGGCTCTGCGATCTACTTACTGTGTGACTTTGGGCCGTTATCCAGCCTCTCTGTGCCTCAGTTCCCACATCTGCAAACAGTGATAATAGTATCTAGGTCACAGAATTCTGGAGAAGATTAAATAAGATACTGTGTGAAAAGTATTTAGCACTGGGTCTGGTACAGAGGAAGCACTAAAAAATCCCGGTGGTGATGATGATGATGATAATAATACCAACAATAATAATGTCTTTGATCTCTTTGTTTTTAGCCTGTTATTGTGGCACATTTCAGGCCTATAAACTAAGAGAGAGAATAGTACAATGAACCTCCATCTGGTTTCCTCTATATCCCCACCCATTTCTTCACCCTTTCCCCACCAGATTCTTCTGAAGTCAATTCCAGGCATCATATCTATTACTTCACTTGTATATATGTCAGTTCATATCCCTAAAATATAAGCACTTAAAAAACATAGCTACAATGCCATCATCATATCTAAAAATTGAGGGTGGTTTTAAAAAAAATTATTTATTTTTGTCTGCGTTGGGTCTTTGTTGCTGCGCACGGGCTTTCTCTAGTTGCGGCGAGCGGGGGCTATTCTTCATTGTGGTGCGTGGGCTTCTCATTGCAGTGGCTTCTCTCGTTGCAGAGCATGGGATCTAGGCACGTGGGCTTCAGTAGTTGCGGCTCGCGGGCTCTAGAGTGCAGGCTCAGTAGTTGTGGCGCACGGGCTTAGTTGCTCCATGGCATGTGGGATCTTCCTGGACCAGGGATTGAACCTGTGTTCCCTGCATTGGCAGGCGGATTCTTTTTTTTTTTTTTAACATCTTTATTGGAGTATAATTGCTTTACAATGGTGTGTTAGTTTCTGCTTTATAGCAAAGTGAATCAGCTATATATACACATATATCCCCATATCTCCTCCCTCTTGCATCTCCCTCCCATCCTCCCTATCCCACCCCTCTAGGTGGTCACAAGGCACCGAGCTGATCTCCCTGTGCTATGCGGCTGCTTCCCACTAGCTATCTATTTTACATTTGGTAGTGTATATATGTCCATGCCACTCTCTCACTTCGTCCCAGCTTACCCTTCCCCCTCCCCTTGTCCTCAAGTCCATTCTGTACATCTGTGTCTTTATTCCTGTCCTGGCAGGCAGATTCTTAACCACTGCACCACCAGGGAAGCCCGAGGGTGATTTGTTTTTGGTATATCAAATACACAGTTAATGTTGAAAATTTCTCAATAATTTCAAAAGGACTTTACAGTTGGTTTGAGCCATGATCCAAACAAGATCTATATATTACATTTGGTTTAGATGTCTCTTAAGTCTCTTAACCTATAGATATTGCTCCTCTTTTTTTCCCTTCTTGCATTATATCTGTAAGATAGTGGGCCACTCATCCTCTAGGACAAGGCTTCTCACAGCCTGGATTTTGTTGATGGCATCCCTGTGGCATCCTTTAACATGCTGCTCTGTCCTCTGTATTTCCTGTGTGCTGGTAGATCTAGAGGCTTGGTTAGATCGGGTTTGATATTTTGGCAAGAACACTTTACCAATAGTGTTGCATAGTTCAATCAGGACACACTAATGTTTAGTTTTTCCTCTTTTGGATTTTAACAGCCATTGATGATCACTGTCTAGAGCCATTATTCATTAGGGTTCATTAGCAAAATGGTTTTATTCTAATCCTGTCATTCCTTCTTCATTAATTAACCAGACTCTTCCATAAAGAGAAACTCCTCCTTATCAACCATTTGATTGCCCGGAGGTAATGTCTGTGATGGATAGGTAGGATGAATGATGGATTTTTCTTATATTTAAAGACAATGATAATGGGGCTCTAAGTGGTCATTTAGGAAATAGCTGATTTTGTGGGTCCTGAAAGATATTAGGAGTGTCTTCCACCCAAAAGAAGAAAGGAAGACAAGAAAGAATGAATGAACAAATTCACAAACTCCCCAATCACATAATTTGTTTCTTCACACACATGTGTTGAACCCCTTTTCTGTGCATTGGCTGTTCCAGGTGTGGAGATGCAGTGAGGAGCAATGTGTGATTTCTGCCCACAAGGAGCTCCAGGTGACAAGGACACAGCCTGTACACATCTCCCCAGCCCAAGATGCAGGTGCCATAGGAGGCAAGAGGACAAAAGGAGAGATTTCTGGCTGGGTAATCTGGGAAGGCCTGGCAGGTAAAAGTCTCGTCCCCCAGGAGAGGCTGAGCTGCCCTTCTCACCTCCCCCCGCCCCCCGCCATGCCACTGCATGGGCCAGAGGACAGCATGTTACTGCCTTAATCAAGGGGTGCTTTCACCTTTGTACCTGTCAGGTGCCAAGGTATGTGCCAAGTGTTATGGCGGACATAAGAAAAGACCTAGTTTCTACCCATGAAGAGTTTTCTTCAGTCTGATCGGGAAGAAAAACAACACACACTGGATCCACAACAGATCAGCAAGCGTTGGTTGTAATTCAGCAAACTTTTCCGAAGTGTTTACGGTATGCCAGAAGGAGGGCCTCCTGCCTTCAGCAGGCTGTGTGGCCTTCTCGGCATGTCCAGGTTTTGGGTGCTCTGTGTTCCTATCCACCCCTCCTCTCACCCCAAACTTGGGGTGCATCCTTGGTCATGTGGGGCTTGGTAAAGTTGACTTGCCTATCAGTGTCTTCTCAGTTGCTTGCTGGTCATCCTTTAAGTCGGCTCAAGGATCATCTCCTCTTGGAGGTATTCCCTGGCCCAATAATCTATTGATACATCAGCAGGCTGGGCTGGGTGTTTGGGGTCCTATGGCACGTTGTCTGTGCTTTCTTCTATCTCAGCAATTATTACCCTCTGCTGTAAATTATTTGTTAATTTGTTTATCTCCTTCTCCTAGACTGTGAACTCCCTGAGAACAGTGGCTGTTTTCTCGTCATCTTTGTATTCTTAGTGCCTGACGTATCTGTAGTGTAGAAAATGTTCGTTGAATGAATGTCTGAGATTCCACATTTAGCGCTTCTTTTTCTTAGGGGCAGATTCAGTCTGGGAAAAGATGAGGCATTCAAATGTTATTAGTCATTGACACTTTAGTATGAATCAGTCCAGTGTTTCATTATAGTTCCGTGAGAGGTAGAAACTGGGAAAGGGAGGGACTCTAGGACAAGAGTTAGGGGTCCGCACGTGTTATGTTCTCGGATAGTGAGGTGCCAGGGTGAAGAGGGGGGGAGTTCAGGATGGGAGAGGGTCCCGGAGGACTCGAAGGCAAGGGCTGCCGGCGGTCTCGTCAGGCGCTCGGGCGGAGGAAGGAAAGGGCAGCTTCCGGGTGTGCCCGGCCCGCCGCGTGCCTCGGGTGCAGGACGCTGACGGCGCGCGGCGCGTCCCACGGGCCGGAAGCCGGGCTGGCCCGACGTGGGGGGCTTCCTCGCTTTGTTGCGCCGGAAGCGGCAGCCGGCGGTGGGGCCCAGGGCCGGGCCGGGCCGGCCCGTGTTATCCTACCCCGCAGCGGCGCAGGAAGCCCCTGGGGAGCGCGCCCGAGCCCCCGGCGCCGGGCCTCCGCCCGGGCGCGGTACGTGGCCCTCGACTCTCAGCGCAGACGCGCTCGCCCAGGGCGGCGGGGTCGGCCGGGGTCCTGTACTGCAGCCGCCTCGCCATCTTCATGTCTCCTTGACGTCCTCGGAGACGCTGGCTTCGCCACCTCCCGCCTCTGCTAAGCCCTGCCTCGGAGGCCCGTCCCGGGAAGGGAATAAAGGATCCGCCGCGAGACGGCGGGACCGACTGCAGCTTCCTGTGGCCGCAAGAAGGCGTAGCTAAGACATTCTCTAGGTAGGGGCGACCCTGGAGACAAGGTAAAGTCCAGATGGAGGGGACACCTGTGTGGGGAGGCTGGCGCTTCGTTCGGGACAGCCAGGACTGCCTTGGCTCTAATTTTCTGTGAGAAACGGGTGCCCACAGGTTCTGGGACATTATTTATATGTCACGGGGTGGTCCTTCCTTCATCCGAAGAGTGTATGAATCGAGAACAAATCACAGAGGCTGAGTGTGTGCCCTCACAGTTCCACAAACATTCCGCACTTTGTGTGCCCACACATTCACACATAGTTGTTCACCTGTGTCCTCACTGGTGTGTGTGTGCGTGCCCGCGCACACCCCCGCACCCACACAGTGCCCCACCCCACCCCTTTTCTCTCCAGTTTGTGTCTTAAAAAAACTGTCCGTATAGAATGCCTATTATATATGGCAGTCTGTGCTTTCCAAGTGCTTCCTGATAGTTCTCCATTTTTCAGGTCTGGGAAGGGCATTTCAGTTAAGATCCCACCAGATTTTCTTTGGCTTCTGCGACTGTGGGGCAAAATTGTTTGCAAACTTTAAATTACATGAGCCATCAGGGAGGAGCAAGCTTCTATTGCATATGTGGCTTTGCTTGCGACTGGCTGCCCCCCCAAGGACTACCTTTAGGTGGCACTGCCTGGTTGGCAGAATTTGTCGTTCATTCATTCGTGCATTCAGATGAACACATCCAGACACCGCCTCTATACTGGCCCAGTGCTGGGCCTGGGCATCTGGGGAGGAAGGCCTTGTTGTTGACCTTGGGGAAGTGCAGTTTAGTGGTGAGTTGAGTAGGTAAACAGACAAGTGCAATATGGTATGATAAGTGATGGGGGGAGGTGGAGGAAGTCTTCTCGCTGGGGCTAAGTCTTGAGGGGAGATGTAGGGAAGGCATTCCAGTAAGAATAAGCATGTGTGTAAAGGCCAGAGCTGAGGGAGGGAATGGTGCTCCCAGGGGACCACCAGCGTCTGGGTTTGGCAGTGTCCAGTGTGGGGGAGGGGTGGCGGGCAGTGGGCCGTGAAGCCGCACAGGTTGACAAAGTCACATCACTGAGGGCCAAGGATGCCTCCCTGCGGGACTTGGACTTTATCCTGAGGCCGTTTGGCTGTCAAATGGGAGTGAAAGGGAGGGTTTGCGTGTTAGGAAGCTGATCGTGGCTGCAGTGTGGAGGGTGGCCGGAGGTGCCAAGGGTGAAGCACACAGGTGAGGGGTGATGGGCCTGCGCCAAGGAAGGAGCAGGAGGATGGCCAGAAGGGCCCACAGGTGGACGAGATGATTATCTGTGAGGCACATGCTGCATTTGAGGTGCCCGGCGGGCGTTCAGGTGGAGGTGTCTGGGCGGCAGTTGGATGTGCGAATCTGGCCTCATTAGAGAGGTTTGGGAGTCACTGACCTATAGATGGGACAGGATGAATTCACCCAAGGAGGGCGTGGAGAGAGAGAGATTGAGAGAGAGAGAGAGAGAAGGGCGTTAAAGAAAAGAGATGGGTAGAGTTGGAGAGCCAGTAAAATGACTGAGCAGGAGTAGACAGAGAAGTGGGGGTGACCAAGAGTGTGTGGTGTAATGGGAGCCTTGGGAAGGCCCTGGTGAGGATGCTCCCTCAAACCCACCTTCTCTGGCTTCCCACGCCTGGGGTGCCTTGCCCCTTATGGGGTGATTGGTATTTTAGTGGTGACATAGTCTCTCTGATGGTGAAAATTTAGATGCTACAGTAGACTGGTTGTGGGACAAAGGTTGGGGAGGGGGCCTCTTATGTGCTTTAAATACTCATGGATACTGTTCATGCAGCTCTTACAGGTGTTGGTAACTTTACACAAATTATCGCATTTAATCTTCAAACAACTCTTTTCAGGCAGATATTATTCCCCCACCCCTTGACAAGTGAGGAAACTGTGGCTCAGAGAGGTTAAGTGTCTTGCCCAAGGTCACACAGCTGTTAGGGCTGTAGCTGGGATGTGGAGTCAGGTCTTTTTGCTTTCCATATTCCAAGTTTTTTTTTTTTTTTTTAATTGCTTTCCTTAGCGCATGTTTCAGAGGTGGCTGCCTCCTAGATTGGCATCTGAGCCTGGCCTGGCTTGCCCACACCCTCCAAGCCTCCAGGCCACGGGGACTTCAGAGGAGGCTTGTATCCTAGATTAGCCCTAAAGACAACATGCTCCTGAAGAAGAAAGAGGAGGTCTAGGCACAGCCGAGGCCTGGGATGGGAAGGGCTTCCCGAGAATCAGTGGGGAACTTCCTCCTGGGAAAGCCATGAGAGGGGCAGTTCCTCTCCTGGGCCAGGCGTCAGGGAGTCAGGGCCCCAGCTGTTCCTGCCCGGCCGCCCGCAGCCCTGAGCGCCCACCGGAGACAGGAGGCCCTGCCTGCTCACTGCCCATTGTCCCTGCACCACAGTGCCGCTTCCCATGCGCCTCCTGTTTATACAGGAAGCCCCTGCTCTGGGGTGCCACCTCCCTCCCCTGATGGCTGGCTCCAAGCTCAAATTCCTCACAGGCAGCCTCAGTGAGGGAGGACTAGAGTATGTTATCCCTGCTCAGTCATTTTGAGAATTAGTACAGCAGAGTGGGTAAAAGCATGGCCTTGTGGTGTGGCTACCCTGGATTTGAATCTGGCCACTCTTTAGCTGTATGACCTTGGGCATTCACACTGACCCTGTGAGGGCAGCTTCCTCCTCTGTAACATGGGGAGTATTAGTCCTATTTATCTCACAGTTTCTGTGTAAAGGTAAGTGAAATATGGAAGTGTCTGGAACACAGTATGTGCTCAGTAACTTACAGATCTCGTTGTTACTTGTTCTTTACTTCCCACTTTTAGTTGCCCTGAATTTCATCTGTGTTCCAGTTGCAGGTGATAGTTTTAGAATATGGCCTCCAAATTTTGTGGCATTCCTCCTTTTAAGGGGTAGGGTCTATGTCCCCTCCCCTTGAGTCTGGGTGTTCGTGTGACTACCTTGGCCAGTATTGTATGGTGGAAGTGACACTGTGTGACTTCACAGGCTTTGTTTTGGCTGCCGGAACACATACAGGTGGTCCCTGACTTCTGATTTTTCGACTTTATGATGGTGTGAAAGTGATGCAGATTCAGTAGGAACTGAATTTTGAATTTTGAATTTGGATCTTTTCCTGGCGATACAATACTCTCATGAGGCTGGGCAGTGGCAGCAAGCTGCAGCTCCCAGTCAGCTACGAGACCATGAGATTAAACAACTGATACACTTACAACCATTCTGTACCCATACAACCATTCTATTTTTCACTTTCAGTATAGTATTCAATAAATTACATGAGATGTTCAACCCTTTTTTATAAAATAGGCTTTGTGTTAGTTGATTTTGCCCAACTGTAGGCTATTTTAAGTCTTCTGAGTGTGTTTAAGGTAGACTAGGCTAAGCTGTGATGTTTGGTAGATTAGGTATATTAAATGCATTTTCGGCTTACGAAATTTTCAACATTTTCAACTTACGTTGGGTTTATTGGGAGGTAACCCCATTGTAAGTCAAGAAAGGTCTGTACTTGGAGCCCTGAGTCGCCAGGTAAGAATCTAACTACTCTGGAGTTTGGCAGGCAGTGAGGATTGTTCTTGTTGGGTGAACTACCAGAGGGATGGGAATAGTTTTTCCAGTTCAATAAATACTTATTGAGTGGAGTTTCAAAATGGTATACTGAACTCAAACTGGAATTCCCTCCCTCACCAACAAAATATGGAAAAAATTAAAAGGATAAAATAATAAATACAGAATTGCACTTAAATTATGAAGGGATAAAACATTCCTGGAATGAAGAAGTGAATAGGATATGACAACCATAAGCTGAAGTGCTTCTGAGTTTGTGCCCAAAACATATGCAGAATTATATCTCAGGAGAGGTGCATGCAATCAAGAATCACCAACCAATAAACATTAGTTAAGCACTTATGTGCTAAGGCTTTGTCACTATTGTCTGTGTGTTTTTACAGTTAATGCTTGTTTAGAGTCACTTACATGTTTGCATTTTCTTTGCTCACCCATTTCTTCCTTTTGAGTTTAATTTCCTTCTTCCTGAAGCATATAGTTTCTTTCTTTTTCTAAAAATAAATTTATTTATACATTTATTTATTTTTGGCTGCCTTGGGTCTTCGTTGCTGTGCGTGGGCATTCTCTAATTCTGGCAAGTGGGGGCTACTCTTCGTTGCCGTGCACGGTCTTCTCATTGTGGTGGCTTCTCTTTGTTCCAGAGCACGGGCTCTAAGCACACGGGCCTCAGTAGTTATGGCATGCGGGTTCAGTAGTTGTGGCTCATGGGCTCTAGAGCGCAGGCTTAGTAGTTGTGGCGCACAGGCTTAGTTGCTGTGGGATCCTCCTGGACCAGGGCTCGAACCCATGTTCCCTGCATTGGCAGGAGGATTCCTAACCACTGCACCACCAGGGAAGTCCAGCATATGGTTTCATAGCGCTTTCACCAAAAGTTTGTGAGTAGTAAGTCTTGATGAAATTTAAAAATTTCATTCTCCCTCTTAAATGTTAATATCATTGGATATAGAACATCAAAGGTGACAGTTATTTTTCCTCAGCACATGGGAGATACTTGGAATATTCTATTACTTTCTGGCATCTGTGGTGTCTGTTGAGAAGTCTGAGGTGAGCCTAATTGTTCCTTTGTAGGTAATGTGTCTAGTTTCTCTAGTTGCTTTTAAGATTTTACTTTGATGTTTTGCAATTTTAATATGATATGTCTAGGCGTGGAATTATTTTTATATATTCTGCTTGGGGACTGGAGTGATTCTTCCTTATGAAGATTCATATTTTTCATCATTTTTGAGAATTCCTGGCTGTTATATCTTTTTTAAAAAAAAATTATTTATTTAATTTTTTGGCTGCGTTAGGTCTTTGTTGCTGCACGTGGGCTTTCTCTAGTTGTGGCGAGCAGGGGCTACTCTTCGTTGCGGTGTGCGGGCTTCTTATTAAGGTGGCTTCTCTTGTTGCGGAGCACGGGCTCTAGGCGCATGGGCTTCAGTAGTTGTGGCGCATGGGCTTAGTTGCTCTGCAGCATGTGGGGTCTTCCCGGGCCAGGGCTCGAACCCATTTCCCCTGCATTGGCAGGCAGATTCTTAACCACTGCACCACCAGGGAAGTCCCTGTTATATCTTTTAATATTACCTTTTCCCTATTCTTTTTATTCTTTCCCATTACAAATTTGTTGGACCTTCTCATTCTCTTTTCTTTTTCCCTTAATTATCTTTCATGCTTTCCATTGCTTTATCTCTCTGTACAATATTATGGGTGATCTCCTCATAGCTATTTTCCAATTCAGTAATTTTCTTTTCAGCTCCTGAAAAGAGATTTTACTCATCCATTAAAATTTTAGTTTTGATGACTGTATTTTTTCATTTCTAGAAGTTTTGTTTGGTTCTTTAAAAAATGCCTGGTATTTCATTATGGTTTCTGTTTCTTCTCTTTTTCTCTTTTATTATTTTAAACATACTTATTTTAGAGTCTTTCAGAATGTTTGTCTATCGGAAGCTCTTGGGATGCCATTTATCCTGTTTGTTGTGTCTGAAAACTTGCTTATGGTAAACTTTTCTTTGTATGGTCTGCCATTTTCACTGGTGATTTCCTTCCCAGTGGGAATCCTGTACTGCCTGAGTTGTAGGAATGACCCTACAGAGAGGTTTTATTTTGGTTTTGCCAGGTGCCCTGGAGGCATCAGCAGCTTGGGATCTATTTTTTATTTATTTGTTAATTGTTTGACTTGGGATTGCTGTACAATGTGGGTGGTTTAAGTTCAACTCTAAACCATCACCTGGAGAGATCAGGAAGAGACAAGCTTTATTGCTATGTCTCTGGGTTGGTGGGGAAGATTTTCTAACCTTCTTTTCACTAAGGGTGCAGCTCTTCAAAAGTCCTGACCTTCTGTAGGATTCTAACTCCTAATTTAACCTGAGTGATCCCAAAGCTCTGTCTCTTGTACGTGTAAGAAGGTTAGAACTGAAGTACTCCACCTTTAGAGATATTTTGTAGTCTGTAAGCCCCCTGCCCCTTATCTAGAACTTCTTCAATGTTTTCTCATGTGCTACTCTTCTGGCTTTCAGTTCCCTCTATATTTCTTGTGTCTAGGGATTTTTCTTTCTTGAGAGCAAGAAGTTGAAAAAAATGGATCTTTTTTTTATTAGTTATTTTAAAATCTAGAGTTTCTGTGAGTTTGTAATGGAAGACTCTTCTTTTTAAATAGCTTCAGGTCACAATGAACCTTTCCAGGCCCTTTGTGTATGTTCTCTCATATCATTCTCACAAGAACTGTGTGACACAGACGTTATTTATCAACTTCTATTTATGCATTACGATATTGAGACTTGGCAAGTTTAAGTCTTGTCCTAGATCAGACTGGTAGGAAATGGCTTTGTTAAGATTTGAACCCAGCTTTCTCTGGTTCCATTTAATGTAGCCTTTAGGAAGTTATTGATAATGATCTCCAACCCCCATCACTTCATTATGAAAATCTTCAAACATAATGCATATACATACTATCCACCCAGATCCTACAATAGTCATTTTGCTATATTTGCTTTATTCTGTATCTATCCATTACCCATCCTTCTAGTCATCCATCTATTCATCTTGTATTTTGATATGTTTCAAAATAAGTTGCAGACATCAGTATACTTCATCCCTAAACAGTTCAGCATGCATATTATTAACTAGAGTTAAATATTTATTTATGGTTCTTTTTCCCCCCTAGATACAAATGAGCCAATGTTAACTCTACCATCCATGAGTTTTGACTAACGTGCACACCTGTGTGATGTAAATCCATATCAACATCTAGAGCATCATCATCTCTGCAGGAAGTTCCCTCCTGCGCCTTCCCACTCAGTCCCTGTACCTGCCCAGAGGCAACTCTTTTGATGTTTTCCCCCATGAACTAGTTTTGCCTGTTCTAGAAATTCTTTCCAGGTGTATTCCTTTGTGTAATTATACTTTCATTCAGCAAAATGATCTTGAGATTCATTCATGTTTTGTGGGTATGTGTATTTTTACAGTAGTTTGTTCATTTTTATTGCTGAGTAGTATTTCATTGTTTGGCTATAACACAGTTTATCCATTCTCCTATTGTTAGACACCTGAGCTGTATACAGTTTTTAGATATCACAACGAAGCTGATATGAACATTTAAAAATTATTGTTATTTTAATGTTTATTTATTTATTTATATTATTATTTTAATTGAAGTGTAGTTGATGTACACTACTATATAAGTTACAGGTGTACAATAAAGTGATTCACAATTTTTAAAGTTTGTACTCCACTTATAGTTATTATAAAATACTGGTTATATTCTGTGTGTTGTACAATATATCCTTGTAGCTTATTTTATACATAATAGTTTGTACCTCTGAGTCCCCTACGTTTATATTGCCCCGCTATGAACATTTTTACAAATATTGTTATTTTATGACATGGGGGTGAGAGAGCAGTGTAGCAGCTAGATTGCAGATAGTTGAGGGAGATGAGGGAGTGCAGAGAATGAGCACAATTTTCTTTTTCTTTTTCTCTTTTTTGGCCGTGCTGTGCTGCTTGCGGGACCTTAGTTCCCTGACCAGGGATTGAACCTGGGCCATGGCAGTGAAAGCTCTGAGTCCTGACCACTGGACCACTGGAGAAATCCCCAGATAATTTTCTTAAGATGAGTAGATGAAAAATCAGGAGAAAAAGCAGTGGCTAGAGGGATGTTCATGGGTCAGGGATGGTATATCTGTATCTATATCTATCTATCTATATACCATATATTTGATTTAAATACATGGTTAATATATATAACACATTAAAATATAAATACATAATAATTAGTGTAAAGGAAATATAATAATATATTTATATATAATATATACATATATAAATTAAACATATATATGTATATACAAGTATAAATATATGTATTTCTATTAGTGGGAATAATATACACATGTTATTACGGGGGGAGAGGAACGGGATGGGAGGGAAGGGATGGGAATCTTGGCTTCTGGGGACAGCCCGTGGCTGCCCTCATTTTGGCCCTGGGTCTCAGATTCTGGGCAGAGCCCATGGTCCTTATGGTTGTTCCCTGGCTTCCCTTGGTGGAGTCTTGGGTCCTGATGGCATCAGCAGTTCTGACCGTTGAAGGGACAGCAGAACTCTGTCTTGGCCATTTGCTCAGGCTCTTCATGCTCTGGGGGGGACAGCAAGTGTCAGTGAGAGGTGGGATGTGGCTTTGGGCAGTGGGGAAGAATCTGCTCAGAATAATTGGGCCACTTCTTGTGGTGATGCCTGCATGGACCTTGCCACGGGAGAACCGCTAAGATTCCTTCCAGGCCTAAGGAACTGTGACTTGGGGGGAAGGGTGACCCCTCCCTTGTGAGCAGTTGCTGATTCAAGCTGCTGGGCCAGAGATCGCCCGCTGACAGACGTACAGCAGTCACCCGCGGGGGCCAACTCACAGATTCACTTCCGTCCATGTTTGGTTATCAAGATTATTTTTTGGACTGATAGAAGAAAGTCTGCTTTATAAAATAACTCGGGCTTAATTGGGTGCGGGCAGGCAGATTGGACCAGGGAATTCTTGCAGTTATTCTTCTAACCCCTTTCTGGGTGTGCCCAGGCTCATTATGAAGTGCATTTACCATTAGGTTCTCAATACTGGCTTTTTGTTGCTTTAAAAACTCTTTATTTATATCACACGTATGTATTTTCTTTTTTAAAAAAATATTTGTTTATTTATCTTTGGCTGCGTCGGGTTTTAGTTGCAGCAGGCAGGCTCTTTGTGGCGGTGTGTGGGCTTCTCTCCAGTTGTGGCTCGCGGGCTCCAGAGCGCGTGGGCTCTCTAGTTGTGGCGCGCGGGCTAAGTTGCCCCTGCAGCATGTGGGATCTTAGTTTCCCGACCAGGGATTGAACCGGTATCCCCTGCATTGCAAGACCAATTCTTAACCACTGGACCACCAGGGAAGTCCCCACGTGCATGTATTTTCCTCTTTGAAAAATCAACTCCGCTGAGGTATCATTTTCATACAATAAAATGCACGCATTTTAAGTGTATATTTTGAGGAATTTTGACACATTTAAACACCCATGTAATGAACACCTCAGTCAAGGTATAGAACACTTACATCACCTTAAAAAGTTCCTTTGTGTCCTTGTTTAGTCAATCCCCCACACCACTCCCAGCCCCAGCGAGCCACTGATTTTCTTTCTGTCACTAGAGATTAGATTTGTCCTTCTGGAGTTTCGTATAAGTGGAATTATACTGTATGTGGTCTTTTGTATCTGGCTTCTGTATACACAGCATAATATTTGGTAGATTCATCCATATTGTTGAGTGAATCCATAGTTCACTCCTGTTTATTTCTGAGTAGTATTCCATTGTGCATATATATCCTAATTCACTGAACAGGTAATACAGACACATGGTTCAAAATTTAACAGGTACACAAGTCTTTCGCACTGCACTGTGTAACCAGTCAGTTCCTTTTCACAGGCATCCAATAATACCAGCTTCTTGTATATCTTTTTGAGCTATTTTATGCATTTAGAAACGGATGTGTATACAGCAGGCAGTGGCATCTTCCTCTGGTCCTTCAAAAAATATATATATCTAATTTTGCGTGTGTGAGTGTAGCCTTTGAAGTGGAATTGCCAGATTAAAGGGTTCATGCACATGTAATTTTGACAGATATTTCCAAGTTGCTCTCCACAGAGGTAATACAAGTCTCCCCAACTTTAAAAAAAGTTTTTGAAAGATTTAAACATAGAGAAAAGTGAAGAGAATGGGATAATGAGCACTCGTTTAGTACAGACGTTGGATGGTGATGAAAGTTGATTGATTTGAAGAAGATGGAGACATTTATTTCAGCCTGTGGAAAAAAGTAAACCAGTAACCAAGATTGTTACTTTGCTGACACTGGATTTTCAGCTTCACACTTTGTGAATCTCTAGTGAACCTGCTTTCAATCACACTGTCTTTGGGACCTGCTGCACTCCCTTGCTGGGACATGATAGTCTTGGCTCCACCTAGGTGGGGCTTGGGGTTTAGGACGTTTCTGCTCAGAGAAGTTTGCTGGGCTCCTGACCTGATATGGACGCGACAAGGGCCCTGTCCTGGATTGGGTCTGACGATGAGCTTGGCCCACAGGAGCCTTGACTCTAGAAGGGAGGATGATTGGATTGGATGGGCAGGAGGCGTGTGTGTGTGTGTGTGTGTGTGTGTGTGTGTGAGTGTGAACAACCCATACCCACGCTGCAGCCCTGGTGGGTCTTGAATTATGCCAACCAGATTCTCTTGCTCCCACCGTGACTTGTTGGGGGAATGCTTGGGGGCAACAGTAAATCCTTACCTTCGCCTATAAAGTCCAGAGTGGTCTGGCCCTGCCGGCCACCCAGCCTCCCCTGAGGAGCTCTCCCTGGGCTACCTGCACTCCAGCCACCCTGGTGTTTCTCCTTCCCAGCTCATGCTGTTCTCTGCATCTGGAAGACTCCCTCCGCCCACCTGCCACTCAGCACCCTGGTTTCTCCTGGTTAACACTGATTCATCATTGAGGACTGATCCCCACACAGTTCTCCTACAGCATTTATCACTATTTATGCTTATATATTTCTCCGATTTGACCGTTAGTGTCTATTTCTCCTCTTACTCTATGTGTCATACAGGCAGGGAGCATGTCTGTTTTGTGCGTCATTATATTCTCTGTGCTCTGAGATTGGCACATAGTAGGTGCTCAGTAAAAGTTTGTGAAGTGAACGCGTGTGGCATTTTTTAAAAAAAATTTATTTATTTATTTATTTATTTATTTATTTATTTATTTATGGCTGTGTTGGGTCTTCGTTTCTGTGCGAGGGCTTTCTCTAGCTGTGGCAAGCGGGGGCCACTCTTCATCGCGGTGCGCGGGCCTCTCACTATCGCGGCCTCTCTTGTCACGGAGCACAGGCTCCAGACGCGCAGGCTCAGTAATTGTGGCTCACGGGCCCAGCTGCTCTGCGGCATGTGGGATCTTCCCAGACCAGGGCTCGAACCCGTGTTCCCTGCATTGACAGGCAGATTCTCAACCACTGTGCCACCAGGGAAGCCCCGTGTGGCATTTTGATAGCACAAGCATGTAGCTTGTTGTCAGAACTTGGGGTGAATTTTATTTCTGCACCTTGGCAAGTTACCTAATCTCTATGAGCTGAAGTTTTCCCATCTGAAAAATGGGTATAATAACACTGCCTCTTGGAGCTGTTGGAAGGACTTTGAAAGTGCTGGGCAAATAGCTGGTGCTTGAGCCCTGGTAACTATCATAGTAGCATCTTTGATGCAAAGCCAGGAGCATACTTGTTCACGAGCAGCTTGTGCTCCTGGTGACCAGCGACAGCTGGCCTCAGTGTCTGGGGTCAGGCTGGGCCACAGTTTGGGGCTCAGTTCCCCCCTGCCTCAGGAGGTGAGTGACACTGGAACTGGGGTTGAGGAGGTCACTGTGCTATTTGGCAGCTGCCACCAAGACCTTGGAGTGAAGACAGCCATGGGGCATCCCCAGTCACTGGCCTCTGCCAAGGCAGTGGAGGGGAGTGGCATGGAGCCATGGGGACAGGGACAGGCGGGAAGCCAGGTGGCCCCAGGAAGCTGCAGCCCTGGCTGGTGGGCGGGAAAGGAGCTGATGAGAATGTCAGGGCTCTGGAGGGGATAGGGTTTCTGCCGCCTCCAGCTGCCCTAAGCCGCCTCTGCTGTTTTCCAGAGGGACCCAATTACCACCCCCTTGTGGAGCTAGGGCCGCCAGAGATCCTGGGGAGATAGGAGGCGGCTCCCAGCAGGGCAGCAGGGGCCTTTTAAGCTCCCCTAACCATACACCTGTTCCTGATCATCTGAGATTTGGGGCCTGGTCTGGGGAAAACGTTAGGACTTCTAAACATGGTCCCTCAGGTCGCCACAGGGCCTCAGGCTTTCAAAGTGTTCTCAGAAGCACCAACTCATTTGATCTTTTTCACAGCTTAGGAACTGCCTGAAAGGGTTTATTGGCCTCTGTGGACAGACAATGTCCCTGTGGTCCAGAGAGAGGGAAGCCACTTGGCTTACAGTCACCTGGCGACCAAGGGATCTAGGACTCTGTCTCTAAAGAGCCTCTTCCCTGTGCAACTCGATCGACCACTCAGCACACAGCAGGGCTCTC
Source organism: Balaenoptera borealis (assembly GCF_965194805.1). Lineage (NCBI taxonomy): Eukaryota > Metazoa > Chordata > Mammalia > Artiodactyla > Balaenopteridae > Balaenoptera > Balaenoptera borealis. Next base: position 126,897,575 of record NC_138862.1, on the reverse strand, counting down.
CAGCTTGCCACACGCCCCGCCATGCCCTGCTGTACGTCACCATGCTTGCGTCCCTCACTTATGTTTCCTGCCTGGTCCTTGAAGATATCCGAGTGGCAGCCCCTGAGCAGCATGCAGCCTGTCCCCAGCTTTGTCCTGGGTGCTGTGGCGAGAAGGTGGACTGCTCTCTGCCCCCAAGGAGCGGGTGGCCGGATCCGCCCTCTGAGAGAATAGTGAATAATGCTAGTATACCATTAGGAGGCCATGTGGTGGCAGGCCTGAGGATGCTGAGCTGAGCCTTGAGCTGGGCCTCCATGGGGGATCGGGTTAGGCTGAGAAAGGAAGGCGTGCCAGTGGGGAGCCTACACCAGCCAGTGTGGGGAGGAAAGAAGGGATTAGGGTTTCACAGCATGGAGAGAAGGCCTTTCTTTGTGGAGTGGAGGAAGGTTTGCAGGTTCCATGGCTTTGGATCCGTTCATACCACAGATGTTTACTGAGAACCTCCTCACTCTGTGTCAGACACCTACTAGGCACTCTGCATACCTTATCTACTTTCATCTCAGTATAGCCACAGAGGTAGGTACTTTTCCCATTTCACAGATAAGCAAGTATGAGTATAAAGAGGAGGTCTGTTGAAGTTAAGTGACTTGCTCAAGCCCAGTCTGGCTCCCAAACCCATACAGAAGGCTTCTTGGGGAAGGCGAGTTTTGGGTGTGTATGAGGGCAGATGGGAGGATAAGCCTAGGAGGCATGAGGGGTGGTGGGACTTCGTGAGTAGAGGCAAGGGGACGGGACCAGGCTGGCCCTGTGTGGCAGCCAGTGAGGTGAAACTCGCAGAACTTCCTTTTCGGGCCCCATCCCTCCATCAGGGGCCTTGTTTGGCCACTCGAGGCCCAGCTGTCTGCTCTGACAAGCTAACCTCCTCTCCCGCTGGCCCCCTGCAGACATTCTGCTTCTGCTGGGCTCCCTTCTGGTTTCCCACATTGGCATTTGCTGTTCCCCCACCTGAATGTCATCCCCTCTCTTCTCCACCTACCCAAATCCTGCCTGTCCCTTCATGGCCCGCTGGGAATTTCAGCTCCTCTGGGAAAGCCTTCTCTGACCTTTGCTGTAATTGCTCTCTGTCCTCTGAACTCCAGTTCTCCTGGCTTTTAGCTAAGGGGTCCTGGGCCCCTTTCTAATGTCTGTCTCATTAAGCTCCCCACGTTCAGGCAGGAGCCACAGCTCCAACCCACTCCTTGCCCCACAAGCCTCACGGACACTGGTAGACCACTGATAAAGCATTTGCTATAGGCTGGGCAAGGGGCCAAGCCCTTTGCACAAATTTCCAGATTTAGTCCTCACAGCGAGCTCTGGATTTTGACTATCCCTAAGGTGACTTGGAGAGGTGACTTGAACAAGGTCCCTGCTCACAGGCACTCACAAAAGAGATGTGAATGCAAGATAGTGTGGGCCTGGCGAGGTGGCTGGCCCCTTTGCAGATGCCTTATAACACACCCCCTTTTATTTTTCTGCTTTTTCTTTTGTGTGCTGGTGGTGTGTGTGCGTGTGCACGTGTGCGTGTGTGTGTGAGGGGGGGGTTCCCCATAAACCCATCTCTGCCTTTAATCAATTTCCACTTGGAAAGTGAGCCTGGGTGGCCACAGCTTGAATGGTACCCACCTCTTGGGGTCACAGTAAGCCCATCTGGGGTGACGATGAGGGGATTGTGGGGCTCCTTCAGCAACCCCAGCTGCCCACAGCTCAGGTGTGCAGCCCCAGGGACGCCCTCAGCCTGGGCCCTGGCCCCACTGAGACCCTGAGGCCCCCATGCTCCTGCCCAAGGGGGATGAACCAGGCTGGAGGCAGCCAGCAGAACAAGAATGCAGCCTTCTGGCCGGCTCCTGACAGGGCATCTCTGGGAGGCCCCCCAGCTCTTCCAGGCCATGGCTCTGCTGGGGAAGCCAGGGATTAGGAGCCTAAGTCTGCCGAGAATCCTGTTTTTCTTAGCCTCACACAGATTGCTCTTTAGGAAAGGCCCCTCATCTAATTAGCCTGAGTCAACAGCTCCATTTATTTGGACACGTGATGTTATGGAATAGGCCGCTGCTGGGGTGTTTTTGTACTGCATATCTGAGCTGCCCCTCCAGGATGGCATTGGGAGGGAGGCTGCCTGGGCCGGGCGAGAGCACAGCCCAAGAGGGGCTCCAGCTGAGGCCGGAAGAGAGGCCGTAGGCTTGCTAGCCAGGCGGGAACTGCTCACACTTGGATTTCATAACAAGAAGGTGACCCACGGAGTGTCCACACATCTAGCTTCCTCTCCTGTTGGTAGTTTGAACCAAAATAAAGAAAGGATTAGGGGCCCTTTGACTGACACTCCTTCCTCTGTCCTAGATCAGAATCAAAAGACACTCCGACAAGGGACTTTTGATGGTGACAGGTCCTTAAGTATCCGTAAGTATCTAAGTATCTAAGACTTTTGAGAGAAAAATGAGTAACAGTAGTTACTATTAATTAAACATTTACTGTGTGCAATGTGCTAAGCATATTATAAAATAACTCACACACATAGTTTTTCCTCTCTCTCTCTCTCTTCTCTCACACAGTTATCTTTATCTGCCTGGTGAAAGTGGAAGCCCGTCCCTCTCTCTCCCACCTTCAATCCCCTTCCCACTCTCTTACCCGCCTCCCAACTTTGAGTTTTATCCTTCCAGATTCTTTTCTATGCGTTTATATACATATACATCATATATTATTTTCTAACCATAAAAACAACCCTTCAAGGAAAGTACTGTCATCCCCATTTCACAGAGAAGAAAACTGAAGCCAAGAGAGGCTAAGCAACTTGCCCCAGGGCACACAGCCGGGAAGGAGCAGAGCTGGGTTTTAAACCCGCTGTTTGTAGTGTGTGACTCCAGAGATCGACAGGAAACCCTTTTCCTTGGCACTGCCCTGACCGCCAGCAGGTCACAGACTTTGGTCTTTGTCAACTGTAGTGTGCTTCTTACCTGGTCTCTTTCTTGCTGCCCCTCCGCCATTCTGTTATTATTTTTGCCAGTTGGGTCAGTCAGGGTGGGTATTTGTTACATGGTGGGAGGTCACCCTGAATAAATGGGGCAGGAGCTTGACCCTGCTGCTTCCTTCCTGTCCCCTGACCTGGAATTACTGCGCCAACCTAACTGTCTCACCTGGACCGTTTTCTGCTTTGTGCACACCAGCGTCAAACGGGAATAAGAAGTACCAGCAATGGTGGCATTGCCACCCTTTCTCCAGACGGTTGATCAATGTGCATGTATCTCAGACCACAGAGCACCTGGGGCTGAATGCTCATCCCTTTCTGGCCAAATAGAACAGGTCAGCACAGCATTTCAGGGCACTTACCACATGTGGGGAGCCTGGGAAGGCAGCTGGTCACTGCCTACTCCTGCCTAGGAGATAAACCCAGTGGGAGGAACAGGCCCCTAAATGTTTTCCTCTTTCTAGTAGGGGTTCTTGGCCAGGAACTGCTGTGTGTGTAAGCTACTGAAACTAATTCTCACAATTGATGTAGGCTGGAAAAGCAGGGGACTGAGAGAGGCAGGAGTCAAAGAGACATTACTTGATGGATTAAAAAAACAAATTCCAGTGCTGAGTCTGGAAGCTCCTTAGAAAAGGTGATGGGACCTTTTTTCCTGTTGAACTTTCAAACCTTTCTGACCCTGCACTTTGAGCTCTGGAGTTTATCAGGGACACCAGGGGCCAGGAGTGTAGCACGACTAAAGTTACTGGGACAAAGCCAGAGGCAGGTCACCCCTCCACAGGGGAGTCCCAAGGGCCTGCAGGCAGCCACTGCCACCAAGAACTTCTAAGGCCAAGAAAGGGAAGCCTCGAAACCAAACATCCCTGCCCGGTCCCGGGCAAATGTGTTCCTCATCAAGGCAGATACAAACAAAGTTTATTAAAAAGCCTTCTGAAGGACATTCCAAATCACCAGCAGACCTCTGTGAGGTGACTGTCCATTCTCCTGTGGACTCTCATTCCAGCCTCACTGGAGCTTTTCAAACACCGAGTCACCAATGTGTTCAGGAAGGAAAATAAACAGGGGGCTCCAGCGGGCGGCCCTGCAGCTCAGGGTGAGCCAGCTCTCAGTGCAGGCCTGCACTTTCTGACACCACAGCCAGCGGGGTTGATAGGGATGACCCGGGAATCGAGTACAAGCAGGGCAGTGAGGCCTCATGGCCTGTGGGGTGGGCCCCACCCGCCATGTCCTAATGGCAGCCCACCAGGTGGAGGAAGGGCCGTGCGGTTGCAAAGATGGTGGCGTAGGCCAGGGGAGTGAGCCCTGGACTAGGGAAGTCATGTGCCTTCTGGGGGCAGTGGGGCCTCGGCCCGAGTAACTGGAAGTTTCCTCATCTGTAAAACTGGTGATTTCCCCCTTAGATGGGAGAGGGGCTGCACACGTTAAAGGGGGGACTGGAGGTCTCAGAGCTGGTCCACGTGATTCCCAAAGCGTGGCACGGTACCCCACGGAACCCTAAGGCCCTGTGGAGCACAGTTTAACATTTAAACTAACGTTCCATGATTTTAAAGATTGCAGGTACTTATTTATTTTTTTTTAGAATTTATTTTTATTTATTTATTATTTTTGGCTGCGTTGAGTCTTCGTTGCTGAGCGTGGGCTTTCTCTAGTTGCGGCAAGCGGGGGCTACTCTTTGTTGCAGTGCACGGGCTTCTCATTGCAGTGGCTTCTCTTGTTGCGGAGCACGGGCTCTAGAGCACGGGGGCTTCAGTAGATGTGGTGCGTGGGCTCAGTAGTTGTGGCACACAGGCTCAGTAGTTGTGGCTCACGGGCTCTAGAGCGCAGGCTCAGTAGTTGTGGCCCACGGGCTTAGTTGCTCCGCGGCATGTGGGATCTTCCCGGACCAGGGCTCAAACCCGTGTCCCCTGCATTGGCAGGCGGATTCCTAACCACTGAGCCCCCAGGGAAACCCTAATTGCAGGTATTTAAATTAAGATTCTATGATTTTAAAATAATCTGAATATAGAAGTGGACCAATAAGGAAGTTGTAAAGCACAGTATGTCGCAGTTCTAGGACAGGGACAGGGGAGAACTGTGTCTCTAGAGTCAGACAGGCCTGTACTGCCACCGCCTGCCTGTCACTGTGGGCAGCTTCATTGCCTAAATTCCCAGAACCTCATGAAGAGGGGGTAGAGCAGTTGCCTCGTGCTGTTGACGTGAGCGTCTGTGCTAAAGTCTGAACTAGTAAAGAGGTCAACACAGAGTTGATATTTAATAAGTGATAACTATTGTTATTTATTGGATGTGTCCTATGTCCCTGGCTCTGTTCGACATTTTGGGGAAACAAGGAGGTATCCAGAGAATAAAGGAGGGGAGAAGGAAGAGAGAGAGCCCATGGAAGGTAGAAGGAACTTTGCTGGTGATAAAAGTTCCATCTGTAGCAATTTACTGAGAGCTTTCTGTGAGCGGGTACCGTGCGTGGAGGAGCTTTCTGTGAGCGGGTACCGTGCGTGGAGGAGCTTTCTGTGAGCGGGTACCGTGCGTGGAGGAGCTTTCTGTGAGTGGGTACTGTGTGTAGAGGAGCTTTAGTCCTGCTGTGACAGCCCCACACTGCACATAACTATGTTCCTTGTCTTACAGGGGGGGAAACTGAAGCTCAGAAAGCTTTGCTGATTGCCCAATCCCAAGGCCTGTGCTATAGGTTGAATCTTCGTGTCCCCTCAAAATTCATATGTTGAAAACATAATGCCCAATGTGACGATATTAGGAGGGGCCTTTGGGAGGTGGTTAGGTCATGAGGGCAGAGCTTTCATGAATGGAATTAGTGCTCTTATAAAAGTGGCCCGAGAAAGCTCCCTTGCCCATCCCACCATGTGAGGACACAGCGAGAGGGCACAGGCTGTATACCAGGAAGTGGGCTCTCATCAGACACCAGATCTGCTGGCACCTTGATCTTCCCAGCCTCCAGAACTGTGAGAAAGAAATGTTTGTTATTTATAAAGCACCCAGTCTGTGGTATTATGTTATAGCCTGAATGGACTGAAACAGCCTGTAAGAGAAGGAGCTGGGACTCAGGCTGTCTGATGCCCAAGTCTGGGCTCTTAGTCCCTAAGGGCCACAGATCACTGATGCTGAGGTGAGGAGTGCCCGCCTCCTAAATCAAAGATGGTTGTGGTCTTGAAACACAGGAGCCCAACCAGAGCTGCCAGTTGCGATGCTTGAGAAACCCTTACTGTCATGTGTTGTGTACAAGGCGAGGTGATGATTTTGCCATTGTTGGCAATCTGGCTTTCTTGCTTCTAAACTAGTGATTCTCAACCCTGGCTGCACATTAACACCACCTGGGGAGCTTTGAAAAGTCCACACTGCACAGACCACCCAGATCAATGACATCAGCGTCTTTGGGTTGGACTGGGCATCGGTATCCTGTGAAGTTCCCCGGTGACTCCAAAGAACACCCAGGCCTGAGAACCTCTCCAAAGGGAAACAGCTAGTTTTGTAGCTCTCGTTCCCTTCCACTGAGGGGCTGGGGCCGAGGGCTGGGAGTGGAGGAGGTTTTGAGGCAGGTATGGGGCATAGGTGGGGAAGCAGTAAAAGGGGAGAGATTAAAGACTGACACAGAATGTGTGGGGTGTGGGACACGGAGGCTCAGACAGGTTAAGTAACTGGATTCAGGGTGCACACGAGGTACCTGGCAGAGCTGGAAATCATGCCACTGAAGTGGTGGCAGTGTGATTGGAATCTCTTGTTACTGCGGAGGCCCCAAGGGTAGCCCAGTGGTAGAGCTCCTCAAGACCTAGTTCTGCATCCGATTCTCTTCTCAGTCCATTCTTTCTACCCAGTCAGCCTCATCCAAGCCCAGGGCTTCCATCATCACCTGACTCGCCAATTTCTATTTTCAGACCAGACTGTTTCTTGGAGCCTCAAACCTATACTGCAGTGACTCATCTGACATCTGCCTTGGATGGCTCCAAGGCACTCAGGGTTTCACATGCCCAAGACTAAACTCACAACCACCTCCACCCGCAGCCTGGTCCTTCTGCAGGGGCCCAAGCCCAGCGAATGGCACCGGCACTCATGCTGGACTCCTCCCTCCCCCACTGCCCTTGTGCATTAGCAACATGCTTGGTCTAACCTTCTAAGTACCTGTCCGTCCTGTCCTCTCCTTTCCATCTCCATTGCCACCGCTTTAGGCAAGCTCCCATCATCTCTGGTAATTTATTCTTTTTATTTTTAATTTATTGGTAATTTATTTTTGCTTATGCGATTATTTGTTTTATGTCTGCCTCCTTCACTAGCTTATACAGGGGCGGGGACTAGCTTTTTTGATGACTTTTGTGTCCCCAGCATCTTGGCCTCAGTGAATATTTGTTGAATACTTAAGTAAGTGAATAACTTTATTTTAAACTTTTAATTCATTCTGGAGGCTGTTGATATAATGGCTGCTCCATTAGAGCTTGCTACTTTTCAGGCTGAAATCAGGGGTGGTGTGCTTGGATGACTTTGTGTTCTGTGAGGTCTGGGGGCAGAGAGGTCTTGTCTATGGAGACTAAACAGAGGGTCTGAGGGGATCACATGCTCTGAGATGAGACACAGCCACACAATAGGACAGGCGAATACGCACACACACACACGCGTGCACACACACACGCACGCACACACATGCGCGCACACACACACACACGCACGCACACACATGCGCGCACGCACACACACACACACACACACACACACATACACACACTGTATCCATCCTTGGTCAGCTCTTGCCTGTTTACTCCACAGACATTATCTTTATTCGGAGAATCAATTATGAAATCAATCCCTCACTATTTCTCCAATAATGTAGCTAATAAAAAGAAAAGCTATTTTGATGGTGTCTGGTTTTCAGCTAAAAGGAGGGTCAAAACAGCAATTTTATCAGCTGCCCTTTGAAAGTGCTTCTCTTGGTCACAGCAGTTCACAGGGGGAAACACGATGATTTCAACCCCATTCTTGATATTGGCTCCTGCCTAAGGTGACAGATTGTGTTACCTCTGGACCAGGACATCCGTGGGTAGACAGCAAGGTCAAGTCAAGGTTACATCATGCCGGCTCTGTCATCAGAGCAAGGCCCAGCCCTCCCCCATTGCCTGTTCCAGTGAAATACTAGTCAAAATGGTGAGTTTTTGGGATTCTGGTGGAAGTGGGCCGTGGGAAGGAGCCCCAGGACCTGGGCTTTTGGTGCAAGCTTTGGTTTCAGAACCTCCTCTCCTAAGAGTCTTCTCCAAGAAAACTATCTCAGACACATGGTGACAACTCTGTTGTTCCTGCCCGAAATAGATGGAAGGCCCTTAAGAGCAGAGGCCATGGTTTTTCCACTCCCCACCTTCATTGTCTGGGCCTTTATGGGTGCTTAGGAATTCTTTGAGCAGCAGGAGAGGTCTGACCTTGGAGGTGTTAGAAATTAAGTACTGGAGTAGGAGAGGCTAAGTCTGCCTCCTGGACCTACCACTTGCTGGCTGAGAACTCTGTGCACGTCACTTAACATCACTGAGCCTCAGTTTTCTCACCTATAACATGGGGACCATAATAGTAGTTATCTTACTTACGTAAGGTTTTGTGAGGAGGACTCAATCAGATAATGCATATAAAGCACAACAAATGCCAGTGTGTGGAATGAATGAAGCTGGGGGTGCTCCTCCTCCTTGGATGAGGGAGTCAGAGGAGATGCTGGCACATACTGGGACCCACTGCAGGGGCTCTAGGCCCTCTAAGTCCACCACTCCTTTGGATCTGACTTCCAAACATAGAAAATAGAAACCAATGCCTTTTAGTAACATTTTTATTTAGGTATATTGTTTGGAGCCCTTAATTTAAAAAAGGCATTTCTTTCTTTCTTTTTTTTTTAAACATATATTTAAAAATTTATTTTATTTATATTTATTTTTGGCTGCGTTGGGTCTTCGTTGCTGCGTGTGGGCTTCCTCTAGTTGTGGCGAGCGGGGGCTACTCTTCGTGGCGGTGTGCGGGCTTCTCATTGCAGTGGCTTCTCTTGTTGCAGAGCACAGGCTCTAGGTGTGCGGGCTTCAGTAGTTGTGGCACGCAGGCTCAGTAGTTGTGGCGCATGGGCTTAGTTGCTCCGTGGCATGTGGGATCTTCCCGGACCAGGGCTCGAACCCATGTCCCCTGTATTGGCAGGCAGATTCTTAACCACTGTGCCACCAAGGAAGCCCATATTTCTTTCTTTCTTTACATCTTTAAAAAAAGTTTTAATTGGAGTATACAGTAGTTGATTTACAAGGCTGTGTTAGTTTCAGGTGTACAGCAAAGTGAATCAGTTATACATATATCCACTCTTTTTTAGATTCTTTTCCCATATAGGTCATTACAGAGTATTGAGAAGAGTTCCCTGTGCTGTACAGTAGGTCCTTATTAGTTATCTATTTTATATATAGCAGTGTGTATATGTCAATCCCAATCTCCCAATTTAATCCCCCCCCCTCCCGCTTTCCTCCCTGGTAACCATAAGTTTGTCAAAAAAAGGCATTTGAAAGAAACTCGGGGCTTCCCTGGTGGCGCAGTGGTTAAAAATCCGCCTGCCAATGCAGGGGACACGGGTTCGAGCCCTGGTCCAGGAAGATCCCACATGCCACGGAGCAACTAAGCCCGTGTGCCACAACTACTGAGCCTGCGCACCACAACTACTGAAGCCCTAGAGCCCATGCTCCGCAACAAGAGAAGCCACCGCAATGAGAAGTCCGTGCACTGCAACTAAGAGTAGCCCCCGCTCGCCGCAGCTAGAGAAAGCCCGCACACAGAAACGAAGACCCAACACAGTCAAAAAAAAAAAAAGCTTAAAAGAAACTCATCACTTGTTCTTGGGCGCCTAAGAGTAAATAAAAGCACAATGCCTCACTTTCTTAGGTTAAAACTCCAACCACCCTTCTTTGATGTGCTAACAGTCCCTAATGAGGTCAGGAAAGCAGTGACCGCCTCAGGAAGTGCCCTAAAGAGGTTCTTGTGCACAGCCAGGCCCTCTGGTCACTGTGAACACAGCTGGGGAGCCCCATCTGACAGGCTGTGGCCTGGCTTAGAAGAGCTCTGCTGATTTGTGGCTACCTCTTAGGCTGCCATCTTGTGGCAGTTGTTCTGAGGTGAGTCTGTCTGTGGGTAACAGGCTTCCTAACTTCTCCAAAGATCTGCTCCCCTGTGATTTATATAGTACTTGCATATATTTGCAAACGGGGCTCTGGGGTCCTAACTCCAGCTGTAGGAAAAATGAAATGAACATGATGCGCTCAGGATGGAACCTTGTCCAAGAGGGATGTCCAGGCCAGCACTGGGTGGCAGGTGTCCAGGTGATACGCCCAGGGCAGTGGTGAGGGCAACAGTAAGAGCTACTGTTTATTGAGCATTTACTATATACTATGGCTTAGTGCTTCCCATATATTATTTCTTTTAATACTATAACAACAACTCTCTGAGCTAAGCCCTGCTGTGTCTCCATTTTACAGATGAAAAAACTAAGGCATGGAGAGGTTAAGGCACTTGCCCAAGGTTACAGAGCCAGTGTGTGGTAAAGTTGGGACTCAAAATAAGGTCTTTCTGACCCAAAGCATGTGCTCTAAGCCCCGCTGTGTGATCATGGGTGGGCTGTAGAGCCACAACGACCTGGGAGCCTGTCCTGGCTCAGCCACTTGGGTTATGTGAGCTTGGCTCGGTCACTTAACCTCTCCCACCCTGATTCCTCCTCTGCGTGGAGCTTCCTCATGGGGTGATTGAAAGGATTAAATGGGGTAATTGATGTAGTTAGCACAGTGCCTGGCACAGATGAGGGCTCAGTGATGTGGGTTTCTTCCTTCCACCATTGGGAGGGGAGAAATGGGAGGGGCCGTCTCCCTAGTCAGTCCTCCTATCGTTTCAGCCTCCTTTCCTTCCCCTGGGCTCCACAGGACCCTTTGTACCAACACCAGAAAGTCTTTGATTCCTGACACTTTGGTCCATTTCTCAGTTTAATCATCTTGGCTGCATGGGAAAGGCAGCACTGGATAGTGTAAAGAGCCCTTGACTAGAATCTTAGAGACCTTGGTTCTAGTCCAGTACCGGGTCTGAGACTTGGATGACTTCTGTCTCTCTGGACCTCAGTTTCCCCATCAATAAAGTGGAGGATTTGTCCATATACAGGACCAGTGTGCATATGCGGTCCGTGTGCAGCCACTCCCTGGTTCTGTACCCACTGTAGATGTGATTAGTCAATTGCAGCATCTTTGTCACTGATCCTGGATGTAGCTGCAGAGCCCTCCCTTACAAGTAGAGGCAATCACTGTCAACTGGTTAGAGTTGAAATGACAAAACCTCTTGGATATTCCTGGAACAGTTAGTTATCTGCTAAGGGTCCTTCCAGCTTTCACTCTACCAACTGAGCCTTTAATGTTCTGAGGGGCAGTGCAAAGAACGTGGGTCTGAAACGAGGGGAGTGGATTCTAGCTCTAGAAATATCACCTAGCAGTTGTGTGACCTTGGGTAAGTTGTTCACACTCTCTGAGTCCTGCTTTCTCATTTGTAAAAAAAGAGTCCTAATGTGCTGTGGCTGTTGGCATTGCTGCGAGACTGAAATCACTGCAACCTCCCTGAAGGCAGGGTCTGGGTCCCTGTCAGTGCTGCACCCTCTGTACCTGGAACAGGGTCTGGTTAGCAGGCTCTCCGTGAATTTTTGTTGAATTGAAGCAGAGTAAAATATGAAACCTGTAGAAATGGAAGAAACTACGACCCGGTGAAATACATCTCTAAAGAAGTGGTTCCCAGTCTTATGGAGCATAAGGCTGATTAGGGAGCCCTTTCAACATGCAGATTCCTGCACCCGAGTGCCGGGAGCTGATCCAGGATGCCTGGGGTGGGACCTAGGAATCCACAGGTTCAACAAGCTTTCCTGGGAATTCTGCTGCAGGTGGTCCAGCATTCACTCTGTGGGAAATGTAGCTCCAGAATTGAGAGGCTCAGAGTAGAATTTGTAAATAGAGAGGCCTCAGTTTGTTGCCAGTTGCTCTCCGGGAGTTGAGTTCCCACTTTGGAGTTCCCAGAGCCACTGCATCTGTGAGGGGGTCACCTGGAAGGACGGCTCCCTCCTCTCCTCATTGACTGCCTCCATGCGAGGCCCAGTCCTCAGCTGGCCGATGCTCTTAGGTGTCTACGCTCTGACCTGCGAGGCCCCCGTAGAAAGCAGCCAGGTCAGGGGCGCTTCTCCTTTTATCTCAAGTACAGTGGGAATGTTGGGGGTCTAGGTTGCCAAGGCTGCTCATCACCAGGTATCCCGTTCAGATCATGTGTTGCTTTACCCAGCTCTGTCCACAAGCCTCAGGCCAGGATCCTTGAGGAAGGGCAGCCAGGAGGCAGGTTGGCTGGGGCTCAGCCAGGGTGCTCTGGTGGTGGTGGTGGTGGTGGTTGTGTGTGTGTGTGTGTGTGAGTGAGAGAGGGAGAGAGAGGGAAGCGGGAGGGGGGCGGGGCGGGGAGGGGGAGAGAGAGAGAGAGAGAGAGAGAGAGAGAGGTGAAAAACAATCAAATATTTGGGATTTTTTCCTGCATGTTGGTAAACAGAGAGATCTTTGCAAACACCCATGTATTAGATGGAAATTGAAATGTTTCATCCTGATGTTTCCGGGTGTGATAATGTCACTTGCAAGTAGGCGACTGGTTACAGCGTATCTTTGGATGAATGATACTACTTTACTTCACAGTCCCGTTCATCCCCTGTCATCATCATCATTCAGGCCAAATTCATGAATTATAAAGAGATAGTTGGATTTTTGAGCCCTTGTTGAAAATTCAAAATAAATCCAGTTAAAAAAAAATTATGATCCTTTCCTTTTCCTCCCAGGGTCTTCTTCCCACAGCTAACAAGTTCTGTTAACTTCATGTGCTTCTTATAAGGCTTAAACAAGTTAACACATGAAATGGGCTTACAACTGTGCCATAAATTCTCATAAAATGATGCCCATTTTTCTTTACTACTACTACTACTACTACAGATATATCCTGTTAACATAAATCCATCAGGAGCAACCCCTTAATTATTTCAAGCCAATGGGGAATTCTCTGTCCTACAGTCATTAAATTCTCAGCTAACTGAACTCTTATACTTTAAAAGAGGAGATCTTTGTACCTTTAGCCACTGGGACATGGAGGCCATGCTGGACTCTCTTGCTTTTATAAATAAAGCTCGATGGACACAGCCTGGTTTTTCTCTGGTCTCCTGGGCTCAGAATTCAGAACACCAGCTGGTGATTGTCAGGCCACAGCATGGTACAGGGCAAGTGCTTCTTGAGTTGCTCTCTTTCTCTTTCTTTTTTTTGTAGTGCACCCTCCCCATTCAGATATTCATCTGTCTCTGCTTCCAGGAATCTTCTCCATTCTCCCTTCTAACTTGCTGCACCAAATCTCTCAGGCCCTAAAGAGAAACAAGCAAGACAGAAGAGTAAGTATATCCAATGCCTGAGGGCCGCTTTTGCTTAATCTTAAGTTGTTAGTGATGTTCTAGAGAGTTATGATTGTCATGCAGAATATCTTCCAGAGAAGCCAAGTGTTACCTGGACATTACACTCCAGTGGGACCAGGAAGACTCCAAATCCAGCATAAGGGCCAGTTATGCTCAGCCATTCCTAATTCATCACCCAGCCCGGTCAGAGGCTCTGATCAGCCTCCTTGCTTGGGCTTCCTGCTGCCCTAGCTGCCTCAGCCTGTCTCAGAAGTGAAACCAGATGGCTAGGGTGGGTAGTGAGGGAGATCCACAAAAAAACCCCAGGGAAAACTGAGCTCCAGGTCCCACCCACTGCCCCAAACTGCTTCTGAGTCGGTTCATCCATGAACAAACCCCCAAATTCCTTTTATCTCCCAATCACTAAGAATCTGATCCTTTATTTAGTCCCGAAACTCGGAAACTAATCTTTTATTTATCTCTACTGTAATCCCACTTCAGGCTATGTATGGAATACACCACTTGGGAACAAACCTCTAGGATTTCAGAAGGACCCTCAGTCAGGGAAGCACAAGGGCTTACGAGGGAAAGTAAAACCAGGGCCAGGATGTTTTGGTTCCATGCGTGAACTAGAGGAAGACATGCCTGATTTGGGCTTGTGTGATGGAGAATGGGCGACAGGCAAGCTCCCTAATCACCAAACCACAGTAGAGGGCTGCATGATGTCAGGCCCCGGCGAGGCAAGCTGGTTGAAACAATTTCCCAAGCTTCCTTTACCGCGGCCCTCAAGCCAGGGTAAGGAATCAGTGACACACTGAATGATTCCAGACAGCTGTCTGTCAGCCTGGTTTCACCCTCTCTCAGTGGATGTGAGGCCAAACTACATGGCCAGTGTGGCAGTGAGTGCCAGCCTGCGTGCCACTCCTCACCCCTCCGTCCCGAGCAGGCTGACTCCCACCGGGGCCCCGAGAGGACTGTCTAGTCTCTGGAGGCCTTCCAGACCCACCCCCCCAGCCCCTGCTCTCTTTCACTCATCCTTGCATTCAACAAATACTTCCTGAGTACCTCTCATGAGTACCTCGGGGCTGGGGCCGGCCATTTAGTGGTGAACAGGGCACTGTCCCTGCCCTTACAGAGCTAATAGACCCTGTGGAGAAATCAGTCAGATGCTGAATGGTCATTTAGGTAAAATTGTGATGGAAGGAAGGCGAGGGGCCACGTTGGGGGTTTGGGAGTTTTTGATGGGAGAATGCGGTTAGTGCTGGCAGTCAGAGGCTAGTAAGCTGACCGTTGGAGGATGAGCAGGAGTTAGCAAGGTGCAGAGCTGGGGAGTCAAGGAGTGTCTTCATGAATTCCTCCACTCGCTTTGGCTTTTCACCTTCTTCATGCCTCCCTCCAAAACTGAGCTCCTGACTCAGGCCCCAGGGGCATTTAGCATGTGTTTAAAACTCCATTTCTGCAAACTGCCTCTGGGCCCCAGCCCCTGGTATCCCGCCCAGAACCAGCCAGCTGGTCTGTCCCTTCCCAAGCCCCCTTCTGTGGAGGCAGCTGCCCAGTCTTGGTCCTTCTTTCACCAACTCACTCTCTTACGTACTCAGCCGTCTTTGGTTCACACCCCATGTCAGCTCGGTTCTGCGGGGCTTTCCCAGCACCTGCTGGCTCCACAGGGAGACGGCTCACTTTGTTCACATATTCTCTCTCTCAGGAGTTTGCTTCTTCAGTTCGCCAACCTGCCCTCAGCCAGGGCCAGGCCTTGCTTTAGGTCCAGGCTGAGGGCTAAAGGGGAGTCTGGAAGAAGGCCACGGGGGTGGGGTTCGGGGAAGGCTTCCTGGGAGAGTCAGGCTGAGAAGGAGTTTGTCAGGGGGCATTGCCCTTCCTTCCACTTCTCCTACCCCTTTTGCTCTTTCCCATGCATTCTTCACCCTCTACTCCGGCGTGTCATGGGTGTTTCCCAGCTTCAGCCTCAAGGGACAGAGCTGGGAGGGCCCTTGGAGATCTAGTCTGACACCTGCCCATTTGACAGATGGGGATAGTGAGGTCCGTAGAGGGGGATGGATTTGCACAGAGTCATGCAGCTCAAGGAAACATGATGGCTAGTTTCTTGTATTGTTCCAGAGTCTGTGTGCCTATGACTTACTCCTTCCCAGCCATAAAAGCTTTCTGCAAAGTGTACACCAGTTCTCTCCTCTGAGTGCTGCCCTTCACTGCCCCTCATCACTGCCTGATGCTCTCCAGGGAGGAATTTGCAGGAGTCTCAGTGCCTTCCTGCTTTGGGCAGAGGATCCTGGCAAGGATGTATCCTGGGATCCTCATGGGACTGTCTCCAGGGAGGGCCCCTCTGGGCTGCTGTCCTTCTAGACTTCGCCTGAGACAGTGAAGCTTCACTGTTAAGAGCTGTGAGACTTTGGTCACCTGATTTTAACAATCTGTGAACTCCAGTTTTCTCATCTGCAAAATGAGGGTAACAATAGGGCTAATAGCTTGAATGAGATCATGTTTGAGAAGTCCCTGTTATATAGCAAGTGCCTGTCATCAATGGCTGCTATTGCAGTTCTCTGTTCAATCCTGACCCAGATAGTCATGGTCAGTGGTCAGGGAAGGCATGGTAGCTTCTGGAATGCTGTGTCCAGAGGTCTGGAGGGAGGGAAAGGAGAGACCGGTGGACCAGGCCTTTGACAAGGCCTCTGGGAAAGTGAGTCTTCTTCCTCCTACCTGATTTTGATGGATAGGTTGGTGGAAGGATGGGAGTGGAATTAGTAGACCACAGGTTAATAAGCAGTAATCTCCTGGAGTCTTTGCCAGTTTGAAGGGAAAAGGAAGATAACTCCAGGAAATGCCCAAAGGCCCTTTCTGATGAGCATGACAAGGACTGATGGTTCAGTCGTTGGGTCCTGGCTGTGTTTTCAGTGGTCTCCATGCAGGCTTAGCTTGCAGGGCTTTGAGTTCGTGACAGCCTCAGCTTGATGAGTGCATTTAAAAGGAACCCAGCTCAGAACAGAGTTCATGTTAGAGCCAGGTGTTGGGGGAACAGGGTGACAAATGACTCCCTGGCTGTATTCTCTGAACACACACACCCACTAGCTGATGAACCCATCCAGGGAAGCACATACCCATAAAATATCCCTTAGAGCAGGGGAAACTGAGGCACAGAGACCTTGAGTGACACTCAATCTGTTAGCGGAGCAGCTTGGACTAGAATCTGAGTTTGTGGATTCATCTTTTCTCCCCTCCTCCTTCTTTCTTTTTGGTAAGGAATTTGATTTTTATTCTAAACACTGAGAAACTATTATTTGTAAGCTGGAGAATGAGATGATACAATTTACATTAAAAAATAGCTTTACTGAAGCAGAAACTAACACACCATTGTAAAGCAATTATACTCCAATAAAGATGTATTAAAAATAATAGCTTTACTGAAATATAATTCACATAACATAAAATACCCTTTATTTTTTTCCTTAACTGAATTATAATTCTCTAAAGCTGCCTGTTTTTTTTTTTTTTTTAAATTTATTTATTTATTTATTTATTTATGGCTGTGTTGGGTCTTCGTTTCTGTGCGAGGGCTTTCTCTAGTTGCGGCGAGCGGGGGCCACTCTTCATCGCGGTGCGCTGGCCTCTCACTGTAGCGGCCTCTCTTGTTGCAGAGCACAGGCTCCAGACGCGCAGGCTCAGTAGTTGTGGCTCATGGGCCCAGTTGCTCCGCGGCATGTGGGATCTTCCCAGACCAGGGCTCGAACCCGTGTCCCCTGCATTGGCAGGCAGATTCTCAACCACTGCGCCACCAGGGAAGCCCTGCCCGTTTTTTTTTACATCTTTTCTACAAAATGGAGTTTGCTTCCTGAAACAGTGAACTTTTTGTGAAGCTTGCCACATTCCTCTAAGACTATTTGCTTGATAAGAAAATAGTTAAAAGATTTTAAGATGGAAACCTTGCAGCAACCTTGCAGGGAACTCTACTTAATGCTCTGTGGTGACCTAAATGGGAAGGAAATCCAAAAAAGAGGGGATATATGTATACATATAGCTGATTGACTTTGCTGTACAGTAGAAACTAACACAGTATTGTAAAGCAACTATACTCCAATAAAAATTAAAAAAAAAGAAACCTTGCTTTGCATTCCTATTCCCATCCTCTTGCATTTCATCAGGTCGGAAGAACCTATACTTCGTCCTACCTGAAGCAAATTATCCTTAAAGAAAAACAAAAGTAAGTAAGATAAAGGGAACAGCTATTTAAAAGAGTTATATTCCTTTTAACTCTGTTGTATGCTCTATTGTCACACATTTTAAAATAAGATTTTAAAAACTAATTTGAAGAAAGCCATAAAATGGATTATTGAGTCCTTATAAAAATGTAGTATTTTAACAGTGGTGTGTGTGTGTGTGTGTGTGTGTGTGTGTTTGTAATTGTCATGCTTAGAAAGCATTCTTTGTGGAAACAAAGTACTGTAAGTTCTTGGTACATAGAATTTTGAAGAGAAGGTACTTATGACTGACGTCAGAACTAAAAGTCCCAACAGGATTGTCCATCCAGCGCAATTTTCTTTCTTCATTGTTAACATTGACCAGTGTGCTACTGTGGTCCTAATTGTCAGCTTCTCCATAGCGTGGTTATCCTGTCCTACAAGATCTCTATTTCCTGCCTCTGCCCAATCCCATCATCCTTGCTGCTCTGTCACTCTGACCAAGGGAAAATGAGTCAGAAAATAATCCTTTTTTAAAAGAACAAATTTGAAGATTCTGTTTTTCTTTCTCAACAACTAGTACAAATGGATGCAGTACCTTCAAACTACAACATTATATATTCACCAATAGAGTGAAGAAACTAAATCATAATCTAGTGTTTCAAAAGAACTTTTTTTTAATATTTATTTTTTTAATGGGGTACAGTTGCTTTACAATGTTGTGCTAGCTCCTGCTGCACAGCAAAGTGAATCAGCCATATGTATACACATATCCCCTCCCTTTTGGATTTTCCTCCCATCCAGGTCACCACAGAGCACTGAGTAGAGTTCCCCATGCTATACAGCAGATCCTCACTAGTTATCTATTTCATACCCAGCGGCATATATATGTCAATCCCAATCTCCCAATTCATCCCACCACCTTCCCCCCCGCAAAAGAAATATTTTTAGATTATGATTTAACATGGAGAGAAACAAATCCCCCCCACAAAGGGTTAAAATTGTTGGATTAAAAAGTAAAAAATCAAAGAGGAAATCAAAAACTATCTGGAGACAAATGAAAAGATGAAAATGGAAACACAAGGATCCAAAATCTATGGGACACAGGGACTTCTCTGGTTTTCCAGTGGTTAAGACTCTGTGCTCCCAATGCAGGGGGCCCAGGTTCGATCCCTGGTCAGGGAACTAGATCCCGCATGCCGCAACTAAAGATCCCGCATGCCACAATGAAGATCCTGCATGCCGCAACTAAGACCTGGTGCAGCCAAATAAATAAATATTTTTAAAAACCCCAACAAAATCTATGGGACACAGCAAAAGCACTTCTAATAGGGAAGTTTATAGTGATACAAGCCTACCTCAGGGAACAGGAAAACTCTCAAATAATAATCCAACCTTACACCTAAAGGTACTAGGAAAAGAAGAACAAACAAAACCCAAAGGTAGTAGAAGAACAGAAATAATACAGTAGGAGAGAGAAACAAAATTGATAAACCTATAGCTGGACACATCAAGAAGAGAGAGGGCCCAAATAAATAAAATTGGAAATGAAAAAGGAGAAGATACAATTGACACCATAGAAATACAAAGGATCATAAGAGATTACTATGAACAATTATATGCCAATAAAATGGACAACCAAGAAGAAATGGATAAATTCCTAGATATGTACAATCTCCCAAGACTGAATCAGGAAGAAATGGAAAATATGAATGGACCAATTATCAGTAATGAAATTGAATTAGTAATAAAAGAAAAAAAAAAAACTCCCAACAAAAGTCCAGGATTAGATGGCTTCACTGGTGAATTCTGCCAAACATTTAAAGAAGAATTAAATGCTCATCCTTCTCAAACTATTCCAAAAAATTGAAAAGGAAAGGAACACTTATCAACTCATTCTATGAGACCAGTATTACCCTGATACCAAAACCAGACAAAGACACTACAAAGGAAAAAAAAAAAAAGGAAAATTGTAGGTCAATATCCCTGATGAACATAGATGCAGAAATCCTTAGCAAAGTATTAGCAAACCGAATTCAACCATACTTTAAAAGAATTGTATACCATGATCAAGTGGGAATTATCCAAGGGAAACAAGGGTGGTTCAACATCTGCAAATCATCAGTGTGATACACCCCATTAACAAATTGAAGGATAAAAATCATATGATCATCTTAATAAATGTATAAAAAGCCTTTGACAAAATCCAACATTCATTTATGATAAAAATTCTTAACAACGTGGGTATAGAGGCAACACACCTCAACCCAATAAAGGCCATATGGCAAACCAACAGCCAAAATCATACTCAACTGTGAAAATCTGAAAGCATTTCCTCTAAGATCAGGAATAAGACAAGGATGCCCACTCTTGCCACTTTTATTGAACATAGTATTGGAAGTCCTAGCCACAGCAATCAGACAAGAAAAAGAAATAAAAGGAATCCAAGTAGGAAAGGAAGAAGTAAAACTGTCACTGTTTGCAGATGACATGATACAGCATATAGAAAATTCTAAAGGTGCCAGCAAAAAACTATTAAAACTAATAAATGAATTCATTAAAATTGCAGGATACAAAATTAATATACAGAAATCTGTTGCATTTCAACTTTTATATATAGAATGGATAAACAACAAGGTCCTACTGTATAGCACAGAGAACTGTATTCAATATCCTGTGATAAACTAGTGGAAAAGAATATGAAAAAGAATGTATATATGTGTATAACTGAATCACTGTGCTGTACAGCAGAAGTTAACACAACATTGTAAGTCAACTATACTTCAATAAAATAAATTAAAAAAAGAAATCTGTTGCATTTCTATACACTAACAATGAACTATCAGAAAGAGAAATTAAAAGTATCCCATTTAGAATTACATCAAAAAATACCTAAGAATAAATCTAATCAAGGAGGTGAAAGAGTTGTACTCAGAAAACTATGAGACACTGATGAAAGAAATTGAAGATGACACAAACAAATGGAAAGATATAATGTGTCATGGATTAGAAGAATTAATGTTAAAATATCCGTACTAGCCAAGGCAATCTACAGATTTAATGCAATCCTTATCATCATACCCATGGCAATTTTAACAGAACTAGAACAAATAATTCTAAAATTTGTATGGCAACACAAAAGACCCTGAAAAGCCAAAACAATCTTGAAAAAGAAGAACAAAGCTGGAGGTATCACACGCCCTGATTTCAAACTATACCACAAAGCAACAGTAATCAAAACAGTGTGGTACTGGCATAAAAACAGACATGAAGATCAATGGTGAGTATATGGAGTAAAGGGAATCTTCATGCACTGTCGGTGGGAATGAAAATTGGTGCATTTACCATGGAAAACAGTATGGCAGTTCCTCAAAAAATTAAAAATGGAACTGTCATATGATCCAGCAATTTCACTTCCGGTTTTTTTCTGAAGTAAATATAAACACTAATTGGAAAAGATATATGCACCCATATGTTCATTGAAGCATTATTCGCAATAGCCAAGGTGTGGAAGCAACCTAAGTGTCCATCAATAGATGAATTGAAAAAGAAGTGATATATGTATTACTCAGCCATAAAAAGAATTAAATCTTGTCATTTGCTACAACATGGATAGACCTAGAGGGTATTTTGCTAAGTGAAATAAGACAAAGACAAATATTGTATGATCTCACTTATGTGTAGAATCAAAAATCAAATAAGAGTAACAAAGCAGAGTCATAGATACAGAGAACAAAGAGGTGGTTGTTAGAGAGGAAGATGGTGGGAGATGAGTGAAATGGGTGAGGGAAATTAAGAGGTACAAACTTCCAGTTAAAAAATAAATGAGTCACAGGGATGAAAGGTACATTGTGCAGAATATAGTCAGTAATAATGGAATATCTTTGTATGGTGACAGATGGTAACTAGACATCATGGTGATCATTTTGAAATGTATGGAAATATCCAATCACTGTTTTGTGCACCAGGAACTAACATAGTGTTGTAGATCAATAATACTTCAAAAACAAATAAACAAACTCATAGAAAAAGATCAGATTTGTGGTTACCAGAGGTAAGGGGTATAGGGAGGGGGATTTGGATGAAGGTGGTCAAAAGGTACAAACTTTCAGTTATAAGACAAATCAGTACTAGAAATGTAATGTGCAACATGATGAATATAATGAACGCTGCTGTGTGTTATATGTGAACGTTGTTAAGAGAGGAAATTTTAAGAGTTCTCATTACACAAAAAATGTTTTTTCTTTTTCTCTAATTTTGTTGATGAGATGATGGATGTTCACTAAACCTACTGTGCTAATCATTTCATGATGTATGTAAGTCAGATCATTATGCTGTATACCTTAATTTTATACAGTGCTGTATGTCATTATATCTCAATAAAACTGGAAGAAAAATTAAAAATAAAACAAATACTTTCCATTGTTCATTTTCCTATCCTTTTCTGTGTATGTGTGCAACATAATTATATCTATCTATCTATCTATCTATCTATCCTGCAAAATGATCACCACAGTAAGTCTAGTTAACATCCATCACCACACAAAGTTACACATTTTTTTTCTTGTGCTGAGAACTTTTAAGATCTACTTCTTAGAAACTTTCAAATATATAATACAGTATTTTAAACTATAGTCACCATGCTGTACACCACATCCCCAGGACTTATTTATTATATAACTAGAAATTTGTACCTTTTGATGTCCTTTACCAAAAACCCTTCCCCTCTTGCCTGCCTCTGGCAACCACCAACCTGTTCTGTGTATCTATGAGTTTCTTTGGTTTTTCTTAGATACCACATATAAAAGTAAGATCATACAGTATTTGTCTTTCTCTGACTTATGTCAATTAGCATAATGCCCTCAAAGTCCATCTGTGTCACAAATGGAAGAGTTTCTTTCTTTTTTAAATGGCTGAATAATATTCCATATACATGTGTGTATATATCACATTTTCTTTTTTTTTAAATTGAAGTATAGTTGATTTACAATATAGTGTTACTTTCAGGTATACAGCACAGTGATTTAGTTGTGTGTGTGTGTGTGTGTGTGTGTGTGTGTGTGTGTATTTTCAGATTCTTTTCCCTTATAGGTTATTACAAAATACTGAGTATAGTTCCCTGTGCTATACAGTAGGTCTTTGTTGGTTATCTTTTTTATACATAGTAGTTTGTATCTGTTAATTCCAGACTCCTAATTTATCCCTCCTCCCACCCCCTTTCCCCTTTGGTAACCATAAATTTGTTTTCAACGTCTGTGCATCTCTGTGTCTCTTTCTATTTTGTAAATAAGTTCATTAGTAATTTTTTTTTTTTTTTGGCCGCGCTGCATGACTTGTGGGATCTTAGTTCCCTCACCAGGGCTCAAACCCCTGCCCCCTGCAATGGAAGCACAGAGTCCTAACCACTGGACGACCAGGGAATCCCCATCATTTGTATCATTTTAAATGATACCAAGAGTAAATATAAATTTACTTTTTTAAGCCGCTTCGTGGCTTGCAGGATCTTAGTTCCCTGACTAGGGATTGAACCTGGGCCATGGCAGTGAAAGTGTCAAGTCCTGACCACTGGACTGCCAGGGAATTCCCGATGTATCATTTTTTTTAGATTCTACATATAAGCGATATCATATGATATTTGTCTTTGTCTGGCTTACTTCACTTAGTATGATAATCTGTGTTGCTGCAAATGGCATTTCATTCTTTTTGATGGCTGAGTAATATTCTATTGTATACAGGTACCACATCTTCTTTATCCATTCATCTGTTGATGGACATTTAGGTTGCGTCCACATCTTCGCTTTTGTAAATAGCACTGCTATGAACATTGGGGTGCATGTATTTTTTCGAATTATGGTTTTCTCTGGATATATGCCCAGGAGTGGGATTGCAGGAGCATATGGTAGCTCTATTTTTAGTTTTTAAAGGAACCTCCATACTGTTTTCCATGGTGGCTGTACCATTTTACATTCCCACCAACAGTGTAGAAGGGTTCCTTTTTCTCCATGCTCTCTCCAGCATTTATTATTTGTAAACTTTTTGATGATGGCCATTCTGACTGGTGTGAGGTGACACCTCGTAGTTTTCATTTGCATTTCTCTAATAGTGATGTTGAGCATCTTTTCATGTGCCTTTGGCCATCTGTATGTCTTCTTTGGAGAAGTGTGTATTGAGATCTGCTGCCCTTTTTTTTTTTTGAACAGAGACCAGGAGAAACAGCTTTATTTGAACGGAGAGTTGGAGAGTGAGAGGAGGACCTGAGATAGCATACTGAGCTAAGGGGTAGAGATCAGTTTCCAAAACGGCAGTCAGAGCTCATCAGCCAAATGGACTCCACTTCCCAGCAGCCTTGCAGTGAGTGCAATCAATAAAAGGCCTGCTGGGAAATGTTTATTTGCCACTAAATCACCCAAGCATGCCACAATTACAAGCAAGGTACAGGTCGTTTTTTCCTCTCCGTAATCAAATTTCCACAGCATCTCCCCAGTCATGAGTATTACAAAAGAAAGTAAAAAAATCACATTTTACAGATCTTAGACTTGTCTTCAGCATTTACCTCAAATCTCACCATCTTCAAAGAATAGTTCTCCTGCAAAATTCACCAGCTAAAAGTTCTATCCAAGCAGTGGGAAGACGGCCTTTGCTAGCCCATGGCAATTCTTTTCCCATTTTCCCTAGCCAGTTAGGGTTGAACAGCAGAGTGAGGCTTAGATTGCAGGGGTGGTGGTGGGGGGGGAGGGACACAAGGGCTAATTTCCCCCAGTACAAGATGGCATCTGAAGCTTCATGGGAGGGCAGAACTGGAGAGACTTGAGGGAAGGGTCCAGGTCCTGTATTCAGTCAGAGTCACTGCTGGAAGAGCAGGAGGAGGAGGAGGAATGCTTGCCATGTTTGTGGTGTTTCTGCTTCTTTTTATGAGCTTTTTTCATTTTCTTTTGCATCTTGTCAATCACCATTCCTGGTCCTGCCATGCCAGGAACCAATGTATTCACAGGACATATGCCAGGGGCAGGTGGTGGGTATGGAGGGGGGTAGGGACCTGAGGGTTGGCATCCTGGATACCCTGGTTGTGGCACAGGATGACAGGGCCCACCAGGGGGAAAGGCTGGATTCCCCTGGGGTGCTCCTGGGGGAGTGGGAAAGGGGCCTGGAGGAAAGGTAGGGGTGGCAGGTGGTGGATGGGTCGGATTGCAACCTCCAGGGTACCTGACGTTAGGGGGGTGTGGATATGGCCCTGGCTGCCCGGCATTGGGATTCCACATATTCAGGTATTTCCTCCATCCCAGGAATGGAAAAAGAAGGAAACTGAGGAATCCAGGCGTCCCGTCACCTCTACACCACTGCTTGGGCGGACTCCTGCTGCCCATTTTTTGATTGGGTTGTTTGTTTTTTGATGTTGAGCTGTATGAGCTGTTTATATATTTTGGAGATTAACCCCTTGTTGGTCGCTTCATTTGCAAATATTTTCTCCCATTCTGTAGGTTCTCTTTTCATTTTGGTTTATGGTTTCCTTTGCTGTGCAAAAGCTTTTAAGTTTAATTAGGTCCCATTTGTTTATTTTTGTTCTTATTTCCATTACTCTAGGAGACAGATCCAAAAAGATATTACTACGATTTATGTCAAAGAGTGTTCTGCCTATGTTTTCCTCTAGGAGTTTTATAGTATCTAGTTTTACATTTAGGTCTTTAATCCATTTTGAGTTTTTGTGCATGGTGTTAGAGAGTGTTCTAATTTCATTCTTTTGCATGTACTGTTCAGTTTTCCCAGCACCACTTATTGAAGAGACTCTTTTCTCCACTGTATGTTCTTGCCTCCTTTGTCATAGATTAGTTGACCATAGATGCATAGGTTTATTTCTGGGCTTTCTGTCCTGCTCCATTGATTTATATTTCTGTTTTTGTGCCAGTACCATACTGTTTTGATTACTGTAGCTTTGTAGTGTAGTCTGAAGTCAGGTAGTGTGATTCCTCCAGCTTCATTTTTCTTTCTCAAGATTGCCTTGGCTATTTGGGATCTTTTGTGTTTCCATACAAATGAAATTTTTTTTTGTTCTAGTTCTGTGAAAAATGCCATTGGTAATTTGATAGAGATTGCACTGACTGTAGATTGTCTTTGGTAGTATAGTCATTTTGACAACATTGATTCTTCCAATCCAAAGCATGGTATATCTTTCCATCTGTTTGTGTCATTATATCACATTTTCTTTATCCATTCATTATTGATGGACATTAAGGTTGTTTTAATCTTTTGCCTATTCTAAATAATGTTGCAATGAACATGGGGTGCATCTATTGTTTTGAGTTAATGTTTTTATTTCCTTTGGATAAACACCCAGAAGTGGAATTGCTGGATCATATGATAGTTCTATTTTTAAGTTTTTGAGGAACCCCATACTGTTTTCCACAGCAGCAGCACCAATTTACATTCCCACCAATAGTGCATGAAGATTCTCTTTACTCCACATTTTCACCAACAATTGTTATTTGTTATCTTTCTGATTATAGCCATTCTGACAGATGTGAGGTAGTATCTCAGTGTGGTTTTGACTTGCATTTCCCTATGTCTAGTTGATGTTGAACACCTTTTCACACACCTGTTGGCCATCTGTATGTCTTCTTTGCAAAAATGTCTTTTCAGATCCTCTGCTCATTTTTTAATTGAAAAAAAATCTTTTGCTATTGAGCTGTATGAGTTCTTTATATATTTTGGATATTATCCCCTTATCAGATACATGACTTGCAAATATTTTCTCCCATTCTGTAGGTTGTCTTTTCATTTTGTATATGGTTTCCTTTGCTGTGCACAAGCTTTTTAGTTTGATTAGGTGGCATTTGCTTATTTTTGCTTTTGTTTCCCTTGCCTGAGGAGACAGATTCAAAAAATATTGCTAAGAATGACGTCAAAGAGCAAACTGCCTATGTCTTCTTCCAGAAGTTTTATGATTTCAGGCAGGTCTTACATTTAAGTCTTTAATCAATTTTGAGTTTATTATTGTATATGGTGTGAGAAAGTAGTCCAGTTTGAATCTGTAGCTGTCCAGTTTCTCCAACACTATTTATTGAAGAGGCTGTCTTTTCCTCATTGTATATTAACTGACCATATAAGTGTGGATTCATTTCTGGGCTCTGTGTTCTGTTCTATTGATCTACATGTCTGTTTTTTTTGCTAGTACCACAGTGTCTTGATTTCTGTTTGCTTTGCAGTATAGTTTGAAATCAGGGAGCATGATACTTCTAGCTGTGTTCTTCTTTTTCAAGATTGTTTTAGCTTTTCAGTTTCTTTTGTATTTCCATACAAATTTTAGAATGATTTGTTCTAGTTCTGTGAAAGTTGACATTGGAATTTTGATAGGGATTGCATTGAATCTTTATTTTATTTATTTATTTTTTAAAGAATGATTGTTTCAATTACAACAGCTTTTATTATCTTTTTAAATTTTTTAATATTTATTTATTTTATTTCTGGCTGTATTGGGTCTTAGTTGCGGCATGCTGGATCTTTGTTGTGGCATGTGGGATCTTTTCAATGGGGAAGGTGGGCGTCTCGCTAGTTGTGGTGTAGGGACTTCTTTCTAATTGCAGCACACGGGCTTAGTTGCCCCATGGCATGTGGGATCTTAGTTCCCTGACCAGGGATCGAACCTGCATCCGCTGCATTGGAAGGCAGATTCTTTACCACTGGACTACCAGGGAAGTCCCAGCAATGTCTTTTGATATGAAAAAACTTCATCCCTACTTCAAAATATATACAAAAATGAAATCCTAAGAAATTAGGTATCTAAATTGGAAAAAATTAAACCATTAGCAGAGAGTGTAGGAAATATCTTATTGAACTTTCTTGGGAAAGATTTTTAAAACTGACCCAAAAAGTAGAGACCATAAAAGATTGTGAAATTTCACTGTATGAGAATTATAAGGGCGTGTACACTTAGACAAGTTAAAAAACAAGTGGCACACTGGAAGAAAATATTTATAAGCTATAAAACATAAAGGATTAGTAGCTTGAATATATAAAAATTTTCAAATGCATAAAGAATAGTCTCATAGGCCTAATAGAAAAAAAGAGTTAAGGATATAAACTGACAATAAGCAGACATGAATATATCAATGAACAGATTTCTACTCAGTTGTATAAAGGAAGTATAACTTCTTCATTTATATAATTGACTTCATCTTCCTCCTGAGCCTCCACCTCATTGGTATGGGGGATTTGGAGTTGGGGGATGGGGAATAGGTACACTGTAAACTTTCCAGATAAGTGAATCTCAGACATTTTTGGTTCTCATTCATCTTCAGATAACACAGGCACCTTTTTGTAAATGTTTCCAGTTTGGATTCTCTCCTCCTTTCCTTGCTTCTCCTTAGGATGGTGGCTGGGAACATGGTAGGGGGCGATTATCCAATCTGAGTACCATCCTCCATCTTATTTTTCCCAGATTCTTAAATGGGAAGCAAGGAAAAAACCTCCCTTTTCTTGGCCTTCTCTTCAGCTAATGCTAAGGATTTTTACTTATAGAAGCTGAAAGTCATGATACATGTGAGTGATGAATGCTTACATTCTCTATTCTGTCTCTCTTTTATTTTTCCACATCCTACTCTTGGGTAAGAGTGGCCTTTTCCTCTTTCCATTCTCATCCAGTTAGAACACCTCAGTCCTCTCTGCACGATGATTTCTATTAAAATTCTATGTTCAGTCTTCCAAACACTGCTGTTGATATTAAAGGTTGCTTAAGAAATTAAATGTAACTTTTCTGTCTGGAGAAAAATTGATTCTCATGACACTTGTCTAGTAACTCCAGGCTGAAAGCTAACCTCTTTAATCTGGGTTGTATCTGTCCTCCCCACCGAAAAGGTTAAAGCTATTAGACTTGATGGGTGATAAGTTGAAAGACAGTAAGACTTACAATGTATGAAAATATATCTGATGAATGGATAAAGAAGATGTGGTACATATATGCAATGGAATACTACTCAGCCATAAAAAAGAATGAAATAATGCCATTTGCAGCAAAATGGATGCAACTAGAGATTATCATACTAAGTGAAGTAAGTCAGAAAGAGAAAGACAAATACCATATGATATATCACTTACATGTGGAATCTAAAATATGACACAAATGAACCTAAGTGTGAAACAGAAACAGAATCACAGACATACAGAACAGACTGGTGATTGCCAAGGGGGAGGGGGTTGGGGGAGGGATGGAGTGGGAGGTTGGGGTTAGCAGAGGTGAGCTTTTATATATAGAATGGATAAACAACAAGGTCCTATTGTATAGCACAGAGAACTATATTCAAGATCCTATGATAAACCATAATGGAAAAGAATATTAAAAAAAGAAGATATACATATGTATAATTTAAAAAAATTATTTATTTGGTTGTGCCGGGTCTTAGTTGCAGCAGGTGGGCTCCTTAGTTGCAGCACGTGGGTTCCTTAGTTGTGGCATGCATGTGGGATCTAGTTCCCTGACCAGGGATCGAACCCGGGCCCCCTGCATTGGGAGCATGGAGTCTTAACCATTGTGCCACCAGGGAAGTCTCTATATGTATAATTGAATCACTTTGCTGTACAGCAGAAATTAACACAGCATTGTAAATCAACTATACTTCAGTTAAAAAAGAGAAAATATAAATGAAATTGGTTTAAAAAATACTATTCTCATTACATGTGAAAAATTGCACTATCTTACCAGTAGCTAGGAAATCGCAAATTTAAAAAATGAGATACTACTGGCAAACAGTTTAAAGTTTGGTGAAAGACTGCTAGAGGCTGTTTAAACTGTTGCAACCACCCAAGAGAACAATTGGCACTATTAAGAAAACTGTAAATGTATATATCATGCCACCCATCAATACAACTTCTAAGTATACTTCCTAGAGGAACTCTTCCTCAGGTGCATAAGATGACGAGTGTGAGGATATTCACTGCAGTTTCGTTTGTAATACTAAAAACTACACAAATATCCATTAATAAATTAACAAATAAAATATGGTATATTCATATGATGGAAACAGAAATCTTTAGGAGAAATGAACCATATATATATCTATTTCAAAAATAACATTGAGGTAAAATGTAAACTGAAGAATATAATGCCAGTTATAAAAATTTAATTGTTCACAAAGCAACATAAACATTGATTATTTATATCTACATACATGTAGCATTCATGTATTGACTAGAATGATACCCCCCAAATTCATGATGTTATGAGAATCCTCTGGGAATGGGCAGCAGGAAATGGGGATCAAAGGATATGACTACATTATCTTTAACAATTTCTTTACAGTAAAAAAGACTTTAAAGAAATGGTACTAAGAAGTAACAGCAGCCAAGTGTGGGTGATGGGCTCATGAGCATGAAAAAATGCTCAATAATAAATTAGACCAGGGAATTCCCTGGTGGTCCAGTGATTAGGACTCTGCACTGCTGAGGGCCTGGGTTCGATCTCTGGTTGGGCAAGTAAGATCCCACAAGCTGGAATGTCCATGATGTGAAGCTGAGTGTGTCCTCGCGTGTAGCAGTTCTTCTTATCACCCCCAAAAGGAAATCAAGGCAAAGCCTAGACTGCCATGAAATTAAAAATTAGCCATTTGATCGTTAAAGTACAGGGGAATATGGCATTGTACAAACTGCTTCTTTAAGGAAAAAAATCATAGCTTCCCCTTTCCTCCTTCCATTAAATATTGCTTTCACTCATTTTTTCATTGTATTTTAAGAAATATTTCCAAAAAGTCCAGTGTACTACATTTGTGCCATTTATTCATTTATTTATTCAATGTGCATTTATCTTGACTGACCAGCTCCAGGGAAAAGTGTTAGGCAAGCAAGAAGAAAGGGAAAAAGAAAGTCGGTGATCAGACTTCATCTAAATATTCAAGACCTATATGAAGAAAATTATAATTTCTTTACTGCTAGTTAAAGACAAGAATAAATGGAGATGAACATCAAGATAAAAGGAACCAATATCTTGTGGTGGACAGTGTGATGCACCAAGCAGAATCTTCTTCAGTGAGAGTTGTTCCCATAACTGGCTTCAGCTATTATCCCCTTTATAAAACTGTCTCCGGTGAGGAAAGCTGCCTTGCCCAGAGCCATGGCCCTTCCCTGGTTTCTCACACCCAAAGACTGATGGATGAGGGAATTGGGCTATTTCAGCCTAACCTGGGACAGCTCTGACCAGCCATTCTAACTCCAGAGCTCCCAGTGAGGTTGGCTGAGGCTGTCGCTGGACCTCGTGTACCTCGTCTTCTCTCTCTGACCACTACTGTTTACTTTGCTTCTCTTTCACAAGGATCTTCTTAATAAATATTGTGCATGCGTAAAAAAAAAATGATGAGAAGCATTTCAGAGGACACTGCGGAGGTCATACAGGTAAAACTACAATTACAAAAGGAAGGAAAAAACCTGGAATGGAGAGAAAGAAGAGATGCATGGGAAGGTGATGAAAAACAGGATAAACTGGAAAAAAATTGAGGTGAGTTTGAGGCAAGAGTAGGGGTGAAACAAGAAAAATGGAGTTGGCTGAAGGTGACAGAGGTGGCAGAAACAGCTCATGCAGCAGTGGCAAGGGATCTAAACATCCATGGTTGGCTGTATGTGGTCTACCCTTGCGAAAAGTCCTTACCAGAATCTGCTTTTTTTAAAAAATCTTTTTGCCGCTATGGATCAAGGCATTTTGCTTAAAAAAAAAAACCCCAAAAAACCAAAAACTAACGAAACCAAAATAAAAACCGCAACTGCCCACTGTCCATGAATGAAGATGCTCCATCTCTGAGCGGTGGCATGGGCTCAAAGTGAATCTAGGTAGATCACTAAGTGCCGGAAGCTGGGTGCAAGGAATTGTGGGAGGCAGTTCATTCCGGGATCAGGCATTTCCCGCCCTTGAGCAGAGGACCATGAGGGCGTTGGGGGCGCTCGTGAGGACCCGGACTCGGAGAGGGAGGTAGAGGTTGGAGTGGTGGGTCGGGGAAGGGCTCCGGAAGGGGCAAGTCCAGGTTGGTGTCGTGGTGAGGAGAGCCTCTCTCTGGACTGGGGTTGGGCGCCCGAGGCCAGAGCTCTGGGAGGAAGCCCTGCGCGCCGGGGCCCGACACCCTTGATGCGGGGCTGCGGAGCCCAGCGACGTAGCCGGCTTCAGCATCCATCCCAGGCGGCAGGAACTCGGCGTCCGCGTCCTCCTTGTTGCCCTCTTCTTGGCAGGCGATCTCTGGGACAGCTGCGCCGAAGACTCCCGGCTCCAGGGCCATGTACTCCCCGGGAGCGCTCAGGAAAGCGGCCCGTTCCAGGCCCTGTACCCACGGGCCTTCCACGCCCGAGCCCAGGAGGGCCTCGGGGACCAGCATGAGGATGTGATCTCCGAGAGACACTTGCAGCACGGACGTGGGCTCGGGCTCCAGCAGCACGTCGACGTGGTCCAGGGGCAGGTGCAGGGCACAGCCGGCGGGCAGGACCACCATGGAGGTTAGCGCGCCCTTGGCCAGAGGCTCAGGCATGTTGTCCAGGTTGGGCGCCGCCTCAGCTTCCGGTTCCTCCGTTCGATGGCGCTTACCAGGGCCAGGTCCTCCGGGCTGCAGCCCCCACCAGTCCGCAGGGTAGGCGATGGGGCTGCGGGGCCGGCTGCCCATCACCTTGACCGACGGACCTGTGGGCGGCGGTCCCAGGGCCTGGCAGAGGGCGAGGAGGCACTCTGTCCTGTACGCTGTGATGACAGGTGAGGCAAGCTAGGGCGGGCCGGATGGGGCGCAGGACGGCGCGATGCGGGTCGAGTCCTCGGAGCTCTGGGGTCACCTCCCGAGAGTACCGCAGTCCAGGTTTCTAGCGGAGCCGCGTCTGCAGCTGGGTTGGGCCTCGGGCATTGCAATCTTCAGCCCTTCACGCTGACCCCTATGCGCGCTGGATGATTAACAACATGGGATGTCATGTGACCTGCGGCTGCCGGGAAGTCTCAGTGTAAGCCCCGCCTTCTGCCAGAGATAGGATCGGATCAGCGTTAGTGCAATGCAGTAGCGGGAGAGTTTTTTTTTTTTTTTTAAACGAAAGTGTAGCGTAATACTCCTTGGATGCCCGTATGCGGCCCAGTGGCCTTTATTACTTTTATTCTTGGGAAAATATCCAAAATACAATCTCATCAACTGCTTGCTTACTTTTAGAAGTACCTTATGTCTAATGTCTTCTAAGATTTTCCGTGAGGCTATGAAAAGCCTTTATCCCATCACCAGTCACTCCTTCCCAACCCCACCCACATGGTTCTTGAAATTCTTTTCACCCAGGAGACAAATTAGAAATGTAATTTTTCTTCAGTAAAAAAACTTGAAAATATTCAAGTGAAATGGACTGATTGCCGTTTTTGTTGTTGTTTTTGGAGACCAGTATGTGGTAATTATTAATAACAGTACGGAAATTTTATCATGAAGTTAGCCTTTGTCTTTAAACTTGCTGTCTGACGTGTTATAATGAGTGTTTAAAAAGTTAGTTTATTCACTTCTCATTAGTGAAGGTCAGAGGAGAGAAGGAAATTTTACAAAATTAAACACCTGGTTTGTGTTGGACTTGGGAATTAAATACAGACATGTTTAACTTTAAAACAGAGATCTTTGACATTTTACCTATATGCTTATGGCAAAAAACCTAGATGTGGAATTGCTGGGTATTAGTGTGTGGCACCGTAACAATAGGAGATAAAGCCAGACTGCTTTCTTAAATAGTTGTCCTAATTTATATTTCTGTGAGCAGTGGGTAAGTGTTCCCTTTCCACCACATCCTTGCCAACACTTAGTATGGTTAGATTTCTAAGCATTTTCCAATCTAATGGTATTTCATCATTTATTTATACTGTATTTCTCTGATTACTCATAAGGCTGATCATGTTTTCATATGTATTGGCCACTTGTGCAACATCTGTGTAGGATGTGTTTATGTCTTTTGCCCATTTTTGGATGCTACTGAATTTTGGAACTTCTTTTATATTTATGTGTGTTGAAATTATCTTTTCCCATTTTGTGGCTTGTTTGTATTCACATTCTTTATAGTGCCTTTTGACAAACAGAATTTCTTAACTTTAATATAGTTTCAAATGTATTAGTTTTGTTCTCTATGCTTTGTAATTTTTGTGTATTGTTTAAGAAATACTCCCTATTCCAAGATAATTTTTATATCTTCTGAATATTTAAATCTTCGCTTTTCAAAATTTAAACTCTTTATCCAAATCCAGATTTAAAAATGATTGTTTTCTATGGATGAGACAGTGATTCAATTTCAATTTTTTCCTCATTGTGCAAAACCTGTTGACCCAATGCTTTTATTGAAAAGTGCTTTCCTGGGACTTGCCTGTCAGTCTGTTGGTTAAGACTCTGTGCTTCCACTGCAGGGGACATGGGTTTGATCCCTGGTTGGGGAACTAAGTTCCCACAAGCTGCGCAGCATGGCCAAAAAAAAAAATCTTTTCTCTTTGAACTGCATCATTTCCTGGGTTACATACTTTTTTGTTTACGTGTGGATATGTTTTTCATCTATTATGATGCACTGATTTAATTGTCTAACCAGAAGCAATTTCACACAATTAATACTTTTAATACATTAAGTTTGCAAAATATTTAACATATAATAATTAATACAATACTAATTAAATTAGTATACTTTCATAATAAGTTTGTTTTTTTTTAAAATTTATTTATTTATTTTTAGCTGCTTTGGGTCTTAGTTGCTGCACGCGGGCTTTCTCTAGTTGTGGTGAGCAGGGGCTACGCTTTGTTGTGGTGCGTGGGCTTCTCATTGCGGTGGCTTTTCTTGTTGCGGAGCATGGGCTCTAGGCGCGTGGGCTTCAGTACTTGTGGCACGTGGGCTCAGTAGTTGTGGCTCACGGGCTCTAGAGCACAGGCTCAGTAGTTGTGGCACGTGGGCTTCAGTAGTTGTGGCGCACCGGCTCCGCAGCATGTGGGATCTTCTCAGACCAGGGCTCGAACCCGTGTCCCCTGCATTGGCAGGCAGATTCTTAACCACTGCACCACTAGGGAAGCCCCCATAATAAGTTTTTTAGTCGACAAAGTCTTTGTTTATGACCATTTTTGGAAAATGGATTTATTAAGCAAAGAATTCCTGGCCAAAACACTTGTTTTCTAGCAGTACTGCTATTATTCCACTGTTTACTGTCTTCCATTGTTGTTTCTGAGAAGTCAGTTAGTTGTCTGACTGAATTGCCTTTTTATTGTAGTTGTCTTTTCTTTCTGCTTATAAAAAGTATTCTCTTTCGATTTGGTGTTTTGTGGGCTTATAATAGTCTGTCTAAATGTGTATTTTAAAAAATTTATCAATCTTGAAAGTTGTTGTGCTTCCTGAATGAGGACACTGTACTATGTCCCAGAACTATGTATATTCTTGCAAATAGGCTTCTTTTCCCTTTCTTCCATGCTGAAAGTCTTGCCACCTCTACCTGCCATAGGATCATGAAGACTAATTTCATCATGCCTTTTACTCCTGTTCATTGGAGGAACCTGTTCATCCCTAATATCTCAGATTAAAAATCTTCAAATACTCAGTACATGGCCTTTTCTCACTACCTCATATCCTTCTCCTTTTCATTCTGCCTTCTGGAACTCATAGTCAATCACAAAACTAAAAACTCTTCAACTTCCCTGATATTCCCTTTAATTTTCTTTTTAAAACTGAAACCTGCTTCTTCTGAGTTCCCTTTTTTCCCTGGAGGCTTCTCAAGTGGAAGCTG
Source organism: Balaenoptera borealis (assembly GCF_965194805.1). Taxonomy (NCBI): domain Eukaryota; kingdom Metazoa; phylum Chordata; class Mammalia; order Artiodactyla; family Balaenopteridae; genus Balaenoptera; species Balaenoptera borealis. The sequence continues at coordinate 126,862,260 of NC_138862.1, read as the reverse complement.
TTTTCTCTCACATACCCCTAGTACCCATGGCTGGAGGTACAGTGTATGTTTGGAGGCTATTTTCTCTCACATACCCCTAGTACCCATGGCTGGAGGTACAATGTTTGTTATTCTTGCTCCTCATTGATGTTTCCCATTCATATCTCCATTATTCCTGATTTTCACATCGTCAGAGTATAACCACCGTCTAATCTGTCTTGGTGCAGTCCTCTACCCTCTTTCCAACTCTGGGACCCCTCTCCCTCACTCCTTACATGTTTTTTACTCTTAGCTTTCTGTCACTCTCTCTCTCTATTGTTATTTGGTTGTGCCAGGTCTTAGTTGCTGCTTGTGGGCTCCTTAGTTGTGGCATGCAAACTCTTAGTTGTGGCAGGCATGTGGGATCTGGTTCCCTGACCAGGGATCGAACCCAGGCCCGCTGCATTGGAAGCATGGAGTCTTAACCACTGCACCACCAGGGAAGTCCCTCTGTCGCTCTCTCTTGATGCTGTCATAATTCTTGGTGATTTCAAAATGCACATTAGGTAGTTCTTACAGAACACTGGTGTATCTGTATCTTATACCACTCCCCTGCATTCTAGACTCCCATCTCTCACTTCCTAGTAAACATCTCCACTGAATATGTAACAGGCACTTCACATGACATATGTCCAAAATTGAGCATATTTTTTCTATATATACTACCCTCAGGTCTTTCCAATTTCAGAAAATAACAATTCCATTTTTTTTGCCCATGTCCCAAACCCTCAAGTTATCCTAGAATCTCTCTCACCTCTTGCATGAGGAAATTCTGTTTTCTCTGTCTTCAGAATGTATCCAACTACATGCCACTTCATATCACTTCTCTTCCTATTACTTTAATGTAAGGCACCATTACTTCTTGTGTGAATTATTGTACTCCATGAAGGCAGTGATTTTTAACTATTTTGTTCTTGGCTGTACTCCTGGAGTTTGGAAAGGTGCCTGGTACATAGTAGGCACTTAATGCATGTTTGTTGAATGAATGAGTGACTAATTTTTTTCTGTCATCACATCTGGAGAATTTCTCATTCATTATTTCTGTGAATAAAGCTACTTCCTGTGCTTTCAGTGTTCCCCCTCTCTATCTACAACAGTCATGTAGTAGAACTACTCCCTCTCTGATAATGTCTCTTAGTCTCCCTTTCATGTTTTACATGTTTTTACCCTCCTTAGCTTTATGGATGATTTCTCTAGCTCAGTGTTTCCATTTTCTTTTTTTTTAAAATTTTTATTTTATATTGGGGTATAGTTGATTTAAAATGTTGTGTTAGTTTCCAGTGTAACAGCAATGTGGTTCAGTTATACATATACATATATCCATTGTTTTTCAGATTCTTTTCCCATATAGGTTATTGCAGAATATTGAGTAGACTTCCCTGTGCTATACAGTAGGTCCTTGTTGATTATCTATTTTATATATAGTAATGTGTACATGTTAATCCCAAACTCCTAATTTATCCCTCCCCCCACCTTTCCCCTTTGGTAACCATAAGTTTGTTTTCGAAGTCTGTGAGTCTGTTTCTGTTTTGTAAATAAGTATCATCTTTTTAGATTCCACTTATAAGTGATATCATATGATATTTGTCTTTCTCTGTGTGACTTACTTCACTTAGTATGATATTCTCTAGGTCCATCCACGTTGCTGCAAATGACATTATTTCTTTTTTTTATGGCTGAGTAATATTCCATTTTATATACGTATCACATCTTCTTTATCCATCCCTCTGTCGATGGATATTTAGGTTGCTTCTGTGTCTTGGCTATTGTAAATAGTGCTGCAATGAACACTGGGGCGCATGTATCTTTTTGAATTAGAGTTTTATCCAGATATATGCCCAGGAGTGGGATTGCTGGATCATGTGGTAGTTCTATTTTTAGTTTTTTTAAGGAACCTCCATACTGTTTTCCATAGTGGCTGCACCAGCTTACATTCCCACCAACAGTGTAGGAGGGTTCCCTTTTCACCACACCCTCTCCAGCAATTATTATTTGTAGACTTTTAAATGATGGCCATTCTGACTGGTGTGAGGTGATACCTCACTGAAGTTTTGATTTGCATTTCTCTAATATTTAGCGATGTTGAGCATCTTTTCATGTGTTTTTTTAAAAAAATATATTTATTTATTTATTTATTTATTTATGGCTGTGTTGGGTCTTCATTTCTGCTCACGGGCTTTCTCTAGTTGCGGAGAGTGGGGGCTACTCTTCGCTGCAGTGCGTGGGCTTCTCATTGCAGTGGCTTCTCTTGTTGGCAGAGCACGGGCTCTAGGCGTGCAGCCTTCAGTAGTTGTGGCATGCGGGCTCACTAGTTGTGGCTCCTGGGCTCTAGAGCACAGGCTCAGTAGTTGTGGCCCAGGGGCTTAGTTGCTCCGCAGCATGTGGGATCTTCCCGGACCAGGGATCGAACCCGTGTCCCCTGCATTGGCAGGCGATTCTTAACCACTGCTCCACCAGGGAAGTCCCTCATGTGCTTTTTGGTCATATTTATTTCTTCTTTGGAGAAATGTTTATTTAGGTCTTCTGCCCAATTTTTGATTGGGTTGTTTGTTTTATTGGTATTGAGCTGCATGAGCTGTTTGTATATTTTGCAGATTAATCCCTTGTCAGTCGCATCGTTTGCAAATATTTTCTCCCATTTTGTGGGTTGTCTTTTCATTTCATTTATGATTTCCTTTACTGTGCAAAAGCTTTATGGATGACTTCTCTAGTTCAGTGTTTCCATCCATTTTCAATTCTGTCTAAACTGTTGTTTAACCCATTCATTGTATTTCTCACTTCCGTGTTCACAAATTTAATCCCCAGAAATTTTCTTTAGTTCCCTTTTAAAGTTGCCATATCTTTTGATATTTTTTTCTTAGCTACACTTATGTTGCCCTCTTTTGTGTCTTCAAATCATATTAATTTTATTTTAAGATATTTTATATATGATAATTCATTAATTTCAATCATTTGAGGGACTGATTTACCTTTTCCTTGTTTTGAATATTTCTCATTTTTTCTTACTTATGGTGATTTCTTCCCTTATGTGTTCTCTGATTTTGGATTATGAGTTTAGAATCACTGGAAGGTCATCTCTGAGAAGGTACTTAGCCCTGAGTATAAGCTGTATTCTCAGAGAAAATTTGTTTTACTTTTGCCAGGTTAACCATCTACCAGAGAATATCTTGAACTGAACTGTCACCTACCCCCTATTCTGTTCAATTCTACCTGGAGCCAAGGCTGAGACAGATACATTTATGTCCCATCTCCTTTTGTTTTATGAGTTTTTTTTTTCTTTTGCTTGTTAGATTACCTATTGGAGGTATTTTCTGGAAGCCTGGGATTTTTTTCAGGGCTATGTGACCCTGACTTTTATTTGCTCCCCCATAAATGGGCCGTTAAAACCAAAGCTCTAAGTCATCATAGAAGGTTAGGTATCCCCATGTACCTTCTTGTTTTAGCATACACTTTCCTGTCTGGGTTTGTGATATGTCATCATTTTTGATCTTCCAAATCTTTTGGAAGATTTCTCTTACATTTTTACTAGCTGTGATATGCCTTTAAAATAATTTTTATCCATCAGTTTCAAGAGTGTTGTTCTTGAGGATATTTTGTACTATTTGGTTCACATGTTGCTAAAAATGAGTACCCTCAGTTATTTCTAATGTAGATTATGAGGCTCTTGCAACAGAAGGTATAATTTTGCAAACGGGGCCATCTTCCCTCTTCATAATAATCAGATAATTAGGCTGGGACTTGTGTCTGATTAATTGCTATGTTATGGGGGTAAGGAGGAGGGATTGTTGAATTGTGGTGGGAATTGTGGACGAGATGGTAGTACAGGGGATTCCTTCTACTGGAGGCAGAGAGCAATGATAGGAAATATTAAAGCATATTAAATATAGACATCTACTTTGAAAAGAAAGACACAAGCTTGCAGGGACCAGAGACAGAGTAGAAAATCCAATCTCTGAACGGACAGCTGATATTTTGATGTATTTGGGGCACTGAGACTAAAATATATAATGGCAGCTGGGATTTCTGTTCTTTTGAGGGGGCTCAAAATCAGCCCATTGCCAATCATCAGAGGTTGAAGAGGCAGTGACCACTATTTCAAGGTTGTACCTGTGGTTGATCAGGAAAGACAGATGGAAACTGTGAATGGCCAGTTGTGATTTGTGACATGTAATTGCTTGGGGATTAGACCTGTGACTTTCTAGAGTTCCAAATGCCTTGGCTCTGAGTTGTCTTCCACTAGGAAATGGAAATTATAAAAAATTATAACTGTGAGATGAAGAAGATGAATTCTCACTCAAAATGCACCCACCAGTGAAATTACCAAGCACATGGGGCAATCCAAAGTGATGAAAGAACAAAGAATAGGAGATTTTACTTGTGAGGAAATTGAATTAAGGGAGCCATTAATTAATGTTTAAAAAATTTCAAAACATAAAGGATGGAATACTATCCATGAAACAAAAATAGGAGTTTATAATACTAAGTGGGGAAGTTTTGAAACAAGAATAAGGAAGTAAAATCTTGAAAAAAATTCTTTGAAATAAATACATTCTTGTAGAAGTATAAACAGAAGAAACTTGATTAAAGGATTAGTTAATTGGATTAAAAAATAGAAAGCTGGAATTGATAAGGCATACAGCACATGATATTAAGATGTTAAGAGTCATGGGAGATTGATTGAGCAGTGCCATTTTTTATGTGATTGGATTTCCAGACATGAGGATGTGTGTTATTACAAGAGATAGAGCCTAAGATTTTGTGGGATTTCAGGCAAGGGATAATTTCCTATATTGATAGTTAACCAAATCCATCGAGCCAAATAAAAATAGAATCTACCCCTAGAGATGTTACAGTAAAACTGTAGGATGCCAAAGGAAAAGAAACATTTTAAAATATGCTAAAATGTCAAAAAATACTTAGGAATAAGCCTGACCAAGGGGGTTAAAGACTTATATGCTGAGAACTATAGAACACTGATAAAGGACATTGAAGATGATTCAAAGAAATGGAAAGATATCCCATGCTCTTGGATTGGAAGAATCAATATTGTAAAATGGCCGTACTACCCAAGGCAATGTACAGATTTAATGCGAGCCCTATCAAATTACCCATGACATTTTTCACAGAACTAGAACAAATAATCCTAAAATTTATATGGAACCATAAAAAACCCAGAATTGCCAAAGCAATCCTGAGGAAAAAGAACAAAGTTGGAGGCATAACCTCCTTCTTCAGACAATACTACAAAGCTACAGTAATCATAATAGTGTGGTATTGGCACAAAAACATATGGATCAATGGAACAGGATAGAGAGCCCAGAAGTAAACCCACACACCTACAGTCAGTCTTTGACAAAGGAGGCAAGCATATACAACAGAGAAAGACAGTCTCTGCAGCATTGATGTTGGGAAAGCTGGACAGCTGCATGTAAATCAGTGATATTAGAACAGTCCCTCACACCATACACAAAAATAAACTCAAAATGGCTTAGAGACTTAAATATAAGACATGACACCATAAAACTCCTAGAAGAGAACATAGACAAAATATTCTCTGACAAAAATCGTAGCAGTGTTTTCATAGGTCAGTCTCCCAAGGCAATAGAAATAAAAGCAAAAATAAACAAATGGGACCTAATCAAACTTATAAGCTTTTGCACAGCAAAAGAAACCATAAACAAAATGAAAAGACAGCCTATGGATGGGGGAAAGTATTTGCAACTGATGTCACTGACAAGGGCTTAATTTCCAAAATATACAAACAGGTTATATAACTCTATAACAAAAACCCAGAGAACCCAATCAAAAAATGGGCAGAAGACCTAAACAGACATTTCTCCAAAGAAGACATACAGAAGGCCAAAAAGCACATGAAAAGATGCTCAACATCACTAATTACTAGACAAATGCAAATCAAAACTACAATGAGGTATCACCTCACACTGGTCAGAATGACCATCATTAAAAAGTCCACATATAATAAATGCTGGAGAGGGTGTGGAGAAAAGGGAACTCTCCTACAGTGTTGAAGGGAATGTAAATTGGTGCAGCCATTATGGAGAACAGTATGGAGATTCCTTAAAAGACTAAAAACAGTTGCTATATGGTCCAGCGGTCCCACTCCTGGGCAAATATCCAGAGAAAACTCTAATTTGAAAAGATACATGCACCCCAATATTCATAGTAGCGCTATTTAAAATAGCCAACTGGTGACTTCCTTGGTGGCGCAGTGGTTAAGAATCTGCCTGCCAGTGCAGGGGACATGGGTTTGAGCCCTGGGCTGGGAAGACCCCACATGCTGCCAAACAACTAAGCCCGTGCACCACAACTACTGAAGCCCACGTGCCTAGAGCCCGCGAGCCACAGCTGCTGAGCCCACATGCCACAACTACTGAAGCCTGCGCGCCTAGAGCCCGTGCTCTGCAACAAGAGAAGCCACCGCAATGAGAAGCCCGTGCACTGCAACGAAGAGTAGCCCCAGCTCACTGCAACTAGAGAAAGCCCACGTGCAGCAACAAAACCCAACACAGCCAAAAATTAATTAAATAAATAAATAAATAAATGAAAAAAAAGAATAAAATAGCCAAGACATGGAAGCAACCTAAATGTATATCTACAGATGAATGGATAAAAAGATGTGGCATACCTATACAATGGAATACTACTCAGCCATAAAAGAGAATGAAATGATGCCATTTGCAGCAACATGGATGGACCTAGAGATTATCATACTAAGTGAAGTAAGTCAAAGAAAGACAAATATCATATGATATCACTTATATGTGGAATCTAAAATATGATACAAATGAACTTATTTACAAAACAGAAATAGACTCACAGACATAGAAAACAATCTTACGCTTACCAAAGGGGAAAGAGGGTGGGGGAGAGATAAATTAGGAGTTTGGGATTAGCAGATACAAAACTATTATGTATTCAATGTAAAGCAGATAAACAACAAGGTCCTACTGTATAGCACAGGGAACTATATTCAATATCCTGTAATAAACCATAACCATGTAAAAGAATATGGAAAAGAATATATAACTTTGCTGTACATCAGAAACTAACACAACAATGTAAATCAACTATACTTCAATAAAAAATAAAATAAAATTAAAAAATGTGCTAATGAACAGCTGAATCAAATATGAAAGGAATAACAACTTGATTGGCAGAGACCTCTTGCCTGCAACAACAACAAAAAATGGCAGAACAATGGAGTAATGTCTTTAAAGTACTTAAATAACACTTTGAATTAGGAATGAATATATAATAAAACATTTTCAGATATACAAGACTAAGAGAGTGTACTACACAAAAACATGTTGAGATTTACAAAACCAAGATAATTTACTACACATAGGGTATAGTGGAAAGAACTATTAAAGTATATTCTTCAGCAAGAAGAAAATTGAGGCTAGACTTTGAGAGTGGAATATAAGTATGAAAAGGTAGAGAGGAAATGATAAAGCATGTTGGTGAATATAAATAGTATTGATGTTTAAAAAAGCTGAAACCGTCTTGTTTTCAGCTTTACCAGTAGATTTTATTTCTTTTATAAAAATGTGAAACAAATATGGTAATTAATTAATGTTTTATTTTTTAAAATTTTTATTTATTTATTTTTGGCTGCATTGGGTCTTCGTTGCTGCACACGGGCTTTCTCTAGTTGCGGTGAGCGGGGGCTACTCTTCGTTGTGGTGCGTGGGCTTCTCACTGCAGTGGCTTCTCTGGTTGCGAAGCATGGGCTCTAGGTACGTGGGCTTCAGTTGTGGCTCATGGGCTTAGTTGCTCCACGGCATGTGGGATCTTCCCGGACCAGGGCTCGAACCCGTGTCCCCTGCATTAGCAGGCAGATTCTTAACCACTGCGGCACCAGGGAAGCCCCTAAATTAATGTTTTAAAAGTTAGAGGTTTGATTTACAAAAGAAAAAACTCAGGGTAGAATTTAAAAGGTATGAATAATGTGGAATAGCAGGAATGCAAACATTTTACATCAGTCTGTGAGTCAAAATAACCAGAGGAACAGATTTAAAGAAGAAATGCATATCCTAATACATGCTGAAAACATCTGATAAAATCCAACATTTATTCATAATGAAAAGTGAACTTGACTGGAAGAGAACTTCCTCAGGTTAAGAGGAAGCTATGAACAAACATCATACAATTATGTATAGTAACCATCATACTATTTTGCAATTTTCCAGGAGAGCAGCTCAAAACACCAAGAAAGAGAAAAGCCATGGCTAAAAATCTTTATAAATTCATGGGAAAACATATAACATGAGAAATCCAGTTATTTCTTGGTTTGGGGAGAAATAGGGTAGCAAGGGTATGGTGCTGGAGAGAGTAGAATTTGAGAGAAAATAACTGATGCAAACGAGCGGGGAATGGATAGGCCTGAGAATGATCTTGTAAAGAAGTCCAGACGTCTGAAAACACATTGTCCGGTATCCCTGGGCAGATTTCCCATTTCAAAGATGAGGTCTAGAATCTGCTTTCTTTTCCTGACGTCTTCTCCTGCTATTATAGCCAGTCTGGAGGGAAAAAGGAGTTGTTGGCACACGAGATGCTTAATTTCCAGGTTGTAGGATATTCAGTGTAAAAGACGCTGGGAAATCCATTGGGCCTCCAGGATGGTAGCCAGAATTTGTGTGTTTGTGTACAGGGGTGCAGTTCATTCCGGGAACAGACATCTCCGGGCCTTGCGCGCAGGACCACGAGGGCGTTGGGGGCGCTCGTGAGGACCCGGACTCGGAGAGGGAGGTAGAGGTTGGAGTGGTGAGTCGGGGAAGGGCTCCGGAAGGTGCAAGTCCAGGTTGTCGTCGTGGTGAGGAGAGCCTCTCTCTGGACTGGGGTTGGGCGCCTGAGGCCAGGGCTCTGCGACAAAGCCCTGCGCGCCGGGGCCCGACACCCTTGCGGTGGGGCTGCGGAGCCCAGCGACAGAGCCGGCTTCAGCATCCATCCCAGACGGCAGGAACTCGGCGTCCGCGTCCTCCTCGTTGGCCTCTTCTTGGCAGGCCATCTCTGGGACAGCTGCGCAGAAGACTCCCGGCTCCAGGGCCATGTACTCCCCGGGAGCGCTCAGGAAAGCGGCCCGTTCCAGGCCCTGTACCCACGGGCCTTCCACGCCCGAGCCCAGGAGGGCCTCGGGGACCAGCATGAGGATGTGATCTCCGAGAGACACTTGCAGCACGGACGTGGGCTCGGGCTCCAGCAGCACGTCGACGTGGTCCAGGGGCAGGTGCAGGGCACAGCCGGCGGGCAGGACCATTACGGAAGTGAGCGCGTCCGCGGCCGGAGGTCCCGTCAGGTTGTCCAGGCTGGGCGCCGCCTCGGACTCGGACTCGGGGCCCGCGGGCTCCTCCGTTCGGCGGCGCTTGGCAGGGCCAGGTCCTTCGGTCTCCGGTCCCCACCAGTCCGCAGGGTAGGCACTGGGGCTGCGGGGCCGGCTGCCCATCACCTCGACCGACGGACAGCACTCCCGGGGCCTGGCAGAGGGCGAGGAGGCTCTCTATCCTGCACGCTGTGACGGGTTTCGACGACGACGGCTGAGGCAAGCCGGGGCGAGGCGGCGCGATGCGGGGACGGCAGGATGGCGCGATACGGGACGAGTCCTCGGAGCTCCGGGGCCGCCTCCCCGGGGTCCTACAGTTAAGGCTTCTAGGGGATCGGCGTCTGGCGCTGGGCTGGGCCTGGCGCCTTCGAATCTTCAGCTCCTCACGCCGAT